>NC_090265.1:322337143-323537143 GCF_040414725.1 Anabrus simplex
ACTCAGCGTGAGTAAAATGATTTATAGCCTAGATTGTAGAGGCTCATCCCCGGACTTCACATTCCGATTTTCATTAAATTCTCTTCAACCTTTTTCTCGTGATGCGTGTACATACATACATACATACAGACAGACAGACAGTCAGAAATTACGGAAAAGTAAAAAGTGCATTTTCTTGTTACTATGGACATGACCGATACAGAAATACCATTATTTTCAAATTCTGACCAATGTACAGACAAAACTCTTATTTTATATATATAGATTATATTATTACTAGCTGATGTACCCGTGCTTCGATACGGAATTCTACATTATATACATAATTCTAGGTTAGGTAGTGTACACGTTGTGAGCAAGATTGTATTAAATTGCATAGCTCTTAACGTTAGCCTAGAAACGCGATAGGGAAAGACGCCAAACGTCTTTTCTCATATGAAGAGTGGGTTAGGGAATTTTCATTGTAATGGTAGTCCCCCTTGCCTACCATCAGTTACAATCAGGTTGGGGAATTTTCATTATAATGGCAGACACTCACTCTCCACCTGCCCTTTTACATCCTCAGAAAGACTGTCTTAGTAGTTTTCCCAACTGAAATGAAAATAGGTCATTACAATGACGTCAGTAGGAATGGCGTGATTAGAAGCAATGCTTTCATATGAAATACTCGATGAAATGAAAAACCACACATTTTCTCACTTTTAACGAACTGTACTACGCTGCCGATCTAACAATCCAAAGTTCCAGAGCTGAAATGACCAAGCTGCAGACAGCCGTGATCCGTGAACACACTCCGTCTTATTTTGGCTGGGTGGGGGTGTCGAATAATGGGGACTCCCAGGGCTAAAACTATGCCATTTTACTAATCTGTTTCCTAGGAGTACCCGATGAGTACTTTCATTGTGTAGTATTTGTCGATAGGACCATTAATAATATAAATATTTGAGAATTAAGAATTAAGAATTAAATTTTAGGCCTTCTCCTAAAATTATGTATAGCCTAGATTGTAGTGGCTCATCCCCCGACTTCACATACCAATTTTCATTAAATTCTCTTCAGCCGTTTTCTTGTGATGCGTGTACATACATACATACATACATACATACATACATACATACATACATACATACATACAGAAATTACGGAAAAGTAAAAATTGCATTTCCTTGTTACTATAGACATGGTCGATACAGATATGTCATTCTTCTCAAATTCTGAGCAATGTACAGACAAAACTCCTATTATATATATATATGGTGATATAAAGACCATGGGCTCCATTTTACATGGAATACGAACAAGGACGTATCTTTTCACGCCAAGAGTGCATTTGTCGCAGGGGTTCGACTCAGCCCGTAATGGAGGGAGCAATGTATTACACTAAGGAATTGTAGTATTCCAGTATCTGAAGGTCATCAGACTGAGCAACAGTCGTGTTGCACTACAGGATTTTTTGACATATACTGACCGGGATTTGAAGCCCATTTGACTAAACTGGAAGAGATCAACGATATCACTCGACTACTACTCTGCTGCAGCTTTCCTTGATTTCCTCTCCCCCTCTTCAAATCCGGGCAAATGCTGGGATGATACCTAATATACGACACGGCCTCTTCATTCTCAGCACTAGCTCTAATTAATTACAAATGTCCGGCTCCATGGCTAAAGGGTTAGCGTGCTGGCCTTTGGTCAGAGGGGTCCCGGGTTCGATTCCCGGCAGGGTCGGGGATTTTAACCACCATTGGTTAATTTCGCTGGCACGGGAGCTGGGTGTATGTGTCGTCTTCATCATCATTTCATCCTCATCACGACGCGCAGGTCGCCTACGACCGTCAAATCGAAAGACCCGCACCTGGCGAGCCGAACTTGTCCTCGGACACTCCCGGCACTAAAAGCCATACGCCATTTCATTTCATCTCATTACAAATGCACATTGTACAGACAACACAGCCATACGGATCATCAGACAGACTTCAGTCTACAAAAGTACACAGGTGTCAAGGATTACTTGCTTAATCATCAGCAATAACAGTTTAACAATCAGTCAGGGAGTCCTGTTTGCCTTGAGAGTAAGTCACAACAAGCATTTCACTAAACCAAAGGTAACACCTTCACATTCCAATGTCTCGGTCAAGGTAACATTTTCTCTTTGTCTTAACACATAATATCGTCTCTTCATCTACACACAACATACCAACCAACCATCTCAAAAACATGCAAGACAAGCTCAGTGGCTCAGACAGTTGAGCACTGGCTTTGTGAGTCCATGTTGGCGGGTTCGATCCCGGCTCAATCCAAAGGTATTTGAAGGTGCTCAAATAAGCCAGCCTTGTGTTGGTAGATTTACCAGCACGTTAAATAACTCCTGTGGGTGTCTCCGAAAAACGTAAGAGTACTGTAGTTAGTGGAGCGCAAAACCAATAACCTTATAATCATAAATCATCATCATCTGTCCGGTGGCATTTGAAGCTGATCATATTCGCTGTGGTATATTTGCTAGCACCTCAACGTCGCCGAAGACACCAGAAGTTGTTTGTGGGACGTAGAACAAACAACTTCAACAAAGATCTATCAAACTTGTTTAAGGCATTGAAAAACTTAGCCTCACTTAACATAATTGAGTACAAAGAGGAGGGTTAGTAGTCCTTTTTTGATCATCTTAGAAGAGGTCTTCTTACTAGGCATAGGCAAGGGCTTCGACTCCCGTCCGAAATGGAGGTATCAGAAAAAACTGTTCCAGCCATCGCAATTCCAATTTGCAGGTCTCAACTCCTTTGCAAACAACCTATTATTTTATTTTTTGCGATGAATAATAACAGAGGATTACACTTTTGTATACCGGGATTTGTGCAAAACGTAAGATTGGAGTCTATATTTCTCCGTTCCAGGAAGTTACTTATTATTTTGTATTTACCATTTTAGTTTTTTTGTGACGGAGGCTCGGATATCGCAGTAGCTTAGCTGGATGGCCGAGACTCGATTCACTGTCAATACCAGATTGGAATTTACAGCTGGAAGATCACGTGCTTCCAGCGACCCCAGAAATAATTGGGAGAAGCTGAAGAAATGTTTCTAAGTTTTAGCTTGTTGTCAGTTATTTATTTTTTCATTTTTTACTTTTTAATTTAGTTGTAACCTTTTTCTTTTACTTCTTCTTCTTCTTCTTCTGTTTACCCTCCAGGGTCGGTTTTCCCTCGGACTCAGCGAGGGATCCCACCTCTACCGCCTCAAGGGCAGTGTCCTAGATCTTCAGACTTTGGGTCTGGGATACAACTGGGGAGAATGACCAGTACCTCGCCCAGACGGCCTCACCTGCTATGCTGAACAGTGGCCTTGTAGAGGGATGGGAAGATTGGATGGGACAGGCAAGGAAGAGGGAAGGAAGCGACCGTGGCCTTAAGTTAGGTACCATCCCGGCATTTGCCTGGAGAAGTGGGAAAAAATGGAAAACCACTTCCAGGATTGCTGAGGTGGGAATGTAACCCACCTCTACTCTGTTGACCTCCCGAGGCTGAGTGGACCCCGTTCCACCCCTCGTACCACTTTTCAAATTTCGTGGCAGAGCCAGGAATCGAACCCGAACCTCCGGGGGTGGCAGCTAATCACGCTAACCACTACACCAGAGAGGCTAGTTGTATCCAACAAGTGTTTTTACAGTCATTCAATTTGTTTACAAGCACAAGATCATTTGAGATTTTGTCATGTGTTAACTACTTATTCGATTGCGAATTGCCAATATTTCATGATGTTAGTTAAAGAAAATTAAAAGAATAAAAGTCCCGTTTTTCGGGACAACAGTGTCCTTTTTATCAAAATATATTCCAGAATCTTGGGTAATGCCGTGAGAAGATTCCAAAGGGTGCCCAGATGTATAAATGCGGACCTGTTGATATCTTTTGAATCATGGTCTCAATATAAGAACATCCCTGTGGATGATATTCCATAATATTCCATACTTTTAGGAAAAGGCGAATAAAAAGTGTGACTCCCCACAGGCTCTACTTCGAAGCGTGAGTTGCGATCACAGTGCATTTATAACTTTCTTGAACCAGGCTTCTAGCTTTTAATTTCCCTTGATCAATTCTTGTTCTTTTCCGAATTCGACGGTATTATGTTTGCGAAGCCTAAGAAGCCTTAGTTCTAAATGAGCGTGCTGGATGAGTGGAATAGTTACTGGCTTCTCACTAGGGTGGCCACGGTTCATATCCCGATCAATGCATGTGTGATGTTTAAAATGAAAAGACATGTGCCAGTCGTTCAGATCCCAAGTAAAACTGGAATTCTCATGGCTATCAACAGTTAGGTAAAACTACAAATTTGCTTGCTGTTTTTCTTAATGATGTTAAGAGGCGTACTGGGGAAATGAGGAGTGAGGTAGTTTCCCGTTGCTTTCCTCACAGATCAGATCAGTCTGCCAAGCTCACTGAAATGCATACACCAATCGACCTTATGAGCGATATTTTCACACCATTCATAACAGGGACTGGCTGAATAAAAAAGGTTATTATTAGCATCGCTCATACCTCGGTCACTTTCATATTGTCAAAGCCAAGGATGAGACTGAGACAGGTAAATGAAAGTAAATTTATTCTAGCCCATACCAGAAGACATAGTGCACTGTAAACACTACATCTTGCCAGCAAAGGCATCGCACTAGTACAAACACTAAAGCAACTCAGGTTATTGGATGGGCTTAACACACAGCAAGTGCACAGTTCATGAACAATATGCCCCAGTCCCTTACAAATTCCTGTCTCAAGCAGAAACTGCGGCAGAGTGATGGCGGGCGCTCCAGTAGTTACATAGCCTACAATAAACTTCACTTGGCTGCTGTGTGCCATACACAGAGCTCGCATTTCGATGATGTAATAGCACAACCAACACACATCCCGCAAGGCCGAGGTTATAACGGGCCGCAGTCAGCTGTGAGCTTCTCCCGCCCGTTCTCAAGGACACCATCTCGTGAGTATCTTCACAACATTCCAGTTTCCAGATGAGGAAACCATCTCTCGGTGTAGTACACTACTCTTTTTTCTTTTCGTTTTCTGTAATTCTACTGACATAAATATGTCTTCGAGCTCGGGGTCATCCGAAAATTTGTGTAACGAAGTAGTGTCATGTAACAAGATGTGTGACAGTAGTGCAACCTAGCAACCGTGCAGGCTGTCAAAACGTTGATGGATGGCCATGACCGAAAGACATAAGATTACGTACATGATCATTTGATGTCGCCATAGGGAAAGGGGTTGGCAGATTTTATAATACAAAATTCGCGTAGTGCGCTTTTTTGTCCTTTTTATTCTTCAGTTTAAAAGGAACTGACTCGCTGACGGTCAAGGGGTGGCGTGTCTACCTCTGACCCGGAGGCTCCAGGTTCGATTCTCGGACAGGTCAGGGATTTTTATCTGGATCTTAAGGGCTGGCTCGAGCTCCACTCAGCCTACGTGATTACAGTTAACTGAGGGGCTATCTGACAGTGAGGTGGAGACCCCGGTCTAGAAAACCATATTAACGGCCGAAATGATTCGTCGCGGTGACCATGCGTCACCCCGTAATCTGCAGGCCTTCGGGTTGAGCAGTGGTCGCTTGGTAGGCCTAGACCCATCAAGGCTGTAGCGCCAGGGGGGGGGGGGATTACAAGTCACACGTAGTAAAGCAATATTCGTATCTGGTATAATGTCACGTGGGAAGATACATATTTTCAAGTAGAAGACATAGTTGTCCAAGACATTCATATTGCCTACACTTACTTCAGTTTTTCTACATTCAAAGCATGGCCTCTCCAACATTTAGCTTTGCGTTTGGAAAACAATTGTAGTTTATTAGCAACAGTCATACAATAGTATCAGCCCTGTCCGACTCGTTGACTGAATGGTCAGCGCATTGGCCTTCGGTTCAGAGGATCCCGGGTTCGATTCCCGGCCGGGTCGGGTATTTTAACCTTCATTGGTTAATTCCAATGGCCCGGGGGCTAGGTGTTTGTGCTGTCCCCAACATCCCTGCAACTCGTACACCACACATAACACTATCCTCTATCACAATAACACGCAGTTACCTACACATGGCAGATGCCGCCCACCCTCATCGGAGGGTCTGCCTTACAAGGGCTGCACTCGGCTAGAAATAGCCACACAAAATTATTATCAGCCCTTGAGATCGTAAGCCTAACTGGATCATAAAAATAGTCAACTGACTTATGATATTGTATGTTTAAATAATAATAATAATAATAATAATAATAATAATAATAATAATAATAATAATAATAATAATAATGTATTTGTTCAAATACCGGTACTGTACTATTAGCTTTAAAAGCCACCAGATTTATGGAATTTTGCGCTACAGCATTTATTTCATGTGTCGGAAGCTAAGAACATGGAGTTATCGTATTTAAACACCCTTAAATGCTACCAACGGTCTCCATCAGTGTCGAACCAACTATCTTGGGAACAGACGGAGGACAGCGAACAGACTAAACCAGTGAGACCGAGCTCGATAGCTGCAGTCGCTTAAGTGCGGCCAGTATCCAGTATTCGGGAGATAGTAGGTTCGAACCCCACTGTCGGCAGCCCTGAAAGTGGTTTTCCGTGGTTTCCCATTTTCACACCAGGCAAATGCTGGAGCTGCACCTTAATTAAGGCCACGGCTGCTTCCTTCCCACTCCTAGCCCTTCCCTGTCGCATCGTCGCCATAAGACCTATCTGTGTCGGTGCGACGTAAAGCAACTAGGAAAAAAAAAAAAGGAAAACAGTGAGGTTGACGATGTCACCAGCAAAATGTGACGCCATGCCCTGGATGTCGATATGCTATTGGATTGTCGTTTCAAGTAGCGAATAAGATTTAAATATTTACTTTCCTGAAGTCAATGCAAGTATGTAGAGGAAACTTACAAGTGAATGAGAAAAGATGTTGAGCAACTTCTTGGAATTGGCCAGCTAGTTACAAAGTGTCAGGACATGTCGTACCGCGGACATTCCATACCACTTGATTTTTGAGGACCTAGGCCGTTATCTACCAGCGAATTATTTTCCCGTAATCCCCAAATATTTACGCCAGGACAATCCGTACCACTTGATGTCAAATTGGAATTCCATTCCCACGCCAGCGGGCGTAATAAGCCTAATAGGCACACTTTAGAATTCAGAAACAAAAATAATTTAAAATATTTGCTGAAGGAAACTTCTATATCATTTTAATCATTTCCCTTTAAACTATATCGCTTATGTTTACATTAATATCATTTTAAAAAGTCGATTTTTTGAAGTATAAATCCTGAAACAAAACAATACAACAGAAATATTTATCGTGTACGGGCGCGATTTGCCTGGCGAGCATAAGGATGGATAATATTACTGTTATTGTGAATATTTATGAACTATATTATTTCATTATCAGGCAAGTAAAATTAAGGATTCTGATAAACTGGCCGATATGGGCTTGAAGGTCACGTGAAAATAGGAAACTACTGAAAGGTGGAAGTAGCTAGGTTCCCGCGAATGACGAAGACGAGATTAGAGTTAATACGTGCGCCAATCAGATCAGTTGCGGCCGACGGAAGGTTAGCATCAGTAGTGGTCACACCGTGCGGAGGCTTCTGCGCCATTAGAATTAATACATTAATTAGGATATCGTTTTTACTTCGCAATAATGCCCATTCTTTCAAGTGGTACGGAATGTCCTCCCCCAAATATTTTAAAGTCATCAGCTGACACTTCGCAGGTAATCAGCCGATCAAGTGGTATGAAATGTCCTAGAACCAGTTAGTTACACAGTTCAAGAAACGGCCTTGCCGCTTTAGACACAGCAGATAACCAGAGGACAGTGACATCCAAGGTACAACCGTACCGGATGCGATATCTTGTCCTCGAAGGAGGTTTGTATCACTCGCAGCACTGACCTGCTAGGACGGTGTAGCACGCCCGAAGAATTCCAAAATCAACGAGGTGAAAGTGATTCTTCCGTATTCTTGCGCGAACGGTTTATCTGCGAGAGATTTTTAGGCAAAAGGCATTTTAAGAGAAGTTATCCTTTAAAGTCCTTCCTAAATGATTACTTTTCATTAAGCTTTGAGTTGACAAACCATCGCTGGAAAACCAAATCGAAGCTTTTGGGAAGAATGGTCTGAATATCCTAGGTACACAGGAAAACTAACGAGGAAGTTTTTAGAAGGATGAGTAAAAATAGCTTCTGACGACCATCAAAGGAGGAATGAACTTCTCCAAGGAGGAAGTTCCGCAGGAAATCTCATTAATTCCTGGTTTAGTGTCACTGCATCGGACGAACTCTTCCGAAATCATCTGAGCCGCTGTTCAGTGGGTAATCAATCAATCAATCAATCAATCAATCAATCAATCAATCAATCAATCAATCAATCAATCAATCAATCAATCAATCAATCAATCAATCAATCAATCAATCAATCGATCAATACTGATCTGCATTTAAGACAGTCGCCCAGGTGGCAGATACCGTATATGTTGTTTTCCTAGCCTTTTCTTAAATGATTTCAAAGAAATTGGATATTTATTGAACATCTCCCTTTGTAAGTTATTCCAATCCCTAACTCCCCTTACCATAAACGAATATTTGCCCCAATTTGTCCTCTTGAATTCCAACTTTATCTTCATATTGTGATCTACTTTTAAAAACACCACTCGAACTTATTCGTCTACTAATGCCATTCTATGCCATCTCTCCAATGACAGGCAGCTCGGAACCACTTAGTCGAGCAGCTCGCCTTCTTTCTCCCAAGTCTTCCCAGCCCAAACTTGGCAACATTTTCGTAACGCTACTCTTCTGTCGGAAATAACGCAGAACAAATCGAGCTGCTTTTCTTTGGATTTTTATTTTTCCAGTTCTCGAATCAAGTAATCCTGGTGACGGTCCCACACACTAGAACCATACTCTAGTTGGGGTCTTACTAGGGACTTGTATGCCTTCTCCTTTACATCCTTACTACAACCCCTAACTACCCTCATAATCATGGGCAGAGTTATGTGTCCTAAATTTTTCGACTTCCTGGCAGGGAACTGAGCACATCGTTGCCATTTCAGCTTCCGGATGCCAAATGATTAATCAGGTGACAGCCCCCTCCTCGTCATCTCACTCCACCCTGAGTTCCAGATTTTGAAACATTTGTATTACTGTTAAACATCACAGTTTGGGATCGAAAAGAACTTCTTTGAATTAGAGACATCTGGGCTGGACGGAAACGTCCCACTCCGTTCATCTTCGTTCCACTCCGCTTAATTGTAGTTACTAATTTACTAGTACTGACTAAACCATGCTGTCTGCAGAGGTCCCTGCCACAGCTGGGCGGAACTTAATTCTTGCTGTGCGTGAAGCAGAATATATTTCCGGTTCATCTGGAGACTAGTGCAGGTGTGCAATGACGTATCCGGAACGTGTGATCCGCTAAGAGGTTGCAACTGGGCTGAGTGGCTCAGACGGTAGAACACTGAACCCAAGTTGGCGGATTAGATCCCGGCTCAATACAATGATATTTGAAGGTACTGAAATACGCTAGTCTTGTGTCGGTACACTTACCGACATGTAAAAGAACTCTTGCGGGACAGAATTTCGTTACCTCGGCGTCTCTAATAAACTTACAAGTAGTTAGTAGGACGTGAAATCAATACCATTCATTTTATTCGTAACGTTGGGTTCCGAGAAGTTAAAGAACTCATGATGGCCAAAATTCTGAGATCCCGACGTCTCTTAAAATCGATGGTAATCGAAGGATAATTAACGAAATTAACACTTTGAAATGTTTATTTCATAGTTTAGAACGAGTCTTACAAGCACCCACTTACTTGTAGGCCTACGTTTCAGACAGCACCTCAGTACATACCCCAACTTGTTTCACAAGTGTCCGTGTGTGGAGTGGATAGCGATGGGGTTTGGAAAAAAAAACAATAAAACTATGGCGCTACAGCTCTGATGGGCCTTGGCCTATTAAGCGACCACTGCTCAACCCGAGGGCCTGCAGATTACGAAGTGTCGCACTCAGTGTGACGGATCCTTTCGGCCGTAATTCTTGGGTTTCTAGACCGGGGTCGTCATCTCACCGTCAGATAGCTCCTCAATTGTAATCACATACGCTGAGTGGACCTCGAACCAACCCTCAGGTCTGCGTAAATATCTCTGACCTAGCGGAGAATCGAACCTGGGGCCTCCGGGTGAGAGATAGGCAAGCTACCCTCATACCGCAGGGCCGACATCGTAATAATAATAATAATAATAATAATAATAATAATAATAATAATAATAATAATAATAATAATAATAATAATAATAATAATAATAATAATAATAATAATAATATCTATGTGAAGAATTAAGCCCGAAGGCTGGTTGAATCCTTAACAGCTCTGCCATGGCCTAGGCGACGCTGAAGAGGCTTACAAGGGAAATGAGGAGTGAGGTAGTTTCCCTTTGTTTTCTTCATCGAGCCAGAAGTTGGTATTACATATCATTCTGCCAAGGCCACTGAAATGTACGCATCAACCGACTCTATGAGCAACATTTTCACACCATTCGTAGCAGGGACCGGCTGTATAAAGGTGTTACTAACATCCCTCATATCTCAGTCACTTCCATACTGTCAAAATCAAGGTTGAAAAAGAGACAGGCCAATGAAAGTAACAAATTTGTTTTAGCCCATACCAAAAGACACAGTGTACTGTAAACACTAGGTCTTAAGCAGAAGTAGAAGAAGAAGAAGAAGAAGAAGAAGAAGAAGAAGAAGAAGAAGAAGAAGAATAAGAAGAAGAAGAATTAGTCATCACAGCTCAAAAATAATATCATGTACTGGTGTTGTTGCTGAAAGCTTGCACAGCTGTCTAGGCGCACTAAACCTGCATCATCACGCATACGTAGAAGTACAGAAAGCACGTGCCACATTGTGAGGAAGTTTCTAGGAACGACTTTTCATCTGAGTTACACCAAACAGCATGAAGTCCCAGGTCGCAGTTCCAGTAATACTGAAGAAAAGATTCACAAAACGGGGAGATAAGAAGTTGTTTACTGACATCATCTGTGCATATTTATTGTATAAATGTATATGTTGTAATTATTTCTGTTGTAAATATTTGTAGATACATGTACCTGTAGTTTCATAATCAAGAAGGTGACTCCTTGCTTAGTCCGAGCCGGTCCATTATTTTACCAAGACAAGCCGAGCCTTCCTTAATCGATGTAATAATAATAATAATAATAATAATAATAATAATAGTAATAATAATAATAATAACAATAGAACAACCTCAGCTACTGGGAGCAGGTACTTTGATTTGACGCCATCGAGGCTGCCTGAACGTCGATTTCGAGTTTCCGTTTTATTCCACCAGATGGCAGAGGAAACTGAATCCCTCTTGGGCGATCTACGATTGAGTTTTAATTAATGTTGTCTGGTAAACACGAAATGTGTTACTAGAGATCTGTTACATGCCGACAACGTACAACATGGAGTGTCGCATAGAACTTTTCCGACCTTCAAAAATCCGACAATCCCCGCCGAGCTTGAACTCACGATCTTGGAATCAAGAGGCCGATACTCTACCACGGAACCATAGAGGGAGCTGGAGGTGCGAGGGTAGGTGCTTGGAGAGTTGAGCTGATGACTCACGTCCCGTGCACCTGCCCATTTGCTCGACTGCTTTCTTCCAATAAGATTCTGTGAAAAAGTGATCAATAACTTTAAATTTCGTACAGCTAAGATCGTGATCAGAAATGCGATGCGTTAATAAGAATTGCGATGCTCATTTCTCTACGGACAGTGAAGACAGATTCATCCTCGCATGATCACGAACCCTGCACCACATCGCCACGCCTATTCATCTCCAACGGTTTGAAAAGATGAGCAATGGATTAAATCGGCGAAAGACCTTCGAAAGTGACGTGGAAGGAAATATTACAAGCGTCATTAACTACCCTCGAAAGTGCTGACCTGAGCAGTATACGAAGAAATTTCTTAATCGAAAAGAAGAGCCACCCAGCACCTCTACATTCTACCTAAAAATGTACACGTGGTATGTGTCGCTCTCAGTGGAATGAACGTGAGGTTACATTTTCAAAAAATGTAGTAATCAGTAATGAAAAAAGAATGGCAATATTGTGTTTTCAACGAAGTCATATCTGCAGTGTTCAGTGGGAGAGACGTCATTGTAATGGCCGGTACACTTCAGTACTGCGCGAACTGTTTCCACCAGCTCTTTGCAACCTACGACTTTAAAACCGGAAGCTCTATCCCATTAGTGTACTGTCTGTTTCCTGACAAGAGGCGCCGTTCTTATAAGATAACTGCAGAATGTTAGACTAAATTAAATCAAAGGACCAGATGATGTGAAGCAGGGGAATCAGATCCTGTAAAACTCGTAGCTGATTTTGAGATAAGACATATATTTATTGCTTGGATTTCATCAGAAATATCAGGTAGTTACATAATTGTGTAGTATAAAGTAATAGTAGTTAGGTGTTGTTAACTACTCCGTTTTTCCACGGAGACAAACTATTAGGCACATTTATCAGAGGAGACAACTATCACAACTCCCACCGCGCAATTTCCAGCTTATGCAATACCTGCTCTTGGTCTGTGTGAGCACTTCCTGTTGTAAGGTGCTTGTTTTACGGATTTATTCAGGGTACTCACAATGAATTAATAGTGGCGCTACGATTCCCGCTGGTTTTTAGCCCGAGACCACACATCTCGTTATATTACCACGGTTTAGGAAGAGGTACAGATGCATTTTAAAACTGTGGTAAACACGTCTGGATGCATAAAACTAAATCGCAAGGGGTGGTGAACCTCCCGGTAAAATATGTCTTCAAATAAATTATGTAACTAATGTTATTCGCGATAAACATGATTGGACTGTTGATGTTTTCATCAGATGATTTGAACTCTAACAAAAACAAGCCACAACTCGTTATTATACTGGGAATGTTTCTTAAACATTACAGTGAAAACTCTCTTCTGTATCCGGTCAATATCAATATAGTGTTAAGCCCTGGAAATACTGAAGTTGTGTGTGAATTTGTATATGATGATGCGGGATTCAGAATATTGAACTAAGTTACTAGTATTTCTTGTAATATTTTCTTCCCACTGAATTGTTTATTGTACTCTTACAGTTGTTGTTGTTGTTGTTGTGTAGTTATGTTTTAACTTTACTTTATTATCATTTGTAATGCTATGCTAGTAGTAAGCTCAACCTATAGTATTGTAAGCCGTAATGTTAAGCACTGGAAATACTTAAGTTGTGTGTGAAATTGTATATGTTGCTGCTGGATTTAGAGTGTTAAACTAGTAGTATTTCTTGGCGTATTTTCTTTCCATGGAATTGCTTGTTGTACTCTTGTTGTTGTAGTGGTACTGTTGGGTAGTTAGGTTTTAACTTAAGTTTATTATCATTTGTAATGCTAAGCTAGTAGTAAGCTCTACCTATATTAATTTAAGCTGTAATGTTAAGCACTGGAAATACTTAATTTATGTGGTTCTTGTTCTTGGGTAATTATGTTTTAACTTTAATTATCACACTCCTGTAAGTGACCATTGCCACCGGGATATTTCCCAACTGCGATGTATTTGTTAATAATAACAATAATATATATATGTAAACAGAACATAATTAACTAATTTCTAACAACGTAAGTTATATAGAAAATTGCCAATATTTCTGTCCACTGGAATAACAATTTGTTTCGGTACACTGGAAATTTTTAAAAAACGCCATTCCCTTAATACTCAAATTAACGTTCACCGTTCGTTGATCTTCACGGTCTGTGACGTAATCACGATGTCACGAGTCTGAAGTGTACACAGTGTTCGCTCGCCCGTCAACTTATATGCTGTGTGCCCGCGGGACGAAAAGCCTAGCGTGAGCACTTCTGATCTATACAAGTAAGTGTTGCAAACTTATTCGTGTGTGCTAACTTAATTTGTTGGTGCAAAGTAGTATGCGTTTCTATATAAATGCAGCTATGGCTTGAACAATACAGCACCTAACTTCTGGAAAGCATTTAATATTATCTTCGATTATTTATTTATTTATTTTGCATTCGGGACAAAGCCCATTCAGTCAGTGAATTATGCAAGGAGGGGATTTACAGGAATTTATTTATTTATTTATTTATTTATTTATTTAATTTATTTATTTATTGTTCGTATACAGGAGAGATGGACTGACCTTCTCGTAATAACGTCATTTATGACTTCCAGTGGTGCACGTGGGTAGGCCATGGAACAGAAGGAGGTAGGAAAGTTGTAGGTCTGGTAGGGAAAGATCGATGCTAGGTGAAGGTTTTAGATTCGCAGTCCAATATGAGAAAGAAATGCATATAACTCAAAGTAGGCAGATTGGTCACTTTTGTGGAGAACTGACGAAAGAGTAGGTGGTAACTGGTATCCCAATGACAATAAATTTTGTAGTAGACAAGTAGTGCGAACAACGTGGTGTAGACATCCAAAAAATATATGATTAACATCTGCAACTGTATCGGCTGAACAAGAACGGAAAGGAGATCGTAATATTTGGATTTTGTGCAGGTGCTGCGGGAAACAACCATGATGCAATTTCATTCTGGCGATTGCTCTGATGAATGGGCGCGGTGGCGTGCCAGATGCGACCGTGCCGCATGCGACCCGTGCCACTAGCGACCGCATAATCTGTAACCGTGCCGGATGCGACCGGCGTTGACAGGATGCGACCGGCGTTGACAAGCAAATTGTCATTTAATGTGTCATCACCCAAGATAAGGTAAGCTAAACGAAGTGCAATGTAGGCTAATTCCTAAAAGTCTTACAAGCAGCTACTGCCCCTACTTTACATAACACTTCTGGGGGAAACTCGTTTTGCAACACGAAATATAGTGATGCGTTTACGTCTTTTCCCACCGGGCGAGTTGGCCATGCGGTTAGAGGCGCGCGGCTGTGAGCTTGCATCCGGGAGATAGTGGGTTCGAATCCCACTGTCAGCAGCCCTGAAGATGGTTTTCCGTGGTTTCCCATTTTCACACCAGGCAAATGCTGGGGCTGTACCTTAATTAAGGCCACGGCCGCTTCCCTCCAACTCCTAGGCCTTTCCTATCCCATCGTCGCCATAAGACCTATCTGTGTCGGTGAGACGTAAAGCCATTAGCAAATAAATAGTATTTTCCTAAAATATCTCCATGTCTGGGAGAAGGTACCAAGCAGGTTAGGTCAGTGCGTTGCCGGACGACTAGTTACAGCTACTTCGGTAGGCTGCTGGGTTCGAATACCTCGTCGGCCATCCTCGAAATTTATTCATCTCCAGGAAAATGGGCGTGGTATTTCATTTCGTAAATCCCACAAATATTGGCCGGGAATCAAACCCGGACTGCCTTGGTGAGAAGCGAGCAGTGATCCCACTGGGCTCGTTTCTATTACTCCCCACTCTATCCGGTCTTTACTGCGGGTCAGGGTGTGTAGCAGATTTGGCATTCTTTTACGGCTGGATGCTACGTGTTAATGTGGTGGTGGTGGTGGTGGTGGTGATTATTGTTTTAAGAGGAAGTGCAACTAGGTGACCATCCTTTATTTAACACTAATCAGGGAGAAAAATGGAAGGAATCCGAAAAAGGAAGATATCAGCGAAAGAAAGACAAGAGCCACGAAGGGCGTGAAAACGAACGACTCTCTAGGCCTAGAAAGTTCTAATCCCGTCGGGGTTGGACTAGAACAAGATTTGACCAAGGAAAGTCGGATAGGATAGATGAAAATGAGGAGCCTGGCACAAGTAAGTGGAAGCAGTGCTAGGACTCAACTCAGTGCCCCGTGGTTACTAACCCACGCTCCCAAGTTGAGGGCCCCTTACGACACGCAGGGAATACCGTGGGTGTAATTCTACCGCCCCCCTCCACAGGGGAATGTGGAGTTAGATAACTTTCTTCTTTAGCATGACTTTCCTCTGGTTCATCGATTTTCTGGTACTACTGGTACGTAACATACTGGTTTATCATAGTACTCCACGCATTTGATTCCTTCTCTGTGGCACTGATTGGAATGAGCAGTGTGCACACTTAAAGGAATAATGGCAGAGGATTGTTCACGGCTGTCTGCGGCCTGGTCATTCCAGGTCGGGAACTTCGGACTGTTAGATCGGCAGCATAGTACTGTTAAAAATGAGAAAATGTGCGGTTTTCTATTTTATCGAGTATTTCATAATTATGATAGCATTGCTTGTAACTGCGACATTTCTGTTGACTTCATTGTAATGACCTATGATGATTTCAGTTGGCAAAACCACAAAGACAGTCTTTCTGATGATGTAAAAAGAAAAGGTAGAGAGTGAGTGCCTGCCATTATCATCAAACTGCCCAACTCCACTGACTGGCAGTAGGCAAGTGGGCCTACCATCATAATGAAAACTTACCAAGTTGATTGTGACTGACAGTAGGCAAGAGGACCTGCCATTATAATTTCCTAACCAAGTCTTCACATGCGAAAATACGTATGGTGACTTGCCCATCGCTCTTCTGAGTAACTTTAAGAGCTATGTAGTTTAATATAATCTTATTCACAACGTGTAGAGTATTTAACCTAGAATTCTGAATACAATGTAGAATTCCGTAGCGAAGCACGGGTACATTAGCTAGTCATATCTAAATTTGTATCAGAATCTAATTACGCTGTACCGGGGACTCCGAAATTAAGTTTGAATCCCTTTCAGAAAACAATCGATAATGTTTGGTAACAAAACACACGAATAGCGTTGCGAAAATGTTGCAAATCTTGGGCTAGGAAGACTTAGAAGTAAGAAGACGAGCTGCTCGACTAAGCGGGATGTTCCGAGCTGTCAGTGGTGAGATGGCGTAGAATGACATTAGTAGACTAATAAGTTTGAGTTGTGTTTTTAAAAGTAGGAAAGATCACAATATGAAGATAAAGTTAGAACTCAAGACGACATATTGCGGCAAATATTCGTTTATAGGACGAGGAGTTAAGGATTGGAATAATTTACCAAGGGAGATGTTCAATAAATTTCCTACTGGGCGAGTTGGCCGTGCGGTTAGGAGCGCGCAGCTGTGAGCTGGCATCCGGGAGAAAGTGGGTTCGAATCCCACTCTCGGCAGCCCTGAAGATGGTTTTCCGTGGTTTCCCATTTTCACATCAGGAAAATGTGAAAGTCGATGTGTACTTTAATCAAGGATAAGGCCGTTTCCTTCCCACTCTTAGCCCTTTCCTATCCCATCGTCGCCTATAATATATATAATTTCGTGTGGCTATTTCTAGCCGAGTGCAGCCCTTGTAAGGCAGACCCTCCGATGAGGGTGGGCGGCATCTGCCATATGTAGGAAACTGCGTGTTATTGTGGTGGAGGATAGTGTAATGTGTGGTGTGTGAGTTGCAGGGATGTTGGGGACTGCACAAACACCCAGCCCCCGGGCCATTTGAATTAACCAATGAAGGTTAAAATCCCCGACCCGGCCGGGAATCGAACCCGGGACCCTCTGAACCGAAGGCCAGAACGCTGACCATTCAGCCAACGAGTCGGATATCGTCGCCTTAAAACCTGTCTGTGTCGGTGCGACGTTATACCACTAGCAAAAAAAAGAAGATCCTAATTCTCTGAAATTATTTACGACTTAGGCCTACTTACTTATCATGTCTTATTAGTGCCGGGAGTGTCCGAGGACGTGTTCGGCTCGCCTGGTGCAGGTCTTTCTACCTGACGCACATGGGAGGCCTGCGCGTCTGGATGTGAGATTATGGTAATGAGGTAGGGAAAGATGAAACCCGGTGTCGGCACGTACCCTACTCCTCTCGAATAATACCAAGGGATCTGCTCAATGCTTTACGTCCCTATCCGACGGCCGAATCATCATCAACAGCATCATATTGCGTCACTTCATTTGAACACTGCGAAGAAGTTTAGATTTGAATCCAGGCTTTTGGTACGCAATCTAGTGATTGCAAATTGTGTACACCAACTTTCTTACCCTGCCGGCCTACATTCTCATGGTGAAATTTTTTTCATCCGGGCTAAGTGGCTCGACGGCTCAGACGGTTGAGATGCTGGTCTTCCGACTCCAACTTGGCAGGTTCCATCCTGGCTCAGTCTGGTGGTATTTGAAGGCGCTCAAATACGTCAGCTTTGTGTCGGTGGATTTACTGGCACTTAAAATAAGTCCCGCGGGACTAAACTCCGGCACCTCGGCGTCTCCTTAAACCATAAAAGTAATTACTGGGACGTAAAGCCAGCAACATTATCATATTTTTCTTTCGACCAACGGCACACGAACCTGCTAACAACGGTGTCAGACCTTTATTTTAGAAAAGACCAAGTTAGCTACTGAGAAGCAATCTGCCACTTGGTGACAGCCCTTATTGCAGATCAATTGTAAGTGATTGATGGGTCGCATGCGGCACGGTGCATATCCGCTCGGTCGCTATTGGCACGATAATGGCCGGGTCGCATCCGGCACGGTCGCATCTGGCACGTAACCATGGGCGCGAATAGGGATGCTTATGGTTCCAAGGTGCGTTCGAAATATCAGGATAGTGGCATAGTGTTTTCCACGTTGTTGGGAGGTATCATGCTACTCGTTGTTCCACGCCGTCGATTGCCGTCGACGAAGCAAGGAGGTGTAGTCCGACGCTGGAACTGTAGTGTATATATCTGTTGGCCTTCAGTGGCAGCTGATCGTGCTGCTTTGTCTGCTAGCTCATTGCCTGGGATTCCAACACGGGCTTTTACTCACACAAATGAAACTTTATTCATCTGTGTCTAATTTCGATGTACTACTGCAATAATCTCGTGCACGGGAATCAAGAATGTTGATCGGTGATCTTCTGACGAAGGTAAGTGTTCAATATTTTAGCCATTAACTGAGGCTTCCGGTGTGAATGAACAATAACTTTTTTATTGATCTTTATGGCATAATATCTCCACAGATAGCAATCCGTGACGTCCTTACTTGAAGCAAAGCTATGTTTCCTGTAAGAACTGCTAAGTCACCAGAAAATGCTATTACCTCGACGACCTTTATATTTACACTCGTATAATACTACGGGTCAATGAAATATTAACTGCTTATGCAATAGAATTTGTCTATAACGACATCCACGGGTTGTGGATAGAACCTGCCAAGTTGGGGTCAGAAGACCAGCACCTCAACCATCTGAGCCACTCAGCCGGGCACGCATATACTACAATGTATCAAATAATGTTCATGTGCATGTGAAATACACGGTTAATTCCTATCACTTACATTTACGAGTATCGTAACCATGATTTATGCTAGCAATCGAGTGATATGGAAATGATATGGGATAAAAATTAATTAGGCTTAGCTTAGATTGTACACATTTACTTTTTCGCCTGACATTAAAGTACAAAATTGAAGTACGTACAACATATATAGTATTAAATTTCATGAGAGTGTTTTAGCCCGTACTGTTAAACTTACAACTACAGCACAGTACGCACCAAACTTCCTTCAGTTGGGAATGTTAATTAATCATTTTTGTCCGATTCTTCCTGCTTGCCCAATACACACGTTTTGAATTACGTTCTATGTTCATGATTTGCGTCACAACTTCATTCTTTTTATAATAGCTTCGCAGAGCATGTTCACAACTCTGACGGCTTCCAAAGCGCCATTCACTGTTGGGTCAGGCACCTGAGACTAATCTACTTCTTGTAGTTCTTGATCACTGTGGACTTTATTCTTCCCTTCACTTAAATAACGTCATCCGTTTGTGCCTCCGTTTAAACAACGCCATCGTCCGTTGTTGCATACGACTGACAGTCAAACTGATTAATTATGTCACGGTCTATTTTTCATAGCAGTTCAGACAACGGCAAGTCAGCTTCTGATCTTCAGCTTCAGAATGTTCAAGTGAAAATGACGTGCTGGAATTTAGTCCCTAAGGAGTTTTTTACGTGCCAGTAAATCTACCGACACGAGGCTGACGTATTTGAGTACCTTCAAATACCACCGGACTGAGCCAGGATAGAATCTGGAAAGTTGGGGTCAGAAGACCAGCACCTCAACCATCTGAGCCACTCAGCCGGGCACGCATATACTACAATGTATCAAATAATGCTCATGTGCATGTGAAATACACGGTTAATTCCTATCACTTACATTTAAATTAAAGTATCTTAAAAATTACATTGAATTTGGAGGCGCAGCCCAGTCCAGTGGCAAGACTGAAAAAAAAATCTTTATTAAGAGAATTGCGGCACCACAGAATACCTGACGCTACAGAAGAGGTGCGCTATAACAAAGTTCTGCTGAATTGATTACTTATGAAGTTGCAAATTTGCAGGGTTATATCTTAACATGGTATTAACATAATTCTTCTAATTTTCATGTGTACATGCAGTACATCGTTAATTCCACTTATCTTTAAATGCCAATATCTTAAAGCTAGCTTACTCTAAATTTGGATGTGCCATTTTTCCTTTGAGAAACTCAATTTGTAAAGCTAAGTGACAGGATGAGGGTGGCATCTGCCATGTGTAGGTAACTGCGTGTTATTTTGGTGGAGGATACTGTTATGTGTGGTGTGTGAGTTGCAGGGATGTTGGGGACAGCACAAACACCCAGCCCCCCGGCCAATGGAGTTAACCAATGAAGATTAAAATCCCTGACCCGGCCGGGAATCGAAACCGGGACCCTCTGAACCGAAGGCCAGTACGCTGACCAACGAGTCGGACAGGATCCTTGGTAAATGTCAGAGACTGTGAAAGCCCGAGAGGAAAACACTACCAGAGGTGAAGGCCACGTTAGAAGAGACATTGAAAAGCAATATACATAACGATCTCCCGAGAACTGCGATAAGAACAAATGGTGGAATAATACTTCGACTTTCATCCAGAGTCCTCTTTAAATGTCAGAAAATGGAAATGCTTTCTTTATCAGCGCATTAATGTAATGAATGAGTTTAGACTGCAACATCAGTTTGCCCTGTTTAAACAAACTATGTTCCGGCGTTGTCGCTTTGTGGTGTCATTTATCATCTCAAGGAGCGACCACGGGCTATAGTAAACTTGTGCTCGCGGCCAGGACTTGAGATTCTAAAATTAACACCGTAACTTGAGGCAGGCTACATTCGCCCTGTTTGCAAACTCATTCTCCTGCCTCACTGCCCAGGTGTATGAAAAAGGAAGGAAGCAAGGGTCATAGACCTTGTCTTGCCTCACTACCACAGTTAGCAAACCTCCCTTGTCGGGAGAACAAGCAGATATGGAGTAGAGCGCAAACCACGGAGATAAAGCGCATACGGATGTGTCCAGTGATAATGTATCGTTTGAAGAAGAGGATTTTCCTCCTTACATTGAAGCCATATCGTCGGTACGAACGGTTTAGTGTTGACTTTGTACTTAGCGTATTTTAATTACTCGGTGATGAGTCGTATGTCTCCGCACGTTCCTACACGGTTATATTACGTATTTTACACTTCGCCAATAAAATAGTAGATTTCCATGGTTTCCGAGTGAGTTTAACTATTACACTCACTACAAATTGCCCTAAACGTTGCCTGTCCATTTCCAAACATAACAGAAAAACATAAATTTACTGGCAAAATACGTATCGTATTAGACAAATGTACAGTCGCTCAAAATGGTATTGTATAACGTAATTTCCTCAAACCGGGAGAGTTGGCCGTACGGTTAGGGGGCGGCTACGTAGTGTAGGGGTAGCGTGCCTGCCTCTTACCCGGAGGCCCCGGGTTCGATTCCCGGCCAGGTGAGAGACTTTTACCCGGACCTGTGGGCTGGTTCGAGGTCCACTCAGCCTACGTGATTAGAATTGAAGAGCTATCTGACGGTGAGATAGCGGCCCCCGGTCTAGAAAGCCAAGTATAACGGCCGAGAGGATTCGTCGTGATGATCAAACGATACCTCGTATTCTGCAGGCCTTCGGGTTGAGCAGCGGTCGCTTTGTAGGCCAAGCCCCTTCAAGGGCTGTAGTGCTATGGGGTTTGTTTAAGTTCCTCAAAGGTACACTTTTCTCAGAAACAACATAACATACAGGCGTGCTTGTAGTGGGTATCCACAGAATTTGTATCTACATGGGTGATGGATAATAATAATAATAATAATAATAATAATAATAATAATAATAATAATAATAATAATAATAATAGCTGCCTCTGTGGATCAGTGGTAGAGTGTCGGCCTCCGGATCCCAAGATAGCGGGTTCAAACCTGGCAGAGGTAATCGGATTTTTGAAGGGCGGAAAAAAGTCCATTCGACACTCCATGTCGTACGATGTTGGCATGTGAAAGATCTCTGGTCACACATTTGGTGTTTACCCGACAAAATTCATTAAATCTCAGCCACAGACGCCCAAGAGAGTTTCGGTTTACTCGGTCTGCCATCTAGCGGGCCTAGAGTAAAACGGAACGTCGAAATTGACGAGCAGACAGCCAGATGGCGTCAACTTGCAGGTACTGTACTGTTAGCTATAATACATTCAAGCGAGGACTGCAGGAGTACAAAGACGTGTTTAAGAGGTTAATGGGGATTTAAAAATAATACAAATAATAAAATTGTTTCACTTTTACAAGTTGCTTTACTTCGCACCGACACAGATAGGTCTTATGGCGACGATGCGAGAGGAAAGGGCTAGGAGTGGGAAGGGAGCGGCCGTGGCCTTAATTGAGGTACAGCCTGGGGTAAAATTGGGAAACCACGGAAAACCATCTTCAGGGCTGTCGACAGTGGGGGTTAGAACCCACTATCTCAAGAATACAACATTGTCAAATCAAGAATGGAAGAATCTGAGAAGACTGCAGAAATATCATACGATAATAAACTAACTGCGTGTGGCTAATGCTATACTAGGTGAAAACATTTGTGGCAAGGGAGAAGTAGCTAATGCCAGTGTATGCGTAGTGCAGTGTTGCCCAACTACGTAGGTAGACGTGTACAGGCGTGAGTTAAAAACATAAGAACAGTAACGATTAAAATCATGCGAAGAATGACCTTACCTTGTTGGTGTTAATTTTTGAATTGTTTACACCACTTCCATATGCTATTAACGCTTGCACCTACTACAGCATGGTGCAGCCCATGTAAGGCGAACCCTATCACGAGTGTGGGCGGCGTCTGCCGTGTGTGTATGTATGTATGTATGTATGTATGTATGTATGTATGTATGTATGTATGTATGTATGTATGTATGTATGTATGTATGTATGTATGTATGTATGTATGTATGTATGTATGTATGTATGTATGTATGTATGTATGTAAATTATATTAGTGAACTGGAATCAAGGCTTTTGCAGATTAAGGGTATAGTAGTAAATAAGTCACAGAATTATGAGCAACTGCGAGGAGATGTCGAAAATGTGAGATGTACATCAGAAAATAGTAGCCTATGATGATGAAAGGGAAGAAAATTAGGTTGTAAGTTTCGCCTCTCAGTTTTAATTACTGTGTTGACGGAGTGAAAGTAGCCCATGGGGATCACTGTAAGTTACTTAGGCGTTAATATACTGTAAGGAAATATCTTCATTGGGTAAATCACATTGATGAGGTTGTAACTAAAGGTTACCCATCTCTTCACATGGGTATGATTAATAGATTGAAGAACTGGAAAAGGTCCAAAGGAAAGCAGCAAGATTTGTCCTGGGAGATTTCCGACAAAAGGTCGTGTGATGATGATGGAATAGGGAAGGGTTAGGAGTGTGAACGAAGCGGCCGTGGCCTTAATTAAGGTACAGCCACAGCATTTTCCTGATATGAAAATGGGAAACTATGGAAAACCATCTTCAGGGCTGCCGACAGTGGGGTTCGAACCAACTATCTCCCGAATGCAAGCTCACAGCTGCGCGCTCCTAACCCCACGGCCAACTCGCCCGATGATTGATTGATTGATTGATTGATTGATTGATTGATTGATTGATTGATTGACTGATTGATTGAAATTGCGTGTTAGTGTGGACAGTTTTAAATGTGGTGTGTGAGTTCCAGGAATATTGCGGACAACACAAACACTCGGTCATCAAGCCAAATGAATTAACCGTTTAATATTAAAATACCTCGACCCGACCGGCAATCAACTCCGGGGCCCCAAGAACCGAGGACTGAAACTCTGACCACTCAGCCATGGAGCCGGACATATCATATGATGTAGCAGTACACTGTGTAAAGAGTAAGTTGAACACCTCGTACAGTACTGGACGACCGTTCTGATAAGAGGAACGAGCCGCATGCAATGTTAGAACATGTTGGCAACGTACGGGAATATTTTAACGGGGACTTCACGAATGTATGAGGTTATCACAATCCGATATGGCACTACAGCACGTTTAGAAACCAGTACACAGAGATATAATACAAAATTAAGCGAACAGAACAGCACAGTTCGCTGGGAACCATCCATGAAAGTGAGAGCTGAGTTCGAACTCTACAATCAACCATCTAGAAAATTTTGTGCCCTTTCATTCTTTCTTCTTTCTGACTTTTTACTGATTTCATTGAGGTCGACACTTGATTTTGTTTAGTCCAGTTTTATGGTCGGTTGTCTCTTCCTGACGCCAACCCTCCTACTGCGTGTTTCTGAGGTGGCGCTGGTAGCGAGATGTGTTGTATGTAGATGGATAGAAGTGTAATGAGACGAACACAAACATCCGGCTCCCGAGCCAGAGGAGACTCAACTATACGCAGTTAAAATCCCCTGCTCGGCCGGGAATCGAACTCTGGGCTTTCTGAACCGAAGACCTGTATTTTGACCATTCAGCCAAGAAGCCGGACTGCCATTTAATGTTTACATAATGCATACATACATACATTACATACATACTGAACTTATTTCATAAACGGTTATGCCTTTCACCATTCAAGTCTGCAAGCCACCGTGACTGAAGTTAGCACCCCCATAATCTGCTACGATCAAAAAATATAGTCGAATATTCTGCTTCTTTACCGTGAAATACAGTAACAGAGTATAACTTCTTCTTCTTCTTCTTCTTCTTCTTCTTCTTCTTCTTCTTCTACTGCTGCTTTTCCCACACCTGTGGGATCGCGGGTGCAAACTGTGTCGCACATGTGGATTTGGCCCTGTTTATGGCCAAATGCCCTTGCTGACGCAAACCCTACATGGAGGGATGTAATCACTACTGTATGTTACTGTGATGATTGGTAGTGTTTTGTGTGAATATCAGGAGGGAAGTGTTGGGACAAACACAAACCCACAGTCCCCGGGCCAGAAGAATTAATCAGAGGCGATTAAAATCCCCGACCCAGTCGGGAATCGAACCCGGAACCCTCTGAACCGAAGGCCTCGGTGCTGACCATTCAGCCAATGAGTCTAACCGAGTATAACTATTTCCCCATATATTTCTATCTGTTTCTCATTCCCTCCACGGCCGCTTCCACTATTCTCCTAGATAACACATGGTGTAGTACTCGTCACGTGAGGTTATATACTAAAACACAAATGTCGCCACCCTATTTTCTTGTTTTTAATGGCACATCACTGCTGCCAACTCGAGTGGTTACTAGTGAAATCACGAGACATAACCATCAACAAACTAACTTCAATGTAGGTATCAATAATGGAGGTCCCCTTACCCAAATAATTTATTAATCAAGATATTCATAATTAAGTCGGTTTTCAAGCTCAATGAGGAATTAAGGAAATACACACACTCTCTCACCCCCACTTAATTTAATGTTACATATTTCTGCCTTTATTTTGAACCAAATGCTATTTGTTCGGGGCGTCCACCTATAGAGATCTTTTGTCCCTACTTGCACCATACGATATGAACCTGCGTGTAGTTGGAATGGAGGAAGTGTAGAGTGTTGAATGTGAGGAAAGGAACGTTAAGGACGACACAAACACCCAGTCCTCAGGTCAGAGATATTAAGCATTTACAATTAAAAACCCCTGACCCAGCCGGGAATCGAATGCGGGGCCGCCGGGTAACATGCGGACGCGTTGCTGCCTACACCGATATACCCATTACTATAACCGTATTCTTCGGTGTTTGCCTTGTGTAAATAATTCAGCTCCCTTCTTGATATTTGCTGTTTCTTGTCGGACTTACGTGAAACCACGCTCTAATAATACTCACAAGCAGGTATATTACATGTGCATATGCGGTAAGTCAATAAGAATACACAAAGGCTAAGTCCGCAAACCGTACCAAAGTCGTGACAAAACAAAGTTAGGTTAGGTTAGGTTAGGTCAGGTCAGGTTAGGTTAGTTAGGTCAGGTTAGGTTAGGTTAGGTCAGGTTAGGCTAGGTCAGGTTAGGTTAGGTTAGGTTAGATCAGGTTAGGTCAGGTCAGGTCAAGTTAGGTTAGGTTAGGTCAGGTTAGGTTAAGTTAGGTTAGGTTAGGTTAGGTCAGGTTAGGTCAGGTTAGGTTAGGTTAGGTCAGGTTAGGTTAGGTTAGGTTAGGTCAGGTCAGGTTAGGTTAGGTCAGGTCAGGTTAGGTTAGGTTAGGTTAGGTTAGGTTAGGTCAGGTCAGGTTAGGTTAGGTCAGGTTAGGTTAGGTCAGGTCAGCTCAGGTCAGCTCAGGTCAAGTTAGGTTAGGTTGATAACGAAATTTCCTCTGGACGGATGACACTGCAGTATTGCCTCAGCTCTGCTTCGAAAGATCCGGACCTTTCGTTGTAGATGCCTTTGGTTAAATGGTACGGTACACCATTTCCATTTTGATGAATATTGAATTTTCACGACCGCATTGTAATCGAAACCGACTTTCAACCTATTAGGTCGTGTTACGTACATTTAGTACGTGTTGAAGAGATGTCAAGTACACAACAAAAATGGCCAACCAGACACCAGTGGGATCCGAACCCACAACCTCCCGATTTCGCGTCGGTTGCTCTACCAATTGAGCTATGGTGGCCTAGACCATCTTTGTTCTGTTGGTAGAGCAACCGACGCGAAATCGGGAGGTTGTGGGTTCGGATCCCACTGGTGTCTGGTTGGCCATTTTTGTTGTGTACTTGACATCTCTTCAACACGAACTAAATGTACATAACACGACCTAATAGGTTGAAAGTCGGTTTCGTTTACAATGCGGTCGTGAAAATTCAATATTCATTGACTTGGCTCTCAACGGGCAACTTAAACGCACTCTACAGTGTGATGGTAGTAGCACCAGACCTGTAGCTCAGATCCTTTCCAACAGAACAAAGATGGCCTAGGCCACCATAGCTCAATTGGTAGAGCAACCGACGCGAAATCGGGAGGTTGTGGGTTCGGATCCCACTGGTGTCTGGTTGGCCATTTTTGTTCTGTACTTGACATCTCTTCAACACGTACTAAATGTACGTAACACGACCTAATAGGTTGAAAGTCGATTTCGGTTTCGATTTCCATTTTGTTCATCCGTAATGTAAGGGCTTATTTCTCTGACAAGTTTGGTGTTATAAGGTATCCCCATACTTGAAATTATTATTATTATTATTATTATTATTATTATTATTATTATTATTATTATTATTATTATTATTATTAACGTATTATGTCAAATATAAAACTGGAACTTGGAGAGGTCGAGTTATTTATATTCATGTTTGAAGTCTTGTACCTTCTCCTACCACCGAACCCCACATTATACATGTTAGAACCAGCACATAAAAATGCATATTCACATGAAGTTCGCAGTGATTTCTCTAGCATTACAAATTAACAAAGAACATTAAACATTTATTAAAAAAAACTATTGTTCAACGAAACTTACAATTGGATGGCATTAAGCAGAAATTAACCACTCCTCGAAATTACAAGAAAATTGTGATTATTTTTAGTGTGTTTCAACCACTGTCATCTTCAGCATAAGAAGCCATAAGAAAAAAAATTATCACTTAATATTCTAGTCAAATGTTTTGATATGAAATGCAGCATTTCCGTTTCAGGAGAATGGAATCAGGTAGTCACCACTTTCAGATTTACATAAAATGGACACTTCTGTATTCAACTGCTAGTCGGTGATTCCTTTACATGAAAAAAAAATAGCCATTTATTTTAGTGCAAATGAGCCATTTAACTTCGAATTCAGTTTTCTCACAATGTTGTAGGCATCTCCATGTTGGGTGGTTGCTTTCTGATTTATACTATCCAATTAACAATATAATTCTGTATATTTTGAGACTATCGTTACCCATTCCGCAGTCCATTACAATGCACGCAGCTTTTTCTATTTTCAAAATGCATTATTTCGGTTTCTTTCTTTCTTTAATCTGTTTACCCTCCAGGGTCGGTTTTCCCTCGGACTCAGCAAGGGATCCCACTTCTACCGTTTCAAGGGCAGTGCCGAACAGGGGCCTTGTGGAGGAATGGGAAGGTTGGAAGCGACAGGCAAGGAAGAGGGAAGGAAGCGACCGTGGCCTTAGGTTAGGTACCATCCCGGCATTTTCCTGGAGGAGAAGTGGGAAACCACGGAAAACCACTTCGAGGATGGCTGAGGTAGGAATCGAACCCGCCTCTACTCAGTTGACCTCCCGAGGCTGAGTGGACCCCTTTACAGCCCTCGTACCACTTTTTAAATTTCGTGGCAGAGCCGGGAAGCGAACCCGGGCCTCCGGGGGTGGTAACTAATCATCCTAACTACTACACCACAGAAGCGGGCTTTATTTCAGTTCCAAGTAGAATATTGTGTGTCATTATTTCATTTGTGGAGTGAGATCGTGTTCCTATTAACAGAATTCGTAGCATTTTAAGCAGCTAATAATACAGAGATATGCGTGGGAATATTGCGTTCTTGTGTATATGGTGCTATAACCACAAATTATACCGTATCTATAAACACAGAGTGCTGTGTAACGTTGCATGTCGAAGAACGGATTCGCATTATGCTACGAGTCGACAGATCTATTGTTTGTATCAAACACTTTTATGATTCAGACTTTATTGCCATTGAGAAACTCATCGATAAGAATAGCAAACAATGAGAGATGGTATATGGCATTCTCGTGTAGAACGATAGTGCACTGCTGGAAACATCCCTCGCCTTACCTGAAGCAGTACGGTAGAGAAGTACCCACTAAGTACATTTATGGTTTTCGGAAAGGCCGATGTGACGGAATTTTGTCCTGAAGGAGTTTTTAATGCGCCGGTAAATCTATCGATTCGAGAATGGTGTATGTGAAGATATTCAAAATACTGCCAGACTGAACACGGATCGAACTCGTCAAATTGGGCTCAGAAAGCCAGCATTCTACCGCCTGACTCACCCACCCTGACTGTATGTATGTATGTATGTATGTATGTATGTATGTATGTATGTATGTATGTATGTATGTATGTATGTATGTATGTATGTATGTTTTTAACCATTTATTCTTGAATGCCCCATTACATGACAGTAATACTACATGCTTTGAGTAATCATATTATAAATTTAATTTCCTAATTGCATGTAAGATACGTTCATAATTTGATGGCCGTTATGATGTAGCCTACATAACTAACTTACTAACTAAATAAATAAATAAATAAATAAATAAATAAATAAAACCAAACCAAACCCAAACCCCATGGTTCGGTTCGCGAAGAGAGTGTGTGAAGGGCATTTTTTGTTTATGTCATTATTTTCAGGCGAATGATGTCAAATATAAAGACGGGAAGAATATTTTTTGTAAAGCCACTATCTGTTGAGATGGTTAGATAAAGAATGAGAGAGGCTGGTGGGCCTGTTAAGATGTGAGACCGCGTACGACTTCCAGGTATGTAAATTACCTTTGTTATAAGGTCCATTTCATTTATTTCATGTCGTCACCATTTTATTTGTGTATCTGTGACGCATTTTGGTCACCATTTTATTTCGTAAAATGTCAGAGGAATACAACAAAAGGTCACTTTTTACGTTTCTTGGATAATCGGAAAGTCGCGAAACTAGCGTGTGAAATGTTATTCAGTAGTAGATTTGATGGCTGTAACACGAATATGATGTCTAGAGTACAGTACCATTTCCGTACGTTTATTTTCTAAATTTGTTGTTTGCCAAAGTTTAGACATTAATTTATCATACAATTCTGTTCAGTGTAGAGGTGAAATTCCTGTAAGTGTAATCCGGGGTTAACCATTCAGAGTGAGTGCGTGATAATGAAGGAATGTCAGCTGTTGCGGGAGGCACACCGTGATGTGTTCGAAGCTGTAAATTTGTCAAGGGAAGTTACGAGGCGAGACCGGTATGTAATTTGTGAAAAGGGAGTGCTATTCCAAAAGATTGGTCAAAATTTGTGTATAATTGATGCGAGGGAAATAACGGTAAAATTTTTGTAAGTCAAGTTCTGAGTTTCGAGTTCGGAAGTATTGTTGTCAAATTCAGATATGCGAGGAAGGATGGTTAGTTTGTCACAGAGTGTTTTATGAAACAACATAGTGGATCACCTAATAGAGATATTCGATATTATTGTCGTGTAGAGAATTTGTGGTAGCTAGTGGTACAAGTCCAGTCTAGCCTACGCAAGCAACGAGTGCGGACGTGCTGAATCGAGTGTGCCGGTACAGTGGAAGTTGAGTGTGATCGGGGAGTGGACAACTTAAGCGGAGAGTGACAAGGAGGATGTTTGATGTAGAACAATATCGGGTCGTTATCGGAAGATGGCAGGGGAGAAGGAAGAAAGAAACAACCAAAGGAAAGGATGGTAAAATGGAAATGGGAATGAAGGGTGAGATGATGTTGGTGGCAGCGGTGATAACTCTACTGTTAGTTATTGGGGGCGTGGAAGTAAACCCCGGCCCGAATTTAAGTGGCAACATGAGCTGGGAGGATGTGGAAATCATAAGGAAGGTGATAAAGGAAATTGTGGAAGAAGTTTACCCGTTTGAACAGGTCAAAAACACGATACAGGAATAAGTGAAGGAGTTCGAAAATATGAGGCAATGGATACAGGAAGAAATGAAAGAAACAATTATTAAAGTGGGAGACAACGAGAGAGAAATTGTTACTAAGAGAGGAAACTAAAAGATGGAAGAGGAGGTGTGGAATCTGAAGATAAAAGTAGAAGACAGGAGACAGGAACGTAGGAGGAAATGCATATTTATATATGGTGTACCGGAAGAAAAGGGAGAGGACAAAGTAAGCATAATTTACAAAGTGGTGGAGGTCATCAAGAGTAAAATGAAAATTAATTTCAGCGAAGTTAATATACATGATGCGGAAAGGGTAGGCAAAATGAGAGGACACAGGCCTATAGAAGTAAAGTTGTTATCCACACTGACGGCGGAAACAGTGATAAGAAACACGAGAAATCTAGAGTGAAAAATTTTGATTAAGAGAGATATGGGAAAAAAGGGAACAAGAATTTATAATTTTTAAAGAAACATCTAGTGAGAACCAGACATCAAGGATTAAGGGTGCACATTAGGGACCAGCAGTTAATGGTAACCAATGGTAGATGGGCACGATTTTGGTCAGTGACGAAACTACGGGTAACAGTAGGGAGAGTGAAACAGGAAGAAGTGATGGCGACGAGATGCGAAGAAAAGCAGGTAATAGAAGGCAGTGCCGAAGAAGACGGGTATAGTGAAAAGGAACGACCAATGGGAAACAGTGAGATAAGAGAAGTATTTGTGGAAGTAGTTAGGGAAGCAGGAAGAGAAATGATGCAAGAGGTGTTGGGGAGGGAAGACCTCAAGAAATGGCAAGTAGTCTCAGGCATAGTGAAAATGAAGGTTCGAGGGAGGAAGCAAAAGGAAGAGAAACTATGAAAGGGAAAAGTCTAAGTTTAAAGGAGCTGTGGTGAAAGAAAGCTAAAAGTGATGAGGGCATAGTCACGAGAAGTAAAAATGCTGAGTAATGGTGGAGGATGGTAAAGAATGATTATGAAAGGTGGCAAGGTTGGCTAAGAGTGATTAAGTGGCAGAGATTGGTGAAATAATGAAAGCCCGGTATAGTTAAGTGTAGTTGAAGTGTAAGTTAATAAGAGATTGGATTGGAGGTATATAAAGAGTGACTGTAAATAATGAAAGGTGGTTGAGTAAAATGAGACTGGATTGGAGGATTGTGAAGATTGAAAATGTAAATAGTTGTATGGTAAGGATTAAGTTAAAAAGTTATAGAGATTGGTGATGTAATGAAGGATGGTTGAGGTTTGTGAAGAGTGATGAAGTTAAATTTGGTAGGTTTGTGGAATGTGACTAAGTGCAAATAAGTTTAAGAACGATAATTGGATAGGAAGGTATAATGTGATTATGGTTAAGTATATTTGAATTGCAGGTTAATATGAGATTGGATTAGACGTTTGTATAGAGTGATTTAATAAAATGTGGTAAGGTTGGCTAAAAGTGATTAAATGGCAGAGATTGGTGAAATAATGAAAATCTGGTATAGTTAAGTATAATTGGAGTGTAAGGTAATATGAGATTGGATTGGAGGCATGTAAAGAGTGACTGTAAATAATGAAAGGTGGATGAGTAAAATGAGGCTGGAACGTGGCAGTATAGAGATGGTGCAATAATGAAGGACGGTTAAGAGAGGGACTGTAAAGTTGGAAGGTTTGTGGAGTATGGCTTGTTAATATTTGAAGGGTAAGATAATTTTAAATAATATTGATAAATTAGATGATAATGTCCTAGTGAGTAATGAGAGGTAACATGAAAGTAGAACAACGCATAAAGTTGAAGCGTAAGAAGAATAAGGGGCGCAGACTCAGCTGATGACGCAATGTTATGACTGGATCAGCAATATTTAGTAGGTCGCGAGTGAATACGGTATGTAGGTGTGGAATGTGTAAAGACTTGCTGTTTCAGTCAGGAGAGGAAAGGAAGGGCATTACCCTTCCTATGTGTGGTCATGGGCTATTTTGCCGATCTTACTGTATTTTATTTCATTTTGTATATTTGTTCATTCAGTTGCCGTATTGCCATGGCTATTGATCTCCGAATAGGAGTTGGCCGTGTTGCCGATTATTTCATTCTAAATTATTTTGTTCTGTTTGTTTGTTTGTTTGTTTATTAGGTGGTATATATTTGTTTTGCTGAGCTGATTTGATTGTGTGGGACTGGTGCCATTATTTTTCTCCGAATATGATCGAACAGGTTTAGTACTGCAAAATCTGGAGATAAATAAATACACAGATATATAGCGGTGCAACTCTTGTAAAGATGGGAAGGAATGCGGATCAGGTTGTCAAACTCCTGTAATGTTGAAGAGACTTTATGCCGGGTTTTCATTGTAAGGAACCTGAGAATTTATTTTGTGTAATTTAATGATACGGGAATAGGGTCATTCCATGGTTAGGATTGAACGTGAAACCGTAGGACCGTGATGGATAAGAATATTCCAAGTGACGTTTTAAATTAAATCTCTTCGCATAGTCCATGTTGGTCAAGAATCGTATTTCATACGAATTGTCAGCGAGGCGAGGTTTTCATTTGGTGCAGGTCAAGATAACATATGTTTTTTTTAGATATAGGAGGCGTCTTGTTCCCGTTATTAAGCCAGCTGTTGGGCGGTCCAACCAGTTTATTGTTAGAAAGAATGAATGAGATTTTGTCATTTGTAGTAAATATTTGGAATTAGATTTCATTATTTTAGAAGAGAGTCGTTTAGTAGAGACAGATTCATTATCGAAGCGACGGAAATGACACGATGGTATGTTATGTTGGAAATAACCATTTTTAGGGATGCCAACATTTTGAGAATCTTTCGTGTTGTTGAGGGTTGTCCAAAGTTTTGCGAATATTTTATTCGAATGTCACGAAAGCTGTCAATCCATAGAGTTCGTGATGGATGATTGTGTTGTTGTTGGTTTCCAAGGTACAAAAGTAGGTTCATGTGATAGGAGGTCATGCTTGTGGAGCACATGGGGTGAAGTACTCCATCCACCCTATAGTTGGGTGAGGTGCATTACGCCACTTGAGTCTCACCGACCTGAAATCATATGGAAGGAGGTGCCGGAATCAGTCCAAGGGATAGCCGTAGGTGTTATAAGCGATATGATATGGTTTTTTTGCGTTGTGTATAAATTTATGCAGATTATGGGATGTAAGGTTAGGGTTATCCAAGCTAGTTTCTTAATAATTATTAGTGTTATAATGTAAACTTGTTGAGTAACGTCATGAAATAAATAAATGGTACTGGTAGTTATGACACTGTATTTCGCTTTCCACTGAAGAAAACTTTGAGCATAAACAATAGCAGATCAATATTTTTCGTCAAAGGAATGTTTCTGGTAAACAGGTCCGAATGATAACAAAAATGTAGTTAAATAGTTAGGGAGCTTAAAGAAACCATTTCGTCCGGGATAGATAAAACTTGTTGTTAATTAGGATTATGAGAATACTTCATTTATACATTTATTAACTTCAGTGGAACCGTATTTTGAGAATTAGCTTAAAACCAAGTGACTAACTTGAAAATATATTCTGGAAATGTTAGTTTTATTTGCTGGGAAATTTCAACTTATTAACGTAGCGATTAAGGGGATGTGGCTGATCGCAAGGGACTTTACTGCCACAAGTGTTGTGAGCGCTTTTAGTTGTTGTTGTTATTTTGATTTGTTGAGCATCAGATGTGCTGAGGATTTATTAATGTGGGAACCTTGGTCATCAACTACTATAATTAATTGTGTTAAGCCATCAGCTTAGAAGTTTGGATGGTCATGGGGTCATCAACCTCAGTGACTTAGATTAGGGCCGTCTGCCATTATAGCACCATTTTCTTGCGGTCATCACCCACAATGACTTTAACGTAAATCACAAGGTTAGATGTCGGTCCATGACAAAGTCGCAGGTCACATCGCTTCAAGTAAGGGTCCATGCCGTACAACCACTATGTGGCACATACCGATTGGACTGCCTTAATTATATCAAGAGTCCAGAGCTCGTGTTATGGGGCTGGAGCATCATGAATCATGTCCGACTCGTTGGCTGAATGGTCAGCGTACTGGCCTTCGGTTCAGAGGGTCCCGGGTTCGATTCCCGGCCGGGTCGAGGAATTTAGCCTTTATTGGTTAATTCCAATGGCCCGGGGGCTGGGTGGTTGTGCTGTCCGCAACATCCCTGCAACTCACACACCACACATAACACTATCCTCCACCACAATAACACGCAGTTACCTACACATAGCAGATGCCGCCCACCCTCATCGGAGGGTCTGCCTTACAAGGGCTGCACTCTGCTAGAAATAGCCACACGAGATTATTATTATCACGAATCATTATGGTGGTACATGCAGTCACACATGGAAACCGACCTTAGGGATCTCCAGACTTTCTTTATTTCATTCTTAAATTAAGATGAGGGTTTCTAGGGAGGATTGTGCCGTTTCCATGTGGAACATGCGCCACAGCGCGAGTAAGGGAGCAACGAGCAGAGGTCCGGAAACATGGCGCCGGAACAGTCTAGGCGAGAACTCGAATACAAACGGTGAATACGCGAAGAAGTGATCGTGGAGAGAGAGACTTTGCTTTAATCTATGAGCGGAAGGACGTGTAAATATTGTGAATAATGTTAGAATTAAGTTAAATGTAAAATGTAGAGTGTATAAAATAAGACGAAACCAAAGATCGTACATACAGGGTAATGTTATATAATGTTAAACATCGATAATTGTTAATAAGGACGGTGGCGACATCTAGGTATCGATAGATGTAAGTAGGTACTTAAGATAAACTTCCACATCTAGTGTGTAATTCTGTATTCCGTGTCTTGTTTCAAAACGAAAAGGAAGATATTATAAGCCTGTTCATTGTTCATTGTTGTTGGTGTCGATGTAATGGTAATGTGGAATTGAGTCAGGGAAGCTTGAGAAAAGTCGTTGCTGTATGAGCATATTATCAGTGTACATGAACAGAATGTGGAAGAAGTTATTAGGTGGTTTGTACGCCGCAAATGAATGCAAACAGTGTGAAATAAGAACATAATACTCGCAATTGTACTAGGCAAAGCCATTACAAGGAAGGCAACACGATCCATTATTGAAATTGTCGGTATCTCGAAAACATTTATGTTTAATTCGAAGTACATGCAGTACTGGTTTAATAGTGATTGTGTGTGTATTGATTAATCTAATGCTAGCTTTTTCAGGTGTGATCTACATGAGATTAAAATAACAATGTCAGAAATATACACGGAAATATATACAAAGGAGAACATGGAGAGCTAGATGAATACAAGCGGGTCCACCTGAGATGATGGCGTGGTTGCGAGAAAGGATAACTTAGGCCTAGTGTTCCATACCCAGGCCATCCAAGTCAGTAATTGCCCATTCTTTTCATTAATAATGTCTTTTTTTGTGCATTTATTTTATGCAGCACTTATCTGCGTTATATTTTATTTATCAGTATTCTTAATGTAGACAGTAGCGTATATGCAGTTCATGTCCTGAATTAGTTCGTCAAGACGTAATAATAATTACACAATGAACGACGTGATATTACGTTATTTGGTCTATAGAAATTCATATATGCATTTGGCGATACGATATTCGAAATTCTATGATATGTGAGCGAACGACTTGTTATGTCGGTGGGCGACTTCGGCATCGTTTATATTATGTTTTGGTATCGTGATTACTGAAAGGCACGAGCTTATGCAGGCGTATGTAACAGGCATTAGCATTGGATCAGCATACTTATTGTGAAGTTGACACAGGTAACGCAGGTAAATGGATACGTGATGTAATATACGCACGGAGACACCGAACGTTGTAAATTTCAGGATACGTCGTTTTTCGGATGATAATTGCAGCATGTTTACTATAATTACGAGTATGGTAATTAATTTTAATTTCGTGTGGCTATTACTAGCCGAGTGCAGCCCTTGTAAGGCAGACCCTCCGATGAGGGTGGGCGGCATCGGCCATATGTAGGTAACTGCGTGTTATTGTGGTGGAGGATAGTGTTATGTGTGGTGTGTGAGGTGCAGGGATGTTGGGAACAGCACAAACACCCAGCCCCCGGGCCATTGGAATTAACCAATGAAGGTTAAAATCCCCGACCCGGCCGGGAATCGAACCCGGGACCCTCTGAACCGAAGGCCAGTACGCTGACCATTCAGCCAACGAGTCGGACACGAGTATGGTTATGAAGCAACTGCATATCGGGGTATCAATGAGGATGTTCTGCAGGTAAGTGATACAAATGTAGTGAAGTTATAAGAAATGATACTAATGTGAGTCGAAGTGAAATAAATAATGATAATAATGATGTGAATGCCAAGTATATTAAGTGCCCGCGATGGTGATAGTTATTGTGTTGATAAATAATATAGTGTGGGAGTGATATCGTGATATACTATTGATGCGTGGGCGAGCTCACGTGAGGTTCCGTGATTGAAATAGTGAAAAGTGCTGCGCCATGAGAATCATAAAATAAGTTGAGATGTGATAGTGAAAATTCGTCCTAAATTCGTTACGTAGAACGGGTTATTTAATTGTGTTATGCTACTGCGAAGCTAGATAAAGTTAATGAAGGTGTGATGTTCATGTACAAGCTAATGCTGAGATTGTAATACCATGTGTAAATGAATATTAATGTTGTAATACTCCTATATGAGTGAATGCTAAGATTGTAATGTTCATATGTAAGTGTAATCTAAGATGAGGATGCTGATGATTATTAATTGCGGTGCGATGTCGGCCACGGTTGTTCAATCGATTATCACGACACTTCCGATGCCATATTCGGAATTTGCGTTCAGTTATTAGAATTTTCAGTTGGTACGATGGCGATGCGCTTGCGGCATGTATAAAGCCTGCTATGCACATAACTACGAGGACACGTGCCATGATATCGGTTAGGTCAGGTGTTTTACTTCATGGACATAGTAGTTAAGTTTAAGTAGTAAAGATATCATGTGATGTTTTATTGACATTTGAGTGTACATATTTCTTGTTCTTACATGTGTTATTTTTATTATTCATTTTTATGCAGTAGCATTAAGTTAATACGATCCTCGAAGGTATGTGCGAGGATGGGCGTGTAGCTATTGTTGCGTCAAGACGAGCCTCATCAGGACGGCATACGTTAGTTAGGATGGTGATGATTATTGATTTTAGTTAGGATAGGTATCACATAAAAAAGGCATTAATATTAGCTGGACGTGACGCGGATGGGATTAAACTTCTCCTATTGTAAACCTGGTATTAATCAAAACAAACAGAAAAAAGGGTACCCAAAACAATGATAGTATAAGAAAAGAAGATGATCATGTAGGTAATACGTTCAAACAGAACGGGTTAAAACAATATCTCGGAAATAATTATAAATTTCAAGGTTCAGGTGTATTAATGAATATATGTGTACTGGTGTTCGTAACTATGAATAGCTCTTGGAAAATGATGATTGATTAATTCAAATTCGACCGGGCGAGTTGGCCGTGCGCGTAGAGGCGCGCGGCTGTGAGCTTGCATCCGGGAGATAGTAGGTTCGAATCCCACTATCGGCAGCCCTGAAAATGGTTTTCCGTGGTTTCCCATTTTCACACCAGGCAAATGCTGGGGCTGTACCTTAATTAAGGCCACGGCCGCTTCCTTCCAACTCCTAGGCCTTTCCTATCCCATCGTCGCCATAAGACCTATCTGTGTCGGTGCGACGTAAAGCCCCTAGCAAAAAAAAAAAATCAAATTCGCTGCATTACGTTGAAATAGGTCTAAATTAATTGAATTACGTCAACCGTTTATGTGTCATTATCAATGATTCCAAATATCAAAAATTAGGATCACGCTTTGGTTTCGTCTTAGGTAGGATCACTTAAATTTATAAATAGAATTCAATCCAGAATATCTCCATCCTTTCATTATACAATAGATGTAAATAACCTTACCTGTAAATTTAATGGAAACTTCAAGGTCATATTGAAGTACGAATAACTCTAATGTAAAACAAAAGTCATGGTCGTTGCATGCACGTCACAAATTATAAAATAGATAATGCAGACTGAACGGCGACGAATTGGTAACCTCGATGCAATGATTCAGAAACCAGGCCGCCCGATAGGATTCCGAATCCGATTCTCACCACAGACGCGACACATATTCGTATGGACACATTAGCTAGCTGCGGCATACACAAAGACCTGCGACTCTCGGAAATAGCCCCACAACAAGAAGAACCTGTTAAGACCCTGAGTGTAGAGTGCTCCCAGTGCTAATCCATGGGGCCAGCCGCCCGTGAGGGGGCAGGATGCCCCTCAGGAAACTGAGTTAAGGTCTCCAAAGCCAACGTCTCTCATCATCGTTATTGTTATTATATTATTTTTTAACGGACAAGACTGAGTTCGTTGATTTGAGGTGGTGTAATGTCACAAGTTTTTTCGACTTTATCGCCCATGATCAATAAAACATCCATTTATTTTGACTCTACTCCTCCCATTGTAGACCATAGTTTAAATTACTGGAACAGCCTCTTACCTAAGCATGTGACGAAGAACCCGTCAACGACCCAAGAGAAAGTTCTCAAGCCGATAGGTAAGTAAGGTAGGTATCCTACGTAGGACCTTAAAGGGTTCAGTATGTATGTATGTATGTATGTATGTATGTATGTATGTATGTATGTATGTATGTTTGTATGTATGTATGTATGTATGTATGTATGTATGTATGTATGTATGTATGTATGTATGTATGTATGCGTGCATGGAGTTATTGCTTAGGAAAAATTCAACTCAAGAATTCAACAGCTTTCCCTACACGTTTCTTGAAACACTTGGTCAGAGGTTTATCTTAAAATGAAAAATATTCGATGATCTTGAATCGCCGGGCTGAGTAGCTCAGACGGTTAAGGCGCTGGCCTTCTGACCCCAACTTGGTAGGTTCGATCCTAGCTCAGTCCGGTGGTATTTGAAGGTGCTCAAATACGTCAGCCTCGTGTCGGTGGATTTACTGGCACTTAAAAGAACTCCTGCGGGACAAAATTCCGGCACCTCGGCTTCTCCGAAAACCGTAAGAATAGTTAGTGGGCCGTGAAGCAATTAACATTATTTTATGATCTTGAATCACAGTTACACGATTAACGCTAATAGGAACTGTAAAAAATGTTCAACAATTTCACATAATAGCTTTAATTGAGCAGCCACCAGTTCCCCGACAAAAAGCCCGACCAATGAACGTAGGATTTTTGAAATGAAAAGTTACGTCTGTGTGGTTGACATTCCACGTAGACCTGTAGGTCCCCTGGCTGTGATCACATTGCTAGCTGTTATTTGAGCAGCAGAATTATTTTCGACAGCGAGAGCGAATCTGATAAATTGTTGACTGACAAAATTCGATGTGTGAAGCTGCACTTTTCAATGAGAATTTCGTGGACTGAGGACTATTTTATATATTTTATGATAGTTCAATGAAAATGGATGGTGTGTTTCACAGGTAAAGATGGAACGAATTCTCTTTCTTTGTGAGGGAGAGTGCCGATCTACTAACCAACACGCAACGTATTGATGTGCACAACTTGACTAATGTCGCAGATTTGAATGCACTGAGATTTCTTTTGAACAGCAGAATATAATCAGGTAGTTTCATCACAATTTATTCACGGTCACTGTAGTCTGCCTCCTAACAAGGGTTCGTTTTCCGGACCTACTACGAATTTGAAAACTATAATAGTTTCAAGGTTTGTAATGAGACTAATGCCTGTTGCTCACCGTAAAATTTTCTGTCAAATTTATTGTACAATAATTTAATTTTATAATATTTCTGTTGCTCACGGTCAAATTCAAGTTTTATAAAACATTTGATAAAACTTTTCAAAAACATAGGACATGTTCTATTCCGTAAAATTAATTTTACTAAACGAACCAATCAGCGAAGCTGACATCACGATGATGTTGGCGCTACGTCGTGAGAAGATTGTGAAGCTCGATTGTAAACAAATACTTCTTTCTAAAATGGCAGGATCCGGGTGGACTAGGGAAGCTGTTAGTGTTTTACTGACGAATACCAGAAATATCCTTGTTTGTACGAAGTTAAAACACCACTTTACCACAACAGAAATGCAAGAAGAGAGGCGGAAAACACAATCGCCGAATCCCTATATGAATGCTGGTCCTCTAACCTCAACTAATTTTCGACCAAGGACAGCAATCCTCTACCTTCTTCTCTTCTTTTGATCCAATCCCGAGTGCAGCATTTCCTGGCATTTCTTTTCTTCCTTTTTACCACTGTACAGCATAATAAGTGCAGCTAAGGCAGCAAGTTTTGCTTTGTTTGTTGGAGCCCTACTCTCAAACACACTGTAAGTTGAACAGCTGATTTTTGGTTAAAAATTTTATCGATAGATGGCAGCACATACAAATCTAAGTTCGGAAGTGAGTTCATAGATGGCCGTCCTGATGCTTCGACGGATTTTTAAACTAATTTTACCGTGAGCAACACAAAATTTTACAAAATTAATTGTACAACAAATTTTACGAAACATTTTACCGTGAGCAATAGGCATAAGTCAGCCGCGGGAACACACTTGAACAAGAAAGTGCGTTAAAATTTCCACCATAGGGTATTCTATATTTTGACTTCCGCAGATACACTTATCAATTCCAGATAAATGCTCGGATAGTGTTAAACAGTCATACCTGTTTCCTCCGTAACACTAACACCCAGGAGTAGTAGTAGTAGTAGTAGTAGTAGTAGTAGCGCGTTCTCTGTCTACTATCTCATCTCACCCTACTATGTTTGTCACACCGGCTGACGGAACTAGCGTTTATATCCCTTGGTTTCCAGGGTCTTACTTCAACTTATCGTTCTATGGTAGCGGTAGTAGTACGTAATAGTTGGTGTGACAGTCGTAGTCCGTGTGTATAATCACGATATCAACCGGCTGTATGGTTAAATGGTTAGCGTATTGGCTTTTGGTCAAAGGGGTCCCGGGTTCGAATCCCGGACGAGCAGGGGATTTGAACTTTCATTCGTCAATTTCTATGGCTGTTCAGTATTAGAAATCATCTTAGTTAGTGCCCCATCCTCATGGATGCGCAGGTCGCCTGAACGGCGTCAACTCGAAAGACCGCCACCAGGACTCTCCGGAGGCCACACGCCACTTTTTTTTTTTTTTTTACAAGCGAATGGACCACTTAGAATCAAGCTACAACTTTATTTCTTTCTCTTTGTGCGGAGTTTTCTTTGTGTCCAATACTCCTTCATGCGTTCCCTGGTCTGCTTCCGTTGTTCTTCTGTCCAGGCTCTTCCGTTCTTTTTAGTTCTTCCTGCGGCTTGAACTCTTTCCAAATTTTTCACTGCCTTCCTAAGTGTATACCTTTCTAACAGTTGGGCCTCCGCCATTATTATTATTAGCATCACGATATCAACAGTATCCAAAACTACAGACCTACCTGCTTGCTTACTGTTAAAACCAAGTCAATGAAAACGGCAATAAAAAGCTCAAAATGCGTTTGCACGTATGCACTTACAATTCATGATATATGCACTTAAAATAACAAAATATACACTGAAAAAAATTCGAAAAATATTCAAATCCTTTTAAAATGAGTTACTATAATCTGTACTAAACCCTGCTCCAGTAAATTAGTATACTCTACACTCTTTTTTAGCATTTTGCTTTACGTCGCACAGACACAGATAGGTCTTATGGCGATAATGGGACAGGAAAGGACTAGGAGTGGAAAGGAATCCGCCGTGGCTGTAATTAAGGTACAGCCCCAGCATTTGCCTGGTGTGAAAATGGCGTTTCCTACATAGCTGATTATCTTATGAAACAATTCCGCATCAGCATCAGGGCCACCTTTTTCAGGTATGTACACACCCAAACCTCTCTAAAGAACCAGAGAAACAAGGAAATGCCATTTGGACCTTGTTTCAATGCCGGTGAAGTCCTGACATTCACTTTCCCGCAGTAGAGAGGGGGCAACAACTGCATATAAAAATAATAATTTACATGCAGGCGGCTAACGAATGATGGGACCGATTATCTCCCGGTATAAGGAGATCCCCTATACCAAGTGCCAACAGTCTCTTTGAGAGTGGATGAGCGGGTATGGGTAAGGGCACTCTATTGTCCTGGGGACAAGAAATTGTTCCCAAAAGCGGAGGAACCAGTTTGGTCAAAGGCATTAGGATGCAGAAGGCAAGGGGAAACCACTGCATTAAAGATCCTGAGAGATATAAAATCCACATGGCACGGCTGCAACGTCAAGATTGGAGCTGGCCGTGTGGATCGTCTACCTCCGTTTGGAGACGACCGCTTAAGAAGAAGAACACCCACAAAACATGAAGTTACCCGTGCTTAGAGATGTTTCCCATTCTTAACATTTTCGTAGATTACAAATTCTTCTTTCACTACTGTGAATGCTCCCTCTCCTACTGTTCATATCCTGTGTATGCGATGAGCACTCTAGTTCCGTGAGAAAATTTCCGCATCCATAATATCACTTCAGCCGGGATTCAACTCCAATTACAATATCTGGTATAAATATATACAGTAATTACTTAATTATTTTCCTTCTTTAGAATCCTTCAACAGTTTAACATTTTTATCTCATCATTACTTGACTTTCAGGTTCCATATCACCGCTTTCTCGTTCATCCCACTTCCATGAATTACAGCCCTCCTAAACAAACCTCCTAACTTATACGTACGACTGCGGTTAAAGGGAAGGCCAAGAGAGGTCCAGGACATGTTTGGCTCGCCTAGTGCAGATCTTTTGACACCCACAGAGGACGTGCGCGTCTGAGTGTGAGATGATGATAACGACGCAGGGAGAGGACGAAACTCGGTGTCGGCTTACTCCTATCGAATAAAACCATGTGGTCTGGTCAAGGTTTAACATCTCCATCCGACGGATGAATATAATCAACAGCGTCATATGCCCTCACTCCATATGAGCACTGCGGAGAGGTTTTGAAATTTAATCCAGGCTTTTGGCACGCAATTAGCGATTAGAAATTGTATACAACCACATCTCTTACCCTGCCTCCTAACATTTTGATGGTGAATATTTTTTCCACCAAAGGGAATCGAACCTGTTAAACAAGTTGTCAGACCATACAGACTTGACGCCGGAACGATCATGACCAACAGGCGGACTAACAGTGAACTGTCTGAATGTTGAATGAATACATATCAGCTGTAATGCATTTCAATACACCCGTTTCTTCTGTACTTCATTTTTACAATTTTCCGCATTCTTAATCTTGTTTTTAGTGACAGATTGCTAAAAAATAAAACATATGCTTTTATATGCGGAAATGTGCTGTGTAAAATTATGTCCTTTTGGTTGCAAATGTTTAGCAGCACAGCAAGGCTGGAGAATTGTAAAATGTTTCTGAGCCGTAACTTCCACTTCAGAAATTGTGCATAATTATCAGTAGGCTACTAAAATACTTTTCATAAAACTCTTTAAATTGCAATTTCGCACTGTCAGAGTATTTTACTTTCAGTATCTTAAAAGTAGGTTCGTATTCTACAAAGCTGAATTCATATTTCACTGCTGAAAAAGGATCCTGAAGAAAGAGAGAAAAATATCCAGAGCTTCTCCTTTGCACAACTAATGCTTTCACAGTTAACAACGTCACTGAATGCTCAAAGGTACAGGGACATTATTTTATCTATTCGGGGGATTCTCACTCGCCCGGTCGCCCGTGCTGCGAGCCTGTCTCCCGCCAAGCACTTTGCCGTCATACGGTTCTCGGCGCCACAAGCTCCCCTCCCACGCAGTCTGCTGAGAGCTTTATCAGCGTAACGTTCAGTTTAGTCAAGTGTTCACGTGTTTAGTGCTCGGTGTGTTGTTCCAATGCCATTTTCATTACATGAGCATGTGTATGTACATAATACCTTCATATAGTAGGTACTGCAAATCTTGTGCGAAAACACGCGCTGGCCGCATTACAGCAAGCTGCTTGGCGGGATACAGGGTCGCAGCGCGTGCAACCGGGCGAATGAAAATGACCCGAATAGATCAAATAATGTCCTTGTATTACCTGAAACCACTTAACAGGGAAGGTTTGTGTGGGATAGAGATGTTGTAGGTGAGGCCGACCAGCAGCAAACTAGCCACATTCTTTCTATCTTACAACTTACTCCTGGCGAAACCTGATTTTTACAAACTCCATATATTAATAGAAAAAGGAAATCCAGAATAGCGAAACACAAACAAAATATCTTGGCATTATCGGCGCGAAACATGTGTACAATACTTGGAGAAATGCTAAAACAATTACGGTACAATATGATGAAAAGTAAGCTTCTGTACTAGTTTTGGTCAAACATGACGGAAACTTTCCTCAGGTTATTCCGATTATTTCTGGGGTCACTGGAGGCACTCAGGATCAGTCTGGCCGAGGGTTTTATGCCGGATGCCCTTCCTGACGTCATGTGATTTTTGAAATGGAAATCTGAACCCAATCTATCGGATTCGAATCTCAGCCTTCATGGTGCGAAACTAGCAGCTAATCACGATTCCTAATATGCAGTTATATGACAAACAGAAACCTTTCATCGTGTTCAAAAAAATTAGAAATGCGTTTAATTTATCTTAAGTTAGGAAAACAAAAGTAAATATGACATGCCATAGAAATTCCATCCCTTGTCATTACTCAGCACCACCCATACCTCACCAAGTTTCATACTCACAGCCATAAATGAGACTGAGACTTCAGTGGAAGCTACATTTTGCTCTGCCCTGTGCAAAAAGACAGATGCAAATCTACAGTACCAATCAAGAAATACAGGGTGGGGCAGAGTGGACTCCCTAGTTTCAATAAATCACTGAAGAGCGTGCACGTGAGTAAGCGGAGTGGGAGTAGTAGCATTTGGTGGGGGGAAAGACGCCATTTTAGTAGTCACCATGCCGTGGACTGGCGAGCATCGTGGTTTTGTAGTTTTGTAGTCGAAACGTTTTTTAAAAATAACGATAGTGTGGTGGCGACGCAGAGGGCATTTCGTAGGCGGTTTGGTAGCAAAATTTTCGTTACTGGGCAGCTAAAAACCCACGCAATCTTCACCAAAGACCTCTTTATTCACCAAAAGTGACTGTGTGGTGTGCTGTGTCCTCCATAGGCATTATTGGCCCCTACTTTTTTGAATCGGAAGATGCAACCGTTACTGTGAACGCTGTGCGCTATTGTGAGATGTTGGAGAACTTTTTCTTCCCCAAAATGGAAGAGTATGGTGAGGAAATGGAAATGGAAGCCTTTTGGTTTCAACAGGATGGTGCCACGGCTCATACCGCCCGTCGCTCTCGCCATCTTCTGCAAGAACAGTTTCCCCGCCGCGTGATCTCATTACGAGGGGATGTTTCATGGCCCCCTCGATCCCCCGATTTAAGCCCATGCGATTATTTTCTTTGGGGTTACCTCAAATCTGAGGTTTATAAAGTTCGACCAAGGACCGTGGAAGCCCTTAAGGAAGCAATTGCTGATGTCATCGCTGGAATAACGCCAGATATGCTGCGCAGAGTTTTTGAAAACTTTATTGAACGGCTGAATATGTGCGTCGCTCGTCAAGGTCGTCACCTGGACGATATCATTTTTAGAACCAAATGAAAAAAAATGGCATTTTATGTAGATTTCAGAAATAAAAAGCTTTTGTAATAATCTTGTACGGTTTTTATACAGTTAACCCATCAAATGAGGGAGCCCACTCTGCCCCACCCTGTAGCAACAGGCTAATAAAGTTGTCGTCTGTGTCATCGGCCCATAAACTGGTTTGATGCATCTGTTCTTATCACTATCCTGTGCTACAGAAGGTCGTTCGGGATCTCTGGGGACGATGTTTGAACGGTAATTAGCTTATGAAAAGACATGTCCCAACCAACGATCACGCTCAATTGGAAAGCCAGCATTTCTAGCTATAGTCCGACAAAGTAATTTCCATTGTAGCAGACTTTTTTGCAGAGCTTACATGTGTATCTTGTCCCACTCCTCTTGACAGGCTTTCCAGAGGCTGCTGATAGTGCGTGGACGTCTATTTCCTAAGGCCCTTTCTAGGAGTCCAAATGCACAGAAGTCCATGGGTGATCCATCGGGTACCTTCACCGGAATGTCATTAAAAGGAATTGCACGGATTCTAGTTTCCATCTTCATTCTCTCTAAGAACAGACGAGTCTAATGACAGGTGTGGCTGAATGCTTTATCTTGATTTTTCGCCTTCCCATTCAGTACTGGGATATCTGTGCTGTAAATGGGTGTTAAAACCTATTACTGATAGTATGTAGAGTTCACCTTCACATCATTAGCGACACGGCAAATGGTTAAATTGCCATCGTAGCAGTATCCAGCGATGATCATGAACCACCTTGGAAAACTTTCCTGGCATTCTTTATACAATATTTGATATTTCTTTGTCTCTAGGGAGGTAGTAAATCGAGCGGGGTTCGTTACAATCACTAAGGTACACATATGCTTCGTCTAATGTCACCACATTTTTCCATCTGTCCTCCGCCCTCATGCAGCTCCCTTGTGTTAGTGCGACGTTCCGAAATGTGACGAGGCAACAGCGTGTGAACCCGGCGCTTATGCCGCTTTTCTACTTGCAAGTCTTTGTTGATTATGGTTAGAGGCATGATTTTTTCGCTTTAACGATAAACGCGACAAAAAATATTTTGAAGCGATTTGAGATATCTTAAAGAATCATATGATTCTGGTTACGAAATCAGTGATTTTGTTTTCGCGAATTAAAGCGACGAGGCCAGTTTAAAGCGAAATGCACTTATTTTGCGAAAAGCAGCGAAATTAATTGAAAATAACGATCTTGAAATTTTATTCGAATATCACGCGTGTGAAGAGAAACAGATGACAGAAGAACGATTTCTCAATTCGACAGAAGTATCTCTTCGTATTAATTAAAATTTTAAGAACCCTTAATGGTATGGCGATATAGAGTGACAGCTGCGGCCATATATAGTGAAAAGGGCAATTTGTTATTAATCTGATTTGGCTTATATTATAGTTCTAATCAAGATTTAGTTACATAAGGCATAATGAATGATTGACAATTTTGTTTCTCTTTATCTATCTTTCACATAAATAATTCACAAATCTCAAGAATTAAACATTTTGTGAATAATTTTACGAAATCATTAAAGCGAAATTAAAGCGATGGGGTCAGCCCTATTACGCGAAATAACGCGAAAAATTGTTTTCTTTTCGCGAAATCGAACAAAAATTAATGCGAAAAAATCATGCCTCTAATTATGGTGTTAACTGTTGGAACAGACATCCCCAACTTACGTGCGATAGTTCTTTGGGGGGCACGGTTACTGTCTGAGACAAGGCCTTTCACTTTCCTCACCACTTCTGGTGTACGACTGGTGGCTGGTCGTGGATTTGCCTGTTTTTCCCCTCTGGAATTAAGCCCAGTAGGCCGTCGCCTTCTCTTATTCAATACAACACTGATCCCGTTCTCTGATATCAAGAAATCACTCTTTTGCATATTCCTTGGATTGCAGAATAGCTATATTTAGCATCGGAAAGGGCTGTTATGTAGCCCTCCCAGTAAGAATCAATTCGCTTCGGCATTGTTGCAGCTAATGTCCCAAAACTTTACACACACACTCTTAGTACTGACCTGAATTAGCACTCCCCGTTTTGACGGATTTAAGTTGATAACAGCACCGCCAGTGGCCTTCAAACTCGTCACCAGATATCCCGAACAACCTTCTGTAGCATATTGCAGCATACTTCCACTCTGATCCTAAAACTAAACCAAACCCCATGGTGCTGCAGCCCTGACGGGACTTGCTCTACCAAGCGACTGCTACTCGGCCCGAAGCCAGCACATTACAAGGTGACAAGGTGGCGTGTCGTCAGCACGACGAATTTTCTCGACCGTTACCTTGGCTCTCTAGACCGGGGCCACTATCTAGCCGTCAGATACCTCCTCAATAATTCCTCTCACGCATGAGTGGACCTCGAACCAGCCCTCAGATTCAGATAAAAATGCCTGACCTCCCGGTAATCAAACGCGGGGCCCACGGTTAAGAGACAAACTCGCTACCCCTAGACTGCAGGGCCACCACCACTCTGATCTGTTTATTCCTCGTTGTCCCCTTGTACCATTCCTACTTTTAATACTTTCCTCCAACACTAACCGAGCAAGTCCTGAATGCTTCTGAATGTGCCCAACCAGTCAATTTCTTCTTGCGATTTTATTTCGCCGAATCGATCTCCTCTAACTTAATACAGTATTTCGTAGTTGCCGGGACAAAACCTCCTATGTGATAATATTTTTGGAGATATACTGACCCGTAGCTCATACATTAAGAAGAGCGAGAATGCCTTGACGATATTCAAACAATATTGTACCTTAGATGACAGAACCTTACCGACCAAAGTTCTAAGCTAAAATATTTCACATAGGAGGTTTTGTCCCGGCAGCGACGATTTCTTAATTTGTGATTCGAATAACTCATTTCACCTACTGTATTATTCTGCAACACTGCCTTTCTGAATCCTCTATTCTCTTTCCTTTTGCACTCGTAATTTTCCATCTTTTCACTTCCATAAAACTGTCATTTTAACGCGCACATCCGTGTTACAGCGAGTAAATTTTACTTATGCAGGGAAGCTTCCGTCACTCGGAGTAGATCCCATTTTAAATCCTCGTTGTTTCTGCCGTGACTGGTTATTTTCTGTCTAAATATTTTTAGAAAAAAAGGGAGAAAACTTAGCAAGTCAGATCATTCATACTTGACAGGAAAGCAAAAGTAAAGTTTAATTTATCCTGATATCCTTCATATTTAGTTTTTGTTTTTCTTGTTCGATGAGATTACCTTGGAACAGGGTTAACTAAAATTCTCATTACCGTTAAAGTAATATAATGATAAACCAGATTCTGTACGTATTATACAAGATGACCAGTGAAAACGATCTTTGGCCCTCACCCTCAGGAATTCTTACTGAGAGAAAATGTGTCCTCTCAATATCTCTCTTTATGATAAATGTGTTTGCTCAATCTTCTTGATTTTTAATTATTTTTTTTAAATATTGGCGTTAGGCCCCGGAAGATCATGCGGCCAACATTTGTAGAGTGAGCATACGTTTATGGTACATACATTTCGTGGTTGAAAAGAAAATTAATACTACAGTCTGATAAATATTGGCAATTTACAGCGCATAATAATCTTCTTGTTCATCAGTGTTTGTCCAGCCTAGTGGCAAGGTCTGCAAAGTGACCTTGTTATCTCCAATTGATTCGTTCGTGAGTCATTATAGCTCAATTCGATTTCCTTCAACCTTAGCTCTTACGATAAAAATCAGGTTCTTTTCTTCACAAAGCTAAATGTGAAAGATCACCCTCACTATTCCTCTGCATGGTATGTTTTGAAAATCAAGGTATGTACCTCTAAACACATGAACATTCCTCTAGAATACCAAAATTAATTTCATCTTCACTAACTAGGTTACTAATGACATTAAAATGAAATAATCGAGACTTGCCGATTTACCAGGTACGTTCCTTCGATTCTTGCATTACATCATCCTCTCTTCCATGGTTCCTTATGAAGCATGCAAGAGATATGTCTGACAACAACATCGCTCAGAATTACCACACAGTCGAATTGTGAGCAGTCTACCCAAGGACGGACAGAACAGACCTAACAAAACTTCCTTCAGCATACCCCCGTCATTGCTACGCACGCAGGACCCAAAATGCCATGTGATCTTTTTAGCGAAAACTCTGCCCTACGATCGGCTGGGGTTCGAACTTCGGCCGTCCACAAGGAAAACCAGCAACTAGGCCACTGTGCTAATCCAGTCTAAACATGCCTACGGGATGATGATGATGATGATGATGACGACAAACCTAATAATAATAACAGAGCCAGACAAATACGACTGTCTCTGGTCACTAAATTTACCGGCATGTACAAGAACTCCTGCGTGACAAAATTCTGGCACCTCAGCGTCTCCGAAAATGTTAAAAGTAGTTTGTGAGACGTAAAACCATATTATTATTATTATTATTATTATTATTGTTATTATTATTATTATTATTATTATTATTATTATTATTATTATTATTATTATTATTATTCTAACAGGTTACGAGATAGACAAGCCTAAAGTTAGGAGCATGAGACGACAATTTCTGTAACTGGAAATGTTTGAATATAACAAACACATAATAATAATTGTACCGGGTGGTACAACTCCACGCCGCTAATTCGAACTTTGCGCCAGTTCAAACTCCTCTACTGGAGGAAGCCTGAACTTTTAACTACCGGGTTAATTCTCAAGTTTCTCAGAAGATGTCCCTACTAGTAAATTTTGAAGAGTTCTGAACTGTGTCGTTTTCGATGCATTTTTGTTTTCTCTGTAGCAAGAAGTGTGAACATTCTCCCCCAGATGGCACCACTTAAGAACTACTATTGTGCACCCTAGTGCAAAGTGAAGGAACTTTTCTTTGAAGAAATTTAGTATTTATAAGTTTGTTCTTTATTAAATTTCTTTCTGCCATTGTTTAAGTTGGCAACGTTAACCCTTTCTTTCCGCCAGTTCTGAAATTGGCCAAACATAAATTTCTATAATTAATTTTCCACCAATCCTGGTTTTCTTCTTCAGTTTTGACATGTAATCTTTTGGCCGTCCAATAAAAAGCTTGTGGGCGGGTGTTCTTATTCTTGAAAGGTCTCGAACGTTCCACGAGGGTATATAAACTGCTGATTTTCGGGTCTCCGGGCCACTTCAGTAACATCTATCATAGTGTAAATTATGTAGCAGGGGGCGGGAAGCGCCTCTTTCGTCGGGCAGCAGTTCTTCAATAAGGTAATGGCCTTTTAATAACTTATTTTCTTGCTAGCTCAGCAGTTTAACTCTCGGGGCAGGTTCGATACCTTTTACCATGTAACTTTCCTCTAAAATGTAAAAGACACTTGGTATAGATTCTATCTCTTTAACCTACATATTGTGCCGTTTCACAGTTCTTTATACGAGCTGTAGTAACAAAGATGGAGTCTCTGCGATCAAAATGTCAAATAAAATACATTTAACGTCAGTACGGGTCGAATCGTAAGTCTTTTCGTCGGTCGGTTACGGTAATGACCACGTATAGAAGGCGCAGGAAAAAATGACAAATGGACATTATTTGAAACCATTATTCAAGAAAAAAAATGCTCATCACTGATTATATAATCTGACTTCGATGTGTTAAGAAGACGCAAGACTCGATTTAAAAGGAATTATCCAGCGGAGCTAAATACTAGGAACTGGAAGACGAAATTGAATTCGCGACTACACGCTAATCTGCGGAGATCAAGATTTAAATGCCGCGCGGGAGATTAAATACGTAAAAAGAAGAGATAAAATATATCACAGTAGAACTACGTCACGCAGTGACGCAAGCCCTCGGTAAAATTTTCCCGATACCGTTTAATATTGAAAGACACCTACGGACCAGTTGTTGAATGCATTTACGCTAATAAAAAGATAGCGGAAAGAAATTTATTTTCAAATCAGAATATACAGAACATCTGTCTTAGACAATTTTGAACTATTTTATTGGATCAACTGTACCCCAGTAAAAACTATGCAATCTGAGCAACGCAAGAGCTATATTAATTGGAAGATGTCAGCAATGAGTCAAATATTCTATCATTGTTCTGTTCCATACGCACGAGTCTTCACCATGGGTCTGTAAGGAAGCAAGGCGATGCTGCTTGGATCCTGATGAGGCGAGACGATGTTGGCTGTCCCGGATGACCAGTGATCAATGTTGAGAAGCTACGATGTACCCGACCACTTGTGGAGGAACCAGATGACGAGATCCTAATCTCAGATGACCGGAGATGAGGAAACACCGAGACCATCTTGAGCAAAGCTAAGTCCATTATCCAAGTCGTTTTCGTAAGTAAGAGTATATTATTTCTTTTATTGCATGCTAATGTTTGTTTGTGCGAAGACAGTGCGTAGATAAACGTCTAGCTGAGATGATTGGAAGTAGGTACTCATCTGTATGAAACGTCAATTCCATTTGTAGGCGTGGTCACCAAGTGATTTTCCGATCGTAATGTTTTCCAGAGATATGTGAGGAGTGATAGCTAGAGTTATTATTATTATCAGTGGAGTGTAAAGAGTGAAGTTGGCATTAATACCTGCATGTCCTAAATTTAAGCAACGTCAATCAGTTCGAGATCGTATATTGGATGTGTTTTATGAAGGAATACGGCAGTAGACTAGTCCCAATTCATGTTAAATTTGGCACTATGACAGTAGTAAGTAAAGTAGGCATTTTATGAATGTCAAGGCACGTTGATGTGCAAGTGAAGGTAGTGATCTACGTATGATGAAGTTTTTTTTTTTTTTGCTAGTTGTTTTACGTCGCACCGACACAGATAGGTCTTATGGCGACGATGGGACAGGAAAAGCCTAGGAGTGGGAAGGAAGCGGCCGTGGCCTTAATTAAGGTACAGCCCCAGCATTTGCCTGGTGTGAAAATGGGAAACCACGGAAAACCATTTTCAGGGCTGCCGACAGTGGGGTTCGAACCTACTATCTCCCGAATACTGGATACTGGCCGCACTTAAGCGACTGCAGCTATCGAGCTCGGTAGTATGATGAAGTGAAAGAGTGGCTATATATGAAATATGAGTAGTAATTGACGCGTCATAGATATGATATTGAGTGGTTAATGATGTATGATGGTTGTATTTATTGTTTTCTTCGAGAGAGATAGTCATAGTTGTACGAAGTAAGACCTCGTGATTTCAAATGATGTTTCTGAGAGTGTCATTGAATTCTCGCCAATTCCATGCAATAATTCTGGATCCTACGCATTTTACCTAGCTTAGGATATGATCTCGAGACGTGCAGTGCAATGTTTTATCCGTATTAGCCTACCTAGAGAAGCATATATGTATTCTAGATAAGATTTGAGCTTTCACTGATTTACTTAGGACGATCTTGAATACTCTCACGGTATATAACTCCATTTCTGGATAATTTCAACCTATAGGCTGATCACTGGTGACCTAGATTTTCAAAGGAGAATCATTTTTCTTTTAGATGGAGATAGTGTCATATGATCAAGTAGATTTTCCATTGGTAGTATGTGCTATGATAACTCTGTATGATAAGTGTGGTGACGTTTCTTGCGACTTCGTACGCACGTAGTCTAATGTCAATAAGCTAAGGTTGTATTACCTTAAGTTCATAAATTAAATCTTGCGAGAATGTTACTTGTAGGGTGATTACGGCTTACAATGGACGTAGCTTAGCTCATGATGTGTGACACAAGGAAATATGAGCGTCTAAGAAGCAACTAAGTAGGCAGAAATGAACGTTTAAAACGTAAAACATATACGAGTGTACTTGTCAAAACAATGCAAGAAGAGCTTCATAATAGCCTTATTGATAGTCTTAAGACTGCAGCCAGACAACCAGTCAGTGAAAATTTAAGCAATGTGACAGTTTTAGAGTAGGGATTAGGTGTTAACTAACATAATCTAATGCGGATCCCAAGAATAATTGATTCAAACAACTCGAACTCCATTTCTTGACTGAGCATTAACTCAGAAATTCCACTAGCGTTCCTTTATTTTCTCAAGAGTGTACCACTAGAAAGACTGTAAAATATAGTTAATAGGATTTTTATTTTCTTCTTTGAGGATGCATCCTATATTCTTAGTGTACTTAGTTTTTAATGTTTATTTTCTTGCCAGGATGGCACATGTAAATACCATTATCTGTATTCATATTAATTTATTTGGTCATCACCCAGCTCTGTAGGTGAATTATATACGAAGAAAAACATAGCTTTTTCAAAAATTTCCCAGATGTTACATGTAATTTGTGCTAATAATTGATGATTTCGGAGATTAAGGAGTTTATTGAAAGGAAGCAATTTAATCCGAGAAGACATTCATTTAGGTTGAAGTCGGAAGATGTGATTTCTCTAAAGGTTGTTGACGGATATGAATTATTAGGTTGACAATGAGTCACTCATTTCAAGAAATACTTCATTAGTAAAAATTTGAGATAATCTTCTTGAATATTTGACTTAATATTTAAATAAATATGGAATAGTAAAACCTAAACACTCTTTCTCTGTGTTCTTAGAATAAGAATTAGTTGTAAGACTGTGGTAGTATCAAGCGACGACAATTGCCATAAGAGTTAATGAGAATATGGTACCTAACTAGATACGAGTAAGAGACGTCTTTCTGCGTTAGTTAGAGACTACCATTGATCGACCTGGACGTTTTTCTGTTACGGAACTCACACCCGTAGAACTTAGTCACCAGAGTTATTGAAGTTAGAGCTAGTCAGGATCTCTTGTGTCCATGCCTGGACGCGGGAACGGCGCAAGTAGAAAATGTCGCCCATACGTGAGGCAATTTGAGAAAGACACCGTGGTCAAGAACCGTTGGTCGCCAAGTAGAAAATGGCGCCTCAACGTGATGCGAATGGAGAAAAACGCCACGGGAACTGTTGGTTGCAAAACCAGATAGAATTTTTGGGATACTCATGTATGTGGAAATTCAAGAGAAAATCGTCGTGGGAATTCCAAGAGAAAGAATACGACACAGAACTGTGAAGAGGGTGAATTCCCATATGTAGCAATAAGAATGAGGAAAACATCGGGAAACCTGTTAAGAAGATAACAGAGATGATAGTCGAATGACGGATCTTTGGTGCAATATTAGAGTAAAATGGGAGAATTTACTCAAAAGAAGTGGGTAAGATGAAGGAGATATTTTAGGAATTAATGGATGAGGAATTATTGATGGTAACAGCAAGATGATTGCATGGAGATGGAGATATCGTACGGTAATTTCTTTACTGGACTGTTATGCATTATTATTTTATGGGATCGAAGTGGACACAGCAAGATATCAGACTGTGAGAACGAGTAGATGGCCAGTATAGATGATGGAATAGGAGAAAGAAGAAATGGATGATTGCTCTGAAAGAGAATAACAGAAAATAGCTGGTAGCAGTCAGAACTAGGAAAGAAGGATAGATTACCGCTAATATGTCAATTTATTTAGATGTAACTTAGATATAAGAGATAGATTGTAAGAGGTTATTTGAGTTATTTTCAGTTAAGAATTGGAGTCATAAGTACATGAACAAGTACCTCATATTTCCTAGTGTGATTGGGTCAACATCGTGAGCTGAATCAGATCCAAGTAGTCAAGCCTGCCTGTTTATTTGCTGAATATATATATATTGTTGATTGGAGTAGTGGGAGAGACATTGCTGGAGAACTTGAGTTGTGGAGAATTTAGGGAAAATATAGAGTTTATTAGGATTTTTAGAATTTAGAATACTAATTAAATATCGATATGACGACGTTAAGCCATTTGAAAGCTCAATTTGAGGAGTATCAAAGGGAACAACAAGAAGAACAAGAACAGTATCGGAAAGACCAAGAAGAGAAACAAGAGAAATATCAAAAGGAACAGGAAGAGAAAGAAAGAAGACAGAAAGAAGAGCATCAGGGATTGTTGCAGGCTATAAAAGAAATGATGGAAGAGAACAGAAAGCGCGATGAAGAAGCTAGAAAGCGCGATGAAGAAGCTAGAAAGGAGAGATTGGAAGAGAACAGAAAGCGCGATGAAGAAGCTAGAAGACGCGACGAGGAAGGTAAGAAAGAGAGGCAGGAAGAAATGAGAAAGCAGGAGGAAAGGTTAAAGGAGATCATGGAAAGGATGGATAAACGTGATGAAGAATCCAAGAAGGAGAAGCAAGAACAAGAGGAACGATACCAAAGATTTATGGAAGAGAAACATAAAGAAATGATGGAGGAAATAAGGAGAGGTCATCAAGAACAAAAGGAAGAAATGAATAAATATCAGGAGAAGATGGAAGAGGTGACTAGGGAACAAGAAGAAAGACATAAGATAATGATGGAGGAGATGAAAGAAGAGATCAAGAACAATATAGATGAATGGAAAGCTGAAATTAGTGGAAATATGGAGGAGAAGAACCGAGAGATACGAGAAGAAATAAACGAAATTAGGAAAGAAATGACAGGGAACAGTAACTATCTCCAGTCTTTAAAGGAGAATGTAATAAAGGATTTATCAGATAATATGGAAAAGTTAAGCCTAGATTCCCAAGAAAAGTGGAGATTATGTGAGAAAGGTATAGGAAAACTAGGTGAGGACGTGCAAACCACGAGTACAAGTCTGGAAAAGAAGTACGACCAGGCTGCAAACCAAATTGGAAGCAGAATAACGGAGATAAGGGACGAAATAGAACAACATAAGGATGAATTAAACCAAAGAATAGCGAAATCTGAAGAAGGGCTTAGACAAATGCAAGCTCAGTTACGAGAAATTCGGGAGGAAGGACCAGGAAAGACTGTTATGATGTCTAGTAGCGAGCGGAACAGAGGAGTTGAGTTTCAAATAAATGAAAGAGAAGGGACACCCATACCAGTCACACGTTCTAACCACAGTATGGGGGAGACAAATGTGGATAACGGAAACAGTGGTTATCCTACGATTATTAACGTCATAAAAACTTTCGATGATAGACCGAAGCACTTTAATAATTCCACCAGTATTTCGCCCAAACGTTTCCTTAGGGAAATGGAGGATTACTTCAAGGAACATGGCATAGCTGAGGAGAAGAAATTGAAAGTAGTGGAAAAGCATTTAGATGCTAATCCAAGCTTATGGTTCCAAGCATTTAAATATACTTTCCATGAGTATAGCGACTTTAAAACGGCGTTCTTACAGAAATTTTGGAGTCCGGAGATGCAGCAGAATTTACGTCTAGAGTTGTACTCTCGCAAGTATGCTACGAATGGTCAAACAGGGTTTAGTGATTATTTCGCCTACCAGTTTCACCGTTTTCAAGATCTTGATTCACCACCCAGTGAGCTTGAAGCGATCAAGACGATACAACGACAATTTCCCTCAGATATACAAAGACTGCTGGCTACTGCTAACCCAACTACGGCAGTGCAAATGGAAACGACACTTAGACAGATCGATATGACTACAGCACCACACCCTCAAAGAATGATTAGGAATGCTTACGGTGAAGAAACGGTTAATGTGCTCACACAGGAAAACATCGATAGGAATACCCCTGAAGAGGAAAAATGAACAGGAAGAGACAATGGGGAAACCAGGAGAGTGGAAGGAGAGATGAAGAAAAATGCTACCGGTATTGCAGGAAAGGGTCCTACAACCAAGAAGCACATAGGGGAAATAGAGCATATAGACCCAACATGCGATACAGGAACCCGTATAGAGAAAACAGAGGAAGAAGTAATTTCAGAGGAAGATATGGTTACGGAAAAAGAAATATGAGAGACGACCAAGGAAGGGAAACTTATAATCGGAGACCTATACGCGAAATAAATGAGGACCGAAACGAGAAGATCAAGTGGGAGAAAGCAATTAGAGAACAGGACGTCAACGCTGATGTAGAGGGAGCGGAGAGTCTTGAGTTGCAGAGATACAAAAAGAGGAAACAGGAAGAACAAATCCTCGATCCAAACGCGAGAGAATTCGAATGTAGAAGAGAAAATGAAAAGATAACAAGCAAAAAAAAACCGCCGATTTTGTATTAGAGGGTGAGGTTGAGAATATAAAGAACGCAGTGGATTCCAAAATTCACAGTTATTTCATAACGCAGGTTGATTCATGGGAAATCGATTCGGAAGAACTGATAAAGGATTTGACAGTACATCACATGAAAAGAAAATATGAATTGCCTATTATCGTAGCAAGAGTTGGAGAGCTGAAAGTACGTTGCCTAGTTGATTCTGGGGCTAGCATCAGTGTGCTTTCGAATGAATTATTCCAAGATATGAGTAGAAGAATGAAATTATTAACCATCCCAGTTTCGAAAATTAAAATAAGAGGTATAATTCCGGATAAAACGGTGGAATGCAATATACAAACATATTTGGAAATAAATATTGGAAACAGGCACTTTGAGCATCCATTCATAGTCATGAACAAGATTAAATATAATATTATACTAGGAATAGACTTCATGACGGTAACTGGAATGACGATCGATATGGAGAAACAAGAAATAAGATTCCCTATATCTGATGAACACACCAGGGAAAACCAAGAACGGATTAAGATCAATGACGACATTATGATCATAGATAACAAGGAGGTATCGGAAGAAGAAAACGTACCATCGGAAGAGCATCCGAACTTTCAATCAGAGGAAGGAGAGATATCTCTGGCGGATGAAAACATTGTTGAAAGCATAGAAAAGGTAATGGCTATGGAGGAGGAAGAAGACATGCCGAACATAGCAGAAGCAGTGGCGAATGCTAAGATTTCCTCGATCGAAAAGTCAAAACTTCATAAAGAAATAGCGAAGTTCTGTCGAATCTATTGTCCAAACCAACACTGGAGGTGGTTAGAGGTAATTGGAATAATAGAAGACAGCATGAACAACACAATACATGAATCCAGCGGACAAATACCTAAAATTATTCACCATAGCATTAAACCTGAAAGACCTTGGGACACAATTGTTCACCTACCTGCTGAACCTAACTTAGATATCAACGAAATTAACAAACTGGTTCGAGAGAGAATGTACAGACAATCACAGAGAAGGTTAAGGAGAGTACAGCATAAGAAATTCAAACCTGAGTTGAAGAAAGGCGACCTAGTATTAATAAAGAAACCCGCAATTTCCAGTGTAACGAACAAAATCTTCGCGAAATTCTTGCATTTATTCGAAGGACCATTTAGGATTAACCGTTCATTCAGAAATAATGCATACGAAATTCACGACTTAAATGGAAACAGTAAAGGAGTACATAACAGTGCAAACATCAAGTTATATTTCAAGGAATAGAAAAGGGGCAAACCATCTCAGGTGATGACGAAGCAAAGAAGTACAGATTGAAGCCACTTACATCATGAATAAATAGATTGTTCCGAAGAAAGGAGTAATGATACAAAAGAGAATGCATAAAGAACAGTGAAAAGTCCCATTATAAGAAGGAAGACGAATATAATAAATATATAGCAAGCCATATATTTCTTTCAACGTAGGGGAAGTTAATGTGCCGTTTCACAGTTCTTTATACGAGCTGTAGTAACAAAGATGGAGTCTCTGCGATCAAAATGTCAAATAAAATACATTTAACGTCAGTACGGGTCGAATCGTAAGTCTTTTCGTCGGTCGGTTACGGTAATGACCACGTACAGAAGGCGCAGGAAAAAATGACAAATGGACATTATTTGAAACCATTATTCAAGAAAAAAAATGCTCATCACTGATTATATAATCTGACTTCGATGTGTTAAGAAGACGCAAGACTCGATTTAAAAGGAATTATCCAGCGGAGCTAAATACTAGGAACTGGAAGACGAAATTGAATTCGCGACTACACGCTAATCTGCGGAGATCAAGATTTAAATGCCGCGCGGGAGATTAAATACGTAAAAAGAAGAGATAAAATATATCACAGTAGAACTACGTCACGCAGTGACGCAAGCCCTCGGTAAAATTTTCCCGATACCGTTTAATATTGAAAGACACCTACGGACCAGTTGTTGAATGCATTTACGCTAATAAAAAGATAGCGGAAAGAAATTTATTTTCAAATCAGAATATACAGAACATCTGTCTTAGACAATTTTGAACTATTTTATTGGATCAACTGTACCCCAGTAAAAACTATGCAATCTGAGCAACGCAAGAGCTATATTAATTGGAAGATGTCAGCAATGAGTCAAATATTCTATCATTGTTCTGTTCCATACGCACGAGTCTTCACCATGGGTCTGTAAGGAAGCAAGGCGATGCTGCTTGGATCCTGATGAGGCGAGACGATGTTGGCTGTCCCGGATGACCAGTGATCAATGTTGAGAAGCTACGATGTACCCGACCACTTGTGGAGGAACCAGATGACGAGATCCTAATCTCAGATGACCGGAGATGAGGAAACACCGAGACCATCTTGAGCAAAGCTAAGTCCATTATCCAAGTCGTTTTCGTAAGTAAGAGTATATTATTTCTTTTATTGCATGTTAATGTTTGTTTGTGCGAAGACAGTGCGTAGATAAACGTCTAGCTGAGATGATTGGAAGTAGGTACTCATCTGTATGAAACGTCAATTCCATTTGTAGGCGTGGTCACCAAGTGATTTTCCGATCGTAATGTTTTCCAGAGATATGTGAGGAGTGATAGCTAGAGTTATTATTATTATCAGTGGAGTGTAAAGAGTGAAGTTGCCATTAATACCTGCATGTCCTAAATTTAAGCAATGTCAATCAGTTCGAGATCGTATATTGGATGTGTTTTATGAAGGAATACGGCAGTAGACTAGTCCCAATTCATGTTAAATTTGGCACTATGACAGTAGTAAGTAAAGTAGGCATTTTATGAATGTCAAGGCACGTTGATGTGCAAGTGAAGGTAGTGATCTACGTATGATGAAGTGAAAGAGTGGCTATATATGAAATATGAGTAGTAATTGACGCGTCATAGATATGATATTGAGTGGTTAATGATGTATGATGGTTGTATTTATTGTTTTCTTCGAGAGAGATAGTCATAGTTGTACGAAGTAAGACCTCGTGATTTCAAATGATGTTTCTGAGAGTGTCATTGAATTCTCGCCAATTCCATGCAATAATTCTGGATCCTACGCATTTTACCTAGCTTAGGATATGATCTCGAGACGTGCAGTGCAATGTTTTATCCGTATTAGCCTACCTAGAGAAGCATATATGTATTCTAGATAAGATTTGAGCTTTCACTGATTTACTTAGGACGATCTTGAATACTCTCACGGTATATAACTCCATTTCTGGATAATTTCAACCTATAGGCTGATCACTGGTGACCTAGATTTTCAAAGGAGAATCATTTTTCTTTTAGATGGAGATAGTGTCATATGATCAAGTAGATTTTCCATTGGTAGTATGTGCTATGATAACTCTGTATGATAAGTGTGGTGACGTTTCTTGCGACTTCGTACGCACGTAGTCTAATGTCAATAAGCTAAGGTTGTATTACCTTAAGTTCATAAATTAAATCTTGCGAGAATGTTACTTGTAGGGTGATTACGGCTTACAATGGACGTAGCTTAGCTCATGATGTGTGACACAAGGAAATATGAGCGTCTAAGAAGCAACTAAGTAGGCAGAAATGAACGTTTAAAACGTAAAACATATACGAGTGTACTTGTCAAAACAATGCAAGAAGAGCTTCATAATAGCCTTATTGATAGTCTTAAGACTGCAGCCAGACAACCAGTCAGTGAAAATTTAAGCAATGTGACAGTTTTAGAGTAGGGATTAGGTGTTAACTAACATAATCTAATGCGGATCCCAAGAATAATTGATTCAAACAACTCGAACTCCATTTCTTGACTGAGCATTAACTCAGAAATTCCACTAGCGTTCCTTTATTTTCTCAAGAGTGTACCACTAGAAAGACTGTAAAATATAGTTAATAGGATTTTTATTTTCTTCTTTGAGGATGCATCCTATATTCTTAGTGTACTTAGTTTTTAATGTTTATTTTCTTGCCAGGATGGCACATGTAAATACCATTATCTGTATTCATATTAATTTATTTGGTCATCACCCAGCTCTGTAGGTGAATTATATACGAAGAAAAACATAGCTTTTTCAAAAATTTCCCAGATGTTACATGTAATTTGTGCTAATAATTGATGATTTCGGAGATTAAGGAGTTTATTGAAAGGAAGCAATTTAATCCGAGAAGACATTCATTTAGGTTGAAGTCGGAAGATGTGATTTCTCTAAAGGTTGTTGACGGATATGAATTATTAGGTTGACAATGAGTCACTCATTTCAAGAAATACTTCATTAGTAAAAATTTGAGATAATCTTCTTGAATATTTGACTTAATATTTAAATAAATATGGAATAGTAAAACCTAAACACTCTTTCTCTGTGTTCTTAGAATAAGAATTAGTTGTAAGACTGTGGTAGTATCAAGCGACGACAATTGCCATAAGAGTTAATGAGAATATGGTACCTAACTAGATACGAGTAAGAGACGTCTTTCTGCGTTAGTTAGAGACTACCATTGATCGACCTGGACGTTTTTCTGTTACGGAACTCACACCCGTAGAACTTAGTCACCAGAGTTATTGAAGTTAGAGCTAGTCAGGATCTCTTGTGTCCATGCCTGGACGCGGGAACGGCGCAATATTGGGATAGAGAGTGCATAACCCTCTCGAGCTCCCACTCCTATTGCTTTGAGGTGAACTTATTTTCACAACCGTTTCTTCCCTTCCTAATGTAATATAATTTTTTTTAAACATAAGTCACCTCTGTAGTATGGGATTAGCCCTTGCATAAGCGGCCTAGAGCCGAATAGGTTTTAATAAAGTATATTCGGAGTGCCAGTTACGCCTCCACTCAAGTTTGTATTTTGGGACCTTGTAATTTTCCTGTTTATTTACTAAATCGGCCTCAGTAGGTTGGGTATTTTTACCCCTGTGTTTATGTCCTTAGAGGACAGCTTGAAGGTGGAATTTGGTGTGGCCTTTGATAGGCTGGAACTTTGAGAGCGGGTTGCTCTTCCAAAAAAAATTGTTTCTGTGTGCCTCGAGGAGGCTTTTACTATGTAATTGGGAGCAAGTGCTCTTGAGCATGATTGGGGTCTTCTGCCCCTTGGTTGAATCTTGTATACGGGTAAAGTTGGGCTTATAGCTCAAGAATTGTGTGTCTGGCTCTCGGAGCCCAAATCCTGTAACTACTGTAATTTGTACATTCTCGATTTGTTGCTAGGCTACTAAGTACCTGTTATATTTGTTATTTCTTGATCTTGAAAAGAAAATATAACCTTGTTAAATTTTAAATTAACTTTAATTTCGTAGATTGAGACCTATTCATCCCAGCACCTTCTTTCACCTCTAACTACCACGGATAACTCCGTAACAATAATAATAATAATAATAATAATAATAATAATAATAATAATAATAATAATAATCCGGGAGATAGTGGGTTCGAACTCTATTGTCGGCAGCTCTGAAAATGGTTTTCCGTGGTTTCCCATTTTCACACCAGGCAAATGCTGGGTCTGTACCATAATTAAGGCCACGGCCGCTTTCTTCCCACTCCTAGGCCTTTCCTATCCCATCGTCGCCCGTCGCCATAAGACCTATCTGTGTCGGTGCGACGTAAAAAATGAATAATTAAAAAAAGTTTAAACTTTGTTAAAAGTACTGACTGGAGTGCCACAACTTTACTCTGAGAGGGTCTGTAACGGCCAGTAACTCTTAAGTCCCAACTGACTGCGTCAAGAATCTTTTCCCATGATCCTGGCCACGGAACACTAGGGATGAACTAGCTGCGCTACACAGACAGTTTGAGCTGAGCAAAGCTCCTTCCGCCAGAGTTCAGACTCGCACATTTCCTTCTTCACACAAAGACTTCATAATTTGCCGTTGGTGTGCACAAGTTCTCTACTGTCCGCGAGCCACCGTCATAAATCACAACCACCAGCCGGTTACAATCCCCTCTTTCTGTAACAGTTCAAATTCTATTCATGATAATTACTGAGCTCCGTAGTTCGTCCTCTAAACGAGACACTTGACCATTCTTCGAGAATGCGTGGGCTTCTTCCTCTCCATTCGTCATCACAAGCAGGCACTAATAACCACGTCACATTCGTACACATAACGAGGAGGAAATGACGACAAGACTGTCATTGTGTGTGTCTCTTCCTCTCTCTTTAAGACAAGACAGCCAACATCTGTTGTGTTGAGCACGTAACACAGGAATGAATGCTCACAAGATAAAGTTCGAACAACTTTACCACAGTCAAAACAGTTCAAGCTCATTTCGCATATTACTGCAGAAACACAACATTCAAATTATAACCACTAAGGGTCATAGAAATAGGTACAGTCGAACTTCGATATCTCGAAGTGCCCGTGTTTCGACAATTCGAGATATAGGAAAACGTGCATAATACGGCCCCACAGCTGTACTGTTATTTACTTCCTAATTTTTGACACTGTTTTACTTTCTAACATCTAAAATACTAATATTATTCGATATCATATTAAAAGTTGTATTTTGCCATAGAATACCTACAAATTCATGTTTTTAAGAGAGTCCGTGACTTACGAGGTAGCGCGCCGGCCTCTAGCCACTGGGTTCCGTGGTTCAAATCCCGGTCACTCATTGTGAAATTTGTGCTGGACAAAGCGGAGGCGGGACAGGTTTATCTCCACCATGTCCACCCTCCAATATAATTTCATTCCATCTGTCAGTCATTAATCATTGCCCCCAGAGGAGTGCGACAGACTTCGGCAGCCGGCACAATTCCTATCGTCGCCGCTAGATGGGAGCTTCATTCATTCCATCCCTGACCCGGTCAAATGACTGGAAACAGGCTGTGGATTTTCATTTCTACAAATTCATATTTTAAAAATAAATTTTCCTGTGTTGTTTTCTCTGTAACCCTATGCTCTCTACAACGTTCTCTAACAGATTAACAGCACCATATGAGTCCTTGCGAACTGAGGATTGTCACCCCGCACTATAAACCGCTTGCTGGGGGTTGCGAAGTGGCCTAAAGGAAGGGTTTTAAGGTACTCTGGTACTTGGCTACTCAAGGTCGCAAAGTTTGTACGGCTAGTCAAACAATAAATACACTCAGACTAAAATGGTGTATAAGGAGACTACTTAAGTTTAGGTTTCTCCTACAGGAACTAATTTTATCTGGGGATAATCAAGTACACCTAAACGTAATATTCTGCGTACACTTCGAGTTACAGACAATCTGGTAATCTGCAGGGCTTCGGGCTGAGCAGCGGTCGCTTGATAGGCCAAGGCTCGAAAGGGCTGTAGCACCATGGGGTTGGATTATTATTAATATTATTCGGCTCCATGGCTAAGTGGTTGGCGTGCTGGCCTTTGGTTCAACAGGTCCCGGGTTCGATTTCCGTCCGTGTCGTGGATTGTAACCTTCATTGGTTAAATCCGATGGCTCGGGGACCGGGCGTGCCTGCCGTGTTTCGCATTAGCCTAGAATTCGTCATAGGTAGAGCCCGATCCACACAGACGTGCCGGTCGCCTGTGCGGCGTCAACTCGAAAGAACTGTACCAGATCTCTCCAGAGGTTGCACGCCTTTATTATTATTATTATTATTATTATTATTATTATTATTATTATTATTATTATTATTATTATTATATGCCTTTGCTGGCGAGATGTAGTGTTTACAGTGCACTATGTCTTCCGGTATGGGCTAGAAAAAATTTGTTACTTTCATTGCCCTGTCTCAGTCTCATCCTTGGCTTTGACAATATGAAAGTGACTGAGGTATGAGTGATGCTAGTAATACCATTCCTTATGCAGCCAGTCCCTGTTATGAATGGTGTGAAAATATCGCTCATAGGGTCAGTTGGTGCATGCATTTCAGTGGGCTTGGCAGACTGATATGTAATAGCAACTTCTGGCTCAGTGAGGAAAGCAACGGGAAACTACCTCATTCCTCACTTCCCTAGTATGCCTCTTCAGTGACGCCTAGGCTGTTTATGGCAGCTGTTGGCGGAGCTGTGGAGGATCAAACCAGCCTTCGGGCTGAATACCCAACATACACATTATTATTATTATTGCTCATTGTTACCAACTGTTACGAGGGAGGGTGCGATCAGTGGTTGAGCTGTTGGATAAAAACCAGTGTGGTTTCAGACCACAGAGAGGCTGTCAGGATCAGATTTTCAGTATGCGCCAGGTAATTGAAAAATGCTACGAGAGGATAGACAGCTGTGTTTATGTTCCGTAGATCTAGAGGAAGCATATGACAGGGTACCGAGGGAAAAGATGTTTGCCATACTGGGGGACTATGGGATCAAGGGTAGATTATTAAAATCAATCAAAGGCATTTATGTTGACAATTGGGCTGCAGTGAGAATTGATGCTAGAATGAGTCTTGGTTCAGGGTACTTACAGGGGTTAGACAAGGCTGTAATCTTTCACCTTTGCTGCTCGTAGTTTACATGAGACTGGGCGAGGTGGCCGAGCTGTTAGAGGCGCGCAGCTGTGAGCTCGCATCCGGGTGGGTTTCGAATCCCACTGTCGGTAGCCCTGAAGATGGTTTTCCGTGGTTTCCCATTTTCACACCAGGCAAATGCTGGGGCTCTACCTTAATTAAGGCCACGACCGCTTCCTTTCCATTTCTAGGCGTTTCCTGTCCCATCGTCGCCATAAGACCTGTCTGTGTCGGTACGACAGCCCCTCTGAGAAGTATAAAGTGGCAGGGAGGGATTCAGTTAGGTGGAAATGTAGTAAGCAGCCTGGCCTATGCTGACGACTTGGTCTTAATGACAGATTGTGCCGAAAGCCCGCAGTCTAATATCTTGAAACTTGAAAATAGGTGCAATGAGTATGGTATGAAAATGAGCATTTCGAAGACTAAATTGATGTCAGTAGGAAAGAAATTCAACAGAATTGAATGTCAGATTGGTGATAAAAAGCTGGAACAGGTAGATACTTTCAAGTATGTAGGTTGTGTGTTCTCCCAGGATGGTAATATAGTAAGGGAGATCGAATGAAGGTGTAGTAAAGCTAATGCAGTGAGCTCGCAGTTGCGATCAACAGTGTTCTGTAAGAAGGAAGTTCGCTCCCGGAAGAAACTATCTTTACATGGGTCTGTTTTCAGACCAACTTTGCTTTATGGGAGCGAAAGCTGGATGGACTCAGGATATCTTATTCATAAGTTAGAACTAACAGACATGAAAGTAGCGAGAATGATTGCTGGTACAAACAGGTGGGATCAATGGCAGGAGGCTACTCGGAATGAGGAGATAACGGCTAATTTAGGAATGAACTCGATGGATGAAGAAGCTGTACGCATAAACCGGCTTCGGTGGTGGGGTCATGTTAGGCGAATGGAGGAGGATAGGTTACCTAGGAGAATAATGGACTACCGGGCGAGTTGGCCGTGCGCGTAGAGGCGCGCGGCTGTGAGCTTGCATCCGGGAGATCGTGGGTTCGAGCCCCACTGTCGGCAGCCCTGAAGATGGTTTTCCGTGGTTTCCCATTTTCACACCAGGCAAATGCTGGGGCTGTACCTTAATTAAGGCCACGGCCTCTTCCTTCCAACTCCTAGGCCTTTTCCATCCCATCGTCGCCATAAGACCTATCTGTGTCGGTGCGACGTAAAGCAACTAGCAAAAAAAGAAAAGAAAAAACAAGAATAATGGACTCTGTTACGGAGGGTAAGAGAAGTAGAGGGAGACCAAGACGACGATGTTTAGAATCAGTTTCTAACGATTTAAAGATAATAGGCATAGAACTAAATGCGACCACAGCACTGGTTGCAAATAAAGGATTGTGGTGACGTTTAGTAAAATCACAGAGGATTGCAGACTGAACGTTGAACGGCAAAACGGTCTATAATGATAATGTATGTCTGTTACAAATATAAAGATGGAGGTTTTGAAACAATAGATAGATAACCACCTTCTTCGTGGAGCTGTTAGGCCTCAAGGCACTTCCTTACATGTAACCACTGCATTTAGTATGTAACTATAACTTTAAAATTATACAATTAAACAATATAAATAGTTTAAATAACAACAAAACATGCAAACATTAAACACATATATTAGATATCTTCCTACAAAACTTGTAAGGTGCGACAAGGACAAAGAGCAGGCTACCTTAACCTATATATTACATTTCAGAAAAAGCCTTAATACTTAAGTGAAAACAGGATAGCTTCAAAGTGGTTGTTATGATCTATAGGAGTGGTTTCCGAAGATGGATGTCGACCCCTTTAATGCGGCTGTCACAACTGAGTAGAGAAGGACAGCCCTTAGTCCAAATATTTTCCAGAAGTCCACGAGTAGCTGGAGAATGGTCCCTCGAGCACCGATCATGAGACCAGTGATGCTTATGGACTCAATCTTGTATTTGTCTTTGTAGTACGGTATTGTGGTTTCACAGATTTGTCGTTTCTCATGGTCAAGTGGTATTAATATAAAAATGGCCGGCCCCGTGGTGTAGGGGTAACGTGCGTGCCTCATACCCGGAGGCCCCGGGTTTTATTCCCGGCCAGGTCAGGGATTTTTACCTGGATCTGAGGGCTGGTTAGAGGTCCACTCAGCCTACGTGATTAGAATTGAGGAGCTATTTGACTGTGAGATGGCGACCCCGGTCTAAAGAGCCAAGAATAACGGCCGAGAGGATTCGTCGTGCTGACCACACGCACCTCGTAATCTGCAGGTCCTCGCGCTGAGAAGCGGTCGCTTGGTAGGCCAAGGCCCTTCAGGGCTGTAGTGCCATGTGGTTAGGTTAAATGGTATTAATATAAAAAAAACGAAGATTATTATAATTATAATTTACTACTTACAGAATGAACATGGCCACATCAATTAAGATAAACCGAGCTCGATAGCTGCAGTCGATTAAGTGCGGCCAATTTTCAGTAATCGGGAGATAGTGGGTTCGAGCCCCACTGTCGGCAGCCCTGAAGATGGTTTTCCGTTTTTTTCCCATTTTCACACCAGACAAATGCCGGGGCTGTACCTTAATTAAGGCCACGGCCGCTTCCTTCCAATTCCTAGGCCTTTCCTATCCCATCGTCGCAATAAGACCTATCTGTGTCGGTGCGACGTAAAGCAAATAGCAAAAAAAAAAAAAAAATGAAGATAACTAATTAAGAAAATAATAGTAAGAGTAAACATAAGAAATTTCAGTAGATAAATTCCTAATTTAAAAAATAAATGCTCATCCACTCACTCATTCAGAGTATAAAACGAACATGAGACAGTAATTCAAGGTTACAGCAAAATAATTTTTAAAAGTATATTTTAATAACACACGTATTTACCTCGGGTTAAATTTGTACTTGTAAATGTTGAATTTTGAAATATTGCATTGTCTGATTAGATGGAATAGAGGGCCTACTGGCTGTAATCTTGCTAAACAAAATAAATTAGGTTTTTTTTTTTTTTGCTAGTTGCTTTACGTCGCACCGACACAGATAGGTCTTATGGCGACGATGGGATAGGAAAGGCCTAGGAGTTGGAAGGAAGCGGCCGTGGCCTTAATTAAGGTATAGCCCCAGCGTTTGCCTGGTGTGAAAATGGGAAACCACGGAAAACCATCTTCAAGGCTGCCGACAGTGGGATTCATACCCATAAATGAGGTTAAAGCATACCTGCGGTATATCAGAAACCGGCATGTACCCAAGGGGTGGAATTAGGGAATACATCCCCGCCACCTAAAAATCCCCGCCATCAATCCGTTAACTCATGTCAATGTTAGGGAACCTCGGGATCGTACGCATCTACAGCAGTGTTGTCAACTTAGCGGATTTTCCGCTAAATTTGACGGAATTACAACTAGAACACTGTCGGCGGAGAAATATATCATTTAGTGGACAGCGGACTTTTTGGCGGAATTCTAGATTTATTATAGCGGAATTTAGCGTTTTATCCATTTTACGTTTTTTTTTAAATTTTTACTCCAGTCTGTCTCCGAGCTATATTCCGTATTTCTTGTCAGGAGCTAGCAGTCACATGAGAAAAACATGTTATTTGAATTTGATGTTATGAGATCATGGTATCATAAATTTGTAATGCGTGGGGAAAGGGTACTCATCTTTTAATTGACGAATGACGACAGATAATGAAACTGTGAGGGTGTGGCATTTATATTTATGCTATGAAGGAAGAGGAAGACCGTCTAGATGAACTGGCCTGTTCTGTGTGTGGCCTTTGAGGTTGGGGATTCACCTATATAGTTTGCACCCGGCACTAAAACGCCTACAAGTTTTAGCTCGCCGCCTCGCAGGCAGGCTCGCTGTGAGTGTGCTTAGCGGTAACGTGTTCGTGCCTCGCAGTGTCTAATTATTGGTACATTAGGAAGTGTCCGAACTTTAGCTTATCTTGAATCGTGGTCTTAGGTTTGATTACTTTTGTTATTACAATTGTACTATATTTCATTACCATGTCTAAACAGAAGGACAAAACGTATACGCAGAAGGTTAGGAAAGAACGGCTAAACCACGAATCGCTAAAAGAGTGGCCAACTGAGGTGCCTGTTGATTCCGGTAGCTTTAATGCACGGTGCATGTACTGTCAGAGCACAATGAAGTCTAAACTGTCGGATTTGCTTCTCTATTCCAAAATCAAAATACATCTATTTGCCGCTGAACCTTTTTTCATCCGAGCGACAAATGACACAGTAACGAGTGTGCGGCAGCTGAAGCAGCATTAGCCTTATTTAGTGTAAATCACTGCACGATAAGCTGTGGAAAACCTTTCTGACCTCACGAAAAAGTATTTTAACGGAGCGGAACGCGCGTCGAGTTTGCGTTTACATCGAACAAAGTGCAGTGGTATTATAAAGAATATCCTTTTCCCTCAGAATATCCTTTAGGGACGAACTAAAAACTGACATTGGCGACAGTGATTTCAGTGTTCTTTTAGATGAATCCACTGACATAAGTGTGTCAAAACTGCTCGCCGTGTGTATAGTTCATTTCTCGAAAACACAAAGCCGCATTGCTTCCACTTTCCTGCGTATAGTAGAACTTGAACAGGGTAACGCTATGGCAATTGTAGCAGGGCTGAAGTGTGTGATTTAGGATTTCGGATTAGATATCCAGGAAATGCGAGGAATTGGAACCGACAATGCATCAGTTATGGTAGGCGTCAAAGAGACGTGCATAAAAACTGAAAGAAGAAGTAAGTATTCTTGTTTTGATCCCGTGTGTCTATCACTCTGTGCAGTTGGCCGTATCTACAGCTGCATGGGAGGCTTTAACTAGAAATGTAGAATTCCTGCTGTCAGAGACGTACTCCTGGTTTTCCAAATTATCATTACGCCAGCTGTTGTACAAACTTTTGTACAATACGATCAATGAAGGAGCTGATCCTCTTTTAAGATTGTTCATAAGGCTAACACGAGATGGATGTCGATTGAGGTGGCAGTCAGTCGCATCCTTTTTCAATGGGTTGCGTTACAGAAACATTTTTAAATAGTTAGGTTGACTGACAAATGCTATCCGGCTGAACTACTCCATAATATGCACCGTGATGTTACAAACAAAGTTCACTTGATTATCCTGAAACCTTATCTAGCAGAATGTCAGCATGGAAATCAATCGTTTCAATCGAACTCGGCAGAACCTTGTATACTATTAAATGATCTGTTTGTATTGTCCGACTCGTTGGCTGAATGGTCAGCGTACTGGCCTTCGGTTCAGAGGGTCCCGGATTCGATTCCCGGCCGGGTCGGGGATTTTAACCTTCATTGGTTAATTCCAATGGCTCGGGGGCTGGGTATTTGTGCTGTCCCCAAAATCCCTGCAACTCACACACAACTCATAGCACTATCCTCTACCACAATAATACGCAGTTACCTACACATGGCAGATGGCGCCCACCCTCATCGGAGGGTCTGCCTTACAAGGGATGCACCCTGCTAGAAATAGCCACACGAAAAATAAAATTAATAATCTGGTTGTACTGATTATGGAACTGACGAGAAGAATTGTAGTACCAGGATATATCCGAGATCTATTGACAGTTGACGAACGACATTACAGTACAAAGCCCATACAATTTACCTAGGAAACGAAGTAGAAAGTTTGCTGACAGAACTGAAAAATCATAATATGTCAACCTTGGATGCGGAAGATAATCTTCGGGGAAAATGCGCGAATGCCCAGTTATGTCTTCCATCTGGATTGCAACGCCTGCCACAAAATGTAAACATTCCTCAGAAAGTGTCACTACTCTCACCATCCAAATGCCGTTAGCTGAGGAAATGGAACTGCCTAATTGTGAAATAACCAAAATTGATTTTCAATGGATAAAATTAATAACGCTGATGTGGCGATATACAAGTAAGCTCGATAGCTGCAGTCGTTTAAATGCGGCCAGTATCCAGTATTCCGGAGATAGTGGGTTCGAACCCCACTGTCGGCAGCCCTGAAGATGGTTCTCCGTGGTTTCCCATTTTCACACCAGGCAAATGGGGCTGTACCTTAATTAAGGCCACGACCGCTTCTTTCCCACTCCTAGCCCTTTCCTGTCCCATCGTCGCCATAAGATTTATCTGTGTCGGTGCGACGTAAAGCAAATAGCAAAAATAGCCGTGGTTGAATGCTGAGGAGGAGAGAGCATTTAGCCAGTTAAACTTGGTGTAAACATCACAACGTAACCGGTTGAATATTCAAATGATTAATTCCATGCTAAGTGAAGGGGCTGGCTTGAGGCGTATGGCAGCATACCGCAGCAAGGACGATCCACGTCCGAGCACCAGCACAGCAACAGACGAGTCCGCCTCTGAACTCTTTGACGTGAATGAGGACGACCAATTGACTTTTTAAGAATATTAATCTCACCAATCGTACTGGAAATCACAGATCAGGTGAGTGCAGATACTTATTATTATTATTATTATTATTATTATTATTATTATTATTATTATTATTATTATTATTATTATTGCTCATTTTTATTGCTCATTATTTGAAATCAGATTTCTTGGCGGAATTTTAGTAGCATTTAGCCGATCTTGAAAATATTAGTTCGCAACACTGATCTACAGAGGGCTCGTTCCTCGATTTCTGAACTTCTTGGTAGTGGAATCGAACTCATGTTCTTCCAGGATAAATAGGCATCCATCGCTTCGGATATTCAAGCACCTAATGGAAAATATACTTTTAAAAATCGTAACACATAGAGCCTACTTTGAGATTGTCTTGCCAAGACGATTGTCGTTCAGACTGATAGCCTGCAGATATTGGACTTCACATGGTCAGCGTAAAGACACCTTCAGCTGTATTGCTTGGCTTCGTGACCAGATCCACTGCCACTCATATCAACAAACGTACTCAGTTCGCCTCAAGAGGCTGAGTGAACACCCTTCCTGCTCTCAGTTCCGAATTAAAATTCCTGATCCGGCCGGGAATCCAACCCAAGGCCTCTGGGGTAAGAGGCAGGCATCCTACACTACGTGACTGGCAATGAAAAATATGCCACTATTAAAATAAAAAGACCCTTCGTGTACCACTTTTCCCGCGCCTAGTGGGGTTGCACACAGGGAATTAGCCCAGTTTTACAACCGATTGCCCTTCCTGATCCCAACTCTTTTTTTGCTAGGGGCTTTACGTCGCACCGACACAGATAGGTCTTATGGCGACGATGGGATAGGAAAGGCCTAGGAGTTGGAAGGAAGCGGCCGTGGCCTTAATTAAGGTACAGCCCCAGCATTTGCCTGGTGTGAAAATGGGAAACCACGGAAAACCATCTTCAGGGCTGCCGATAGTGGGATTCGAACCTACTATCTCCCGGATGCAAGCTCACAGCCGCGCGATCCCAACTCAATGTGAAGGGATGCATTCATTATTTCGTTGTCTGTGGTGGTTGATGGTGTAGTGTTGGGACAAACACAAACAGCCAGTCTCTTTGTCAGAGGAATTAACCAAACACGACTGATATCCCCGACCTGGCCGTGAATAAAACCCAGGCCGCTCTGAAACGAAGCTCTCAGAGCTGACCATTCGGCCAGGAATTCAGACACTTAAATGCAAATACTAAATATATAAGTAAAGGGTAGTCGTAAAGGAATGGGAAGATTACTTTAAAGTCATACACAATTATACAACCGTACTTCGATTTAACCCAACATACTTTAGTATAGATTCTAATAGGTTGGCTGGACGGAGTGGCTCAGACTGTAGGTCGGTGGACTTGTTTTCTTTTGCTATTGGTTTACGTCACATCGACTCAAACAGGTGTTATGGCGTCGATGGGATATAACATGACTATGAATAGACAGGAAGAGGCCGTGCTCTTAATTAAGACGTGAACATGAGAAAGCACGCAGAACGATTTTCGGGGTTGCCGAGAGTGGAATTGGAAACCACTATACTCTGAGTTCTGAGTATAAACTAACTACACGCTGCGGACCGCGTAGCTAACTCGCTCGGTGGCGCTGGTCTTCTGAGCTCAAGTTGGTGGGCTTGATCCTGGCTCAGTCCGGTGGTATCTCAAGGTGTTCAAATACACCAGGCTCATGTTGGTAGATTTACCGGCACGTAAAAGAACTTCTGGTAAGCCTACCTCGCCATGTCTCGAAACTGGATATAGTGATGGTACATTCGATTCATTTTACTGAATCGGTTCATTTGATTCCGTTCACGATACCGAATTGATACAGTGATCCGATTCACGGCACATTAGTCACCGCTCCTACTGCATCTGTGTAGTATGTACTGGTAAGACAGCAGCAACAACATTCAGTGCTCGCAGCTGCCATCTGGTCTTCATACTATGAACTCCTTTCTTAGAAAAACATGCTAGTCATACATCGAAGGTAGGAAGGTAGCAGCCATGGCCTTAATTAAGGTACAGTCCCAGCATTTCCTGGTGTGAAAATGGGGAAACTACGGAAAACCATCTTAACGGCTGCCGACGGTGGGATTCGAACCCACCATCCCCCGAATGCAAGCGCATAGCTACGCGATACTAACCGCATGTCCAATTCGCTCAGTCATTTTTGAAAATATGTATTTTTCTATAAGGTGAGGATTTTTTTAAATCGACATATTTTGTATAGACTGCCCGAGATGTACAGTACAGTAGCCCGCTGGTTTTCTGATTCAACATACTGTTGGTTAAGTTATTGCGTCAGTCGGCTCACTTACTGTCCACATATGATTGAAGTCTTGTGCAACGATGTGACATATGAACTGAGAGAATACTGAGCCGTTCTTCCCAATATAAAACAGGTACTTTGAGTGGTCATGAGCATGACTCATAGTCATAGGGCAGGCTAGAGTCGAGTTTAATTAATTGTCAAAAAAGTTATAATACTGAGATTCATTAAACTAATAAATAGTATAACCTAATAGTTTACCTACTTACTAGCTACTTCAGAATTATGTTTTGACTACCTTTTTAATACTGCAAATAAATCCATCTACTATTTAAACCTCCCTGTAAGAAGAGGACAGTGAATGCAATTGGGTATTATTTTCAAATGAGCTGAGCTCGAGAGTCCATTATAGCATACGATTCTTTCAGTGTACCATGGCTCACTGTATGTCTCGCTGCAGCGGAAGCTCGGCTCTCCGCCAGTGTCCAGTGTGCCGATAAGGAGCCGTGTGTATCTTGTGTCTCACTGAGCCGTGCTCGTTCACGATTCTTTCGTTGTGCCATGATTCACTGTCTCACTGCAGCGGAAGCTCGGCTCCCCGTCAACGTCCAGTGAGTGCGCCAGTCAGCACTGTCCGCTGGAAGTAAGCTGAATCGTGTGCCGTGAGTTCGCCGTTCCTGTGAATCGATTCACTCGGACACTTGAATGAATCGATACACTGCTTCGAATTATGCATTCAGTAGCCAACACTGTCTGTAAACCGAATTTATGGGACGTACAACCATTATTATTATTATTATTATTATTATTATTATTATTATTATTATTATTATTATTATTATTATTATTATTCACCGGGCGAGTTGGCCGTGCGTGTAGAGGCGCGCGGCTGTGAGCTTGCATCCGGGAGATAGTAGGTTCGAATCCCACTATCGGCAGCCCTGAAGATGGCTTTCCGTGGTTTCCCATTTTCACACCAGGCAAATGCTGGGGCTGTACCTTAATTAAGGCCACGACCACTTCCTTCCAACTCCTAGGCCTTTCCTATCCCATCGTCGCCATAAGACCTATCTGTGTCGGTGCGACGTAAAGCCCCTAGAAAAAAAATATTATTATTATTATTGAAAATTATTATTGAAAATGTGAAGCTAGTCTTCAAGCAGAATTGTTGTTCTTGTTACTTCACCTAAAGGGTTTGAGAGATCGTGGTTAAAATTCCTGGACAGAGTTAAAGAACTACTAACTGTTACTGGTGTAGATTGCAATATTCTTTAAGCAAGGGATTATGATATCGACCTTTGTTAAATATTGCAGCTATTAAATTTGAATATACAAGTTCTTACCTAACTCATGGTGGAGAGGTGACATCTCTGTCTCACATGGATCTGCACGGGTTAAATTCCTGGCTCGTAAATACTGTAATTCTAATCTGCGAGTCGGTACAGGGTTCATTAAGCCTCGTGAGGTCAAATGAAGGACTGCCTATTAAGGGAGGCAGCGAATCCGGTGATATAAACCAAGAAATATAGCTAAAGAGGCACCACGTTGATCACATGACACTAACATCCGCAGGGCATCTTGGCTGGCCCACGGCTCTTTTACTCGTATATCGATCTTGCCGGGACTTGTATAGCCGGCAGCTCAAGGTACAATGCTCACGCGAAAGTAAAGTCGGCAAGCACATCTTGATACTATTCAAACGGAACTTTCCCTACGGCTGTTGTTGTTGATTTAGTTGTTCATTTTCCTAAGGGATATAAAAAAGAAAGGGAAAGCCATCTCCATACAGGTTATTAAGGCCATTGGAAGAATGGAGGGTAAAAATTTCCACAATCCGTAACCTCGGCACTAACTGAATATAGTAGGCCTGATTACCTCTACACACATTCGCCTTTGCCCCCAGTTATTAGCCTGGTATGGCTGAGTGAGCTGAGTACGTGGTACGTACCGCGTAGCTATAAGGGAGATGGCGGATTCGAATCCCACCTTCGGCGGTCCTGAAGATGGTTTTCCGTGGTTTCCCATGTTCACACCAAGCAAATGCTGGGGCTGTACCTTAATTACGGCTACAGTCGCTTCCTCCACAGTCCTAGTCCTATCCTATCCCATCGCCATAAGACCTGTCTGACAGTATAGGCTATACATGGATTTCTTTACTTTTCTTAGAAGAAGGCAATTGGCTTTACGTTGCACCGACACAGATAGGGATAGGAAAGGGTTAGGAGTGGGAAGAAAGCGGCCCTGGCCTTAATGAAGGTACAGCCCCAGCATTTGTCTGGTGTGAAAATGCGAAACCACGGAAAACCATCTTCAAGGCTGTCGACAGTGGGGTTCGAACCCGAATGCAAGCTCACAGCTGTGCGTCCCTTACCATACAACCAACTCGCCCGGTCTTTACTTCTCTAGGGATTAACTTCTCAGGAGAAGCAGGGGTTCTCAATGGCCTATTCAATGACGGTAAATTCTCTATTCAACGGACTTCAGATTTAATGGACACAATTCAGAAAATAAATACAGGTAATGAAAATACACTTTTTTTAATCGCTGAATGGAAAGAAGCCTCAGGCGGCTGCCTCTCACCACTGGGTTCCGAGGTTCAAGTCCCGGTCACTCCAACTGCTGGACAAAGCGGAGGCGGGACAGGATTTCCTCCGGGTAATCTGGTTTTCCCTGTCATTTTTCAATCCAGCAACACTCTACTATTATCATTTCATCTGCCAGTTATTAATCATTGCCCAAAAGGAGTACGACAGGCTTCGGCAGCCGGCACAGTTCCTATCCTCGCCGCTAGATGGGGGCATCATTCATTCTAATCCTGACCCGGTGGAATGACTCGAAACAGGCTGAGGATGATCATTCATCGTTGAATGGAAATGAACCAGGGTAAGATTTCAGATGGTTTGAAATCTCTGACTATTGTGAAACTTTGAAGTAGGCTGGTGGTAACTGCAGTCAGAATGCCATAGTACATTTTTTTGCTATTTGTTTTACGTCACACCGACACAGATAGGTCTTATGGCGACGATGGGATAGGAAAGCCCTAGGAATGGGAAGGAAGCGCCGTGGCCTTAATTAAGGTACAGCCCCAGCATTTGCCTGGTGTAAAAATGGGAAACCACGCAAAACCATCTTCAGGGCTGCCGACAGTGGGATTCGAACCCACTATCTCCCGATGCAAGCCCGCAGATGCGCATGGCCAACTCGCCCGGTGACGTAGTAAAATGGTCACAAAGGGACGAAGGCAACCCAGGCTACTATATGATGTTCAACAGGGTAACCCAAGCAATTAACCGCACTACCACCACTCCCACTCAAACGACCCCACCCCCCAGCCTCATAAGAAGCAATCTATACCAAACAAGCAACCTACACCCCATAAATCTATCAGCCACAAACTACAACTAAACCTCATCACCCCTACCTCACCCATCTCTCAATATATTATATTATTACAATTGCCTCAATCTGAACCACCACCACGCTGCAAGATGTAGGAGCAACATCCGCTGCAATAGGTGCGGCGGCCCACACCGTCACACCGAATGCAAGGTGCCTCGGGACCAGGCGTGGTGCGCGATCTGCCATGGTAGTCACGCGGCCTTGTTCCCTGGATACCCATACTTCAGGAAGGCAATAATAGCAACACAGAAGACACAACAGCACCTCCAACGACGCGCGAATCCTAACACGCACTCAATCATTCCCCCTCCCCTACTCCACGCCCCCAACCAGCCAAGTAAACAATACCCTACTACTACTACTCATTGACAACCAATCTATCCCACTTCAGGGTCACCTCGGTGGATTGAGTAGCTGAAGCCCTTGAAGAAACTCCAACCACGCATTACTCCGCCCCACCAATAATACACCCCCCCCCCCCACCTTATATATACAAAAGTTCTCACTTCCTTACATTTCAAAACCACATCCAAGGCCTTCTTCGCACTCAAAATATGAAGCACTGGTTCTCAGGGACGAGGCGGTGCACAACACTTAATGCTAACCATTAACGATGCTGTTTTATTCAAAACTAGCAAGATACCCGTGCTTCGCTACGGTATTATACTGAAATTTATAATTGAATGCTTATTGTTTTAGATATATAATCCGCTGAAATTCGCGATCTGACTCGTTTTCTGCGAGAATCCTCCAAAATTCCCGATCTGACTCGTTTTCTATTATTTTACAGCACGTTTCCTCCCATTTTTTCAATATTCCTTTCCAACAATCGATTTCGTACTTCCCGGGCTAGGTTCAGGTATTCCTCCTGGTCAGTTGGGTCCGTAAATCTTTGCCATCTTTTCCGTTAATCATTTTTAATATGGATAAAATCCTTCAGGAGATCCGGCGTGATGTCATATTGGGTGATTTGGCGGCACTGAACCCGCGGCCGGACTGCATTCTTAGTCATTACCCGTCCAGGAGCCGTTGCCAGCGCGGTCCGCACATTTGACGACGGTCCGGAACATTATTATTATTATTATTATTATTATTATTATTATTATTATTATTATTACTATTATGTGTTGCTGGAATGGCTGATGACAGGGAAAACCGGAGTATCCGGAGAAAAACCTATCCCGCCTCCGTTTTGTCCAGCACGAATGTCACATGGAGTGACCGGGATTTGAACCACGGAACCCAGCTTTGAGAGGCCGGAGCGGTGCCGCCTGAGCAACGGAGGATCCTTATAAGTACATTAATAACAGTAAAATCAATTGGTCTCACCTCCTTCTACACCCCACCGCCGTTAAGTTTATTTACCGCCCCCCCCTCAAAAAAAATAATTAAAAGAAGGCTTGTTTCTTTATGTTTAAGGGAGATTCCAAACACCAATGTTCACGTCTATTACCTTCAGTTTTGAGATATAAGTATCCCCATAAAAGTAATTTACTTTTTTCACTTCATTTCACACTACTCCCCCCCCCCCCAAGTGAACTTTCCCGAAAAAAAAATACTTGTTTCTTTAATAGTAAAGGATCTTCTAAATACCAATTATCACGACTCTAACTTCTTCAGTTTTTGATTTATGTGTCCTCATGAAAGGAATTCAACTCCTTTACACTCCCGCCCTCCAAGATGGTTTCCCGCCCAAAACGCGTTTTTCTTTGTTTTTAAAGGAGATCCAAATACGAATTTTCACATCTGTAATAACTTTAGTTTTTATTAGATGTATGTATTCTCATACAATTAAGCCAATTAATTTTTCAATTATTTCACACACCCCCCCCCCCCCCGCTTCATTGGATTTTTAGAGAATACGTGTATTTTTACTTATAAAGCAGATTGAAAATATCAAATTTCACGTCTGTAAAATCTGCATTTTTGATATATCAGTAGCCTAATTAAAAGAATTCAACACCATTTTCAGTCACTTTTACCCTCCCCTCCACCCAGGTGATATTTCCGAAAACTAAAAATACACGTTTCTTTATGTTTAATAGAGATAAACAATACCATTTTTCACTTCTGTAACATGTTAAGTTTTTTAGATATACTGTAAAAATTCTCATTTCAAAATTTCACCCCTTTTGAGTTCCCCTTAAGTGGAGTTTCCAAAAACAAATCACCTATGTTTCTTTACATTTACAGGAGATTCCAAACACCCACATTTTACGTCTGTAACATTTTACGATTCCAAGATATTCTGTAGATACAGTCTTTCAAAAAATTCACCCCAATTTGTCACTCCTGTTTAACCGCCATTAATTGGATTTTCCAAAAACTAAAAAATACGTGTTTCTTTATTTTTAAAGGAGATCCCATATACAAATTTTCAGTTCTGTAATATCTTTCGTTTCTGAGATATATGTATCCTCATTAAAGGCATTCAACCCATTTTTCCCCCTTTTACACCCCTCCTATTGGGATTTACAGGAAACAAAAAAATATGTGTTCCTTTATTTTTAGAGGAGATTCTAACTACCAATTTTTACATCTGTACATTTTAAAGTTTTAAGATGTAGACACACTCATTTTAAAAAATTCACCCCCCCCTTTTCACCCCCAATATCTGGATTTTACAAAAAGGAAAAAATACGTGTTTCCTTACATTTAAAGTAGATCCCAAATACCAATTTTCAAGTCTGTAATATCTTCAGGTTCTGAAATATAAGTAGACTCATGAAAAGCATTCGACCCCTTCTTCAACCTTTCCTTCCCTTCTTATTAGGATTTTCCGAAAACAAAATATACGTGTTTCTTTATTTTTAAAGGAGATTCTAAATACCAATTTTCACATCTATAACCTTTAAAAGTTTTGAGATATAGATACACTCATTTTAAAATATTACCCCCTTTTCACCCCCCATTAATTGGATTTTCCAGAAACAAAAAATACGTGTTTCTTTATTTTTAAAGGAGATCCCAAACACCGATTTTCAGGTCTGTAATATCTTCAGTTTCTGAGATATAAGTAGCCTCATTAAAGGCATTCAACCCTTTTTCCACCCCTTTCACTCCTCCTATTGCGATTTTCCGAAAACAAAAAAATACGTGTTTCTTTATTTTTAATGAAGATTCTAAATACCAATTTTTACATCTGCAAACTTTAAAAGTTTGGAGATATAGATTCACTCATTATAAAAATTCACCCCCTTTTCACCCTCCCATTAATTGGATTTTCCAAAAACAAAAAAATACGTATTTCTTTATTTTTAAAAGAGATCAAAAGTACCAATTTTCAGGTCTGTAATATCTTCAGTTTCTGAGATATAAGTACCGGTATCCTGATTGAAGGCATTCAACCATTTTTCCCCATTTTCACCCTTTTCCACCCCTTCTATTGGGGTTTTCAGAAAACAAAAAAATACGTGTATCCTTATTTTAAAAGAAGATTCTAAATACCAATTTTTACATCTGTAAACTTTTAAAGTTTTGAGATATAGATACACTCTTTTTAAAATTTCACCCCCCTTTTCACCCCCTTAGCGACGGAATATCAAAAAATCCTCTCTTAGCGAGCACCTACATCTTAATATGAATATATCCCCAAAATTTCATTTCTTTATGTCCAGTAGTTTTGGCTCGGCGATGATGAATCAGTCAGTCAGGACAAGTTACTTTATATATATATAGATAGACTAGCAAGATACCCGTGCTTCGCTACGGTATTATACTGAAATGTATAGTTGAATGCTTATTGTATTAGATATATAATCCGCCGAAATTCGCGATCTGACTCGTTTGCTGCGAGAATCCACCAAAATTCCCGATCTGACTGGTTTTCTATGATTTTACGGCACGTTTCCTCCCACTTTTAAATCTTCCTTTCCAGCAATCGATTTCGTACTTCCCGGGCTAGGCTCAGGTATTCCTGCCGGTGAGTTGGGTCCGTAAATCTTTGCCATCTTTTCCTATAATAATTTTTAATATGTATAAAATCCTTCAGGAGATCCGGCGTGGTGTCATATTGGGTGCCTTGGCGGCACTGAACCCGCGGCCGGACTGCATTCTTAGTCATTACCCGTCCCGGAGCCGTTTCCAGCGCGGTCCGCACATTTGACGACGGTCCGGATTATTATTATTATTATTATTATTATTATTATTATTATTATTATTATTATTATTATGTGTTGCTGGAATGGCTGATGACAGGGAAAACCGGAGTATCCGGAGAAAAACCTGTCCCGCCTCCGTTTTGTCCAGCATGAATGCCACATAGAGTGACCGGGATTTGAACCACGGAACCCAGCCGCCTGAGCAACGGAGGATCCTTATAAGTACATTAATAACAGTAAAATCAATTGGTCTCACCTCCTTCTACACCCCACCGAAGTTAAGTTTATTTACCGCCAACCCCCCCCCCCCCCCCACATAAAAAATTAAAAGAATGCTTGTTTCTTTATGTTTAAGGGAGATTCCAAACACCAATGTTCACGTCTATTACCTTCCGTTTTGAGATATAAGTATCCCCATAAAAATAATTCACTTTTTTCACTTCATTTCACAATAATCCCCCCTCCCCCTTAAGTGAATTTTCCCGCAAATAATACTTGTTTCTTTAATAGTAAAGGATCTTCTAAATACCAATTATCACGACTCTAACTTCTTCAGTTTTCGATTTATGTGTCCTCATGAAAGGAATTCAACTCCTTTACACTCCCGCCCTCCAAGATGGTTTCCCCACCAAAACGCGTTCTTCTTTGTTTTTAAATGAGGTCCAAATAAGAATTTTCACGTCTGTAACAACTTTAGTTTTTATTAGATGTATGTATTCTCAAACAATTCAGTCAATTAATTTTTCAATTCTTTCACCCCCCCTTCATTGGATTTTCCGAGAATACGTGTTTCTTTACTTTTAAAGCAGATTGCAAATATCAAATTTCACGTCTGTAACATCTTCATTTTTGAGATATCAGTAGCCTAATTAAAAGAATTCATCACCATTTTCAGTCACTTTTACCCCCCCCCCCCCTACCGCCCAAGTGGTATTTGCGAAAACTAAAAGTACACGTTTCTTTATGTTTAATAGAGATAAAAGTACCATTTTTCACTTCTGTAACATGTTAAGTTTTTTTAGATATACTGTAAATATTCTCATTTTAAAATTTCACCCCTTTTAAGTTCCACTTAAGTGGAGTTTCCAAAAACAAATCACCTATATTTCTTTACATTTACAGGAGATTTACACCCACTCTTTACGTCTGTAACATTTTACGTTTCCAAGATATTCTGTAGATATAGTCTTTCAAAAAATTCACCCCAATTTGTCACTCCTGTTTAACCGCCATTAATTGGCTTTTCCAAAAGCTAAAAAATACGTGTTTCTTAACTTTTAAAGGAGATCCCATATGCAAATTATCAGTTCTGTAATATATTTAGTTTGTGAGATATGTGTATCCTCAATTAAGGCATTCAACCCATTCTTCACCCTTTTACACCCCTCCTATTAGGATTTACAGAAAACAAAAAAAAAACGTGTTCCTTTATTTTAGAGGAGATTCTAACTACCAATTTTTATACCTGTAAATTTCAAAGTTTTCAGATGTAGACACACTCATTTTAAAAAATTCCCCCCCCCTTTTCACCCCTCAATATTTGGATTTTCCAAAAACGAAAAAATACGTGTTTCTTTACTTTTAAAGTAGATCCAAAATACCAATTTTCAGGTCTGTAATATCTTCAGGTTCTGAAATATAAGTAGCCTCATGAAAGGCATTCAACCCATTGTTCACCCTTTTACACCCTTCCTATTGGGATTTTCCGAAAACAAAAGAATACGTGTTTCTTTATTTTTAAAGGAGATTCTAAATACCAATTTTTACATCTATAAACTTTAAAAGTTTTGAGATATAGATACACTCATTTTAAAAAATCACCCCTTTTCAACCCCCCCCCCCAATTAATTGGATTTTTCCACAAAAAGAAAAATACGTGTTTCTTTATTTTTAAAGGAGATCCCAAACACCAATTTTCAGGTCTATAATATCTTCAGTTTCTGAGATATAAGTAGCCTCATTAAAGGCATTCAACCCATTTTTCACCCCTTTTCACTCCTCCTATTGCGATTTTCCGAAAACAAAGAAATACGTGTTTCTTTATTTTTAATGAAGATTCTAAATACCAATTTTTACATCTGCAAACTTTAAAAGTTTGGAGATATAGATTCACTCATTTAAAAAATTCACCCCCTTTTCACCCTCCCATTAATTGGATTTTACAAAAACAAAAAAATACGTGTTTCTTTATTTTTAAAAGAGATCATAAGTACCAATTTTCAGGTCTGTAATATCTTCATTTTCTGAGATATAAGTACCGGCATCCTGATTAAAGGCATTCAACCCATTTTCCCCCATTTTCACCCTTTTTCATCCCTCATATTGGGATTTTCTGAAAACAAAAAAATACGTGTTTCCTTATTTTTAAAGAAGATTCTAAATACCAATTTTTACATCTGTAAACTTTTAAAGTTTTGAGATATAGATACACTCATTTTTAAATTTCACCCCCATTTTCACCCCCTTAGCGACGGAATATCCAAAAATCCTCTCTTAGCGAGCACCTACATCTTAATATGAATATATCCCCAAAATTTCATTTCTTTATGTCCAGTAGTTTTGGCTCGGCGATGATGAATCAGTCAGTCAGTCAGTCAGGACAAGTTATTTTATATATATAGATTACTATCCGCACACTGGCACTAAAGTGAACGCATTAGTCTACTAAAGTGACAGTCACTGCGCAACATCATCAGTAACAATTCCATTGCAAACTTCCTAAAGGAACATTGGGCGTGGTCAGTATCTGGATGGGTGACCACCTAGTGCTACCACATACCGATGCCCATTCAAACTGTGCCAGCCAACGCTCATATGGCTTGACTTCCCGGTCATACACTCATCTCTCCGGAGATAGGTGGAACATACAACTCATCAGGGTGATCAGAAAGCTAACACTGCCAAATAGCATTATAACGACGAACGGTTAGAGAACACATAAACGACATTCCCTCGCTCATGTATTATCCAGAAGCGACAGCCTATTACGAACATGTTCCGCTGTTTCGATCAGTAATAACCAAGAAACAGCAAACGTGCGGAAAGCAAAAGAACTTGCTATATTCAAGCCCAATCCACTGTAAACTGGTATGTATATAAAATCAGTCCCATTTTTTAAAATGGCGTATGTTCTCTGTAGAGGCCTGATGCAGAACTTTCGTGGTGACACTCTGTAGGCGACCTGCGCGTCTGTGAGGATGAGACCCTATGTAAGATGATTTCTAATAATGGTATATAAGTTGATATCAGTTGAAGGGTTTGCAAGTGAATCATTCACATTCTTAATCTCAACCAATACATGCTTTTCACTTCACTTGTACTAATGATTACGGTATATCTAATATATGTATATTTAATCCTTATAGAGACTACTTTTTTTTTTGCTAGTTGCTTTACGTCGCACCGACACGGATAGGTCTTATGGCGACGATGGGACGGGAAAGGACTAGGAGTTGGAAGGAAGCGGCCGTGGCCTTAATTAAGGTACATTTTCCTGGTTGGAAAATGGGAAACCACGGAAAACCATTTTCAGGGCTGCCGACAGTGGGGTTCGAACCTACTATCTCCCGAATACTGGATACTGGCCGCACTTAAGCGACTGCAGCTATCGAGCTCGGTAAGAGACTACTTTTACAACACTTCTCATAGTAATAAACATTATTATCTTCTTATTCTTTTCCTACCGCTTTTCGCACACCTGTGGGGTCGCGGGTGCGAACTGCGTCACACATGTGGATTTGGCCCTGTTTTACGACCGGATGCCCTTCCTAACGCCAACCCTATATGGAGGTATGTAATCACTACTGCGTGTTCCCGTGGTGGTTGTCTCAATATGAGGAGGATAGTGTTGGGACGGACACGAACAGCTAGTCCCCGAGTCAGAAGAATTAATCAGAAACGGTCTGGAATCGAACCCGGGTTCCCTCTGAACCGAAGGCCAGTACGCTGACCATTCAGCCAACGAGTCGGACAATAAACAGAATTATATCATTCCCTATCTTTTGCGTTTCGTGCGTTTTTACCGTGCGAGGAAATATAACGGAGATATTCATGATTATTTTACTTTTCGCAAACAATAAATATCCAAACTTAGCCTAGGTATTTTCCTTTTTTTACAATTTATTTTACGTCACACCGATACAGATAGGCTATATGGTGACGATGGGATGAGAAGGATCTAGGAGTGTGAAGGAAGAGGCCGTGCCCTCAATTAAGGTACAGCCCAACATTTTGACTGCTATGAAAATAGGTATTTGTTTTATCTAAAACTTGTACAGATGAACAATAAAAAATTGTCGCATCTCTGGAGACGTAATATATACAGCATAAGAAAGTCCACTTCAGCTATCTTCGACTTTGTACAGTCCTCTGGATGCGTTTAGCGACACGGTCCGAAGTTCTCGCTCATTATGGCAGTCGCTCTCACTCTCCCTTCGTTCTCCTCCTCGCGATCCACTTGCATACAGCACTATCACAAGTATGAAGGATGAAGGATGAGTTCTCCACCTAATCAATACTTTATTTTACATAGTGTCAATGATTAACATAAAAACAGTACCGGTTTCGACCCGTAAATAGGTCATCTTCAGCTGTTAGAGAACTTACTTAATAGCGACTGTACAGAATAAACAGTACTAAAATTAAAACTAAACAAGAATGCCATTAAATAAACATGATACCACTATTCTAAAATTACTTAATATTTACATATATACATATGGTACAGTTTTGGGGTTAAGGGTGTTATTTTCAAATATTACATATATTGATGCTGGAATCGGATAAAGTTCTTGGAGTTGATCAGGAATCACTGGTATTCAGATGTCAGGTTATCTGTGTTAAAGCCACTATTATGTCCAACGGTTTATGAGATCTTTGAAGTGCATTGTTGTGCCGAAAATATTCGGGGGTGTCGTGTTCCTTAGAATAAGAGGTTCAGGGACCAGTTCACGGACACATAACTTATACCCAGTCTATATCACTGCTGAAAAATACGTTAGTGAGTGCCACTATTCTAAAAATACTTAAAATATATACATATGGTACAGTTATGGGGTTGAAGGGTTTCACACTGGCCCCATGATTACCACGTATTACAAAAGTTCCGTTTGCTGAGGTTGAAATTGGATACAATTCTTAGGGTTTATGGAGAATCATTGACATACTGGCGTCAGGCTCAGATATCCAATGTTAAATGTCAGTACCATGTCCAACGGTTATTCAAGGTGCATTGTTGGGCCGCAAATATGCGGGGACGTCGTATTCATTAGAATGAAAGGTTTAATACCTGAGGTATTGTAGCCTGCAGCTGACCCACATCGAGCTTCGCTTGCCAGGCGTGTTCCTCACTTCACATATTTATTTAACAATTATGGCAGTTTCTAGTCCATCTCATTGTATTCTTTTATGTTATTCTGATATGCCGGCAGTTGCATTGTGTACTGACAGGCACATTTCTTCAGGAACGTGACGTTTAGCAATAAACTGCACCGCCTCACCCGAGGACGGTGATACCCGATGCAGGACTTAAAACATTTTTCATGCGGCAATTTTTGACTGTTCAATTATACAAAACTGAAGTTGTGGGGACGACCAGTTCCGATCACTTATCATATTCATTTTCATATTCATCCTATAAGCTATAATGATGGAGGTATACAAGGAATCAAAATTTTATTGCTGTTATAATATCCTAGCTGGTTAGGTCTACTCAACGTTGACTAATGCGGTAGCAACCGCTACGTTGTTCATCGCCCCGGCCACTGCATTCCCTGTTACACGAGGCACACTCGTCAACAGTCTGCCCGTAGATAGCAGTAAGAAAAGGTCTCATCCACACCCGCTATTCACTATTACGCTTAAACTGCGTTTATTATGGATGTTACTATGGGTTCTAGGACATTTCGTACCACTTGACCGGCTGATTACCTGCGAAGTGTCAATTAATGTCTTTAATATATTTAGGAGAGGACATTCCGTACCACTTGAAGGAGTGGGGAATATTGCGAAGTAAAAACGATATCCTAATGCATGTATCCATTTGTATGTCCATTGTTCACTACTGGCGCAGAAGGCTCCGCACGGCGTGACCACTACTGGTGTTAACTTTCCGTCGGGCGTAACTGATCTGATTGGCACACGTGTTAACTCTTATCTTGTATTCGTTATTCGCGGAGGCCTAGCTACTTCCACCTTTAAGTAGTTTCCTGTTTCCGCGTGGCCTTCAAGCACGTATCGTCCAGTTGATCAGAATATTTTATTTTACTTAGTTAATATTCACAATAACAGTAATATTATTCATCCTTGTGCTCGTCAGGCACATTGCGCGCGAACACGATGTGTATTTCTATTGTATTGTTTCGTTTCAGGATTTATACTTAAAAAATTGACTTTGTTATAATAATATTTACGTAAACATAAGTTATAAGTATAGTTAAGGTAAGGGTTGTTCTGCCCGAAGGCAGGTCCGAACCTCCGCAGAGGTGTTCCTGAGCCGGAGTTTACGTGCGGTAGGGGGTAGGGTGGCCAGTTCCTTTCCGCTCCTCCATTCCCTTACCCCCCACCAACAGCGCGTGGCGACCCATCCAACTCCTGACCACGCCCAATGTTGCTTAACTTCGGAGATCTCACGGGATCCGGTGTTTCAACACGGCTACGGCCTTGGCCAAGTATAGTTAAAGGGCAATTATTAAAGTAATATACAGTACAAGTTTTCTTCAGCAAATGTTGTAAATTATTTTTGTTTCTGATTTCTAAGGTGTGTCTGTCAGACTCATTACGCCCGCTGGCGTGGAAATGAAATTCCAATTTGACATCAAGTGGTACGGATTGTCCTGGTTTAAATATTTGAGGATTACAGGAAAACCGTTCGCAGGTAGATAACGACCTAGGTGGTACGAAACGTCCGTGGTACGAAATGTCCGGACACCGTTACTATGGACTGACAGTGGCTCTAGTGATACCAGATGAAGGCCTGGATGCGCAGGTACTGTTTTAGAGGCATACAGTCATAGTACAAAACGAAAGTGAACTGGAATATACAGTTTAGTTTCGCTAGCTTCCTTATCGCATCCCGAATCAGCTCCTGGCTATTTGTCGTAGAAGAGCGACTCGCTCTGTTTATTTATTTATTTATTTATTTATTTAATCACAAAGCACAAGATACAGCTACACTGAGCAAATTTCACTTGCACTGCCAACAGACTATTTAACCAACGTAAACTTTCATAATAAAATATAACAAACATAACAAAATATAACAAGATCAGGTACACAGCCTACTAATAACTGTCCAAATCGAAAACCATAAGAATGTCCATATTGATAGCCAAGTCGTCGTGGGTCAAGATGGCGGTATAATCCCTTCACATCAACTTATCTTTAAGAGGCTATTTACACACCTCTCGAATACACTTTTATTTGATGCTATATCGAGTTCTTGTCTCCTGTTGTTGTTGAGTCATCAGTCCGTAGACTGATTTTATGCAGATCTCTATGCTACCCTGTCCTGTGCTAATCTATTCATGTCTACGTAACTAATACATCCTACATCAGCTCTAATCTGCTTGGTCTACCCCTACCATTCATATCACATACACTTCCCTCAAAAACCAACTGAACAAGTCCTTGGTGTCTTAAGATGTGTCCTATCATTCTGTCTCTTCTTCTCGTCAAATATAACCAAATCGATCTCCTCTCATCAATTCGATTCAGTAACTATTCATTCGTGATTTGACCTTTCCCGAGCTCGATAGCTGCAGTCGCTTAAGTGCGGTCAGTGTCCAGTATTCGGGAGATAGTGGGTTCGAACCCCACTGTTGGCAGCCCTGAACATGGTTTTCTGTGGTTTCCAATTTTCACACCAGGCAAATGCTGGGGCTGTACCTAAATTAAGGCCACTGCTGCTTCCTTCTAACCCCTAGCCCTTTCCTATCCCATCGTCGCCATTAAGACGTATCTGTATCGGTGCGACGTAAAGCAACTTGTAAAAACAAAAAAAAAAAACCTCACATACCAATCTCACTTTCAGCATTCTTCTATAACATCACATTTCAAAAGCTTCTATTCTCTTTCTTTCTGAGCTAGTTATCGCCATGCTTCACTTCCGTACATGTCACGCTCCAAGCGAAAGTCTTCAAAAACTTCTTTCTAATTCCTATATCAATGTTCGAAGTGAGCAAATTTATTTTCTTAACAAAGGCCTTCCTTGTTTGTGCCAGTCTGCATTTTATGCCCTTCTTAGTTCTGCCGTCGTTTAGTTATTTTACTACCCTAGTTCTGTTTTGTTTTGGCGTATGGCCTCCGGAGAGGCCTGGTGCAGGCAGGTCTTTTTTCTCGTAGACCTCCTATTAGGCGACCTGCATGTCTGTAAAGATGAGGGCCCTACCTAGGATGATTTCTAATGCTAAATACGTCACACACACCCAGCCCCCGAGCCACTGGAATTAACCAATTGAGGTTAAAATCCCCGAACCGGCCGGGAATCGAACTCGGGACCCTCTGGACCAAAGGTCAGCACACTAACCATTTAGCCACAGAGCCGAACACTACCCTAGTTAACACTCTTCATCTACTTCATTCCCTAGTCTACTATATACTGCATCACCTGACTTCGTTCGACTGCATTCCATTATATTTGTTTTGGATTTATTTATTTTCATCTTGTAATCCTTCCCCAAGACTCTGCTCATATCATTTAGAAATTTCTCCAGATCTTCTGCGGACTCACTTAAAATAACAATATCGCAGGCAAATCTCAGGTTTTTGGTTTCCTCTCCCTATATTGTGATTCCCTTTGCAAATTCCTCTTTGATTTCCTGTACCGCCCTTTCTATATAAACATTGAAATGGAAGGAGGACAAACTGCAGCCTTGCATGACTCCTTTCTGGATTGCTGCCTTTTCTTTCAAAGCCCACAATCCGTATCACCGCAGATTGATTTTTGTACGGATTATAGATAATTGTTATTTCTCGGCACCTCCCCGATCACCTTCATAATCTCAAATAGCTTGGGCCTATCAACATTATCGAATATCTTTTCTATAACTACGAACGCCATGTACGTGAGCTTGTCTTTTAAATCAGTCCTCTAAGATCAGACGTAACGTCAGGATTGCTTCCCGTGTTCCTACCTTTCTTCTGAAGCCAAATTGGTCTTCTGCCAACTCTGTTTCAACCTGTCTCTTCATTCATCTGTAAATAATACATATTAAAAGTTTGCGGGCATGAGATACTAAACTAATTGTGCGGTAGTTTTCACACTTGTCAGCACCTGCTTTCTTGGGGATAAGTATAACAACACTCCGTCCAAAATCAGATGGCACTTCTGTATCGAACATCTTACACACTGAATAGAATAACCTCGCCATGCCGGTTTCTCCTAAGGCAGTCAGTAATTCTGATGGTATGTCATAAATTCCAGGTGCCTTGTTCCTAATTATGTCTCTCAAAGCTCTGTCGAATTCTGACCTCAAACTGTTTCATCAGCATCAACGGCCTGTTCTTGTTCCAGAACAATGTCATCTACTTCTTTACTTTGATACAACTGTTGGATAAGTACCTGTCACCTTTGTGCCTTGTCTCCTTTTCCCAGAAGTGGTTTTTCATCAGAGCTCCTAATATTCATATAGCTAGTTTTCCTTTCTCGAAAGGTTTCCTTGATTTTGATCTACCTTTCCAACAACCAAACAACCTTCAATATCCTTGCACTTCTCTTTCAGCCATTCTTCCTTAGGTGTTCTGGACTTTCTATCTACTTCATTATTTAATCATCTGTATTTTTTTTGCCCTCCTCATTTTTTTTGCATTCTTGTACTTTCGTCGTTCGTTAACCAAGCCTAGTATCTCCTGAGTTATGCATTGATTCTTAGTTGTTCTTTCTTCATCAGCCTTACTGACGTTAATCTTCACGACTGTCCATTCTTCACCTATTGCCTTTCCTTCAGCCTTTTCATTTAGTCCTTGTGCAACAAACATGTTCCTTGAAGCAATTCATCTAACAGTTTTCTTTCAACTTGTCTAGATCTCATCTCCTTGCATTCCTTTCTTTTTTCAATTTCTTCGACTTTAGATGGCATTTCAGAACGAACAAGTTGTGATCAGAGACCACATCTGCTCCCGGGAAAGTCTTGCAATTCAACACCTGGTTTCTGAATCTATGCCTAATCATAATGAAGTCTATTTGATACCTGCCATTGTCTCCAGGTCTCGTCTACATATACAACCGTGGTTTGGGGTGCTTGAACCAAGTATTAAGGAGGACTAAATTATGATCGGTTCAGAATTCAACCAGCCGACCCCCTATTTCATTCCTCTGCCCCAATCCGAATTCTCCTACTACAGTACATTTTCTTCCTTGGCCTACGATTGCATTCCAGCCTCCCGTCACAATTAGATTCTCGTCGCCATTTACATATTGTACACTGCCGGGAAAAAACCCATCCAAACACCAACAAAGGGCTAAGTGAAGGTGGATTTTCCTTCTGCGCTATTGCAGAACGACTTGGCAGGAATGTCTCCACTGTGCATGCGTACTGGCAGCAGTGGTCATGAGAAGGTCCGCTTGCAAGAAGACCGGGCTCCGGACGTCCTCGTGGCACCACCGAGAGGGAGGACCGCCGTATTCGGCGTATGGCTGAGGCGCAGCGAACTGCTTCTGCAGCAGCAATTCGAGCGGCAGTTGGCACCACAGTGACGTAACGAACTGTTCGAAATCGGTTACTCGAAGAACAGCTCGGAGTCAGACACCCTGCGGCGTGCATTCAAATTACCCCAAACCACCACCGTCTGCGACTTCAGTGGTGTCAAGCGAGAGCTCATTGGAAGATGGAGTGGAGGTTGGTTGTGTTTTCCGATGAAAGCAGGTTCTGCCTTGGTGCCAGTGATGGCCGTGTGTTTGTTAGAAGGAGGCAGGGTGAGCGCCTGCATTCCACCTGTCTGTGGCGTCGACACACTGGACCTATACTGGGAGTTCTGGTCTGGGGAGCAATTTCTTAAGACAGCTGGAGCACTCTCGTGGTTATCTCACGCACCCTGACTGTGTACGTCCGTCTGGTGATTCGACCTGTTGTGCTGCCGTTCATCAACAGCACTCCCGGGGGTGTTTTCCAACAGGATATTGCCGCTGTTGTAACCCAATGTGCTCTACAGAATGTCGACATGTTGCCTTGGTCTGCTTGATCCTCCGATCTGTCCCAAATCGAGCACGTATGGACGACAACACCAACGTCATCCACAACCGGCATTGCCCGTCCCTGTATTGACCAACCAAGTGCAACAGGCATGGAACTACAACCCACAAGCTGACATCCGACACCTGCACGTTTGCATGCCTGCATTCAACAGTCCGGCGATTACATCGGTTATTAATAGACCAGGGTGGCACATTTGTGATGGTTTTTCTCGCGCGGAACCTGTAGTCTTGTACCTTTAATCAATTAAATCTGCTACATCGACAAATATATTGCCAAAATTTCCGTATTCAACATTCCTTATTTCATTGCATTTGGATATTTTTTCCACCAGTGTATTGAATCTTCCATCTCTTCATATATTCTTTCAATCTTTCGATTTCTTCATCATCTGCTGAACTAGTAGGCATATCGACTTGCATTATTGTGGTGGGCATTGGCTTGATATCTATCTTGACAAAAATAATGTCTTCCAATATGTTGGTCGTAATAACTTGCCCGCTGCCCGATTTTCTTATTCGTTATTAAACCAACTCCTGCATTTTCCCTACTTGCTTTTGTCAATAATTCTGTAGTCGCCTGACCAAATATCCTGCTCTTTCTGCCAAGGCACTTATACCAACTACATCTAACTTTATTCTGTCCATTTCCCTTTTCAGATTGTTTAACCTACCACAGCGATTCAAGCTTCTAACATTCCACGCTCCGACTCACAGAATGTCAGTATCCATTTTTCTTTTCGAAGATCTGAGTGGAGGACTATTTTACATCCAGAATATTTTACCCGGGAGGAAGCCATCATCAGTACACCATTCATACAGAGAGAGCTGCAACTCGCTCCGTATGAATGGAAACGTGTTAACGGTAATTTCGAGATCTTTACTATCAGTGGTATTCACCGGCAGATAGTGGGTTCGCAACATCAGGCAGCTATGTAATGATTACAACTTGCACTTAACCACAGTGGCCGAAAAGCAAGACACTAACAATTAATGTTATCCGCAACAAAATAATTCGAATAAGATTGAAAGAAGCCTTTTTCTATTACTTCTGTCCGTTTAGCGCCCTCATAAATTTCCTTGTTAGTTATTGGCTGAACAGCTGTTGTTAGAATTGGAGAAGATCTCGTGGAAATGGCCTCCCTGACTACTTGTCCGCCCGCATAATACATTACAGCGCTATTCAATTTATCGAGTGATACGAAGGCTGTCTGGCTAATTGGCATCTGTAACTCTCGCACCAACTTTTTTTACATCACGCCCCAAAACCTCCTTGGTGGTTGCATATTCATACTGTTAGTCAGTCAGAGATGGGTTGCGAACGGAGTCGCGAAGAGTCGACTCCACCAGCTGAAGACTAGACAGTGTCAGAATCGACTCTATGTCGACTCCAAGGAAACAGACATAGCCATCACGTGAGTAAACGAAGAAGTTTTAAGCTAGCAACAAGGGTAGGCCACCAAATGAGACCACGGCTGAGGGGTCACAGATGTTCAAACTTTAGCAGATCGATCTTAAAAAAAAAAAAAAAAGCGTGTCCGAAGATTGGTGCCACTGACCGTTATATAGCGAGAAAGACCCACTAAATATAATAGCCTGCATACATTTTGGTAACTTGCAGGTAAATGTATACGGTACCGCTGCGCTGGTCTACTGGTTGCATACCAGACTTTCACGCGGGCGTCTTTCATTGTTCACGTAAACTAGGAAATGTATGCCGGGCTGAGTGGCTCAGACGGTTGAGGCGCTGGTCTTCTGACTCCAACGTGGCATGTTCCATCCTGGCTCAGTCCGGTGGTATTTGAAATTGCTCAAATACGTCAGCCTCGTGTCGGTAGATTTACTGGCACGTAAAAGAACTCCCACGGGACTAAATTCTTGCACCTCGGCGTCTCCGTAAACAGTAAAAGTAGTTAGTGAGACGTAAATCCATTATTATTATTATTATTATTATTATTATTATTATATTATTATTATTATTATTATTATTATTATTATTTATGAAAAAATATATCGATTAAATATAAGCTGTATCATAAACTTCTTTACTATTGTCCCGTATAGTCACGCACGTCTTGACAAATACTCGCCTTTCCTGTTATTTTTGATAATTAATGCTCAAGTTATGATAAGATAGGGAGAGAGATTGAAAGTTTTTAAGTCTTACAACAAACAATCACAAAAAGTGAAGAGGAGAAGTAAAGAAAAGTAAAAGTAAAAATGCTCCGACGTGTCTCAAACTCTAGATGCCCGCGTGCAAATTAGGGACAGCAATCACTAGGCCAGCGGTACTACAGGCCAATTACCAACAGGTAAGCAGGCTGTTAAAACCAAGAAGAGAGCATATTTGTCTCTGGTGAGACCCCAACTAGAGTATGGTTCCAGTGTATGGGACCCTCACTAGGATTACTTGATTCAAGAACTGGAAAAAACAAACAAAAACAAAAACAAAGAAAAGCATCTCGATTTGTTCTGGGCGATTTCCGACAAAAGAGTAGCGTTACAAAAATGTTGCAAAGTTTGGACTGGGAACACTTGGGAGCAAGGAGACGAGCTGCTCGACTAAGTGGTATGTTCCGAGCTGTCAGTGGAGAGATGGCGTAGGAGGACATCAGTAGACGAATAAGTTTGAGTGGTGTCTTTAAAGGTAGGAAAGATCACAATATGAAGATAAAGTTGGAATTCAAGAGGACAAATTGGGTCAAATATTCGTTTATAGGAAGGGGAGTTAGGGATTGGAATAACTTACCAAGGGAGATGTTCAATAAATTTCCAATTTGTTTGCAATCATTTAAGAAAGGCTAGGAAAACAACAGATAGGGAATCTGCCGCCTAGGCGACTGCCCTAAATGCAGATCAGTATTGATTGATCGATTGAAATTGCACATGTACAACTATTACCACTATACTTAAACCTAAGAGTGTTTATATCCATTCCACACATTGTCACATATTTTTTACCTTCTGTCCAAGATGGCATACAATGTTACATATTCTAGGACAGCATGTATCTTATATCTGTGTAGCACGGTGTGCAATTTTCCAATAGCTGCCTTGGAAGTCCGGTTTCTTCCATCCTGTAGATGTGTCCAAATCAACGAAGTCTTGACTCCCTAGTTTTATCTGTGATCACTATTTGATTAGAAGATGTCTTTCAACGGCCTATTTGTTTTACGTCACACAGACAAGTGTTACGACGACGATGGTACAGCCCAGCGCTAGCACTGTGAAGGAAGCGACATTGGCCTTAATTGCCTAGTGTGAAAATGGGAAACCACGGTCACCTATAGTGGAGTTCGAACCCACCATCTCCCGACTACAAGCTAACAGCCACGTACCCCAAACTGCGTAGCCAGCTCGCTTGGTTTAAATATGTTTTACTTGAATAACTTTCATACTTCAACCCTTGTGATGACAGTATACAAATGAGAGTATCGGTACTGTAATATTGAGCTCATCGTACGTTTTCATTCAAAATATTTTACATTTATACGTGACAGTCTTGTAACAATATTCTACTATGTTATTGGTTTTACGTCGCACCGGCTCGGACTGAACTTACGGCGACGATGCGACAGGACAGGGATAGCACTGGGAAGGAGACGACCATAACGTACAAGCTAAGCATTTGCCTGGTGTAAAAACAGAAATTGCGGGAAAACAATCTTGAGGGATACCAATTATGGGGTTCGAACCCACCATCTCCCGAATGCAAGCTAAAAGCTATACAGCTCGTACCATACAGTCAAGTCATTCGGTCGTTCTAAAAGCATGGAAGCAGAGCCTTCACTGTCAAAGTGTACATACAGCTCTGAGTATTAGAAGTCTCTGTGTTAACGCGCTCCTTGCTTTTGGTCTGCTTGTACTCTGAGACTATCACATCTTGAGACGGAAGGTGTACATCATTCTGATCTACAGCTTTACCAAATGAGCTACGGGACTTGTTAATGTTCGGGGTCGAACACAAATCCCCCTTAATTACCAAAGAAAAAATCGCAGAAATGTGCCCCGAGAATGAAGGATCTGTATCAGTGACGTCGGGAGTGTGTGCGTGTGGGTTGCCTGTGAGCTATAAAGTAACGAATACGTTCGTGCATGTATGAATACGGTTCCAGCTATACACTCTCCTAATCCACGACACATTTAATCTCCATTACATTACACAACTCAGCTCGAAATAAAGTCATTTTTATTTAATTGGATTTTATCTAACGTCGGATGAACTTTCCTAGCATTCTTTTTTTCACTCTGATCTAATCGTAATAGACATAGGTTGATCAAACATGTAGCAGTGCATTATGACCGACTATTTAGAACCAACCAACCAACCGCTTTCTATTACCACAAACTTATCGTTTTTGTGTTAATACTATAATTTTATCGCACTTATTTTTATATAAATTTATCATAGTAGTTCCCTTTTTCTCTAGAATTTGCTTCACGTCGCACCGATGCACACAGGTCTTATGGCGACGATGAGTTAGGAAAGGGCTGGGAGCAGGAAGGAAGCGGCCGTGGCGTTAATTAAGGCACAGCCCCAGTATTTCCCTGGTGTAAAAATGGGAAACCATGGAAAACCACTTTTCTTTACAATTTGCAATACGTCACACCGACAAAGACAGGTCTTATGGCGACGATGGGACAGGAAAGGGCTGGAAGTGGGAAGGAAGTGGCCGTGGCTTTAATTATGGTACAGCCCCAGCATTTGCCTGGTGTGAAAATGGGAAACCATGCTTCAAACCCACTATCCCCGACTACTGGTTACTGGCCGCACTTAAGCGACTGCAGCTATCGAGTTCGGTGAAAGAACTTCCTTTAGGGCTGCCGACAGTGGGATTCGGACCCACTATCTCCTGAATGCAAGCTGACAGCTACATGCCCTAAACCACGCGGCCTCTCGCTCGGTAATTGTGCATTGAAACATATTTATACTCCGCATGTCTTTACTTCTAAATTGCCGTTTCGCAAAAAAAAAAAAAAAAAGCATCGCCCTACCTTTCTTGCGAGCGTTCTACTGCCGCGAGAACAGCTGACGTAATACGACCTTGGTACAATAGGACCTCGGTAAACAGCCCTCGTAAAATGTAATACCGTACTCAGAAAAACTAATGAATCGGGATTGAAAACAAATGAACAAAAACTACACTTACTAACAATATCCGACACTAAAAAGAGAATACTTTATAAAGAATAAAAGAGAATGAAGAAATAACACATCACTCACCGCTAATGTCTGACACAGGAAGGAGGTCATGGGTTACAAAGGGCTCCATTGACCTCAGAGTCACTTTCTTGTCACTTGTCTTTCCCGAACTACACTGAGACATGCTAAACACGCACGAACTAAGTACACTAACCAATACACGGACGTAAACCAAACTACAGCTATTTTTATACACTGAACTATTAAACCTGAATTGTACTTACTTATGCTACGCCAAACTGTAAACTACACTATACTATCTAGTATAGTAGAGAGATAAAGACTAATGTGAAAGTAATTACTGTAGAAAAATGCAAAAGATCGCGAACCGTACCGAATACCATACACGCTGAGCGAGATAGGTTAATAGAGTTGGCAACTAGGTTTCGAGATCGCACCAAATACACAACAGACAATACTGGACACTTCCGTATTCCCCCGTACTAAACTGAGAGACATGTTGACAGTGGTGCACCTGGCGGCCCGACCTTCAACATCGAGCGGCAAGACTGAAGCCTGTTAATACTGATAGAAGTAATGAAACTCAATAATGATTATTGCTTCGCTCTACTACGAAAATTGAATATTAATACTGACAGAAATAATGAAACTCAATAATAATTACTGCTTCGCTCTACTACGAAAATTGAATGTTAATACTGACAGAAATGATGAAACTCAATAATAATTACTGCTTCGCTCTACTACGAAAATTGAATGTTAATACTGACAGAAATAATGAAACTCAATAATGATTACTGCTTCGCTCTACTACGAAAATTGAATGTTAATACTGACAGAAATAATGAAACTCAATAATAATTACTGCTTCGCTCTACTACGAAAATTGAATGTTAATACTGACAGAAATAATGAAACTCAATAATGATTACTGCTTCGCTCTACTACGAACATTGAATGTTAATACTGACAGAAATAATGAAACTCAATAATAATTACTGCTTCGCTCTACTACGAAAATTGAATGTTAATACTGACAGAAATAATGAAACTCAATAATAATTACTGCTTCGCTCTACTACGAAAATTGAATGTTAATACTGACAGAAATAATGAAACTCAATAATAATTACTGCTTCGCTCTACTACGAAAATTGAATGTTAATACTGATAGAAATAATGAAACTCAATAATAATTACTGCTTCGCTCTACTACGAAAATTGAATGTTAATACTGATAGAAATAATGAAACTCAATAATAATTACTGCTTCGCTCTACTACGAAAATTGAATGTTAATACTGATAGAAATAATGAAACTCAATAATAATTACTGCTTCGCTCTACTACGAAAATTGAATGTTAATACTGACAGAAATAATGAAACTCAATAATGATTATTGCTTCGTTCTACTACGGAAATCGAATGTTAATACTGATAGAAATAATGAAACTCAATAATGATTTCATTTTGTTCGAATCCTTGGCTGAATGGTCAGCGTTCAGACTTTCGGTTCAGAAGATCTCGGATTCATTTCCCGGCTGGATCGGGAATTTTAATAGCGTCTAATTAATTCTTCTGGCGCGGAGACTGTGTGTTTGTGTTTGTTCCAACACGTTTCTCTTCATATTCAGACACAACACTACACTTCCAACTACCACAGAGACATGCAATAGTGCTGCTAGACCTCGGATTTTTAGGTGCTTAAATATTTTTTTAGCTGCCTGAAATAGACTCTCAAATAGGATCTAAAATATTTTAGGCAGCTTCATTTTACGTATTTTAATAGGCATCAATTCAAAACCATGTTTATTTTGCTAAATTGATAATAACTCGTTAAAGGGAAACATAAAACAAGTTTCACTCACCTCCTTGCTGCAGATGTCAAAGAATATAATTTTACCATCCGATGTGAAACAGGGAAACTTCTGTAACCATGTTTTAATTAAAGACGACTTGGGAGCTGACACTTTCGGCATAATTCGTAGCGCCCATAGGATAGTTTGTAGGAGGAGGGGGGGGGCTAGATCTGGGGGTATGTAGTATTTTTAATATTTTGGAAGATGAATGTCGACTTCTATTCCACACTTCTACGTAATACCGATTTTTAAACCATTTACTTGAAAGAAAAACAGCTGACTATATTAGATTTTTTCCTTTCCCTGAGAGCACTACTACTCTCAATTTCAAGGCCATCTCGCAATGTGGCACGTATTCCCTATAGTGTATCTGGTCGCACTTTGCCGATAAAAGTCGATATGAATGAAAGCTTGGGATTGGTTGGATGTCCATGTTTCAGCTCATAACGGATCCAAAATCGACCAAAACGTCAATTTAGAACTAAATCAGTGCGGAGTATAGTAATATATTTGACTACAGACCGCACAATTAACAGGACATAACTGTGTTATTCTGATAAAGCCGACATAGTGACCCAAAGAGCTAAATACAAAAATAAAACGGTATATTGCAAAGCTCGTTTTCTGCATAGGGGCTGCCTGGATGAGGTGGTAAAGGCGTGCTCGGATTGCCCGGAAGGACATGGGTTCGAATCCCCGTCAGGAAGTCGTAAAATTTAAGAAACATGATTTCCACTTCCGGAGGTGCACATGGCCCTGAGGTTCACTCAGCCTACACCAAAATGAGTACAAGGTTAATTCCTGGGGGCAAAGGTGGCCGGGCGTTGAGCTGACCACTCTACCCAATCAAGTGCCGAGGTTGCGGATAGTGGAGACCTTCCACCCCTCCAAGGGCCTTCATAGCCTGTGCGGAGATGACTTTGCTTTGTTTTCTGTATAGATTATGAATGCCTATGTATTTGATTTGTTTTATACAGGGTCTCTCGTATAAACCCAGACTATCCAGCGGCGTTTTAATTCTCGGAGACCTAAGCTGCTGTACGGGAGGCGCGCGCATAGTTCTTGACCTTGCAAAGAGTGTGCACGTGTTCGACCTGACAAGCATGAGTCGCCAGCCTGAAACGCAGTTGTTAACATGTTGAGACAGTTATAATCAACACCGCATTTTCGTATGTAAAAGTTACTTTAAGTACCAGTCGGATCGACGGGTACGCATGCATTTGTTCAGCAATTTCCTGATGAAGTGCCACATTCACGAGCACAGATTCACGTAATTGTAAATAAATTTGAAACTACTGGCTCAGTGCCCAATAAAAAAAAAAAAATGCGCGCACACGAACAGTTTTAACAGAGGAAAAGCTAGATGACATTGGTGCGAATCCTGAACGGTCACCGAATAAATCACTCGCAAAATTAGCACAAGTACGGGTTTCGATTTCTTATGTACACAGAGCTACAAAGCTGTTACACATCGAACCGTACAGGTTTGCACAGGCCCACTGTTTAAAACCTGCTGATCCAGCCACAGGAGTGAGATATTGTGAGTGGTATCTTGCTTCGTTGAATGATCGTTTATTCGATCCGCAGCTTGTGTTCTTTTCGGATGAGGCCTGGTTGCATCTTAATGGTCGTGTGAGCAGTCACAATTCTCACTATTCTTGTGCAGAAAAACCTAATGTGTTTGATGATGATGATGATGCTGGTTGTTTAAAGGGGCCTAACATCTGGCTCATCGGCCCCTAATGGTACGAAATGAGACGAAATGTAATGCCAATTTAAAAGTCCAAAATCATCCAAAATGTAATGACAACTTAAAAGTCCAAAATCATCCAATGACCAGAATTCAAAACATATTGCACTAAGCTACTCCTTGACCTTATTTATTCCAATCATATCAAATTTTAATAATGGAGGCTATTTCTCACCCACTCTTAATTACTCACCGAAAACAGTGCCAGCCTCAACTGAGTAACCGGTTGGCTGCTTCTTATACAGCAATTACTGATCGGCTTAGTTCATTTCATAGCTTCTGAATTAAGTGTTGAACAGCGTATTTTCATGTGCAGTACATTTCTGAATGCCATTCGCACTGACGTTTTCAAGATACAGTAGGCTAAATTGCAGAGAGTGAATCGGAATATCGTAACACGCTACATTTCAACACTCACTGTAATTTTTTTTTTTTTTACCGAGCTCGATAGCTGCAGTCGCTTAAGTGCGGCCAGTATCCAGTATTCGGGAGATAGTAGGTTCCAACCCCACTGTCGGCAGCCCTGAAAATGGTTTTCCGTGGTTTCCCATTTTCACACCAGGCAAATGCTGGGGCTGTACCTTAATTAAGGCCACGGCCGCTTCCTTCCCACTCCTAGTCCTTCCCTGTCCCATCGTCGCCGTAAGATCTATCTGTGTCGGTGCGACGTAAAGCAACTAGCAAAAAAAAAAAAAGTTTTTCCTATCTTTTTTCAATCTGATTATCTATTCATAGAAATCAATGGGTTTTCCACGGGCGTATAGAAACATTGTGACGGAGACCAAACTCTCTTTTACATGGAGGTGGCATGCAGGAAAGACGGCAACACTTGCGGGACTCGCCCATTGTAACCTCGTTCTCTGGTTCATAATTGTTTCTGCGGATTTAATTCAAGCCGGGTCGGTCAACTAAAGTTGGAAGGGAGAGACTCCAAAATATATCATTTACCTGTACAGTAAATATTAAAAAAAAAATTGAACATAGGCTATATTTGAGTCGAAAATAACAAACGGAAAATTATCAAATTCTTAAATATCATGTCTGTTATTATTATTATTATTATTATTATTATTATTATTATTATTATTATTATTATTATTATTATTAGCGTATAACAAGGAAATTACATACATAACATACAATATATACACAATAACAAAAAAAAACATTGATTCACTTCAGGCATTAGTGTTATCTCTTATATCTGAATGTCCAACTTATCAATCCACTGTAGTGCTTCCACTGTTGGAGATAGGAAGTCTTCCAAACTACCTGGATAAGCCCGTAGTTGACACTCCCTTACAATGTGGGGAATAGTCTGGCGAGGGGCTCCACAGTCACATTCTGGAGATGGTACAAAGTTCCACTTGTAGAGAGAATCCCTGCACCTTCCATGACCTGTCCTGATCCTGTTCAGTCTGGACCAAGTTGCACGTGGCAGTTGGGATCCATTTACAATATTTTCCCCTCTGAAGATGTTATGCAGGGGCACGTCGGGAGAGTTATTCCAGCCGCCTTTCCACTCCTCCAAAGCATTGGAGTTGGTGGACGTCTTCAGAGCAGCATCACAAAGGGGTGCATGTCGTTGCTCACGTCCGCAGGATTTACCTCCTCATTGCCCTGGGTGGTGCTAAGCGAGCAACAGCAATAGGTAGCCAGTCTATCCTAGGATCTCCTGGCTATCAAATTATGTCAAAGACACCATCATGTCTGTATGGGGAGGTTAAAAAACGAGTTTCGTAATCATGCAAGACAATAATGATTAAAATCGGTAATAACTCTAATTTTAGTGTAATGTTCTGTTGTATTTGGTTAGTTTTGATAGACGTCTTGTATATATTGTATATTTTCTAGCTGGCGGTATTTCCGTTCACTTACATGCATTCCGTATTGTATTTGTTCACATTATACTTGTTTGTTTGTTTTGACTGTAATAGTTATATGACTAATTGCCAATAAAGTGAATACTCTCTCCTCAGTGTCTGGCGATCCGGAACTCGGGTAGGAGAGTATTCTATTCTACTTCAAGCCAGTCATAGAGAGAAACAGTAGGGGTTGGATGAAGTCGGGTGTTACGTATATGCGAAAACGCTACGGAGGAAAAAACACTTTTTTTTTTTTTTTTTTTTTTTGCTAGTTGCTTTACGTCGCACCGACACAGAGAGGTCTTATGGCGACGATGGGACAGGAAAGGACTAGGAGTGGGAAGGAAGCGGACGTGGCCTTAATTAAGGTACAGCCCCAGCATTTGCCTGGTGTGAAAATGGAAAACCGCGGAAAACCATTTTCAGGGTTGCCGACAGTGGGGTTCGAACTTACTATCTCCCGAATAGTGGATACTGGCCGCACTTAAGCGACTGCAGCTATCGAGCTCGGTGGAAAAAATACTAATGCGATCTATGTGTATGGGCAGATTTTCTTCACGCAAATGTACATATGTATATGTATAAACTATTGTATTATTATATTATCAATACTAAAAATATTAAAAACAAAGAGCAGAAATGCTTCAGAAGAGAAACACGTCTATTCGAACGACTAAGACTTCTCTAACAAGCATGTCTATTAATAGGGGCCGTGAAAGTATCAATCTGAAAATGAAAATCCACAGCCTGTTTACAGTCATTCGACTAGGTCAGGAATGTAATGAAAGAAGCGCCCATCTACCGGCGAGGATAGGAATTGTGTCGGCTGCCGAAGTTAGTAGCACCCCTCTGGGGGAATGATTGATGACTGACAGATGAAATTATATCGGAGAGTGTTGCTGGAATGAAATATGACAGGAAAAACCGGAGTACCCGCAGAAAAGCCTGTCCCGCCTCCGCTTTGTCCAGCACAAACCTCACATGGAGTGACGAGATTTGAACCAGTAGCGAGAGGCCGGCGCGCTGCTGCCTGACCCTTGGAGGTTCCTGAAAGCACCAATCTAAAGAATGGTGTCTAATGTTCCCACTAACCTCCTTTTTGCGGTTTTATGAGACGAAACTTTGTCCTGCAGGAAATCCTTTACGTGCTGGAAAATCTACCCATACAGAGCTGGCTTAAATGTGCACCCTGAATGAACCGGGATCGAACCCGGCAACTCAAGTTCAGAAATCACTCTTCTATAATCTGAGCTAGTCATCCCCACTATTATTATTATTATTATTATTATTATTATTATTAATTTCTGAATCAACAGCATCGTGCTTACTAGCTCTTAGTCTGTCTGCTGATGGACTGAAAGTTTGATTCTTGCCTAACAGGTAAGTTTTAAAGGAAACTACGTGTTAGACCTCTTAATAATAATAATAATAATAATAATAATAATAATAATAATAATAATAATAATAATAATAATGCTCATCAAGCTGCTAAGTGGTGATAGATACGTTTAGATCTTGTTTCGTTCACTTTTTGTTTTATGGATTAGGGACATACTGGCTATTCTCCCGTGTACTTAGGACCCACGTGTAAAATTTCAAGCATATTAAGAATGCGTTACAACGGTGCGTATAGAAATGCATGTAGCTGTAATTAAGAACTCCCTCATCTGCTACAGATCTGACTAGGTCAGGCAGCCAGTAAGTTCGTTGGGAAGTGTTCAAAGTCTGTCAAATTATTGAAAGATTAAAGAATCGAGCTTGCCGATGAGTAGTCAATCTAGATCAGGAAAATAGTAATTTACCGACATATAACATAATTACTCCGTTTTACGTACAGTAGGCCTATATATATATATGTGTGTGATTTCGACACTGTGGTAAGCTATCAACGATGTCTAGAAGCACACATTTAGGATAACTTGAACTGTCCCATATACCAGAAAGTGTTAAACCACGTAGAAGTTTAGATTTATAATTCTTCTGAAAATTTATCTTCGAGATTTTCTAATATTCTTAAAAATGCTGGGGTGGAGTGATTTTCAGACAATTTTTCCCTTGTTATTAATACATGCTAAATCAGAGTTGCCTTTTACCCGGAGGCCGTGAATTCTATTCTGGGCTCTTCCAAGGATTTCAAGGGTTCACTCAGTCTCACACGTTCAACTGAGGAGCTGTTTGATATGAGAGTTTGCGCGCCCGATCAAGAAAGCAAGACACGGCTTATTACATGACACACTAACACACCAGTTGTCTTGTTGGGATGTATGTACCGTAGGCGGGAGTACCTTTCTCCAGTTCCAGATACACAGACTACAAATTACAATAGTTTACATAATTATATTACCAAAAAGTATTCAGCCAACCCCAGCGGATGACAGCTTATATGGCGACCACGTGACTAGTCAGAATGCCATCGCTTCCACTTACTGTCATCTTTTTCCGCCCAGTCTCTGTTGGTCTACACCAGGTATGTCACTCATCATTCGACTGACAAATTTAGCTCTAAGGACCGCATAACAAAATGAGAAGACTAAATATACTATTAGGGTTTTCGATATTTCTTTTACAGGACGTTAGTACTGAATATATAATGTATTATCTGGACAAACGGATTTCACACAATAAGGAATATGAACATTACTGTTGCATTAATTACCATTGATACAATTGCATGGCATACCTATAACAAACTACATATTATACATAAGCAGGAACTGTCTGGAGGACAGAGTAAACACTTTACTCGATGTTAGACATTTTCTTTAGAAACCGGAGTTACAGTGTCAGCCACTTGATTGTGTGATGGTGCCACTTTCAGTATAGAGGATAAATGTTGTGCTGTCAGTCATGATCTGTCAGCAGTATTTTTTGACTTCAGAAGTAAAAATAACTGTTCACAGAGATAGGTAGATTCAAACATTGCTAGTTTTCTCGCTGCGAAATGGCGCATTTCAGAATACTGGCTTGGCAAATAAGAATAAAAGGTATCTCAACTTAACTGCTTTTTTTTTTTTTTTTCTACACAGTGCCACATTGGATGTCAATAAATTCCTTCTGGACGTTGCCATCTGTCTTATAAACATCAAGGGAGAATGAAACACAAAACAAAGAGGAATCATGTTGTCGGGCTGGGCAGTTCAGGCGGTAAAGTTCGATCCCGACCCAATCAGGTGGTATTTGAAGGTGTTCAAATACGTTAGCTTCGTATCGATAGATTTACTAGCACGTTAAAGAACTCCTGAGGGACAAAATTCCGGCACATCGGTGTCGCCGAAAACAGTAAAAGAAGTTAGTGGGACGTTTTGTTTTTGCTAGTGGCTTTACGTCGCACTGACACAGACAGGTCATATGGAGACGATGGGATAGGAAAGGCCTGGGAGTTGGAAGGAAGCGGCCGTGGCCTTAAGGTACAGCCCCAGCATTTTCCTGGTGTGAAAATGGGAAACCACGGAAAAACATCTTCAGGGCTGCCGACAGGGGGATTCGAACTCACTATCTCCCGGATGCAACTCACAGTCGCGCGCCCCTGACCGCACGGTCAACTCGCCCGGAGATTAGTGGAACGTAAAACCAATAACATTATTATTATTATTATTATTATTATTATTATTATTATTATTATTATTATTATTAGGGACGATCTTCAGACTATTTCAAATCTTTATATTTTATACAAATTAAAGTTATATTCAAAAGTGGGGCGGGGGCCGCATTTCACATTGTTTTCCTATTCCGTTCGTAGAAAGTTCGCTAGGTTAACGCTGTCTTCCAATTTCCCATCTCTCACGGTTCTTTCGCTTCTCTTCAGATTTGCGATTTCTAACCAAGAATCAGTGACGTCATGGTATGAAAATGAATAAAATATTTTATGAACAGTCGTAACTCAACCGTTTCTTTCTGTAGTGGGCGCTGTTCACGAACTTCGCTGGTTATCTGACCTGTCAAAATTGCTGCCAAAAATAAAGTTATTGTGGTCCACGAGACAAACCAAAATATCACACTGAACTGTCATAGTCAACGTAATTAACATAATATATAATTAATTTTGTAATAAATGTTTCTTGTCGTGTCATGTAAAGTACGAATATTTTAACTGAGAACTTTGGCCGGTAAGGTTCTGTCATCTAAGGTTCAATATTGTGCGATAAATTGTCAAGGAATTCTTGCTCTTCATAATATATGTGCTGCGGGTCAGTATTTCTCCAACAATGTTTTTACATGAAGGTTTTCGCAGGCTCAACGACGATATACACTCTGCCAATAAAAGTACGTATTACGTTAGGAAAGTGATAAGTAGCGTTTAGAGTAATTTGTAACGAATGTTATTATTTAAAATCATTCTAAAAACATAGAAGTGGATCCTTTTATTGTAGAGAGATAATCCACCTGATAGCCGCCCTAATGAGGGAATCAAAATATCGGCCTCCTAATCAAACCTCCATGTAATAAATAACGAAGAAGTCGCTGATTTAATTTTTTTTTCTATTTGCTTTACGTCGCACCGACACAGATAGGTATTTGGCGACTATGGGATTGGAAAGGCCTAGGAATGGGAAGGAAGCGGCCGTGGCCTTAATTAAGGTACAGCCCCAGCATTTGTCTGATGTGAAAATGGGAAACCACGGAAAACCATCTTCAGGGCTGCCGACAGTGGGGTTCGAACCCACTATCTCCCGATTACTGGCTGATTTAATTTAATCGTACCATAAGTCACCAGACGTTACAGCATAAATAAATAAATAAATAAATAAATAAATAAATAAATAAATAAATAAATAAATAAATAAATAAATACATTATTAAAAATCAGACCAGAATGCCTCTACGCTGCAGAAACACTAGCCAAAAGAGAATATCCGACAATTGAGAAAAAGGAAAGAAAGTTTATCAGGAAAATTATAGGGCCCAAAAAGTGTCGGAGGGTTTTTCATTCCTGCCGAGATCCAACAGGGATAGATAGAGGCGGCTGGCCTTTTACGGTTACCTTAACAGAATGAACCCGGATCGGTGAATACTCGCTCTTCAGGAAAAGTGGAAAACGCATCCTCATTGTCTAAAAGAAGTGCACGAATAGACCCACCTAAAGGAAGGAGGCATAAACCCCAAATAAATTCAAGACAGAACCATCTTCAGGAAGAGAGTTACAGATCTGGAGGAAAATGCTGAGTGGCATCCAATTAAATATCTCAGCCGAAGTGTGACAGCGGAGAGGTCTGAGACTGAAGAACCTTTGGCTACAATGTAAAGAAATGATGATGATGATGATGATGATTGTTGTTTAAAGTTCCCTAATATCTGAGGTCATGGGCCCAATGTAAAGAAAGAGGTGTAATATAAGCACCATGAACGTAAATGGAAATTAAATACACTGCGCTATGATTGTGACGTTGTGTTTCCATCTTTCAGTCGTGTTTGCAGTCGAGGACTTGGAAAAACATCAGCCGATAACATTTGTTCCAGGAATTGTACACATTCAAATTGTAGACTGTGCTGCAAACTACTTCGCCAGCAAACTTCAAACTTCCACGCGCTGACACGATTGATCGATATGGACTTCTGCTATACTATACATATATATTATTTTGTAAGATTCTTTCGCCACGCAAAGATTTACTTCACTTTCAAGCAGAACCATTCTACCACTCAGTTCAAGTTATTATACTGTATTACAAATAATATAAATTGGCGTCTGGAAGGACATCCTGCCGTAAAAATGTGACAAATGTATAACAAATGCTAACCGCTTTAAAGTGAGAAGGCCAAAACAAGAGGATCATAAGCCGAGTACCACTAAGTAAACTATTATTGATAAACTACAGCATAAACATTTCTAAATTAAGCTCAACATGAAGCAGAAAATAAGTTAACTATTTATTTTGCTTTTATGGATTAAAGTTTCAAATATACATAAAAATTCAAAACGAAAACCCACAGCCTGTTTCCAGCCATTCTACCGGGTCAGGGACGGAATGAATGAAGCCCCATCTAGCGACGAGGATAGGAAATGTGCCGGCTTCCGAAGCCTGTTGCAATCCTCTGGGGCAATGAGTAATGACTGACAGATGAAATAAAATGATGTTTTTTATACCCCCAAGGAAAACGAGAAAATAAGGAAGCTGCCAGACCGGTATCTTAAAAAAACTGCCTTTCTTGAAACATGCCGAATGAGCGACATACAGATGGGAGGCTTCCCGGTGTGCAACCGTTGGCTGTTAAAGGGGTAGAGATAATGGGGCGGATATACAGAGGAGAAAGGGAAGGGACTGGTGAGGGTATTCCTCTGTACCAGACAGCACGCGTTCCAGTAGAACAACCAGACCTCGAAAGCTTGAAGCTTTAAACTGTGTTCCGCTGATCAATAGTGAACGTACCATCACACCTGCTGCCCCGTACCACTTTAAGGAGGTTACTGCATCGAAGTAACCTGGATAAATTGCGAGTTAAAAGTTGACATACCGAAGAAATTACAGAGACTTTAAATGAGGGAGAAGCTAGATTATATCTGTTAACTGTGTAAACCATTAACGCTGATAGAGCACATCACTGTTGTTGTAGCAACTCGGCAGAGAGAACAAGTGCGTTACTGCAGAGTCAGCGTAGAGTGCCACCACAGGCGTCTAACAGTATCTAGGAAGTGTCAATGAAATCATACGATCGAACGACAATAAGGTTTCGTAAATTAATTCTCTCAATACTTGCATTCGTTAGTGTTACAGATATTAAGCAAATGACTCATTCATTCCTCGTCACACGACAAGGCAGCACGAAATTCTCGATCATCACGTTAGTGCCAAGACAGGCAGGGTGTTTCCCTATCCTTCAGTACACAGAATTTTCGGCATGAGGAGGTCGTATACACATGCGCAATAGCATTTCTGGCAGCTCATGGTAACAGGCATACACCGGCACATGATCAAAATACACGATAGTATTGATAATTATTATTGTCTTTAGGTTCCTGACGGAGACATTAGCATAAAATTGAAATGGTATTATGTATTAGGGAGCTATAGTAAATGGGGAATAAATTATGAAGATAAGAATTATTTACTTTTTGAATTTCCTTGTCATAAAATGAAGAAACTACGCAATAAATGAGCGTTGGATTTGAGAATATACCTTTCACGTTCTTGAGTATATCAAGCTTCTTAAAAAACACATACCGGTATTCGTTAAAATACACAATTGTAGCTGCGTATTTTAAAAATGTACACAGACAAACAAAATACGATAATCTTCAGGTCAGTTTCACCACAATTGGAAGGCACAAAACTGACTACATTTGAAGCTCACATACTTCGGTGTAGCGAGGGTGCAATCTTGGTCCGCGACACACAGTAATCTCGAACATTAAGCGCAGGGTGGGAAGAAAGCATGTACCACAAATTGTGACAGGAAGCTATTGTTTACAAATTGGCAGCACTTTATGCAGCATCCTGTTGATTCCTTTTTAGCAAGATATGCAGTACTTACAGAGTGCACGTGCGCCAACAGAGGGTGGATGACTCACTCACTTCACTAACTGCCACCGGCTCGAGCGGGGCTCTAGCGAAACTGCCGGCCGGTAGGGTCGGGGTGCTCACTGACGCCGCCCTCGTGACGTCACACACAGGGAGGATCGTTACCGGGGCAACGTCGCCACCGCCATCTATGAGGGTTTGCATTGTACTAACTACTGCGAGGAGGGGGAAATACGGCTGCCGCTCTCTCTCGGAGAGTGAAACAAAACGTACGTTGTCCGAGGGCCTGCCTACGAAGAGAAAGTTCACCAGCCCGCCAGGCCTTCCACTGCCATGCACAGCTTCAATACGAATAGTTTTATCAGCCATGTGACGGCCTGTCGTGCCTTTGTCATACTGAGAGTCATTTGACAAAGGGCCATAAAACTTTATCGCATGACCATGAAGTGTTCCTCTGTGCAAAACGTGGTAGGTGGTAGGCCTACTATTAGTCGTTAAGTAGCTCAGCGGATCGGGCAGGGGCGTAGCCAAGTCGGGGTACGGGGGCTTAATCCCCCCCCCCCAAACTATGAAATATTTACAAAAGAAAATAAGCAGAAACTGAGCATAAACAGTGAAAGTCAACTCAAAGTGTTGAGACATAATTGTAAAACCATCTCATGAATTTATTTTCTAAGAAGCCTTGAAATTTGGATTTTAGATTGTAATCTGAACATAGTCGCCTCTGTGGTGTAGTGGTTAGCGTGATTATTCGCTGCCACCCCCGGAGGCCCGGGTTCGATTCCCGGCTCTGCCACGAATTTGAAAAGTGGTAAGAGGGCTGGAACGGGGTTCACTCAGCTTCGGGAGGTCAGCTGAGTAGAGGTGGGTTCGATTCCCATCTCAGCCATCCTGGAAGTGGTTTTCCGTGGTTTCCCATTTCTCCAGGCAAATGCCGGGATGGTACATAACTTAAGGCCACGACTGCTTCCTTCCCTCTTCCTTGTCTATCCCTTCCAATCTTCCCATCCACAACAAGGCCCCTATTCAGCATAGCAGGCGAGGCCGCCTGGGCGAGGTACTGGTCCTCCTCCCCAGTGGTATCCCCTCGACCCAATATCTGACGCTCCAGGACATTGCCGTAGAGGTGGTATCCCTCGCTGAGTCCCAGGGAAAAGCCAACCCTGGAGGATAAACAGATTAAGAAGAAGAACCTGAACATACTGCAATACATACATACATACTGTAATACTGCTGACCTCGATATTTTTCTGGTTCTGTATTTTCATGTAAGATTGTGTAGTGTATCGGTATTGCAATATCAACACTTGTATCAGTGTCCTTATAAAGACACTCATGCCTGCACAAGCGCTTTCTTTATGTCCTATCATCATTTTGTAACTATAACTCCTCCCCCATCGGTCGATCCTGGCTACGCTACTGACTGGGGCTTTGTTTTTATCTAGGCTACTTATATTAAGTTGCCCAAACAGGTAGGTTTTCCGGTGACGCTGGTACAGGAAAACGTTAGGTGTGCTAAGGTAGCGACCGTGACTTTAATGAGCTTCAGCATTTGCCGAGAAAATTACAGGAAATCGTCTTCCAAGGTGTCGGTGATTGGGTTCGAACCAATTATATCCTAAATTCATGCATACAACTCCATGACTGTTTCCACGTAGCCAACTCGCTCTGTTGAAGCGCTGTCTGTGGATGTCTCACTTTGGGAGGCGATTGACTTCGAACATTCGTATCAGGATGGCTATTCCATTTCCACAGGAAAATGCTCGGACAGTAAGCTACTGTCTACCGTGCAGTACTATTACCATTTCTTTACTTAACCTACCCTACTTCTCATCCTAACGAGACCCATTTGAAAGCTGTCTGGGCGTAATATATTTTCTTTCTGAATTTTAACTCTTATTGGCACGGGTAGTCGAGTGCTTAACGCGTACTTTAAATCCCGGATTCGATCCCATCCGAGAATAGTATTTTGAAGTTGGAAAGGTCCATAGCTCATGGTCCATTCGATAAAATAATTCTCGATTTTCTACTCTATGTAAAGTATATTTGATTTTGCTGGTATGAGACTGCAGAACTGATTACGGTAACGCACGCTAATGGAGAAAATGGAAGTCAAAGTTAGGAAGATAATAATGACGTGGTAGTTTAAATGTTTTCAATCATGAAACGACATAATTTCGAACTCTTTGTTAGATGTAGAAAAAAAGAGCAGAATGCAGGAAAAATGTGTGTAAGGGAGGGGAGAGGTCAACAAAAACCGACACAGGGGCGCGCGGTTGTAGTAATGCAGTTTTCATGAGTTCCGGAATATAACGACGATGGTAGCCGAACTTCGATTTGGTCAGTGGGGATGCGCCAATCTTTATTTGCAGCAGAGTATGAGTTTCACCCGTTCGAAACTATACCTGAAAATGTTTGAACCACTTATCATATAAAGGAATGTATGATTTGAAAAGCCAGAGTTTTTCTTCGGTTAGGTGAGATTTCAGAGAGGTTTTTTCTTTTTGTTTTTTTACAATTTGTTTTACGTCGCAACGACACATATAGGTCTTACGGCGACGATGGGGTAAGGAAGGAATAGGAGTGGGAAGGAAGCGGCCGTGGTCTTAATTGAGGTACAGCCCCAGCATATGCCTGGTGTGAAAATAGGAAATCACGGACAGGGCTGCCAACAGTTGGGTTTGAGCCCACTTTCTCCGGGATGCAAGTTCACAGCTGCGCGCCCTTAACCGCACAGCCAACTCGCCTGGTATTTGGGAGAGAAGTTCTGAGTCACATGAGTTCCACCCCAGAAGGTATGTACCAAGTTATTTTACAACCTATCTCAATATCAGCTAATGTATTTTAAACTTACCCTTTAGGAAAACGGAGAAGAGGAATCATGGATAAAGAAACATGTTTGCACAAACAAATGCTTGCTTTTCTACAACAACAAATTTCAAGACTCCAGTTTGTAAGAACTAGTGCATATAAGTACCTTCACATGCAAGTCAAATGTAACCTAATGATTTCGTTAAGGACATATATTGCACATATATTTCAACGTAATATTGAATAAAGGAGAGAGAACGTTTAAGGCCCTGGCACTCGCTCCCCCCCACCTCCCGCCCAACGGCGCAACAGCCCCGAAGGACCATGGTCTACCAAGCGACGGCTGCTCAGCTCGAAGGCATACAGTTTACGAGGTGTCATGTGGTAAGCACGACGGATCTTCTCGGCCGTCATTCTTGGCTTTCTAGACCGGGGTCGCTATCTCATCGTCAGATAGCTCCTCAATTGTAATCACGTAGGCTGAGTGGACGTCGAACTAGCCCTGAGATGCAGGTAAAAATCCCTGGCCTGGCCGGGAATTGAGCCCGGGGCCTCCGGGTAAGGGGCAGGCACGCTACCCCTACACCGCGGGGCCAGCTTTAAGTCTCTGGCATAACCGCAATTAGTGTATGGTTCCAGTGTATGGGCTCCACAGAAGGGTGTTGACATGTGAAATGGAAAAGATCCAAAGGAAAGCAACATGATTTGTTCTGGATGATTTCCGACAATAGATTGGTTATACCAAAATGTTGCAGACTTTGGGCTGGAATGACTCGGGAGTAAGGAGACAAGCTGCTCGAATAAGTGGTATGTTCCGAGCTGTTAGTGGAGAGATGACGTGGAATTACATTAGTAGACGAATAAGCTTGAGTGGAGTTTTTAAAGGTAGAAAAGTTCATAGTCCGCCTCTGTGGTGTAGTGGTTAGCGAGATTAACTGCCAACCCCGGAAGCCGGGGTCCGATTTCCGGCTATGCCACGAAATTTGAAAAGTGGTACGAGGGCTGGAACGGGGTCCACTCAGTCTCGCGAGGTCAACTGAGTAGAGGTGGGTTCGATTCCCACCTCATCCATCCTCGAAGTGGTTTTACGGGGTTTCCCATTTCTCCTCCCGGAAAATGCCGGGATGGTACCTAACTTACGGCCACGGCTGGTTCCTTTCTTCTTCCTTGTCTATCCCTTGCAATCTTCCCATCCTCACACAAGGGCTCTGTTCAGCATAGCAGGTGAGGCCGCCTCAAATAGATACAGGTCCTCCTCCCCAGTTGTATCCCCCGACCCGATGTCTGACACTGCTCTTGAGGCGGTAGAGGTGGGATCCTTCGCTGAGTCCGAGGGGAAAACTAACCCTGGAGGCTAAACAGATTAAGAAAGAAAGAAAGAAAGAAAGAAAGAAAGAAAGAACGAAAGAAAGAACGAACGAACGAAAGAAAAGATCATAGATCAAATATGAAGATAAAATTGGAATTCAAGAAGACAGATTGGGGCAATTATTCATATTTTATAGGAAGAGGAATTAGGGACTGGAATAATTTATCAAGGGAAAAGTTATTTGCAATCATTTAAGAAAATACTAGATAAACAGCTGATAGGGAATCTGTCACCTGTCTGTCCCAAATGCAGATCAATTATGAATGATTGATGAACTGATTGATTGATTGATTGATTGAACCATACTGTACCACAAAGTCTGAAATTGGGAAGAAGAATATCTGCTCTTAATGCGGTGTCCGGCTCCATGGCTAAATGGTTAGCGTGCTTTGGTCACAGGGGTCTCGGGTTCGATTCCCGGCAGGGTCGGGAGTTTTTACCATAATTGATTAATTTCGTTGACACGGGGGCTGGGTGTATGTGCCGTCTTCATCATCTTTCATCCTCATCACGACGCGCAGGTCGGCTACGGGCGTCACATTGAAAGACCTGCACCTGGGGAGCCGAACATGTCCTCGGACACTCCCGGCACTAAAATCCATACGCCATTTCATTTCATTTCATTTCATTTCATTTCATTTCATTTCATTTCATTTCATTTCATTCATGCGGAATGCTCTTCATGGTGCACTCAGTTCATACATATTCAATATATCCATTAAATATTATTCTTAAAAATAATACGGCATGTTGTTATAAATAATAAACTTCATTAATGCGCATGGACACAATAGATATATATTCACCAGATATTGTAATAGGAGTTGAATCATGGCTGAGAAATGATATAATGGATGCAGAAATTTTCTCACGGCACTGGAGTGTGTATCGTAGAGATAGGATAGGAAAGGTGGGAGGGGGAGTTTTCATTCTGGTGAAAGAAGAATTTGTAAGCTACGAAAAAGTTAAAGATGAGACACATGAAATTCTAGGTGTAAGGCTCATTTCTAAAGATAATAGGCAACTTGATATATTTGGAGTGTACAGATCGGGAAAGGGTAGCACTGATGCGGATTCGGAATTATTTGATAGGATAGTCAGCTATGTGGGAAACGACATGGAAAGAAATGTGATTGTAGCGGGAGATCTGAATTTGCCAGATGTCAATTGGGAAGGAAATGCGAACGACAGGAAGCATGACCAACAAATGGCAAATAAGTTAATATGGGAAGGACAGCTGATTCAGAAAGTGATGGAACCAACCAGAGGGAAAAATATCCTGCATGTGGTGCTGATAAAACCAGATGAGCTCTATAGGGAAACTGAAGTAATAGATGGTATTAGTGATCATGAAGCTGTTTTTATAGTAGTTAAAAATAAATGTGATAGAAAGGAAGGTCTTAAAAGTAGGACTGTTAGGCAGTACCATATGGCTGATAAAGCAGGTATGAGGCAGTTTCTAAAAAGTAACTATAATCGGTGGAAAACGGTAAATAAAAATGTAAACAGACTCTGGGATGGGTTTAAAGAAATTGTTGAGGAATGCGAAAACAGGTTTGTACCTTTAAGGGTGGTAAGGAATGGTAAAGACCCACCTTATTATAATAGAGAAATAAAGAGACTAAGAAGGAGGTGCAGACTGGAAAGAAATAGAGTTAGAAATGGCTGTGGAAGTAAGGAGAAATTGAAGGAACTTACTAGAAAATTGAATCTAGCAAAGAAGGCAGCTAAGGATAACATGATGGCAAGCATAATTGGCAGTCATACAAATTTTAGTGAAAAATGGAAGGGTATGTATAGGTATTTTAAGGCAGAAACAGGTTCCAAGAAGGACATTCCAGGAATAATTAATGAACAAGGGGAGTGTTTATGTGAGGATCTTCAAAAGGCAGAAGTATTCAGTCAGCAGTATGTAAAGATTGTTGGTTACAAGGATAATGTCGAGATAGAGGAAGAGACTAAGGCCAAAGAAGTAATAAAATTTACGTATGATAACAATGACATTTACAATAAGATACAAAAGTTGAAAACTAGAAAAGCGGCTGGAATTGATCAGATTTCTGGGGATATACTAAAGACAATGGGTTGGGATATAATACCATATCTGAAGTACTTATTTGATTATTGTTTGGTCAAAGGAGCTATACCAGATTGTGACTTTCCCGCTCGGAGAACCATCATCAAATGAGAAATGCAACCAAGCAAGCAAAGGGCGCCAATCTTTAAGTTGAGGACTTAAAGATAAAATTTATAATCAAGCTTGGACAGACTCTTATCACAGGGGTGAGGTGATAGTGCACTAATCATTAAGCAGGAGAATTAGAAATTAAAAGGCTAATTAAGGCAAATTGATTAAAGTAAACTAGAAAAATACTATTTATTATATTTAATATAAATGACGACGGTTTAACGAGAACTGAATTTAAATTAGAAAATGAATTTAATAAAAAATTGAATGACTCTACTTCGCGAAAACTTGCAATATCTTTAACTCGCTTGCTCACCATGTCGTCTTGTTCTGCTGGTCCTTGGAAAGCTTCCCTCCTTGTAGCTGGAACATCACCGGTCGTCTTTGATATCTCTTCATCTGCAGCTCAGTACCATTCCTGCCTTACAAATTGCACCCACCACTAATTGGAAGATGACTTCAAAACTAACACTCCCTATTATGCTTTATCCCATAGATTGGAGATAAGCCCTATGTCACAGTTAGAAGAACCACCTTGGGTTATATGGAGAGGATACTCAATTAAGAATCCTTCCAACTTTACTGAAAATGTTCTAGGAAGTTTCATTTCTATCTAGATTAAAACTATCTATTGACTTAGACTGGTTCAAACCGGTCTTATAGCCGTGCTGTACGTACTTCCTCATGAGAGTGGCTATACACCCCTCATTCAGAATTTCTAAGTATCGAGACGCAGAATCAAGTAGAAAATCAAGTAGAAGCCTCGTAGAAGATCGTAGAATAATGTAGAGAGACTCGCAGAAGCGAATAAGACGTTGTAGAGAGACCTTCCAGGAGCTCCAACACGCTCTTTTATAACCTTCTCTCGCGCTAATTACAGGCCGCTACACGTGGTCCAATCAGATGACACTTCTCTCCCCACTCTAGATTTTAGAGTAGATGGGTCCCACACAAGATATCAACTGTTCTTCTATTCGTCCTTTCAATCAGTATCCATGGCAACATGACGCTCCTTTGAAAATATAGGCGTTGATCAGTTCGAATAATTCTGGTCGAAATACGGTAGCTTACGTTAGGACGCGTGAACACGTGCTCGCTTTTCTCAGAACTTGATGTCTTAATTTGTCCTTCCTTCCTCCTCGGTGATGTGGCAAGATAACTGAAATCTACTGCAAGTTAATTTTAACCAACTGTCGCAAGAATCTAAGTGAATATTAGGATATTCAGCCCTCGTTTATAAGTCGTAGTTACAAAGTAATGAAATGATAGTGAGCAAATGATTAAACATGAATTATAATACAATTACATACCACATAAATATCATGACGTTAAATTCCTGAATTAATTACACATAATAAAATTAACATAATTACACTGTAACGTCTGGAACGTTACATACGCCCCCATGAGTTCTTAACAAATATTACATGAGTTGAGAACTCACACACTTACTCCCACATTGACTTGAAATACCTCTATTACCTGCCCATAACGAGCGACAGTATTTTCATACACTTAATTATATCTCACTCTTTCCATATCTCTCTTAGACTGCTTCCCATTGCGACTGTCTGTTATTTCAGTTCATCTTGAGGTTTAGATGCTAAGTTCTGCCCATCATGAGCAACTTTTCACTTTTGTAAAAAAAAAACAAGATTATTCTAGAGAATATAACATAATATATACAATTCAGATTACAAACTCTGCCGAGTGTCTATCTGTCCTTTTTTTACTCCCCATCTTTCCGCCATTCTTTGCTAGATAGCAGTAACACGTTCTCTTCCAATCTTTTACATTAAAAAATGGAAAACCAATGATACAAACAATTTACACTTTTATCACTCTTTCGAATGTTTCAACCTTATCTTGAAGCATGATGTAAGACACTTCACACAAATACACACGTGATTTAAGCTCACGGTAAAATTATTGCAAGTTAGAAATGCACATACGGGAAAATTAATTATTTGCCGTCGTCAGCTTTAATTAGCCTTCTGTAACATCTCATAAAACAAATATATAAAATTTCATGGCCTCACATACGGAAAACAGATGATCTATCGTTAATGAACGAGCGTAAATCTACCGCCCCACAAAACACCTCCCTTGTTTACAAACACAACTAGGAAATACCACCACAATTGAGACGTAAACACATACCGCTCGTAGTCTGACATAACAAGTAGCAACTTCCCCGAGTTACTGACCTATATCTCACAATCCGGTTCAGCCACCTCACACGACAGGTATCTCCTTAAACTACTAATGTTGTATGAACCATTCATTACGCTCTCGCCATCCGCTAACTTGTAAGCACAGGGTCCTAGTTTTCTATGTACTTTATACGGGCCTTGATATAAAAGAAAAAATTTCTTCGTTACCTTATCCTCACTATTTGACAACATAGGAACTCTCACCAAAACCATATCACCTACCTCAAAGTTATCCATTACTTTACGTTTTTGTTGCCTTTTGCGTTTATCTCCAGATTTAATCAGGTTCTCCCGTGCCAGTCGGACGTAAAATTCAGCATTACGAGGTGGTTCCTCAGGCAAACCTAATACTCTCACTACGCTCTCGCATTCAATACCCAAACGTATTGATCTATCAGACTTAGGCACGACAATTAAGGGATTAACATATTGACTGTTTGATAACTCAATCACATCGTCTGCTAACATAGCTTGAATTTGATCCTCTACTGCTTTTGCATATTTGTGTGGTATCGGATACCGCGGTCCGCTGAATGGAGTCTTATCCAGCACAGAAAAAGAATGTTCATACAGATGGGTAACACCAGGTTTCTCGGAGAAAATCTCCACGTGTTCACATAACACTTCAAATAACTTGTCCTCCTGGACTTCATTCAACTCATTTCTACTTACGGCTTCTTTCAAGCCACATATTTTATCCTCATTAATCCACAACTGACACAACTTCAGGCCCTCAATAGCCTCTTCATTAACTTTAGAAACCTCTTTCATTCTCCACACTGTACTAACTTCCGTTTTCCTCTGAATTTCCTCCTCAAACTTGACCTTAATATCCTCATTATTCCACCTCAAATTTAGCACTAGATCATTGTAATTTAACTGAGCCAATTTTAACGTTAACCAGTCAGATCCCAAGATAAGATCAAATATTAAATGCGGAATTACCAAACATATCTGAACGCTAATAAAATTATTAATACAGATCGGGACAGCTACTTGTTTACAAATTTGCTTAGACCTCTTTCCAACAGCCGTAATGATGAAAGTAGACTTAACAGGCATTTCCTCCAACTGAATACCCTGTTTCACTAATGACTCATACCACTGAGAACTAATACATGATATTTGGCTACCAGAATCAATCAAAACTTTAACCCACGCCCCCCAAACTTTCAATTTAACCACGGGATTGACTACTTTATTACTTGAATCTCCATTATTCTGCTCGGGTTCATACAACAAATCGTCTCTAACATCGAGGTCATATGGTAACACTTTCATGGCAAGACACTTCGCTACCTTCTTACTAGGCTGGAATTCTGACCTAACATTACAGCCTCTCGTTAGTTTAAAGGTTCCCTTTGTGTATTGACGTTGGACTCATTAGTACATTGCTCTGGCCTCCGTTGGGAATTTCCTGTCCTATATTCAGCTGCTCCTCTCCTGCTGTTCTGCTGAGGTCTGAACTGATTGCGAGCTTCGTGATTCTGTGTACTACCGTTATGTCTCATTCCGTTGTGATGACTAAAGTTCTGAATATTCTCCGTTCTACTTCTAAGGTTACCTAACGCATCAAAACTGCCTAGTAGGTTCTCCATCTCCTGAATAGTTCCAACTTTTTGCATACAGGCCGCTTCTCTCACCCTGTCCGGAAAATGTCTCAAAAGTAGTCTTACTACATCAGACCCTTCGGTTATACCATCTAAGTTCTGACAAATCATGACATGTGCCAGGAAGTACTCGGTCATAGTAACTCCTTCATGCTGTTTGTACCTCCCAAATACCACCCTTTCTCTCTCCCTAGCTTGTATCGCTTCATTCCAGAATTTCTCTCTAAATTTATTTCTGAATTCTTTCAGGTTCGTCATCGTCTGCCTATATACCATGAACCAAGACCGAGTTTCTCCTACAAAAGCATGGTCAATATTTTCCATAACGTCTTCCCAGTCCATAGACCCTTCCTCTAGACGCTTTTCAAACCGTTTCTCTATCATCTTTAGGAAATCTAGCGGGTTCGTTTGTTTCCCATTAAATTTAGGTAGTTCAATTTCCCTAATGTAGCTATTTCCTAGACATTGCCTTCCCGTGAAAACCTGTTTATCCTTTGCCACCTGTTTTAACTTATTTTCTGCTTTCTCCATCCGGCATTCTACATCTCTGTCTCTCCTATCAATTTCTCTCTCCAAATTAACCTGCTTCTCTTTCAATGTCCTAATTTCAATCTTATTCTCTTCAGCTATCGCAAACCTTTCTTCACTTGCCCGGGTCTCATCTTCTATTCTAAGCTTTACCGTATCAATCTCTTGTTGTACGTGGTCTTTAAATATCCGTATTTCCCCTCTTTGAGTGTCAACTCTCTTATCAATACTAGTGACCTGCCTCATTACTTCCTCCCTAGTAGAGTTGTTTTCCTTCCCCATTAATTCCAGGAATTCACTTCTCTGTTCCGCAAACTTTTCTTCTACCTTTTTCCCTTGCCGTACATATTCACTTTCCTGGTCCTCTAATCGCTTATTAAAATGTTCATTTTTTAACACCAGATCGCGTAACTGCCTACTGTGTTCGTCCATTCTCCGATTCGCTTCCTCCTTATTTTCCCTCATCTCCCTACTTAATTCAGCTTTAGTTTGCTCTAACTGTTCTTTAAGTTCATATTTAATACTCTCAATTTTAGTGTTATTTTGTTCTACATCTGTTTTAATTTGTTCCAATTCACTTTTAAGCTCAGATTTAGTGTCCTCTATCTTACTTAACATTAACTGCATCATTCCCATTAACTGATCATTATTATTACTTTCATTGTTAGTGTTTACTTCCGCTTCGCCCCCCATCCTACTATCATCTGACTCCATACTGACTTCTTTCTGTTTGCCTTCACTCTCCATACTACTTACACTTCTATCTTCAATTTCCTCTACAATACTACACAACTCTTCCTCTGAACTCAATACGTTATTGCCTTTTATCGCCCGTCCACTGCGCAACATCCTCTCCTCTTTCGTCTGATCAGCCATGACCCTTCCCACAATCAAACACTCTTAATGAAACGTGGATATCCAAATTTTGCCCATAATACGAATTCTGATATCGTTACTGTCATTAACTGCTCCGTACTTAATGATTTTCTCGCCACACGTTGGAGCGGCATTTATGTGACTTCCCCTCTCGGAGAACCATCATCAAATGAGAAATGCAACCAAGCAAGCAAAGGGCGCCAATCTTTAAGTTGAGGACTTAAAGATAAAATTTATAATCAAGCTTGGACAGACTCTTATCACAGGGGTGAGGTGATAGTGCACTAATCATTAAGCAGGAGAATTAGAAATTAAAAGGCTAATTAAGGCAAATTGATTAAAGTAAACTAGAAAAATACTATTTATTATATTTAATATAAATGACGACGGTTTAACGAGAACTGAATTTAAATTAGAAAATGAATTTAATAAAAAATTGAATGACTCTACTTCGCGAAAACTTGCAATATCTTTAACTCGCTTGCTCACCATGTCGTCTTGTTCTGCTGGTCCTTGGAAAGCTTCCCTCCTTGTAGCTGGAACATCACCGGTCGTCTTTGATATCTCTTCATCTGCAGCTCAGTACCATTCCTGCCTTACAAATTGCACCCACCACTAATTGGAAGATGACTTCAAAACTAACACTCCCTATTATGCTTTATCCCATAGATTGGAGATAAGCCCTATGTCACAGTTAGAAGAACCACCTTGGGTTATATGGAGAGGATACTCAATTAAGAATCCTTCCAACTTTACTGAAAATGTTCTAGGAAGTTTCATTTCTATCTAGATTAAAACTATCTATTGACTTAGACTGGTTCAAACCGGTCTTATAGCCGTGCTGTACGTACTTCCTCATGAGAGTGGCTATACACCCCTCATTCAGAATTTCTAAGTATCGAGACGCAGAATCAAGTAGAAAATCAAGTAGAAGCCTCGTAGAAGATCGTAGAATAATGTAGAGAGACTCGCAGAAGCGAATAAGACGTTGTAGAGAGACCTTCCAGGAGCTCCAACACGCTCTTTTATAACCTTCTCTCGCGCTAATTACAGGCCGCTACACGTGGTCCAATCAGATGACACTTCTCTCCCCACTCTAGATTTTAGAGTAGATGGGTCCCACACAAGATATCAACTGTTCTTCTATTCGTCCTTTCAATCAGTATCCATGGCAACATGACGCTCCTTTGAAAATATAGGCGTTGATCAGTTCGAATAATTCTGGTCGAAATACGGTAGCTTACGTTAGGACGCGTGAACACGTGCTCGCTTTTCTCAGAACTTGATGTCTTAATTTGTCCTTCCTTCCTCCTCGGTGATGTGGCAAGATAACTGAAATCTACTGCAAGTTAATTTTAACCAACTGTCGCAAGAATCTAAGTGAATATTAGGATATTCAGCCCTCGTTTATAAGTCGTAGTTACAAAGTAATGAAATGATAGTGAGCAAATGATTAAACATGAATTATAATACAATTACATACCACATAAATATCATGACGTTAAATTCCTGAATTAATTACACATAATAAAATTAACATAATTACACTGTAACGTCTGGAACGTTACAAGATGAATGGAGAGTTGCTATAGTAGCCCCTGTGTATAAAGGAAAGGGTGATAGACATAAAGCTGAAAATTACAGGCCAGTAAGTTTGACATGCACTGTATGTAAGCTTTGGGAAGGCATTCTTTCTGATTATATTAGACATGTTTGTGAAATTAATAACTGGTTCGATAGAAGGCAATTCGGTTTTAGGAAAGGTTATTCCACTGAAGCTCAACTTGTAGGATTCCAGCAAGATATAGCAGATATCTTGGATTCTGGAGGTCAAATGGACTGTATCACGATTGACCTGTCTAAAGCATTTGATAGGGTGGATCATGGGAGACTACTGGCAAAAATGAGTGCAATTGGACTAGACAAAAGAGTGACTGAATGGGTTGCTATATTTCTAGAAAATAGATCTCAGTGAGTTAGAGTAGGTGAAGCTTTGTCTGACCCTGTAATAGTTGAGAGGGGAGTTCCTCAGGGCAGTGTTATCGGACCTTTATGTTTTCTTATATATATAAATGATACGAGTAAAGGAGTGGAATCGGAGGTAAGGCTTTTTGCGGATGATGTTATTCTCTATAGAGTGATAAATAAGTTACAAGATTGTGAGCAACTGCAACGTGACCTCGAAAATATTGTGAGATGGACAGCAGGCAATGGTATGTTGATAAACGGGGCTAAAAGTCAGGTTGTGAGTTTTACAAATAGGAAAAGTCCTCTCAGTTTTAATTACTGCGTTGATGGGGTGAAAGTTCCTTTTGGGGATCATTGTAAGTATCTAGGTGTTAATATAAGGAAAGATCTTCACTGGGGTAATCACATAAATGGGATTGTAAATAAAGGGTACCGATCTCTGCACATGGTTATGAGGGTGTTTAGGGGTTGTAGTAAGGATGTAAAGGAGAGTGCATATAAGTCTCTGGTAAGAACCCAACTAGAGTATGGTTCCAGTGTATGGGACCCTCATCAGGATTATCTGATTCAAGAACTGGAAAAAATCCAAAGAAAAGCAGCTCGATTTGTTCTGGGTGATTTCCGACAAAAGAGTAGCGTTACAAAAATGTTGCAATATTTAGGTTGGGAAGAATTGAAAGAAGAAGAGCTGCTCGACTAAGTGGTATGTTCCGAGCTATCAGCGGAGAGATGGCGTGGAATGGCATTAGTAGACGAATAGGTTTGAATGGCGTCTATAAAAGTAGGAAAGATCACAATATGAAGATAAAGTTGGAATTCAAGAGGACAAACTGGGGCAAATATTCATTTATAGGAAGGGGAGTTAGGGATTGGAATAACTTACCAAGGGAGATGTTCAATAAATTTCCAATTTCTTTGAAATCATTTCGGAAAAGGCTAGGAAAGCAGCAGATAGGGAATCTGCCACCTGGGCGACTGCCCTAAATGCAGATCAGTATTGATTGATTGATTGATTGATTGATTGACACTCCTTCATGACGTACCCACGAAGTAAACATAGGACGCAACTTATGGCATATTTTTACCTGGATATGCAACATACGGTCTTCAGTTCAACTTTTACGCACGCCTGAAAACGTGCTTTTGAGGAAGGAAACAACTGGTTACTTACCAAATAAAAACAAGGAAAATTTATCTAGTCTACCGTGTATACAAAAAGAACCATAACCTTAAATATTCAGTGAGATCTACGAGTAAGTAATTTATACCACCATTCGTGTTTTTCAATTCTGAGTCTATTTAGAGTATAGTTTAATTACATTTTTACTATACATACTGTAATTAGCAGTTTGTGCTATGGAGGGGTCTATATGGGGATGGAAGTCCCTCCCTCATACTACCGTTTAATTTCCCTACGCCGAACAGTTTACAACAGATGTCTAATAGTGTTGTGGGTCCAGCTCTCTGGCCGAATGGTCATCGTGTTAGCCTTTGTTTCAGAGGGCGCTGGATTCGATTCCCGACCGGGCCAAGGATGGCTAATTTCTCTGACTCGAGAACTAGGTGTGTGTGTTCGTCTCATATGTATAAGTTCATGTCAGCACGTCAATTTACAGTATAGAAAATGACATATGGTAGTAAAATCAATGAGCCTCCGTGGCTCAGGTGGCAGCACGCTGGCCTCTCACCGCTGGGTTCAGTGGTTCAAATCCCGGTCATTCCATGTGAGATTTGTGCTGGGCAAAGCGGACGCGGGACAGGTTTTCCTCCGAGTACACAGGTTTTTCCTGTCATCTTTCATTCCAACAACACTCTCCAATATCATTTCATTTCATCTGTCAGCCATTAATCATTGCCCCTGAGGAGTGCGACAGGGTTCGGTAGCCGGCACAGTTCCTATCCTCGCCGCTAGACGGGGGCTTCGTTCATTCAATTTTTGAGCCGGTTGAAACTGGAAAGATGTTGTGGACTTGCAGTAAAATGTATAAACAGTAGGGCCTATATACGGACATGCTTTATTAACAACAAAGGATAAGGAAAAATACAAATTGTGTCTGGTTACATGGTTGAATAAGATCGAAAGCCAAACTTAAAAAAAAGAAAGTATTGTGAGTGTTATGGTAGCGCTTCACTCTGTATGACTGTATTCTGTAATAGGCTATGCAGTCGAGTACCGGTAGTCATTCATCTGCTGTGCCAGCAAACAAGTGTGGTTCAGAAGAGACTTCAGGTAACATGGATAAGAAGCGAGCAGTTACATCAGAGAACGTTACAAGTACCGTTTCTGAACATACTGGATGAATTCATATAGTGATTTAATGTTTAGCTCATCTTCTTTTCAAGAAGGTAGTAGAGTTTCTAATATTCGACTGAGGAATCAGCTTCACTTCCCTCTACGAATAACAGAGGACCACTTCGACTCGGTACGTACGATTATAAAAAGCTAATCGGTACCACCTTGATTCTGCCAAACCTTATAACATCTACGTGTACCAAGCTCGATAGCTGCAGCCGCTTAAGTGCGGCCAGTATCCAGTATTCGGGAGATATTAGGTTCGAACCCCACTGTCGGCAGCCCTGAAAATGGTTTTCCGTGGTTTCCCATTTTCACACCAGGCAAATGCTGGGGCTGTACCTTAATTAAGGCCACGGCCGCTTCCTTCCAACTCGTAGGCCTTTCCTATCCCATCGTCGCCATAAGACCTATCTGAGTCGGTGCGACGTAAAGCCCCTAGCAAAAAAAAAAGGATGCAGTAAATGAAATCTAATAACTTATTTATTTATACACGTGTTGCATGTATGAAACAAAAACTAATACTGTTCGGTGAAGTACGTATGTACGTATCTATGTTTGGAGCTTCTGTTGCATTCCGACCAGATTGTTCAGATTAAAATAATGTCTGTGTATTCACCGCTGCTGATCACACTAGCTCCTGCCGATATGCAGACAGCAAATATAGTGTGGCTGTAGCTTACACCAGCCTAGAACTATGCGGTCGAAAACGATGTTTACTAATGCAAGGGGTGCATTCGACCGGCAACGCTGAGTAACATGCTGCGAGTGTGACTCTGTTTCCTATCTCTTCATATTCTGACGTAACTTGCCCGCTGGCAGTAGTTCCCCTGTTAAAATCAGTTGGTAGACACCCCTCACATCACTTGTGCATGCGGGACATTTATAAGTAGAAAGTACGGCGTCCGTGAGCCACCTGGTATATTACTTCTGTTGGAAAAAGTCGTATTTGTAATTTCATTCTGCACAAACAGCAAATTGATTTGTTGGTTCTCCTTCCTTCTCTGCACATCAGTTTGAATCTTCAATTCCTCCTCACGTCATCACGTGGCATGGTGTTATTCGCGATGCGCATACAGCTGTCGAGGAAGGAAATTATTATAAGTGTTCGATTCTTCTGTTAAAATTGAATGAGTACGACATATGTATAGCAAGGACAGCGTTTCAACTGCTGTTCCAATATGGACATGTGACTTTCAGACTTCCAGATAGTATGTCATTACGCGGGGCGCGTTGTAAGGTGTCTCCTTGCCAGTGCGTATTTGCTATAATTGTTTAGGCTTCGGACACATTAGTAAACACTGGCTAGATGCAGTAACTGTGGCATGTCACATGTTTCAAACCCTTTTTCAGTGTTTTAGTCTACGTGCGTACACTGGAGGGACTCCTTGGCTGAATGTCCAACGTTCTAACCTTCGGTTCAGTGGCTCCCGGGTTCGATTCCAGGCCGAGTCGGGAATTTTAACCCTGTCTAATTAATTCTTCTGACTCGGAGACTGGGAGTTTGTGTTTGTTCCAACACACTCCTCTTCATGATGAGACAAAACGCCTCACTACCATCCACCACAAAAACACGTAATAGTGATTATATCCCTTCACAGGTTTGGAGTCAGAAAGGACATCCGGCCGTAAAACATGGTCAAATACACATGTGCGACACAGTTCGTATTCGCGACCCCATAGGTGTGAGAAAAAGCGGTGGAATAAGAATAAGAAGAAGCCTACCAGCGTACACTGACAAGGTCAATATAACGCAGTTAGTAAACAGCCAGCGTCCTGAGTATGATAAATAACCAAGACGGTAAAGGCGTGCTCGGTTCACACGCATGCACGTGGGTTCGAATTCCCGTCAGGAAGTCGACAAATTTAAGAAACGAGGTTTCCACTTCCGGAGGTGCAGATGGCCCTGAGGTTCACAGAGCCTACACCAACAATGAGTACCAGGTTATTCCTGGGGGGCAAAGGCGGCCGGGCGAACAGCTAAGCACGTACGCCATTAAGTGCCGAGGTTATGGATAGTGGAAGCCTTTACCTTCCATCCCTCCAAGGGCCGCAATTGCCTGTACAGGCATGACTGCTTTTCCTTTTTTCTTGTTTATGCTTTTACTTATTTTCTTTGCTAGTGGCTTTACGTCGCACCGACACAGATAGGTCTTATGGCGACGATGGGATAGGAAAGGCCTAGGAGTTGGAAGGAAGTGGCCGTGGCCTTAATTAAGGTACAGCCCCAGCATTCGCCTGATGTGAAAATGGGAAACCACGGAAAACAATCTTCAGGGCTGCCGACAGTGGCATTCGAAACCACTATCTCCCGGATGCAAGCTCACAGCCATGCGCCCCTAACCGCACGGCCAACTCGCCCGGTAGTTGTTTTTACATATTAAACACTTGTTATTCTCTTACTGATTAGATTATGAAAGGGAAATATGAAGATGACAAGCCAAGAAGAAAAGAACCTAACACAGACTCGACTCTTCCGAGTTTTTGTTTTTTCTTAATTGAAATCGCACCGACATAGAAAGGTGTTACGATGGCGATGACAAAGGAAAGGGCTAGGATTAGGAAAGAAGCGATCAAGATGTTAAAGTCCATTATATGGAGGAACAACAATTAGGCCCGTCAGATACTTTTGCTGTTATCTTAGATTTCCAAAACTCATTACCTCGGACAACGCTCACTTCCGTATTCACTACAGAATTTATTATCTCGATTTACCAAATGTAAGTTTTTGTTTCAATCTGAGTTTGAACCGCAAATTTGTCATACTGAAGCACGGAAAACAAATGACTACGTGCTGCCGCAGCTGTCGAAATGTAAACACTTTCTTGATTCCATTCGGGGTTTGCGAATAATTTGCATAAATTATGTCGGCTATTGAGCAGAAACGAAGAAAAAGACTAATATGACTTTCCAAGAGAGCGAATTTGGTGACAGAAAGCATTAACAACAGAGAAAAAGAAAACACATTATGGCCTACACATTGTACACTTTACTCAAAATATAAGGCAGTATTCCTTAATTCTCAGAGCCTCCGTGGCTCAGGCGGCAGCGCGCTGGCCTCTTACCACTGGGTCCGGTGGTTCAAATCCCAGTCACTCCATGTGAGATTTGTGCTGGACGAAGCGGAGGCGGGACAGGTTTTTCTCCGGGTACTCCGGTTTTCCCTGTCATATTTTATTCCAGCAACACTCTCCCATATAATTTCATTTCATCTGTCATTCATTAATCATTGCCCCAGAGGAGTGCGACAGACTTCGGTAGCCGGCACAATTCTTATCCTCGCCGCTAGACGGGGGCTTCATTCGTACCATTCCTGACCCGGTCGAATGACTGGAAGCAGGCTGTGGATTTTCATTCCTTAATTCTTCATTTAAAAGTCACCCAGTCGTGTGCCGTACAAGATATAAGCTATAATCGAGAATTCATTTAAGCCTACCTATGTTTTGGGAATTCTAGGTTATGTTCGATCATGGATAACACTTGACAGTGTCGAACCTTTAAATAACCTAAAATATGTCTGAAAATCAGTGTCGTCATAGTCCTCAAAATATGTCGTGTAGGACATTCATTAATTGCATAATCTTGATCATATTACTAGTCGCTGTGATTTTCTCTAGCAATTATATATTCCAGCCGTCTACGAGCAGCCATCTTGGAAGGTTATTATCTTAGATTTCCCATTTCACCGGCCAACCAATCTTCGGTAAAATTTTAAATCGAGTTAATGCCCGTTATCAGAGATAATGTTGTTGTTGAATGCAAACTTAACTGTTCACTTGGTTTATGTAGTTTTAACTAAGATAAAAGCTTTTACTCGCGTTGGTGAATATGGGCCTTAGCCGAACAGAAAGAAAGAAAGAAAGAAAGAAAGAAAGAAAGAAAGAAAGAAAGAAACAGTAGTGATGATGAGGATATGTGAGTGCCCTATCCCAGTATCGAGTGTCTGCTACTCACGGTATTCAGTTTTTCACACAGAGTAAACTGAGGCCCCCACTGCAGCCTTAAAAAAGAATCTTTCAACAGCCTCTGATTGATCGAAGGCGTCCTTACGTATACTTGGAGCAAGATCAAACCGCTTCTCAGCAAAACCTCGACCCTCACCTTGGTGAGCGAAGTCATCTTATCTCTAAATTAATAGAGAATTAATTGGCATGCTAGTAATCTTAGCACCTACTCCCACTCCGCTACAGAACTGTGATCTCATAGCGTCATTCGCCCACCTTCATAGTGCTTGTTGGGATGGAATTAGATCCGCGGTTTGAGTCTCATCGCCGATAGCGGTTACACTGATATAGGAAGTGTTCTTTGTTCTTTTGTAGTCAATCCTGGGATTAGTTGACAGCAGCTCTCCGGACCTCTCGATCCTCTGCAAGTCCGTTTAGGGCGGTGTAGGCCTACTTGCCGCACCCGGTATTGTTCATAACCTGATCGATGTGCTTTAATTGTTGTCTTTCTCTGGCGTTCTTTATCCTCTACAGCACCTTTTAAGAATCATCTTAGTAAGCTTGAAGATGTCCGACCTGTTCTTTGTTAACATATTCCACATACATTGTTTCTGCTCCTCAGTGGTCAGCAATATTTCTTCATTGGACTCCTGATCCACCCAGGAAGTTGTTAACAATTTTCACTTGAATTAAACTTTTATAATTCTGTTCTTCTCTGGTCCATGCGAACTACTTCAGGAGGCTTTTCCTAAGATTTAAAAATACGTTATTTCCTTTTAAATTTGAAGATTTTCCTTGCTTGATTGAAGCGATATACAGTTCCAGTCTTTGATCTTCCATCAGCTGTGAACATGCTTCTTGTTGTTTGTGTTATTGAGAACGTGTTTCATTCCCCACCCGAAGGGCGGGACGGGCCCCTTAAACGGTGACGCCGTCTCTCGGACCAGAGTTGTGTGGAGAAAGGTGGTGCGATGGGAAGAATATGATGGAAGGACGAAGTGAATAAATTGTGTGAGGTGTATCGCGGAAGCCTCTTGGCTGGGGAAATGAAATAAAGTGAGGATTTTAAAGAGGGAGAAGAATTTGGAGATTTAGACGGGAGTGTTGCGAGCCAAGTGAAGGGAAAGGATGTGACATGTTGAAGCGTAATGTGCAAGGGAATTTAGAAGGAGTCGTAAAATGTCAGTTGTTGTTTGTGGTGGGGGAGGATGAAAACGGATGTGATGACTAGGTTGGTATGGGGGAGGATCACGCCGGGGGTGGCGACGGGTGAAGCAGATGACAGTGCAGCAATGAATGAAGTAAGATTGTCGTTTGAGCAACGCAAGACCGTGATGGAGGTTCAACGGCAATGGCGTAATGCGTACCGAACTCAGCCACCAACACGTACAACAATTTATCGTATTCAGGATAAATTTGAAGCCGACGGTACGATTCAGGATGTGCATAAGAAAAGGTCTGGCCGACCAAAAACATCAACAAGTCCAGCTTCCAGCGCTTCTGTGTTGCACCATTTTACTAGGTCACCTCGAAAATCTGTGAATCGGGGTGCACTTGAAAGCGGAGTAAGCCGATCAAGCGTACGGCGAATTCTGAAGGCTGCAGAGTGGAATTCTAAGATCACTACACGCTATGAATAAGGACGACCTGGATGGAAGGATGGAGTAATGTGAGTACTTTGAAGGCATGCTTTGCGAGGATGAACGGTTTGCAGGGATGGTTATCTGGTCTGACGAGGTGCATTTCAAACTGAACGGGACTGTAAACCGCCACAACTTCGTGTACTGGGCTCCTGAAAATCTTCACGTTCGCGTGGACAAACTTGTTAATCTAGCCGGTGTTAATGTGTGGTGTGGTCTGTCGTTGCGCGGTTTGAAGGTACTGTAAGTGGTGAGGTGTATCTTCATTTGCTGCAAATATGATTTGGCTGTCATCCAAGAGGTGTTTGGAAATGAAAGATTTTACTTAGAACAAGATGGCGCTACTCCTTACTACCACAGAGATGTCAGAGCCTACTTAGACGAAAATCTATGTGGAGGTTGAATAGGTTGAAGAGAAGCTGTTGAGTACCCACCACGGTCTCCGGACCTTACACCTCTTGACTTCTACCTATGGAGAACCCTGAAAAATGAAGTTTATCGACTGAACGAGTTACGAGAAACCATCGAGGCGTCCTCTGCCGCTGTCACACCGGAAACACTGACAGCCGTAGAGCGGTCAGCAGTTCAGCGGCATTGCCGTTGTTTGGCTGTAATGGGGGTCACCTTCAACACATAAAATAACCTTTCCCCCAGTGCAAGAATTGTAACGGTATGCCATTTTGTTCCATTAATATTGACTATGAAAGAGTGTCTACATTTTTTCTGGGCCCCTCTGTATACAGGAAGTGTGCGGAGTGTACATTGAATAAGTCAACAGCGTTTGGCTCGCAGAACGCAAACACTTATTTGACATTAAAATACCAGAGACTAGGTTTGTTTACAAGCTATTGGGTTTGAGGATCTTCGGCGTAAAATCAAAATGACATCCATATAAAATATAAAATAACATGTTCTGACTGACTGACTGACTGACTGACTGACTGACTGACTCATCATCGCCGAAGCAAAACTACTGGACATAAAGAAATTTAATTTTGGGAATACATTTATGTTAGAGTGTAGGTGCTCCCTAAGGGAGGACTTTTGGATATTCAATCGCTAAGGGGGTGAAAAGGGGAGTAAGTTGTTTAAATAAGTATATCTATATTTCAAGAACTACAAAGTTTACAGACATAAACACTGGTATTCGGAATCTACTTTAAAAATAAGGAAACACGTATTTTTTCTTTTCGGAGAATCCTATTGGGGGGGGGGGGGTGAAAAGGTGAAAAATAAGTTGAGAATCTTTTTTGAGGATACTCATATCTCAAAAACTGAAAATGTTACAGATATAAAGATTAGTATTAGGAAGCCCCTTTAAGAATAAAGAAACACCCAATTTTTTGTTTTCGATAATCCACTTAAGGGGGTGAACAGGAATGAAAAAGTGGGTTAATTTTAAAAAAAGATTATATCTACAGTATATAACAGAAACGTTACATGTTACAGATGTGAAAATTGGTATTTGGAATCTCCTGTAAAGGTAAAGAAACGCAGATAATTTGGTTTCGGAAAATTCACTCATGGGGAACTGAAAAAGGGGGTGAGTTTTTAAAATGAGCTTATCTACAGTATATCTCAAAAACTTAACATGTTACAGACGTGAAAATTGGTATGTTTAATATCTTTCAAAAATAAAGAAATGTATTTTTTGTTTTCGGATGAACCAGTTAAGGGATAAAACGGACTGAAAAGGTGGTTGATTTTCTTTTTATTATCTCAAGAACTGAAGATTGCTATTTGGAGTCTCATTTAAAAATAAAGAAATACATATTTTTCGTTTTCGGAAAATCTACTTAAGGCGGGGGTGGGGGGGGGCGTAAAAATTTAAAAAATTGTGAATTCTTTGTATGCGGATACCTGCATCTCAAAAAATAAAGATGTTTCAGACGTGAAAAATTAGTATTTGGAATCTTCTTTAAAAATAAAGAAACATCCTTTTTTGTTTTCAAAAATCCACTTAAAGGGATTGAATTGGAGTGAATTAACTGAAACATTTTGTTGACTACTTTGCATGAGGATTCTTATATTAAAAAAAACTAAAGATGTTACAGACGTGAACATTTATTTGGAATCTCCTTTAAAAATAAAGAAACGTGCCTTCTTTTGTTTCCGGAAAATCCGCGTAAGGGAGGTTAAAGGATTGAAAAGTTAGTTGAATTCTTTGAATGGGGATACTTATATTTCAAAAATTAAAGATGTTACAGACTTGAACATTGGTATTTGGAATCTCCTTTAAAAATAAATAAACACGTCCTTTTTTGTTTTCAAAAAATCCACTTAAGAGGGTGATTTAATTGAAAAATTAGTTGACTTCTTTGTATGAGGATTCATATATATAAAATATTAAAGATGTTACAGACGTAAAAATTTATTGGAATCTCCTATAAAAATAAAGAAACGTGTCTTCTTTCGTTTTCGGAAAATTCACGTAAAGGGGTATAAGGATTGAAAAATTAGTTGTATTCTTTGTATGAGGATACTTAGATCTAAAAAAGTAAAGATGTTACAGACATGAAGATTGTTATTTGGAATTTCCTTTAAAAAGAAAGAAACACGTATTTTTTGTTTACAAAAAATCGACCCGGGCGCGCGCGCGCGCGCGCGCGCGCGCGCGCGCGTGTGTGTGTGTGTGTGTGTGTGAAAATAAGTAATGTAGTAGTTGAATTCTGTTTATGAGGATACTTATACCACAAAAAACTGAAGATGTTGCAGACGTGAAAGTTGGTATTTTGAATCTCCTTTTAAAAATAAAGAAACACGTACTTTTTGTTTTCGGAATTTCCACTTAAAAGGGAGGGGGTGGGAAGAAGTGCAGAAGAAGTTGCATTCTTTTTACGAGGGTACTTATATCTCAAAAACTGAAGATGTTACAGACGGAAAAACTGGTATTTGAAATATCCTTTAAAAATAAAGAAACACACATCTTTAGTTTTCGGAAAATCCACTTAAGAGGCTGAAACAGATTGAAAAAGCGGGTGAATTTTTAAAATGATTACCGGTATATCTACAGTACGTGTAAAAAACTTAACACGTTACAGTCATGAAAGTTGGTATTTGGAAAGTCCTTCAAAACTACAACCATGCATTTTTGTTTTCGGAAAAGGCACTTAAAGGGAATGAAAATAAGTGAAAAATAGTTTAATTTTTATGAGGATATTTATATCTCAAAAACTTAAGATGTTACAGGCGTGAATGTTCATATTGGAACCTCCTTTAAAAATAAAGAAACATGAACTTTTTGTTTTCGGAAAATCTACTTAGGTGAGGGTGAGGGAACGACTGATAAAGGGGTCGAATTCTTTTTATGGGGATACTTATATCTCAAGAACTAAAGATGTTACAGACGTAGAAATAGATAAATGGAATCTCCTTTAAAAGTAAAGACACTTTTTTTTTTCGACTTGCGAGGAGGCTGTTTCTGACATGTACAGTTTTATGTCGCACGGTCACCTTAGGCCAAAAAAAAAAAAATACCACAAACGTGGTTTACAAAGAGTTTCTGAGATAAATGGAACTCAGTTTTTCGGTGAGTTTTTATACTGTAGGGATTTTCAGACAATGTCTTAGTACAGTACCGAGGAACGATTTCTTTTCTCAAATTGCTAAATCCATTCGAGTGAAGCCGCGGGTAACTGCTAGTTTCTCGTATAACGCAGAAAATGATTATAGCTGGTAATACGAGAATGGTTTTTAATTATGTCAAAGTAAAAATATGAATACACAAGTCTTGATCCCGGTGGTTGACACAATGCACGCGATGTCATCACAAGATGGCGGCCGATTTAAGCGTATGTTTTTGGCGGTCGAAACTCAGTTATACTTGGGGACAGAACATGACGACCTCGCCTCACAATTACTCTCCAGCGGCAGCCTGCTGTCTATTAGTGGCTTTTAGGATTTACTATGTGTACTGTAGCCGAAGTTGCCAAATCGTCTACTGCACTCGACAGGAAGAAAGGGTAAAAACTGAAGAGAGTGGTTTGGCAACTTCTTTACATCAAACAAGGATCACATAGAATTCGTTAACTCAGCAGGGTGCAGGGTGTGATTGACTGCTGACTTCCACCTCGTTTCCAGGAACTGAGGCTGTCATGTTTTGTCCCCAAGTATACCGCGTGGTGGCGTGTAGATCTCGCGCAGAGAAGAGCGGAGTGTAATATTTGGTTTGTCCCGTTGCTTTACGTCGCACCGACACAGCTAGGTCTTATGACAACGATGGGATAGGAAAGACCTAGGAATGGGAAGGAAGCGGCCATGGCCTTAATTAAGGTACAGTGCCTGGTGTGAAAATGGGAAACCACGGAAAACCATATTCAGGGCTGCTGATAGTGGGGTTCGAACCCACTATCTCCCTCATGCAAGCTCACAGCTGCGAGCCCATAACCGCACGGCCAGCTCGCCCGGTAATTCAATAGGCCTTCCCCTAAACTACCATTTTTCTCAACGTGAATACAATTATCTATAGTCTATATTGTAGCGACTTATTCCCCGAATTTGCCTACCTATTTTCATTAAGATACGACCACTAGTAACATGAATATTTGAGAATCAAATTTTAGGCCTTCCCCTAAACTACCATTTCACTCAGCGTGAATAAAATTATTTATGACCTGGATTGTAGCGACTTATTCCCCGACTTTGCATACCGATTTTCATTAAATTCTCTCCAATCTTTTTCTCGTGATGCGTGTACAGGCAGACAGACAGACAGACAGACAGACAGACAGACAGACAGACAGACAGACAGACAGACAGACAGACAGACAGACAGACAGACAGACAGACAGACAGACAGACAGACAGACAGACAGACAGACAGACAGACAGACAGACAGACAGACAGACAGACAGACAGACATTACGGAAAATTAAAAAGTGCATTTCGTTGTTTTGTTACTGTGGACATGACTGATACAGAAATACCATTCTTTTCTAAATTCTGAGCAATGTACAGACAAAACTCTTATTTTACATATACGTACCGTATATGGAATAGATATAGATTTGTGGCACGACTTAGTTGGGGGTTTAGCGCGGGAAATTTCGCTCTCCAGATTGGACAGCTTTACCCACGCAGGATATGTAATGGAGGTTTGGTATAAGAATGTATTTTGAGCGGTCAATTGTCGTTAATCTCCCACGCTGGTATCTTCATCTTGTCGCGATGTGGGAGCTTGCGTGCCTAAGTGATCCTGAGAGCTATGCCGGCGGGAGCATAAGCTCCTGGTAGGGCCACCCAAGCCGGACAGGTCAAAGGTGATAGGCCAGATTAAGAGGAATACCCTGGTCCTCCAGGTTGGGGGTTGATCATGGGGCTAACAACCCTATATCGGAAAAACAACTCGTTACGAAACTCACAGACAAGAATAGCCGGACTGATGATAATGGTAAACGACCCACGCGAGGAAATGAAAGATGCAAACGGAAATATGATATGTATGTAGCAACCTGGAATGTACGAACCCTGAATAAATCAGGAGCCCTAAACAATCTAAAACAAGAAATGGAGAAATATAATATTGGAATAGCAGCAATTCAGGAAGTCAGATGGAAAGGAAATGGTGTTTTTAGAAGTGGTAGATATACAGTTCTGCATAGTGGCGGAGCCAGAGGTACAATAGGTGGCACAGGCTTCCTAGTGGATGACAGATATAAGACAGCAGTTTTGAATTTTAAACCTGTAATTGAAAGAATATGCACTCTAAGGATGAAGGCCCATTTTTTCAATATCACCCTTGTGTGTGTGTATGCACCTACAGAAGAGGCTGAGGATGAAGAGAAAAATATGTTCTATGGACAATTGGAACAAGAAATAGAATGCATCCCAAGACAAGATGTAAAAATCATACTTGGAGATTTCAACGCTAAAGTGGGTAAAGAAGAAGCCTATAGGGAGACTGTTGGGAAGGAAAGTTTGCATGATGAGTCAAATGATAATGGACAGAGGCTAATTGATTTTGCCATGGGAAACTCAATGGTGGTGAAGAGTACATGGTTTCAGAGAAAGAATATACGGAAAGCCACTTGGTGTTCACCAGATGGTGTCACCTTTAATCAAATAGACCATGTAGTAATCGATAGGAGACACGCATCTGACATACTACAAGTTGACAGTTGTAGGGGAGCTGATTGTGATTCGGATCATTACTTCGTACGGGTAAAATACAGGCAACGTATTGCAACTTACAGATCTGCTAAGAAAGGGAAAGCTCCAAGGAGATATATGGTCTCAAAATTGAAAGATAAAGAAACTGCACAACTATATGAATGCAGGATGGAGAAGAAATTGGAGGCTAAACAACAAAGCTGGGCAGTGGAAAGCATCGACGGAAAGTGGATTTTATTGAGGGATACATTGCAGGAAACTGCGGATGAAATACTAGGAGCGGAGGTAAAGACTGAAAGGCAAGGATGGTTTGATGATGATTGCAGAAGACCAGTTGAGGAAGGAAATGAAGCAAGGAAGAAAATGTTTAGCAGGAAAACAAGAACATATGTAGAAGAATTTAGGAAGAAGAGGAAAGAGGCAGACAGAATTTGTAGGAGAAAGAAGAGAGAGGCAGAGAAGAAATGGATTATAGATTTGGAGGAACAATATGATATGCAAGAAGTACGGAAGTTTTCAACCACATGCTGTATTCTGTAGAGATAAAGAAGGAAACATGATTGGGGGAAGGGACCGGATTCTTGACCGATGAGCGGAATACTTTAGTGAACTGTTGAATGTGGCTGCAGAGACGATGAGATTGGAAGAAGAGGATGGGCAGCCTTGGCAGGATCCTAGCCTAGATTTAAAACCAGTGCCTGTACCATCTATAGAAGAAGTGAGGACGGCAATTAAGTACTTGAAGAATAATAAGGCTACAGGAAGTGATAACATTTCAGCTGAGATGATTAAATACGGGGGGTGAACAGTTGACGCAACTTGTTCACCAACTAATTGTGGAAGTTTGGGAAACAGAACAAATGCCAGAGCATTGGAGCTTAGCAATTATTTGCCCAATTCATAAGAAGAAAGATAAAGCAAATTGTGAAAATTATAGAGGTATATCTTTGCTTAGTGTGGTTTATAAGGTCTTAGCCAAGGTTTTGTCTATGAGACTCACTCCACTGGTTGAGCAGATACTAGGAGACTACCAAAGTGGCTTTCGACAGGGTAGATCAACAACAGATCACATCTTCACTGTCAGGCAAATAATGGAGAAATGCTATGAATATAATGTGGATGTGCATCAGCTGTTTGTGGATTTTCGGCAGGCTTATGATAGTGTGAAGAGAAGGAAACTGTATCAAACAATGATGGACATGGAGTTCCAAACTAAATTGATAAGACTGGTACAAATGACCCTAACAGGTACTAAATGCATGATTAAAATAGAAGGAAATCTTACTAAAGAGTTTGAAGTAAACCAAGGTTTGCTGCAAGGGGATGCGTTATCTACCCTGCTCTTCAATGTGGTTTTGGAGCGTGTGATGAGAAAGGAGGAGGTCAGTAATCCAGGGGGTACGCTGTTCAACCGTGTAACACAGAATCTGGCTTATGCTGATGATGTTGATATGCTGTCTAGAAGATTGAAAGACCTAGAGGTAGGATTGGATAGATTAGAAAAGGAAGGAGGTGAAATGGGCCTAAGAGTGAATAATGCCAAAACTCATTACCTGTTTGCATCTAGGAGGACCGTAGTAAGGGAAGACAAGTGCATAAAATTAAATGGGATTAACTACGAGAGATGTGAAAAGTTTTATTTAGGAGTGCTGGTGACAAAAGATAATGACATGAAAGAGGAAATAAAAGCGAGGATTGCTGCGGGCAATAGGGCTTACTAAGCTTTATTGAAAGTGCTTAGATCTCGCAGCCTTGGTAGAAGATTAAAGTTGACAGTCTATCGAACAGTATTACGACCAGTGGTAACTTATGGCTCTGAAACATGGACAATGACCAAAGTAGATGAAGAACTGTTGAACAGATGGGAGAGAAAAATACTGAGAAAGATTTTTGGCCCAGTGAAGGAAGGAGAATTGTGGAGAATAAGGAAAAACAAGGAATTGGAAGAACTCTATGGACATCCAAGTATCGTAACCGAAATAAAAAGCAACAGATTAAGGTGGTTGGGACACGTGGAGAGAATGCCAGATAATAGGGCTGTCAAGAAGATCTATAAGGGAAATCCAGGTGGTAGAAGATGGAAAGGAAGACCCCGGAAAAGATGGCTGGATGATGTGGAGGAGGATTTAAGAAAGATGGGAACAAGAAGATGGAGGAGGCGTGCAGAAGATCGTGAAGATTGGGCTACAATCGTCAGAGAGGCCAAGGCCCTACAAGGGCTGTAGCGCCGAGGAGTAAGTAATTGTCGTTAATCAATTGTCTATTAGCCTATATATTATCTATTATTTGTTGTCTGTTGTATAGTATTCATTGGCTACTGTCTTATAGTTTGTATGTGTTCGTGAATTGCTACAGTCTACGGCCTGGTTTCAAAACGTAGATGAGTCTTGTCAAAGAAGAAACGTGTGTATTTTGGAAAGTGAACTATATGATTATACTTGTATTAAAATCAGTGAGTATAGTAGTACAGTACAGGCACGGTATAACAAAGGTGATCTAAATCAGGATATCACGTGTCGTTGGAACAAAGCTTGAAACTTGAGTATATTACACAACGTGTTAAAGTCTTTTGCACCGGGGGAGTTGGCCGTGCGGTTAGAAGCGGCAGCTGTGAGCTTGCATCCGGGAGATAGTGGGTTCGAATCGCACTGTCGGCAGCCCTGAAGATGGCTTCCGTGGTTTCTCATTATCACACCAAGCAAATGCTGGGGCTGTACCTTAATTAAGGCCACGGCCGCTTCCTTCCAACTCCTAGCCCTTTCCTACACCATTGTCGCCATAAGACCTATCTGTGTCGGTGCGACGTAAAGCCATTAGAAAAAAAGAAAGTCTTTTGCCGTTACTGTTGTTCGCCGTTACCTGTAAGATTACTACAAGTTGTAATAGATCGTAATGCTTGATTTTCCATGTATTTATTTCAGCTTTAGATTTGTGTTCACATGCAAATGTGTTAGAGGACTACTTTCCAATCTTTCGCTGATTTATTTTGACAGGTTGCATATATGATTGTTACTAGAGTCTGATGAAGCGGTTCTCTTTGGATTATGTGAGACTCCATGGCAAAATGGTTAGTGTACTGGCCTTTGGTCACGGGGGTCCGGGTTCGTTTCCCGGGAGGGTCGGGAATTTTACCCATGAGTGGTTAATTTCGCTGGCACGGGGGCTGGGTGTGTGTCTCGCCTTCATCATCCTCATCACGACGCGCAGGTCGCCTACGGAAGTCAAATCTAAAGACCTGCGCCTGGCGAGGCGAACATGTCCTCGGACACTCCAGGGACTAAAAGCCATACACCATTTCATTTCTTTGGATTATGTTATGGTAAATTATAGTTAGTTTATTCTAAGTCATTTATTTGAGATATATAACCTTGGTGCAGTTCCTACCTGTGTAATAGTTTTCGAAGGATGAGGCAAGGCCCACAGTTTCATGTACACCCCTGGGAGAGGAAAGAAAATTTATCATGTTCTATTTAAATTTGAGAGATCCACATTACGGATATTTCAGATTATTATAATTACGTTACTAGTTTCAAGTTCACTAACCGTAACCTCGGAACTAGGTAGGATAGGGTGGTTAGTTCTATGCTTGTCCCCCTTTGCCGCCAGAAATTAACCTGGTACTCTTTTCCTTTCCTCTCATAGGCTGAGTAAACCTCAGGGCCAATTGCACAACAGAAGTGGAAATAGCCTATCGTTTCTTACATGTTTCGACTTTTCTAAACTATTTGAATCATGACTTGTTAAAAGGGCTTGCGTCTAGTTTTTATCTATTTTGAGTTAAGTATCAATACAAGGTCTACAGACCTCAACACTCAATGTTATGTTGAAACAACTTTAGTGCTGGAATACTGCAGCGTAATATTGAAGATGCTTTTCTGAGATGAAGTGTTAAAATTTAAGAAAAGAACAATATCACAAACGTTCTGAAAAGAAAAGCTTCAAACCTACAGAATACATGAAGTTCAAATACTCTGCAGATATGAAAGGTTGTGTAGTTACTTCTCCATACACCAGCAGTCCTGTTTGTCATCATTTCAAACTTGCACAGCCAGGAGTACAGATAATAGTTCTTCCAAAGACTTCAGCATATCCACAGGGTAATGTTTCCTTCAACAGAAAAAACCTAGCTGATATTCAACAGGTGCTACCGCACATTCCTTTTGGTACAGAAGAACACACATTTTATCAAGAGATTCTGCGGTGGAACAATGAAGACAGAGGGGTGATGTTAGTGACGAGGAGTAATGAAATAATATTGTCACGCTCATGACTTTTCAAGTTGTTAGCCTTTGATGTAACGCCTTGCAAATGACAACATTTTATACGAACCTAACAAGCACTTTTACCCATTTGTCACATGTTTAAAAAGTGTGTCTCTGTCACTTCAGTGGTAATAAAAATCGGGCGTAATGAAACTATTTACATGTGTATAGTTTCAAACTATGTCATACACTAACAATATTCAAGAATGAATTGTTAAAAGGACTCAAGTCCACGTACTTTGAACACCTTCATCTGTATGTAAAATTACATTAAAATTAAATAATTTATATCCTACATGTTAACATTCAGGTTGAATGATAAGAATAGTGCAGTTTACAAGAACAGAATTAACCGGTTGATAAATAACGTTTTTTATGTCTCTTAAAATTAGGTTCTATGGACTTACGCCGTTTTAACAAGTCATGATACATTTAGTGTCTTAATATAAATTAAATCTCTAACACACAGAGTCCGTTTCCTCTGCCGAAAGACTGCTGACCAGACAGATGACCTGCATATATTGGAATGCCACGTGGACAGTGTGGCTCCTTCCTCACCCGTGTTGCTGTGCTTAGCTTTCTGTACTCGAGTCTACTGACACTCATATATGACACTTCCTTAATTGAGCTCACGAGGCTTATGCCAGGCCACAGTCCATGAAAAATTGCTAGACGAGACGGGAGTCGAATCCAGGACCTCCAGAGAAGAGATAGAAACGCTACATCAACAGTATGGGCAGTAGCGGCGCTAAGAAGCTCGAGGCCCCCCTGCAATAATTGCAGAAGATGAGAGCTGTGGTGAATTTGTCCTGTATAGAAGAAGATGGTGTTCTGAAAACACTGCAGTTGCATGTAACACATTTGTTTGTGTTCTTCTTAGTTGCGATAAATAATTTGAAGCTGTTCGGCTCCATGGCTAAGTAGTTAGCGTGCTGGCTGGGTCAGGGATTTTAATTTTCATCAGTTAATTTATCTGGAGATAGGGCCCCATCCTCATAAACGCGCAGCTTACCTGCACGGTGTCAGCTCGAAAGACTTGAACCAGGCACCTCCGGGAGGCCACACGCCATGAATTATTTGAAGCTACCCATTTGACAGACTGAGGATAAAGCTTATATTTGACAAGATGATCTCGTAGTTGTGATGCCAAAGCGTTATGATTCATAATCTTACAATATTTACAAGTTGCCTTTCTTACTACTGGCCTGTCTTGTATTCGGAGATATTGCGCACTTCCGATTGAGGACTCATTTCATTGAGTTCTTCGATCACCTGTTTGACTAAGTTGTAGTGCAGCGTAACCCAGACTGAGTTGTATCAACAGTGTCCGTCTTTATATAGATCGTTGGCCTGAGGATGACTACCTAGCTGTACTTCTTCTTAAAACCAAAACCACCACCACCACCACCACCACCACCACCACCACCACCACCACCTGCATTCTAGAAGGTTCTCGATTCATGCAGTTCATTCCTTCAAGACAGCCCCTGAACGTTATGCAATTGGCAAAGCTGCCCAGTACATAGAGTTGCGTGACACTCTAGCCAAATGAACAAATCTTACAATGTTTTAAACGGTTGATAACGAAACACTTTTCTATTGAACTGTATTAAACCAGAGTTTTAAATCTCAACTTGTGAATCAGACATTGGACGACCAGAAAGTCAAAGAAGGTAAACTGCAATTAACAGCGCAATGATTGAATTACAGACCAATGAAATAGCACCATTCCAGTTCGGTGTCTGTCCAAAGTAGTCTATGACGATGTTTGACTCCCTAATACAAAATAGGGAAAAAGGAAAGCATGTAACATTTTTAACCATTCCAGCCGTAGCTTCGTGAAGCTATGCTGACAGCCCTAAAAATGTGAAGGGACATTTTATACGTTTGGCAATGGAAATGTTTTAATTTTTTCATACACTGCTGATTATATCTCGAACAAACTTCATATCTAGAGTCTACTCATCCAGGAGCAGGTTTTGGTATGCATAACATTTAGAAATCATTGAACAGCTGGAGGTTTATACGAAGAGCAGAAGAGTTTTTCAATGTTATTTTACAATATTGATTATATCTCGACCAAACTTCATATTAAGGCTCTGCTCATCCAAGAATAGATTTCGAAATGCATATCATTTAAAATCACTGAATAGATGGGGGGTTTATATTGAACCCATGACCTTTGTGCTCTAAGAACATTATGCATAAATCGACAATCATTTAAAAGTTGGATTCTTGATAGCATGGATTTGACGCGTGACGAGGGGGTGATTACCTTCGGTCCCACGCTCTGGGATACGTGACGTCAGCCACACGTGTCGACGGTGGAAGAATCTTAAGTCATTTTTGTGAACTATTTCAAAGCGCGTGTACATGGCGTGATCCAAGCCAAGTCAAAAAAAAAATATAGTGCCTATCAAAGGAGGTCAATCATCTCACAAATCGAACCCGTATACATTTTAAATGTCCATGAACACTACCGCCAGAAATGTAGCAAGCATGTAGTCACTTTCAAAACTCTTGAAATTACAGTTTAGGTAAGTCAGAAAATTTATAGAAATTTTCTTGGCGGCAAAGGGAGATATGCGAAGAGAGGGGGTAACTGCTATAAATATGAAGGGACGCCATGACGAAGTCTCCTTCTCCGGCATTTGTGATACAAAGCGAACGAAAAATTGTTTAGCTGCTCTGCGAAATCAAACCAACGAAAGTAGACTGAGTTCAACTGCAGATTTTAGCCATTGTGGATAGGTCTTGACACCATGAGGAGATAGTTTTCTTGAGTGAAATAATTGTAGCAGATAGGACGGTCAAAGTACTGAATAAATTCTAATGTGATTAAGTAATTCGTGTGCGGAAATAATTATAGTCCATCGTGTGCGCTCAGCAAACAAGTGAAGGGTATTTTCTTTTTTTTATGCTTTATTCCAGGAAACCTGAAGAAAATTAATAATGAACTGTGAAGCCATGAATGTAAAAATGGCTAAATAAAATGCCAGGGTCGCAGGTGAGCCCTATGACGATGGTGTGACTACATGAGGTAGGTGACTTTCCATCTTACTACCTCTTATATCTTGTCTCATGATCTCTAAAAGTGTATTTGAATGGGGATATACGACGCAGTGGTCACCCCTACTAAGTTTTGTAAATGTGAGAGTACGACTAAAAGAGTCATTTGTTTTATTTCCCACTTGGATAAATTTTTGAAGTCTTGCGAGTGCCTTATAATGTTGTAAAAGTTATTGAATAGGGTTTCGAAGTGATATCACGTCCAATGTAGATCGTCATCCGTGTGAGTGTACTGCCTATATTTTTGATGTCTAATTAAGATGTTCATTCGACGTAAAATTTTTCTGTCTGCAATTTGACGTTAATAATAATAATCCATGGTTACTCATTTTCAATCGAGTGGAAGCGCGCTGTCGGGTGAGAACCTAGGGTGATGAATTTGGTCACGGAGAGAAACGTTGTTTTTTAATGCCCATTTTAAACTGTGTCTGACTGACAATAAAAGATCTGGTTGAATGTTTCAGTCATTTTCTCGTAAAAATCAAGTTATTAAATACGATATCCTTGATGCGAAGTTATTCATGATTAATGCATTGTGCGATATTAGACGTCGAGATTTCTAGTAAGGATTTTATTCCAGTTCTTTGTCGATGATAATTGTGGAGCTGGGAAACAGAGGTTAGTTTTGTTGATATGAGATTTGTGAATCAGGTTGGACCTGTCATTGAAGCCGGGACATGGGAGCCCAAGGAATGTTTTATATGAGTTGAGATGAGATGTGCGAATCAGGTTAGAGTCCTGTCATTGAAGCCGGGACACGATAGCCCGAGGTATATTTTATAATGTTGGGAATGGAAAGAAATTCATAGAAATCCATAGCGGTATTAATTGGCGACGCGTATAATTAGTGTGGGCATCTTGAAGCATAATCTGTGCATTTTGTTGGTTAGAATATCATATTTGTTTAATTATGTCGGCGGAGTTTAAAAGGGAGCATTTTGAGAAGTCAGTCAGGTAGAACGAACCGGGTGTTTCACATCACTGACAAGCGAACTTGGGGGTGAGAGGCCTCAGCTGATAGGGGGAAAACAGCGGGGATATAACGGGACACGCGTGGAATTGAGATTGTATTTCTCGGCCAGGGAAAACGTTAAAATGCTGGATTTAGTTGAAATTCATATCCGGTAATGATCTGTGTATTGTGAAATACTGTAAAATTTGTTTAATTGGGGACGTATTGAACATTTGAAATCACGAACTTTGAGTATAAGGAACAGAGTAACCAAATTCAGGGTTGTCCAAAATATAGAGCGATGGTTGTGATGATCGGTTTGTCTGTGAGGGGTGTGCAAAATTTATAAATGGTATGACGAGATATGACATCGTAATTATATGGCGAGTTGTTTGGTTTGTACGTAGATTATTAGGATATCCAAGTGTTAATAACGGTTAGAACTAGATTAGATTTTAAAGTGTGAAATCATGAGACAAGATATATAACTGGACATGAATTATGTAACAATTCTTTTCCAGCCAGACAAACATCACAAGATTGAATTTACGTCACAGCTGCGTAGGAATTTGTGAAGAAACCAGAGTCCGCGGAGATAAAATTTGTTGTTCGTTAACATTTCGTCAAATCATTTAAATTTATTTAATTATTAAATTCAGTGAAACCGCATTTTGAAATAACTTTAATCAAGCGAATAACTTGGAGATGCATTCTGGAAATTTTAGTTTGTTTTCTGGGGAATATTAAAAAATAAAGTAACGATTAAGGGGACATATCCCAAGGAAATGGATTTTACTGCCACAAAGTCTGTGAGCATTGCTATTGTTGTAATTATTGAACTTTGATTGACTGAGCAGTGAATGTGCTGGGATAGTAAAGTGGGAACTTCGGTCATGAACCGATGTAACTTAATTGTGTTTAGCCTTCAGCCTAGAAACTTGGATGGTCAGGGGGTCATCAACCTCAGTGACTTGGATTAGGGCCATATGCCATTGTTGCATCATTTCCTTGCGGTCATCATCCACAATGACTTTAAAGTAACTTAGAAGATTAGATGTCGGTCTATGACATAGACGCAGGTCACATCGATTCAATTAAGGGTCCATGCCGTAGAACCACTGTGTGGCACACACCAATTGGACTGCCTTAATTATACCCAGAGTCCAGAGTTCGTGTTACGAGGGCTGGACCATAACGAATCACTATGATGGTACATGTGGTCTCACATGGAAGCCGAATTTAAGGATTTCCAGACTTTCCTTTCTTAAATAATTAATAATTGAGACAATGGTTTCTAGTAAGAATGCCCATTAGGCAGTTACGTTAAAGTCTCACACCAGTATTGTGACCATTATGTTAAAATGATTGTGATGTCCAGTAGACACAGTTGATTTCTATGATACCGTTGACATATCAGATTGCTTCAGAATTTTCCTGAATAAATAGGAATCTTTTAAATAGACCTTTCTTTCCAGTAGATAGATTAGAATTACTGAACCCTACCTTTACCTCAGCAAGTGACGAAGAACCCGATACGACCCAAGAGACAGATCTCATGAACTTTGCTGATAGGTAAGAAAGGTAGGTATCCCTCAATATGGACCAAAGGGTCCAATATGCAGACCACAAGAGATTTTTTTTTTCAATTTTCTCATACACTGGTGATTATATCTCGGCCAAACTTCATATTAAGGCTCTACTCATCCATGAACAGATTTCGATATACGTATTTAAAAATCACTGGATATACAGTTTTTTACGAATACCAGAAGAGTACCGGTTTTTTCAATTTTCTCTTACAGTGTTGATTGTATCTCGACTTAACTTCATATCTAGAATCTATTCATCCAGGAGCAGGTTATGAAATGCATATTATTTAAAAATCACTGATCAACCAAACTATTTATTTGAAACCTACTCACTCAGGATTGTGTTATCACGTGCATTTATGATGTCATTGTAATCACATGGAGTTGATACACTGACTGACAGAGCAAATGCAACACCAAGAAGGAGTGGTCAGAACTTTATGCCAATTGCAGGGTAGACTGACGTCACTGAGGTATGCTCATGATGTGAAATGCGCCGCTGTGCTGCGCACGTAGCGAACGATAAATGGGACACGGCGTTGGCGAATGGCCCACTTCGTACCGTGATTTCTCAGCCGACAGTCATTGTAGAACGTGTTGTCGTGTGCCACAGGACACGTGTATAGCTAAGAATGCCAGGCCGCCGTCAACGGAGGCATTTCCAGCAGACAGACGACTTTACGAGGGGTATGGTGATCGGGCTGAGAAGGGCAGGTTGGTCGCTTCGTCAAATCGCAGCCGATACCCATAGGGATGTGTCCACGGTGCAGCGCCTGTGGCGAAGATGGTTGGCGCAGGGACATGTGGCACGTGCGAGGGGTCCAGGCGCAGCCCGAGTGACGTCAGCACGCGAGGATCGGCGCATCCGCCGCCAAGCCGTGGCAGCCCCGCACGCCACGTCAACCGCCATTCTTCATCATGTGCAAGACACCCTGGCTGTTCCAATATCGACCAGAACAATTTCCCGTCGATTGGTTGAAGGAGGCCTGCACTCCCGGCGTCTGCTCAGAAGACTACCATTGACTCCACAGCATAGACGTGCACGCCTGGCATGGTGCCGGGCTAGAGCGACTTGGATGAGGGAATGGCGGAACGTCGTGTTCTCCGATGAGTCACGCTTCTGTTCTGTCAGTGATAGTCACCGCAGACGAGTGTGGCGTCGGCGTGGAGAAAGGTCAAATCCGGCAGTAACTGTGGAGCGCCCTACCGCTAGACAACGCGGCATCATGGTTTGGGGCGCTATTGCGTATGATTCCACGTCACCTCTAGTGCGTATTCAAGGCACGTTAAATGCCCACCGCTACGTGCAGCATGTGCTGCGGCCGGTGGCACTCCCGTACCTTCAGGGGCTGCCCAATGCTCTGTTTCAGCAGGATAATACCCGCCCACACACTGCTCGCATCTCCCAACAGGCTCTACGAGGTGTACAGATACTTCCGTGGCCAGCGTACTCTCCGGATCTCTCACCAATCGAACACGTGTGGGATCTCATTGGACGCCGTTTGCAAACTCTGCCCCAGCCTCGTACGGACGACCAACTGTGGCAAATGGTTGACAGAGAATGGAGAACCATCCCTCAGGACACCATCCGCACTCTTATTGACTCTGTACCTCGACGTGTTTCTGCGTGCATCGCCGCTCGCGGTGGTCCTACATCCTACTGAGTCGATGCCGTGGGCATTGTGTAACCTGCATATCGGTTTGAAATAAACATCAATTATTCGTCCGTGCCGTCTCTGTTTTTTCCCCAACTTTCATCCCTTTCGAACCACTCCTCCTTGGTGTTGCATTTGCTCTGTCAGTCAGTGTATATATAGTAAGATTATTCTCAAATATTTTCTTTAACATTAGGTCTACAAACGTTTAAGAATATGTTATATCCGTTCCTTTGTGCCATATACATGTTTATCGTCGACGGATAATAACGCAGATGATTACCAAAATCGGATTTTTAGTCCAAGTCGCGTGAGGCATGTCGTGCATGTCACGTCAAGGTGGGTAGCGTGAAAAATTAAAGAGCCATTTTACTATTTTCGGCAAGTATGCAATCTGAGAACCACGGAGAATTTCGTACAGCTTCGGACCAGGAAATGTACCGTACAATAAATTATCCGATCGTCCTCCTTCTCTCTCGTCTTTGTTCAGCTTCATTATACTTGACGTTACTGCCCCGCGTCTTCGTAGGAAAATATCATTTTAATATGTCGCATTAAACATGGGGTAGAGTCATGTTACTTCGCATAAATCCCTGGAGGAAACATGTAATCCGTTGCAAATTCCCGTGCGAATAACGGGTACAAATGCTAGTCACTAATATAATTTGAAACACTTTATCAATAGCCCATTACGGGCTGATTTTGTAAACAATTGTGAAATGGGCTGTAAAGCTATGTTTGAAAGAGTAATAAGAGACATGGTCTCTTTCTAGAAATTTAAGGCTAGTCTCTATTTGGCAATGCAGCAAATCGTACTTATTAAGAGTGATCACGATCATTGCCATGTTAATCTAACTGGGAGCCTACTCCCTTGGTAATTGTACCTCTTAGGAGCTAATATGCTTATGTTGTCCCTGTGTCAGAGCTTCTTAGCTCTCATATTTCCTTCTCAAGCTGACGAGCTCTCGTGTTGTTTTCAAAGTTGTAAAAGTTTATCGAGCAACCTTGCTCTTCTAAATGTTGTTAACTGTTGTAATTACGGCGGAGTTTTATTAGAGAAGGAATAAATAAAATTTCTTGAAATTTGTTAGCTTAACTTATACTTTGAATAGTGCACTGACCCTTCCAGCCATTTAACCTGTCACGTTTCTTCATTACCCACGGAATATCCGGAATAATAATAATAATAATAATAATAATAATAATAATAATAATAATAATAATAGTTACCGTGATTCAGTGACTCACAGAAGAATAGGAAGCGCTTTGGTTGAATGGCAAGACAGGGTAGGCCTATCACGTAGAGCAAACATTTACTTTACAAAAATTGGAAATTTTATTTCTTTCCTTTCTAAAAATTCAGAGAGTGTAATTTAATGACCTAACAAGAAACAAGTCCTTAATCAGGTACAACATTAATTGGGAGAAACTCCCAGTCATTAACCTGCATATGAAAGAGCATAGTTGATCCTGACAGGTACAATATTATAGAGTCTGAGCTCCAAAATACATAGAGGCTAGCCTCAATCAAACAATCAGTTGCTATTTATATTTTCAATTACACTAGTAACTAGTTAGTTGCCCCCAACTTCGTTTTGTTAATATGAAGTTGCCCCATGGTGGCTTATCCATTACAAGATTTCAAAATCAGGTTAAGTACTGTTCCTCAAGGGAATCTAAACGTAGACACGGTTACACGAAGAACCATAAAGAATATACATATATATAATTACCTATCCACAATGCCTTAAGGATAAAAAGAAAAAGTTACACAAAAGAGGCGAAACACCAGCACTCCTTAAAGAACATTCGTGAAGAGACATGAACTTAAGTGAGCTTAAGGCCCAATGACACAGAGGCTAATCACATACTAGAGAGGGTGACTAAAGGGGGAACATTTAAAGGCCGAGGCAAGATATCCAAAATTTAAAGGTTGTAAACTTTAGTCACCCAGCTCAAAAGTAGAAGGGGAGAGTTCCGAGGGTCAACACTCGTGGTCCCTTCATTAAATATTTTCCAAGTGGGGAATATAAGTACAGTTCGAAGACTGCGCAGAAGGTTCTACATTTCAGCCAAAGAAAATATTACATATTATATATTAACAAAACTGCTGAAATCTTTCCCTCGAAATACATAGCGGCATAATCACATGTTTAAGTAAATTCTGCCATTACCCTTTAGCGCTGGATCTTATTCATGCCTGCTACGCCCTTCCTCCTGGCCCTCTCTAACCTCCGTCAAGTCGCACTTTCAATAACCGGAGCAAATCAGATAAGACGGCCCTAAAGTGCTCTCCTTAAATTGCTCCGTATGGGAAAATTCCAGATTAAATTAAACTCCAGAGCGCTGATAGGCTAAATTTTCACACATCCCCCGGGTTTTATTGGCTAGAAAACTTATTTACATGCATGTGATAGGCAGATTACCTTAGAGGAAGAACCAGGTGAAGTATTGACATCTTCGGTACATAACAAAAACAATCATCAGAAAAAAGGTTTACCAACTATAACTTTCTCTGGAGATTAACTTGGACTTAGCCCACCAGAGATCGCTAGCAAATAGATGCTAGAGCCACCTAACCAACGGAGAAGAAAGTTTTAGAACGTTTTAAAAGTTCATGCTCACTGAGATACAGTAGATGGCCATAGAGGAGGTTTGTGCTACTCACTACAGCCCTTGAAGAGCCTTGGCCTACCAAGCGACCGCTGCTCAGCCCGAATGACTGCAGATTACGAGGTATCGTGTGGTCAGCACGACGAATCCTCTCGGCCGTTATTCTTGGCTTTCAAGACCGGGGCCGCTATCTCACCGTCAGATAGCTCCTCAATTCTAATCACGTAGGCTGAATGGACCTCGAACCAGCCCTCAAGTCCAGGTAAAAATCCCTGACCTGGCCGGGAATCGAACCCGGGGCCTCCGGGTAAGAGGCAGGACCCCTACACCACGGGGCCGGCCATAGAGGAGGTGCGCAGTTTAAATAGCCGGGGAAGGTGTACTCCTAGTACAATAATAATAATAATAATAATAATAATAATAATAATAATAATAATAATAATAATAATAATAATAATAATAATAATAATAATAATAATAATAATAATAATAATAATAATAATAATAATAATAATAATAATAATTGTGACATGTAGAAGAGGCCTCCTCTAGAGTTAGACAACACTTTGAACATTTCTCTCCAGTGACATTTAGTGGCAAAACGTTGAATTCCTTCCTACTAGCAGTATACTTTATTCTGTTATCCACCCTGCTAATAGGCTACACATTTGTACAACAAACTTACAGCCACTTACGAGCTAGAGTCCGAACTTTTACGAGAGTATTGTGTGTTTAGGAGTTGGTACACCTTCTCCTTCTCATAAGTTGTCACTATCTCCGTTCAATGAGCAGCCAGATCGCCGCAAATAAAAGCATTTTACAGTTGCCTTCCAAGATATTATTGGTTCTCGTCTGCTGGAATACAGACCTCTCCAGGTCGGGCGTCTGGCAGCCTGGGAGTCAATGGCAAGGTAAATTAAAAGGCTCTCACAATGTAATCTAAACGCTAAAATCTGTTGGTTATTTTTATTTAATCACGTACGCTGTTACTGCACTTAACTTCTATTCTCAATACAATCATCCGCAGGGCTTCCGACGGTGGAATTCGAACCCGCTGTCTTCATAATACAAGCTCAAACTACGCAACCTGAACCACTTAGCTAACTCGCTTGGTAAAAGTACGATTGATGTTTACATTATGAGCATATCCTTTCATAAGGATGTACAGTACTGTACTATGGCCACAGGCGTATGACCATGAGACTAACGGAGTAGATAGCGTCATATCGAGGACACAATCTGTACGACTTCATGTCGATATGGAAACTTGTCACCATTTAGCAGTGATTTGGTCACTGTATACTTCATCCCCAAGGCGGATACTGCCTGGTTGTCCTATATTTATTTATTTATTTATTTATTTATTTATTTATTTATTTATTTATTTATTTTATTAATGCCTTTATTTCAGTGGCGAAGTTAGGGCTCGAGACCCTTTCTTCCACTTAACCACATACTAAACAAAATCATAAATACAATTATGAGATATTTAAAATAGTTAAAACCAAACAAAAATTAATAGAATTGAGAACAAATTTAAATACAATACTAAGTTAATAATAAAACTAATTAATAGTAAGAACTCTTAATAATTACTAATCCTCAGGCGCGCACACATTCATACTTCAGCCATTCAGTTAGCTGTCCTCAGCAGGTAGTCTCGGCAGGTGACCTTAAACCTTTGTAAAGAGCTAGTTTCTCTGACCTGAGCTGGCAGGGAATTCCATAATCTGGCGCCAGTCACTACAAACGATCTAATAATTTTATATGTGCGGTGCACTGGAATAGAAAGAGTGGATCTGGAACGTGTATTTAAGTTGTGAAATGATGATAAAAAGGTGAATTTCAGGCAGCTCTTACCTCATGTTCTTGGTGGAGACATCTTTCAGATTACAGATCTACCAGAACTACACTACTCCCGAGACTAGGAAAACACAATCAGTGAGCAACATCCTCGATACAAGATATTTTGAACCTGCTTGCTAGAAAAAGAGCAATAAAGCATAGAAAACTACAAAGTTCATTCCCATACCGTAGTTATTGTAGTGTGTGAATTGTTAAGGAGGTCGATCAGTTTGATTCCCGTAGAAGGAACGCTATGCATTGGAAAACTGATTCTCTTCTTATTCTTCTTCTCCTCCTCATATATATCCGGATTCTTCAGTTCTGAGTGTCCTAGTTTCTATTGCAAGCTGAATCGAGGATTTTAGTCGCATGTAAGTTTCTCAATTATTCTATGTCGGTGACTGGGGTTTTTGTGGTTTTCTCAGTATATACTTGTTCATCTACCACAACGCATCAAACTACCTACTGCCACAGAAACACGCGATAGGGAATAAATCCTTCCATGCAGAGAGGTCCATATGTAATTAGGAGTTAGGACAGAAACCCTACTAGGATGTTGAAAATAAAGTAACGGCTAAACGATACGTATCGCTCAGCCAACTCGCTTGGCTATCAATATTACTGTTTATATGATCTATGCCGGTATGAGTGGCTCAGGCGGTTGAGGCGCTGACCTTCTGTCCCTACCTTGGCAGGCTCGATCCTCACTCAGTCCGGTGGTATTCGAAGGTGCTCAAATACGTCTGTAGGTTTACTGGCACCTGCGGGACTAAATTCCGACACCTTGGTGTCTCCGAAATCCGTAAAATTAGTTAGTGGGACGTAAAGCAAATGACTTTAATATAAAATAAGATGTTATTTTTATATATTTTATACACTACCTGCAAAAACTACAATCTGAAGCTCTCCAAAAAAGAAAAAAGAGAGAGAACTTAGGAGAAGTACCTTCTCAGTACAAAGATGGTAAATGGCAGATATAGCAGACGAAGTCTCTACATGCCTCGTTTGTAAGTTATCTGTTAATGAATTCGACGAGGTGAAGAAGAAACTCCATCGTCATCAGAATGTGTGTGTGGAACAACTAGACGAACACTAAAAGGTAGGGTGCGAAAAGAAATTCAATTTACAAGTTAATACAACTATGACTGTGCCAACTTTAATGCATGTAAGTGAGACGTGGGTGAATAAAACAATTAGAAAAGTAAATCTAATCTAAAATGCCCATTTCTTTTTGGGACTTGCTTCACGTTTCAATGATACAGAAAGGTCTTATGGTAACGATGGGATAGGAAAGGGCTAGGACTGGGGAGGAAGCGACTGCATGGCTAAAAATACAAGGTTCTTCAGCTTGCATTGAAAGGCAAAATCGAAAGACAAAGAAAAAGAAGAATAAGAGAACAAGAAGACACATATCTTGCCTTAGCGATAACAAAGACTGGAATGATATGCAGACTATTGAAAACTGTAGGGTGTTGCGGAGAACCGAGAAGCATGAACTGTGGTGACTGCCAAGTCTGGGAGAATGGTCTTGGCACTTATTATTATTATTATTATTATTATTATTATTATTATTATTATTATTATTATTATTATTATTATTATTATTATTATTATTACTTTAATCTTGGTGAGGTGTGAACCACGTGAAATATCTTTATGATTTTTCTTCCTCTCCTTGCCTTCCTGCCTTTCTCTATTCTCCATTCTTTCACTACGTTCCCATCTTTTCTCCATCCTTTTGCTTCTTCTCGTTTTCCTGGAGCCCCCCCCCCAAAACTATTTAATCCTTTTTATGAAAATGGTTTTACTTAATATATCGCTTCTTGTGATACCCAGCTCAGTTATATCCTGTTTAACTTTGAAAAACCGTCGGATTTTCTGGATTCATATGGACTAAAGAGCCATATAATGCAATCCTCCATTTTCTGATAGTATCTGAAATATTTTTGCTTTCAAATAAAGTTCCCTTTTTTCCTACACTCATTTTCATTTCTCTTTGCTTTCCTTCTTTTCTGAATCATCAACATCTCTTTTCTTCAGTACCGTACCACATATTCAGCTGCATATAGGCACTCCGGTTTCATGACGGTGATCTAATGATGGAATTTAGTTTTTATTGGTATTGTTTTTGTGTTGTTTTGATAAGCTAGTTCTGTTTATGTGATCTTGTTCTTTTTGCTTCTGCTGAAATATTTCTCTGAGGCGCTTACATTTGTTTACTTTCTTATTTTTTCCATATTTCGTGTTAAGATACACTGACTGACAGAGCAAATGCAACAAAAAGAAGGAGTGGTCAGAACTTTATGCCAATTGCAGGGTAGACTGACGTCACTGAGGTATGCTCATGATGTGAAATGCGCCGCTGTGCTGCGCACGTAGCGAACGATAAATGGGACACGGCGTTGGCGAATGGCCCACTTCGTACCGTGATTTCTCAGCCGACAGTCATTGTAGAACGTGTTGTCGTGTGCCACAGGACACGTGTATAGCTAAGAATGCCAGGCCGCCGTCAACGGAGGCATTTCCAGCAGACAGACGACTTTACGAGGGGTATGGTGATCGGGCTGAGAAGGCCGGGTTGGTCGCTTCGTCAAATCGCAGCCGATACCATAGGGATGTGTCCACGGTGCAGCGCCTGTGGCGAAGATGGTTGGCGCAGGGACATGTGGCACGTGCGAGGGGTCCAGGCGCAGCTCGAGTGACGTCAGCACGCGAGGATCGGCGCATCCGCCGCCAAGCGGTGGCAGCCCCGCACGCCACGTCAACCGCCATTCTTCAGCATGTGCAAGACACCCTGGCTGTTCCAATATCGACCAGAACAATTTCCCGTCGATTGGTTGAAGGAGGCCTGCACTCCCGGCGTCTGCTCAGAAGACTACCATTGACTCCACAGCATAGACGTGCACGCCTGGCATGGTGCCGGGCTAGAGCGACTTGGATGAGGGAATGGCGGAACGTCGTGTTCTCCGATGAGTCACGCTTCTGTTCTGTCAGTGATAGTCACCGCAGACGAGTGTGGCGTCGGCGTGGAGAAAGGTCAAATCCGGCAGTAACTGTGGAGCGCCCTACCGCTACACAACGCGGCATCATGGTTTGGGGCGCTATTGCGTATGATTCCACGTCACCTCTAGTGCGTATTCAAGGCACGTTAAATGCCCACCGCTACGTGCAGCATGTGCTGCGGCCGGTGGCACTCCCGTACCTTCAGGGGCTGCCCAATGCTCTGTTTCAGCAGAGTAGTATAATGGGAGAGTTCGGCCGCCACCTCCACCTCAGGCTCCCAGTGGCCACCTCCACCTCCACCTCAGCCAGAGGCCTCCCAGTGGCCACCTCCACCTCCACCTCAGCCAGAGGCCTCCCAGTGGCCACCTCCACCTCCACCTCAGCCAGAGGCCTCCCAGATGCCTCCTCCACCTCCCGCGGGAAATTTGAATTTGTAAACAAAGCCACGTGCTTTTTGACAGCTGTCATCGACCACAACGCATCGCAAACCTCAGTACTACCATCTTGACGGGCCTAAACCCCAGTAGTGCCAACTTAACCTAACTAGCATGAGGTAAACAAAGCCACGTGTTTTTTGACAGCCACGTGCTTTTTGACAGATTTGTAAACAAAGCCACGTGCTTTTTGACAGACAACAACGCATCGCTAACCTCAGTACTGCCATCTTGACGGGAATAAACCTTGGTGGTACCAACTTAACCTAACTAGCTCGAGATAAACAAAGCCACGTGCTTTTTGACAGCTGTCATCCGCCATCTTTAAACTACAGAGCACCGTGCTGCCCTCTTTCGTCACCTGTCATCGGCAGTGCTGCCATCTTGACGGGCCTAAACCTTAGTGCTACCAACTTAACCTCACTAGCTCGAGATAAACATATCCACGTGCTTTTTGACAGCTACGTGCTTTTTTTGATAGCTGTCATCCGCCATCTTTGAGCACAGTGCTGCCCTCTTTAGCTACTTACCTTTGAAATGTGGTGGCGGATAATTTGAAAAATGCTTTTCGACAAGCAGCCATCTTTAATCCAGAGAGAACAGTGCTGCCCTCTATGTGGTGGCGGCAAATTGAAAAATTACACGTGCTCTTGTTTGAAAACAAACTCACGTGCTTTTTTGACAGCTGTCATCTGCCATCTTTAATCTATAGAGCACAGTGCTGCCCTCTTTAGTTTGAAATGTGGTGGCGGTAAATTCCACGTGCTCTTGTTTGGAAACAAAGCCATGTGCTTTTTGACAGTTGTCATCCGCCATCTTTAATCAACAGAGCACCGTGCTGCTATCATGCGGGCAATTTCATCACCTATCACCCGCCATCTTTAATCTACAGAACACCGTGCTGCCCTCTTTATGGCTACTACCTTAAGCATGTAGTAGCGGGCAATTTGAAAAGTTCTGTTAGCTATCATCCACCATCTTTAATCAAGAGAGCACCGTGCTGCCATCTTTAGTTGAAATGTGGTGGCGGCAAATTCCACGTGCTCTTGTTTGGAAACAAAGCCATGTGCTTTTTTGACAGCTGTCATCCGCCATCTTTAATCAACAGAGCACCGTGCTGCTATCATGCGGGCAATTTCATCACCTATCACCCGCCATCTTTAATCTACAGAACACCGTGCTGCCCTCTTTATGGCTACTACCTTAAGCATGTAGTAGCGTGCAATTTGAAAAGTTCTGTTAGCTATCATCTACCATCTTTAATCAAGAGAGCACCGTGCTGCCATCTTTAGCTAGATACCTTTGAAATGTGGTGGCGGCAAATTGAAAAATTCCACGTGCTCTTGTTTGGAAACAAACTCACGTGCTTTTTTGACAGCTACCATCCGCCATCTTTAATCAACAGAGCATAGTGCTGCCCTCTTTAGTTTGAAATGTGGTGGCGGCAAATTCCACATGCTCTTGTTTGGTAAACATAGCTACGTGCTTTCTTGACAGCTATCATCCGCCATTTTTGAGCACCGTGCTGCCCTCTTTATCGCAGTAGATGTAAATTCGTCACCTGTCATACGCAGTGCTGCTATCTTTAGCTAGATACCTTTGAAATGTGGTGGTGGATAATTTAAAAAGAAAAATTCTACAGCAGTCCTCTCTCAACGCTAATTGCATAAGATGGCGGCTATACATGACTCCTTAAGGGTGCTTACGCAAGATGGCTGCTATACACAGGTTCTTATGAGACGCCCTTGGGATGCTTGCGCAAGATGGTGGTTATACAAGGCTCCTTATGAGATACCCTAGTGATGCTTGCGCAAGATAGCGGCTGATCTTATGAGGCGGCTTAAGGGTCCTTGCACAAGATGGCTACAGACGCCCTAAGGATACTTGCGCAAGATGGCGGACACAAGATGGCGGCTATACACGTCTCCTTATGAGACGCCTTAAGGGTGCTTGCGCAAGATGGCTGCTGCTCTTAGCTTAGAGACTAACGTGTCGTGCTAGTTCGATTCATTAAATTTAGGGCTTAAATGCAAAATGTTAAATATCTCGAAAGCAGTGCATCGTAGAGCAAAACGGACAAAAAATTTTCTGCCCAATACCTCGGTTCGCAGTACGAGGATCAAGTAAAACATAGTCTAATGATGAGATCAACGGTTCGGTTCCTACTTAGGCCCTTTGGCATTCACTCTGTTTTAGCTTGTATTGAAGTAAGTCTTCGTAACATGATCAGGTCTAGCTATGGTAGAGAGTATAACGTGCCGTGCAGGTTCGATTCATTAAATTTGGGGCTTAAATGCAAAATGTTAAATATCTCGAAAACGGATAAAAATTTTCTACCTGATACCTAGGTTTGCAGTATCAGGAACATGAAAAAAACATAGTCTAATGATGAGATCGACGGTTCGATCCTTACTTAGGCCCTTTGGCATTGGCAGCTATCTATTTCTACAAGATGGTGACTATACATAGCTTCTTATGAGACAGCTTAAGAGCGCTTGCACAAGATGGCTGTGCTCTTATGAGACGCCCTAGGGGTGCTTGCGGGAGGTAGCAGCGACAAGACGGTGACTATACACAGCTGCTTATGATACGGCCTAGAGGTGCTCACACAAGATGGTGGCTGCTCTGATGAAGAAAGTTAGCTTTGCATCGTGCAGGTATCTTTACAGCACTAAACCTCATACCTTTGAAATGTGGTGGCAGGTAATTTGAAAAATTCGACGTGCTTTTTCTTCACAGCAGCTATCTTTAAACAATAGCGGCTATACATAAGCTGTTAAGGCCTCCTCTTATGTCAAGGTATAGCTCTATCGAACAAGTTTAAACCTGCATCGGGATAGCTAGAGTAAGCATGTGCTGCAGTGATGACGTCATTATGCATGTTTAGACTTGCAAATCACTAAAGAAACATAACAAGACTAGAATCGAACACCGCACTCTATGCCGTTAACTTTATCATGTGATCGGAACATTGATTGAAGTGTTTAGAACACTAAATAAGTGATCAAGACTATAATAGAACACTGTACTCGATACAACATGTGTTTAGAACATGTCAGGGGATACCTTTGTTCTAAGAAGATTAGATTACCGCACATTCCTTGGCTAAAGGGCTAATGGGCTAAAGGGCTAATGGGCTAAAGGGCTAAAGGGCTAAAGGGCTAAAGGGCTAAAGGGCTAATGGGCTAATGGGCTAAAGGGCTAGGGCGCCTCTCCTCTCTTTATCCGGGCTTGAGACCGGCTCTACAACTAGAGGCGGAGTTAACACCCTAAGGAAGGGAGAATGTTGGGAAATAATCTATACGAATATAGCTACTCGATCGACTATATACTACAGATGGATGACTTAGGTGAGGGTAAGCGCTTACTTAATAATACCAACACGACGTAATTCATGCTCTATTTCAAAAATATCTTCTTTTTACTGTGTGTAACCAGCATCATGATAGGCTCTTAGCAGTTGTAAACGTTTTACCAGTACGTTGGGGTCTTTACAGTAGCTTATATCTACATAGGGTAACAGAGGCTTGTTGTGAACTTTGAGTCTATATGCAGACAGTTGATGTGCAGGGACTTGTTTTGATATAATACGTGCTTCAGCAGTAGCGTTTCTAGGTACAAACATAACTTGTTTCGATAGCGATGAAGCGTTGAAATTTCCTTCTTCTTTACCTTGCATCTCTTCTTGAGATGTTTGCACTTCGACAGAACGTGTAGTAGGCTTAGGAAATGAAGTAAAATCATCAAGCTGTAATGGCAATGAATTTTCTTCTTCTTCTACTTTCCCTTTACTACTGTTTTGATCAACATCATTATCCTTATTATCATAATCATGATCTTGCCTCTCTTTATCTTGAAGTTTGTGCTCAGTAACAGAACTTGCAGCAGGCCTAGACAGCAAGGGAGAATTAAAAATCTCTCGCAGAGGTGTACTTTTTAAACATAAATCAGTGTTCGCTGGAATATGGTTGAGCTCTTTGTATTTTGTTCCCGATGAAGCTACATTACACGCGGCTTCATGACGTTGAGCGTTGTATGCGTTCTTGAACTCTCTTCTACAATGTTTGCATTGAAAAATCGTCCTACATGATATCTCATGACGTCTCCTGTGATAGCTTCGGGAAAATGCTTTTCCACACTCTTCGCAAATATACCTAGAAATAGGTTTTTCCATGACGGACTTTTATCTTCTGCTAACAGATTCTTCTTTAAATCTACTCGACATTTGTTACTCTCTACTTCGATGATGCGAACAGCTTAGCGATTAATAGTAAACTAACAGAAACGCGTATAACCAAGGTAGCAACAGTAAGGTTTAAGCCCATCAAGATGGCAAGAGTGAGGTTAGCGACGTTCTGCTGTTGGATTTTAAATTCCGCGCTGTAACATGCATAAGGTGGCAGCCTTGAGGTTTACTGCCGTAAAGATGGCAGCAGTGAGGTTAGCGACGCTCTATTGTCCTTCAAAGTGAGGTTAGGGTTCGTCAAGAAGACAGCTGTCAAAAAAGCACGTGGCTATGTTTACCAAACAAGAGCACGTGGTCGTGACGTCACGGTCACTTCATCAGTCCTTAGCTCTACGTCGTTAAGAGCAGCATTAGGATTAGCTATGTTTAAAAATCTTAGGAACAGAGCAGCAGTATGAATAGCCATGTTTTAAAGCGTGTAGACATCACCTATCGATTTTACATGCATCGACTCTCGTACTAAACTTCTTCCGCTAGATCGTGCTGCTATCTTAGCATAACCTATACGCATGACCTTAAAGTACAATGAATAGTCATGTTTCAAAGCGTGTACGCATCAACTATCGATTTTGCATGTATCGAATCTCGTACTGAACTTCTTCGGGTAGATTGTGCAGGTATCTTAGCATGAACTTAAAGTACAAAGAATAGCCATGTTTCAAAGCGTGTACACAACACCTATCGATTTCGCATTCATCGAGTCTCGTACTAAACTTCTTGCGCTAGATTGCGCTGCTATCTTAGCATAACCTATACCCATGAACTTAAAGTACAAAGAATAGCCATGTTTCAAAGCGTGTACATATTACTTATCAATTTTGCAAGCATCGACTCTCGTACTAAACTTCTTCCTCTAGATTGTGCTGCTATCTTAGCATAACCTATGTGCATGAACTTAAAGTACAAAGAATAATCATGTTTCAAAGCGTGTACAGATCACCCTGAACTTCTCCCGCTAGATTGTACTCCTATCTTAGCATAGCCTATACGCACGAACTTAAAGCACAAAAATAACGATGTTTAACAGCGTGTACACATCACCTATTGATTTTGCATGCATCGACTATTTTTTACCGCCAGAGTGTACAACGATCGCATATGTGTATTGCTAACGTATGTGTATAAAGTTAAAGCACAAAGAATAGCTATGCTCCAAAGCGTGTACACATCACCTATCAATTTTGCATGCATCGACTATCGTACTAAACTTCTACCGCTAGAGTGTACAACGTTCGCAATTGTGTGCTGCTACCTATGTGCGTGAACTTAAAGCACAAAGAATAGCGTGTACACAACACGAGTCAATTTTGCACGCATTAACTCTTGTACTAAACTTCTGTCACAACAGCGTGCGATCATCGCTTGTGTGTGCTGCAATCTTAACATAACCTATGTGCACGAAGTTAAAGCACAAAAAATACCCAAGTTCAAAGCGTGTACACATCACCTATCGATTTTGCATGCATCGTCTTTCTTACTAAACTTTTCCACTAGAGCGTGCAACAACCTTATAAGTATGCTGCTAACTTAGTATAACTTATACGCATGAACTTAAAGCATAAAGAATAGCGATGTATAAAAATCTTGTGAACATAGCAGCAGCAGTAAGAATAGCAATGTTTTAAAAGCGTGTACGCATTGCCTATCGATTATACATGCATCAACTAGAGTACTAAACTTCTCCCGCTAGAGTGTGCTGCTATCTTAGCATAACCTATGTGCACGGATTTAAAGCACGAAGAATAGTTAAGTTTCAAAGCGTGTACACAACACCTATCGATTTTGCATGCATCAACTATCGTACTAAACACATTCCGCTAGAATGTACAACGTTCGCATGTGTTTGCTCTGCTACTTTAGCATGACCTATGCGAACGAACTTAAAGCACAAAGAATAGCGATCTTTGAAAATCTTGCGAACATAGTAGCAGTAAGAATAGCAAGGTTTAAAAGCGTGTACGTATCACCTTTTGATAATGCATGCATCTTCTACTAGAGCACGTGACCATCGCTTGTACGTGTGCTGCTATCTTAACATAACCTATGTGCACGAACTTAAAGCATAAAAAGTAGTTGTGAGTAAAAATTTTGTGAACACAGCAGAGTGTTTACTACGTAGGTGTAGACATTGAACATTGCATGCTGAAGCAGCATACTACGTGACCGTGACGTTACGACCACGTGCTCTTGTTTGGTAAACATAGCCACGTGCTTTTTTGACAGCTGTCTTCTTGACGAACCCTAACCTCACTTTGAAGGACAATAGAGCGTCGCTAACCTCACTGCTGCCATCTTTACGGCAGTAAACCTCAAGGCTGCCACCTTATGCATGTTACAGCGCGGAATTTAAAATTCAACAGCAGAACGTCGCTAACCTCACTCTTGCCATCTTGATGGGCTTAAACCTTACTGTTGCTACCTTGGTTATACGCGTTTGTGTTAGTTTACTATTAATCGCTAAGCTGTTCGCATCATCGAAGTAGAGAGTAACAAATGTCGAGTAGATTTAAAGAAGAATCTGTTAGCAGAAGATAAAAGTCCGTCATGGAAAAACCTATTTCTAGGTATATTTGCGAAGAGTGTGGAAAAGCATTTTCCCGAAGCTATCACAGGAGACGTCATGAGATATCATGTAGGATGATTTTTCAATGCAAACATTGTAGAAGAGAGTTCAAGAACGCATACAACGCTCAACGTCATGAAGCCGCGTGTAATGTAGCTTCATCGGGAACAAAATACAAAGAGCTCAACCATATTCCAGCGAACACTGATTTATGTTTAAAAAGTACACCTCTGCGAGAGATTTTTAATTCTCCCTTGCTGTCTAGGCCTGCTGCAAGTTCTGTTACTGAGCACAAACTTCAAGATAAAGAGAGGCAAGATCATGATTATGATAATAAGGATAATGATGTTGATCAAAACAGTAGTAAAGGGAAAGTAGAAGAAGAAGAAAATTCATTGCCATTACAGCTTGATGATTTTACTTCATTTCCTAAGCCTACTACACGTTCTGTCGAAGTGAAAACATCTCAAGAAGAGATGCAAGGTAAAGAAGAAGGAAATTTCAACGCTTCATCGCTATCGAAACAAGTTATGTTTGTACCTAGAAACGCTACTGCTGAAGCACGTATTATATCAAAACAAGTCCCTGCACATCAACTGTCTGCATATAGACTCAAAGTTCACAACAAGCCTCTGTTACCCTATGTAGATATAAGCTACTGTAAAGACCCCAACGTACTGGTAAAACGTTTACAACTGCTAAGAGCCTATCATGATGCTGGTTACACACAGTACAAAGAAGATATTTTTGAAATAGAGCATGAATTACGTCGTGTTGGTATTATTAAGTAAGCGCTTACCCTCACCTAAGTCATCCATCTGTAGTATATAGTCGATCGAGTAGCTATATTCGTATAGATTATTTCCCAACATTCTCCCTTCCTTAGGGTGTTAACTCCGCCTCTAGTTGTAGAGCCGGTCTCAAGCCCGGATAAAGAGAGGAGAGGCGCCCTAGCCCTTTAGCCCATTAGCCCATTAGCCCTTTAGCCCTTTAGCCCTTTAGCCCTTTAGCCCTTTAGCCCTTTAGCCCATTAGCCCTTTAGCCCATTAGCCCTTTAGCCAAGGAATGTGCGGTAATCTAATCTTCTTAGAACAAAGGTATCCCCTGACATGTTCTAAACACATGTTGTATCGAGTACAGTGTTCTATTATAGTCTTGATCACTTATTTAGTGTTCTAAACACTTCAATCAATGTTCCGATCACATGATAAAGTTAACGGCATAGAGTGCGGTGTTCGATTCTAGTCTTGTTATGTTTCTTTAGTGATTTGCAAGTCTAAACATGCATAATGACGTCATCACTGCAGCACATGCTTACTCTAGCTATCCCGATGCAGGTTTAAACTTGTTCGATAGAGCTATACCTTGACATAAGAGGAGGCCTTAACAGCTTATGTATAGCCGCTATTGTTTAAAGATAGCTGCTGTGAAGAAAAAGCACGTCGAATTTTTCAAATTACCTGCCACCACATTTCAAAGGTATGAGGTTTAGTGCTGTAAAGATACCTGCACGATGCAAAGCTAACTTTCTTCATCAGAGCAGCCACCATCTTGTGTGAGCACCTCTAGGCCGTATCATAAGCAGCTGTGTATAGTCACCGTCTTGTCGCTGCTACCTCCCGCAAGCACCCCTAGGGCGTCTCATAAGAGCAGCAGCCATCTTGTGCAAGCGCTCTTAAGCTGTCTCATAAGAAGCTATGTATAGTCACCATCTTGTAGAAATAGATAGCTGCCAATGCCAAAGGGCCTAAGTAAGGATCGAACCGTCGATCTCATCATTAGACTATGTTTGTTTCATGTTCCTGATACTGCAAACCTAGGTATCAGGTAGAAAATTTTTATCCGTTTTCGAGATATTTAACATTTTGCATTTAAGCCCCAAATTTAATGAATCGAACCTGCACGGCACGTTATACTCTCTACCATAGCTAGACCTGATCATGTTACGAAGACTTACTTCAATACAAGCTAAAACAGAGTGAATGCCAAAGGGCCTAAGTAGGAACCGAACCGTTGATCTCATCATTAGACTATGTTTTACTTGATCCTCGTACTGCGAACCGAGGTATTGGGCAGAAAATTTTTTGTCCGTTTTGCTCTACGATGCACTGCTTTCGAGATATTTAACATTTTGCATTTAAGCCCTAATTTTAATGAATCGAACTAGCACGACACGTTAGTCTCTAAGCTAAGAGCAGCAGCCATCTTGCGCAAGCACCCTTAAGGTGTCTCATAAGGAGACGTGTATAGCCGCCATCTTGTGTCCGCCATCTTGCGCAAGTATCCTTAGGGCGTCTGTAGCCATCTTGTGCAAGGACCCTTAAGCCGCCTCATAAGATCAGCCGCTATCTTGCGCAAGCATCACTAGGGTATCTCATAAGGAGCCTTGTATAACCACCATCTTGCGCAAGCATCCCAAGGGCGTCTCATAAGAACCTGTGTATAGCAGCCATCTTGCGTAAGCACCCTTAAGGAGTCATGTATAGCCGCCATCTTATGCAATTAGCGTTGAGAGAGGACTGCTGTAGAATTTTTCTTTTTAAATTATCCACCACCACATTTCAAAGGTATCTAGCTAAAGATAGCAGCACTGCGTATGACAGGTGACGAATTTACATCTACTGCGATAAAGAGGGCAGCACGGTGCTCAAAGATGGCGGATGATAGCTGTCAAAAAAGCACGTAGCTATGTTTACCAAACAAGAGCATGTGGAATTTGCCGCCACCACATTTCAAACTAAAGAGGGCAGCACTATGCTCTGTTGATTAAAGATGGCGGATGGTAGCTGTCAAAAAAGCACGTGAGTTTGTTTCCAAACAAGAGCACGTGGAATTTTTCAATTTGCCGCCACCATATTTCAAAGGTATCTAGCTAAAGATGGCAGCACGGTGCTCTCTTGATTAAAGATGGTAGATGATAGCTAACAGAACTTTTCAAATTGCCCGCTACTACATGCTTAAGGTAGTAGCCATAAAGAGGGCAGCACGGTGTTCTGTAGATTAAAGATGGCGGGTGATAGGTGATGAAATTGCCCGCATGATAGCAGCACGGTGCTCTGTTGATTAAAGATGGCGGATGACAGCTGTCAAAAAAGCACATGGCTTTGTTTCCAAACAAGAGCACGTGGAATTTGCCGCCACCACATTTCAACTAAAGATGGCAGCACGGTGCTCTCTTGATTAAAGATGGTGGATGATAGCTAACAGAACTTTTCAAATTGCCCGCTACTACATGCTTAAGGTAGTAGCCATAAAGAGGGCAGCACGGTGTTCTGTAGATTAAAGATGGCGGGTGATAGGTGATGAAATTGCCCGCATGATGGCAGCACGGTGCTCTGTTGATTAAAGATGGCGGATGACAACTGTCAAAAAGCACATGGCTTTGTTTCCAAACAAGAGCACGTGGAATTTACCGCCACCACATTTCAAACTAAAGAGGGCAGCACTGTGCTCTATAGATTAAAGATGGCAGATGACAGCTGTCAAAAAAGCACGTGAGTTTGTTTTCAAACAAGAGCACGTGTAATTTTTCAATTTGCCGCCACCACATAGAGGGCAGCACTGTTCTCTCTGGATTAAAGATGGCTGCTTGTCGAAAAGCATTTTTCAAATTATCCGCCACCACATTTCAAAGGTAAGTAGCTAAAGAGGGCAGCACTGTGCTCAAAGATGGCGGATGACAGCTATCAAAAGAAGCACGTAGCTGTCAAAAAGCACGTGGATTTGTTTATCTCGAGCTAGTGAGGTTAAGTTGGTAGCACTAAGGTTTAGGCCCGTCAAGATGGCAGCACTGCCGATGACAGGTGACGAAAGAGGGCAGCACGGTGCTCTGTAGTTTAAAGATGGCGGATGACAGCTGTCAAAAAGCACGTGGCTGTCAAAAAGCACGTGGCTTTGTTTATCTCGAGCTAGTTAGGTTAAGTTGGTACCACCGAGGTTTATTCCCGTCAAGATGGCAGTACTGAGGTTAGCGATGCGTTGTTGTCTGTCAAAAAGCACGTGGCTTTGTTTACAAATCTGTCAAAAAGCACGTGGCTGTCAAAAACACGTGGCTTTGTTTACCTCATGCTAGTTAGGTTAAGTTGGCACTACTGGGGTTTAGGCCCGTCAAGATGGTAGTACTGAGGTTTGCGATGCGTTGTTGTCGATGACAGCTGTCAAAAAGCACGTGGCTTTGTTTACAAATTCAAATTTCCCGCGGGAGGTGGAGGAGGCATCTGGGAGGCCTCTGGCTGAGGTGGAGGTGGAGGTGGCCACTGGGAGGCCTCTGGCTGAGGTGGAGGTGGAGGTGGCCACTGGGAGGCCTCTGGCTGAGGTGGAGGTGGAGGTGGCCACTGGGAGCCTGAGGTGGAGGTGGCGGCCGAACTCTCCCATTATACTACTCAGCAGGATAACGCCAGCCCACACACTGCTCGCATCTCCCAACAGGCTCTACGAGGTGTACAGATACTTCCGTGGCCAGCGTACTCTCCGGATCTCTCACCAATCGAACACGTGTTGGATCTCAATGGACGCCGTTTGCAAACTCTGCCCCAGCCTCGTACGGACGACCAACTGTGGCAAATGGTTGACAGAGAATGGAGAAACATCCCTCAGGACACCATCCGCACTCTTATTGACTCTGTACCTCGACGTGTTTCTGCGTGCATCGCCGCTCGCGGTGGTCCTACATCCTACTGAGTCGATGCCGTGCGCATTGTGTAACCTGCATATCGGTTTGAAATAAACATCAATTATTCGTCCGTGCCGTCTCTGTTTTTTCCCCAACTTTCATCCCTTTCGAACCACTCCTTCTTGGTGTTGCATTTGCTCTGTCAGTCAGTGTATTTTAGAGCACCTTTAAGGATTGTCATAAATTTCGTCTGTTAAATGAAATTTGTAGCCATGCTTTTTCTGCTGTCTCTTTCAAAGAATGACTTGTTCCGTTGCAATGGTTTTATTTAATATCTCGTTTCTTGTGTTACCCAGCTCAGTTATATCCCGTTTAACTTTGATAAACCGTCGGATTCTCTGGATTCATATGGACTAAAGAGCCATACAATGCAATCCTCCATTTTCTGTTAGTGTCTGAAATATTTTTGCTTTCAAATAAAGATAGAATAGCAAAATCATCTTCAGTTTAATGTCAGAGTTTTTGTATCCAATTCTGATTTCCTGATTAACCGTTCTCTGATCAATTTCTCTAAACTACTGTAAAGTTATAACTTCCGGTGCCGTATTGAGAAAGACCATCAGCTTGTGTAACCCAAGTATTGATTTCAAAAGGTTTTGAAATTTCCTCGAGAAACGTTATTTCAGATTTTGTGTTTGTTAATATCTGCCTAATAACTGCTAAGTTCATTTTACCTGTACAAAGTTCTTCCAACACAGTATTATTATTATTATTATTATTATTATTATTATTATTATTATTATTATTATTATTATTATTATTATTATTCAAAGAACTTTTCCATATTTTTCTTTCTTCATCCGTTTACTCTCCAGGGCTGTATTTTTCCTCGGACTCAGCGAAGGATCCCACCTCTACCGTCTCAAGGCCAGTGTCCTGGAGCGTGAAATTTTGGGTCAGGGATACAACTGGGGAGTAGGACCAGTACCTAGCCCAGGCAACCTTACCTGCTATGCTGAATGGGGGCCTTTTTGGGGATGAGAAATTTGGAAGGGATAGGCACGGAAAAGGGGAGGAAGCGGCCGTGGCCTTAAGTTAGCTACCATCCCGGAATTTGCCTGGAGGAGAAGTGGGAAATCACGGAAAATCACTTCGAGGATGGCTGAAGTGAGAATTGAACCCCCCCTACTCAGCTGACCTCCAGAGTCTGAGTGGATTCCGTTCCAGTCCTCGTACCACATTTTACTTTTCGTGGCAGAGCCGGGAATCGAACCCGCGCCTCCAGGGGTGGCGACTAATCACACGAACCACTACACCACAGGGGCGGACTTCTCCATATTTTAAAATATCAAATGACAGATTTGGTGACATGGTTCAACGTTTCCTGATTCAGGCTATGAACTTATTCACTGCAGGCCCCGATTGAACTTAGCTGCTAGGGACTCTGGTTACTAAGCAACGACCTGGATGAGCACGGGGAGTCCCATCAAGGGGAATGTGCTTAAAATGCATTATATGTTACGAAGATATTTCTATTTTCCAGGTCACAGCACATATATATAACATCAGTCGTAATCTACATCCTGTAGACTTGATTTAGTAGCATTACAGAGCAGCTTATTTCTGAAAGTCAATGTCAGTTCTTTCAAGAACTTCTCTGTGAGACATGAATTAAACCCAAAGCATATCCCTCTCTTTAAAAGCCATGAAAACCGTAGGTAAGTTGAAGGTATAGGCTCCAACACTCCAGTGTATGTAACCTCGGCACAAAGTGGTTAGAGTACTTGGGCATTCGCCCGGACGTCTTTGCCTACAGTATTTAACAGGTACTAATTTTTTGTGTAGAAATCTCGTTTGTAAATCTAGTTTCTAAATTTTTGATTTCTGGACGGGGTATCGAATCCATATCCTTCAGCTTTAACCGAGAACGACTTTTGCCGCCTAGACTAGGCAGCGTCTACCTACATACACATAGATTTGCTTAATAATTAGTGAGAAAGTGTATGCATGTTCACTCCTCAGCTAGAAGACTGATTAGATACTCAACAGCTCTGTTATAAATGCCCTAGGCATCACTGAAGAGGCGTACTAGGGAAATGAGGAGCGAGGTAGTTTCCCGTTGCTTTCCTCACTGAGGCAGAAGTTGCTATTACATATAGGTCTGCCAAGCCCACTGAAATGCATGCACCAACCGACCCTATGAGCAGCATTTTCTCACCATTCACAGCAGGGACTGGCTGCTTGGCATTACTAGCATTTCTCATACCTCAGTCACTTTCATATAGGCCTAGTCAAAGCCTAGGGTAAGACTGAGACAGATCAATAAAAGTAACAAAATTTCTCTAGCCCATAAGAATATATAGCGAACTGCAAACACTAGGTCTCGCCAGTGATGGCATAATGAGAAAGTATTATGTGTTAATGTTACAACTACAGTTCATCCTGTATATAAAATAATAATATATGCAATATATTCTTAGAATGGTTAGAAGGCCTATGATGGTTCCAAAGTTCGTACATTTTCATGTTTTTCTTTATTCTGTGTATTTTCCAAGAAATATCTGCACATTTTGCCATTTCCTTAACACCTTAACTTTCATTATACAGTATATATAATTGGCAAAAGAGAATGTTCCACTCTCAAATATTTGTTTGTAAGACAATAGTGCGTGCCACTTAAATGCTGGATTGGAGATAGTTCCTACGATCCAATTCTCTTGAAGAAGGCTGGAGATCGCAGATAAACATTACTGCGATGAGAATCGTTAATGAATGAGACGCAAGGTAACTATGAAATCTCAAAATTCAAAAAGAGATGTACGAACCGTGTTAATAAATGGGTTAGAGACAGTGCCAATGATAAAAGCCTTTAAAAAACGCTTGTAGTCACAGAAATTAAAATAAGTTACGTCGATGAACATGCTGAGAGATGAGAAACGACAGTTGTAAGAATAAACCGAAAGGAACAGGGAAGGTAATGAGCTGTAAACAGTTAAGAATCTAGGAATCACGACTTCAGTGGTTTGACCAAGCCATGAGGAAGGATGACTGAAAAATCTCGTAGAAATGACTCTTCCTGGAAAGGGAAGGATAAGTAGGCTTCTGACGAGATGGAACGACACTATCACCTCAGATTCTAGAAAATTGGTGGAAGGTGTCATATTCGATAGAAATGAATGATGAATAGATACTAGCGAACCCGCATCCTAAGGTGGAGTAATGACAGAGAAGACGAATAAAGAAAATAAGAAAATAAATCATGAAAAAGGAAAAGAAAGAAAGAAAGAGAGAGAAAGAAAGAAAGAAAGAAAGAAAGAAAGAAAGAAAGAAAGAAAGAAAGAAAGAAAACGCATTTTTTGGCCGTTCGTATAAATGTGTTATGCAAACTGAATATTCCCAATTTTCAGGTAAATATTTTGAGCCATCAAACAAGGATCTTTGAATCTCCATTGCTACATTATTGTTGTAGATGTTCATGCTGCTATTTAATTATGATGCCATTTAGATTAAGTACTATAGGAGGTCTTTAGCTTTTCAAACAATTCCACAAAATGTAAAATAGAATATGAGGTACGGTACGTGGGAATGATAGTAGACGGTGAAGAAAGAATTCTACCATGTAAACATATTTAAACCTGAGGAAACACGATAAAAATGATCCAGTATGTATATGAGTTGTGAAGTAGGGTGAAATGATAGAAGACAAGAACAGTTTTTGTTGAGATCCTTGTGAGACTTCGTTAGATGCAGATATTCAGTTCGCGAAATTAATAACCTTGTTGTAAGATATATTTTTCATGAATATACAAAAATGAGCATGGACCTGGTGTAATAATAATAATAATAATAATAATAATAATAATAATAATAATAATAATAATAATAATAATAATAATAATAATATCAACTGGGTTGAGTGGCCAGATGGTAGAGCATTGGCCTTCAGAACTCAAATTGGTGGGTTCAATTCCAGCTCAGTCTAATAGGTTTTTTTTTATGATGCTCAGATCATATCTATCTCGTGTCGGTAGAATTACAAGCGCGGAAAGGAACTTCTGCGGGAAATATTGCGGCAGCTCGACCGTAAAAGCACATAGTTGGCGAGATGTGGAACTGTTAGCTGTTATATCTTTCCCCACTGCACTCATCTGAACTTGTTCTACACAACTCAGTATTTGTTATCTCAGTCCACTGTCGTATGTTTTTCAGCCCCGAAGTCCTCCCTTCGAGGTCCTCTTCCGCCTTCTATTTTCCCTTCCAGAATGAGTCTGAGAAGGTGGGTATTTTTTTCCCCCTCAGTCTGCAAGGTATGACTGAAGTAACTCGTTTCTAGCTTTTTTTAATATTTTATAGTTGTTTTCCTTTCTTATTAATTCTTTGTTTGACGATTCCATTGGAGACAAGGCCTACCCAATCAGACTACATGGCGATAACATCAAAGCCTAAGTGGTTTTGTTTACCGCATTGTCCCTTCCGTCAGCATCCATCCATCATAAATGAGAACACATACGGTAACATGACCTCAATGTCTAGCCCATTAAAACTACATTAATTACCATGATCTTCATTGGCATAATAATAATAATCATCATCATGGCATAACATCTCAATAGCCTTGTTCCGATGTGAAGATTAAAGCTAAGTTTAACGGAACTTTCTTCATAACGCTCCTGAGCTGCAATAGTGGCACAACTCTAACATTCAAGTTCTTTGATAAATGAGTACAAAGTTTCCCTTAGTAGTGAATTCCAGAAATCATACGATTAATCTACGGAATAATGAGCACGCGATGCTGAATGCTCGATAGGAGTTCATTTAATACCGGGCGAGTTGGCCGTGCGGTTAGGGGCGCGCAGCTGTGAGGTTGCATCCGGGAGATAGTGGGTTCGAACCAGACTGTTGGTAGCCCTGAAGATGGTTTTCAGCAGTTCCCTATTTTCACACAATGCAAATGCTGGGACTGTACCTTAATTAAGGAGACAGCCGCTTCCTTCGCACTCCTAGACCTTTCATATCACATCGTCGCCGTAAGACCTATCTGTACCGGGTGAGTAGGCCGTGCGCTTAGGGGCGCGCTGCTGTGAGCTTGCATTCGGGAGATAGTAGGTTCGAATCCCACTTTCGACAGCCCTGAGGATGGTTTTCCGTGGTTTCCGCACCAGGCAAATGATGGGGCAATACTTTAATTAAGGCCACGGCCGCTTCCTTCCAGCTCCTAGGCCTTTCCTATCCCATTGTCGCCATAAGACCTATCTGTGTCGGTGCGACGTAAAGCAAATCGAAAAGAAAGTTCAGTTAATAAACGTGTTACTTAAACATTTCTCCTTGTAAGCCATGACCTGGACTTTTTGTGATGTGTCGCTATCGCTGCATATTTTTATTGATAATAATGGACTATCTTGGGAGTTTGCGGCTTATAATAATTAAGGAAAATTTGCGGACAATGCTAGAGTCTACAATGACTTCAATTTCGTATTTGAATTGTGCCACTATGGAAGCCCACGAGCGAAATAATAAATGCATGCCTAACTTTCTGAATGCAGCAGTTAATTTCTTCGACAAGATCCCACTTTTAATTAAGTGTGCATCCCAGGTATGATACAGCAGGCACCTATTGTAATGCTCTATGGATTGATATTTACGTTCGCTGTGAGGGGAGTGTTTTTACTGATCCCTCAGCACTATCCATACCTCACCAGATTCGATACTGTCACGTCAACAAATAAGATTGAGACTTGTGTGAAAGCTGCATTTTACTCTAGCCTGTGCCGAAAAAAGATGCAAAACTACAGGATTCATCAAGAAACAACAATATGTATGTTCGTGTGTAACTGTAATAATTAAGTTATTACAAGGTCTTTCAGCTCAACAAATAAGTAAAACTTTAGAATACGTGTTTGCGTACTAGATATGGAAAAACTCAAGTCTAAGTGAGAGAGAGAATGAGGAAACCCGAAGTGACCTTTTCCAGATGAGATTCGACTATCGGAACATCAACATGTACAGCTTCCCTCTAAGAGACTACCCTAGTGATTGTAATTTAATCTTATATTTAAGCGAATGACCCTACAGACAGCTCGATTAAGCTGTGAAGAGCTTCGCGATTGGTTAGGCTTGCACAGTGACCAAGAAAAGGTCGCTATTCCCACGTTGAGAGGGCTCGAGCTATATAAATCAAGAGGTCAAATGAGAACACACTCCGACCTATGACCTTTAGTATTTTCCTCTTACCGTGGGCAGAAGTCGTCTTCTCTTTGATTGAGGCACAATCTCAGATGACAGTCAGAAGAAGTTCTGGACTGTAATAATCTGCTCTCGAGCAAGTGCTGCCTTTCAATTTCACTTCTCATGTTCCTTTCTCGAAGAGGGGAAGGAAAACTTCTACATTTTCAATTACTCCTTGTATCTGCCTGATGATCATGATCGCTAAATCGCCTAGTCTATATAGTCTGACAACGAGGTTAGCCGGTTCGAGTCCCGTTAATGAAAATTTTCACCGTTAGAATGTTGGCCGGCAGGGTGGGAGAGGTCGGGGTATACACTTTCTAATTACTAGATTACGTGCCAAAAGCCTGGATTAAATTCCATAGCTCTCTGCAGTCTTCATTTGGAGTGGAAGCATGGTGGTTCGTACTCGGAAGCAGACGTTGAGCCTTGAGTAAAACCCTTGTTTTATTCGACAGGAGTAGGTTATATGCCGACACCAAATTTCAACTTAATTAAGGCTACGAAAGCTTCCTTTCCACTCCTAGCCCTGTCCTATAGTTGTTTTACGTCCTTAAAGTGCCCTACACGTGTCCCACTAATTAAGCAACAAAATCGGCTGCTGGAATAATATAACTTTTATTACGGATATCCCAGCAAGTAGAGGATACTTCACAACCGCAATCATGAGTATGAACGGTTCTTCTCAGAGCCAAACAACAACAAAGAACCTAGGACATTCACTGACAATACTACAAGTAAATGTTGAAGGCATAAGCAAGGCAGTGATCGACATACTTAAAAGAGTGCTTAATAACAACCAAGTGGATGTAGTACTCTTACAAAAAACTCACTGTGAAGACCAAAACCAACTCCTGTCCAGATGTAAGTTCTCAGGATACAGTCTTGTCGCAGCAACTTTCCATGAGAACTACGGAACAGCAACTTACGCTAAGATCAACATCGAGCAGGTGGAAGCTTTAAGTACAAGCGCTGACAATAATATATTCACCATCAAAATTAGAATTTCTGGCATAGAAGATATCACCATCTATAAACCTCCTTCCCAGCCCTGGGTTAATGAAGCCATTCAGAATATGGAACATCCTACTGCCATCCTAGGAGATTTTAACAGTCGCCACACCATCTGGAGATATAAAGATACCAATTCAGATGGTAATAGTATACTAGAATGGGCAGAGGCTGAAGATATTTTCTTGATGTATGATGCCAAAGAGAGAGGTACCTTTCACTCTACTAGATGGAAACATGACTATAACCAAGACCTCTGTTTTGATTCCAAAGACCAACAGGGCAGGCCGCTCCCTTGCAGAAGAAAAGTGTTAGAAAATTTCCCCCGAAGTCGGTACAGGCCAGTTCTTTTGAAAATTGGTACGGAAGTTCCAATTATAAGATCAAATCCAGTGCGGAGATGGAATTTTATAAAGGCTAAATGAGATTTCTTCACCCGTGAGATGGAACACAACATCCAATGGATTCCACGAGCTCTTGAAAACTATAACCGTTTTACTGTATGTTCTATAGCAAAGAAGCACATTCCCCGAGGATTTAGAAAGGAATACATCCCAGGGTGGAGCGAGAGGTGCAATATGAAGAATACCAACCCAGCAATCAAATGGAAGCCGCTCATGATTTACTGTATTACTTAGACTCTGCCAGGAAGGACCAACCCTCCATCAGAAAAGCTAGTTCTTTACGTCGCACCCACGATGGGACAGGAAAGGCCTAGGAATGGGAAAGAAGCGGCCGTGGCCTTAATTAAGGTACAGTCCCAGCATTTGCCTGGTGTGAAAATGGGAAACCATGGAAAACCATCTTCAGGGCTGCCGACAGTGGGGTTCGAACCCACTATCTCCCGGATGCGAGCTCACAGCTGCGCGCTCCTAACCGCACGGCCAACTCGCCCGTTCATCAGAAAAGCATGGTCCCTGCCTTCTTAAGAAGCTGGGCGGTAGTACCCCTAATTACCACAGCAAGAACTCTAAAATAAAGCCAGAACATATAGAAAGCAGGATTGTAGGCTTAACTAGAGCATCAGCAGACACTGAAAGGGATGAAACAAGGCAAATCCTAAACGAGCTAAAGATAGAACTATCCAGAGCTGAAATGAACTCTCAGTTCTCCGAGAATTTTTCAGTTGTAGAGATCTCAGCTGATTTGAAGGAAACAATATTGGGGAATGCAGCACGCTTGGATGGTATTCATCCCGAATTTCTATCGCACAGTGGTCCTAGAACTATGGAATAGCTTGCTAAATTCTTTAGTGGCATCCTAAAGAAAAGAAGGCTCCCACCTCTTCTTAAAAGAACTAAAGTAGTTGCTGTTGTGAAGCCTGGGAAAAGTGGCTGTAATGCGGAAGATTATCTACATAAAGCTCTACCGAGTATCTGCTAAAAACGACTAGAAAGACTGATCTATAACAGAATCTCAGCTACAGTACTTCAGCACATTCCAGTTGAACAGGCTGGATTCAGACCTAACAGGAGCTGTTGCAATCAGGTTTTGGCACTAACCAGCTATATTGAGCAGGGCTTTCAAGAAAAAATGAAAACGGTTGCTGTGTGTGTGGACTTATCATCAAACTGCGATACAGTCTGGTGGAAAGGGATTATCCTAAAAATTATCTCTTGCAAGACCATAGCTTCCCTGGTCAAAATATGCTATGCAATAGCCTAATTTAAGTACATCTCAATGGAAACATAAGCAGATCCTACAGATGAAATTATACTTTGCCGCAGGGTTCTGTTCTTGCTCCACTTCTCCTGAACCTCTACACGGAAGATCTTCAATGTATCATCCGCACACTTTATCTTGGTGCATTTACACCCTAGTGCTGAATCGGTCGACCTCGGCGATCTTCGAGATTCGTACAGGCAACCTTTGAAACACAAACTATGAATCGCTTAAGCATCGTTGTGCGACATCTGGCGTACACTTTACGTACTAGTACTGTTGTTGTTTACACAGCAAAGCCAACGTATATAATTCGTGCTAGGAACAAGATTCGTATCAAGAAATGTTTTATAATGTTATATAATGTGTATGTGACATAGTTGTTGGCTTAAGATGATAACGGTTTAGAAATTTCATATCGATCGATCATATTCTGGATTCAATTCAGATTTCATTTTCATTGAGTTGGCAGCACCAGGCAGCACTATTGATACCGGGACAGCTCCCTCCTTACTCCTCACCCCCCTACACAAATGCACCAAGATAAAGTGTGCGGATAATACTTCGTGCCGAAAGTTAATATATTATGCTGACAACATAGCCCTAACAGTACAGTCCGCAGACTTTGAGACCGCTGAAGCCATTCTCACAGAAGATCTCCTAAAAGTGGATAGATACCTCAACAACTGGCTATTGAAACCCAATGTAAACAAAACAGAGATTTTACATTTCATCTAGACAACATGAGAGCCCATTACATTCCACAAGTTCAATTCAGAGGCCAACAGATAAAATACTGTGCTCATCCAAAATACTTGGATGTTGTACTGGATCACTTTTTGATATATAAAGAACACCTATGCAGAACAGCAGCAAAGGTTAAAACACGTAACAACATCCTTCACAAACTCAGTGGCACTAGTTGGGAAGAAAATGCTAATGACCTCCGAACAACAGTTCTTGCCCTAGTATACCCAGTTGCAGATATTGCAGTCCTGCATGGGTCAACAGCGCACACACAGGAAAAGTTGAAGTCAAGCTGAATGATACCATGAGGGCAGTGTTTGGCACACTCAAATCCACACCACTTAAATCCTCCTCACCTTCGAAGGCTAACTGCTCTGAAGAAGGAATGGTCAAAATGTACTGTAAATACACTCTTGTCGATTCATCAGGACTGCAACCCTTAGAAGCATGGATTATTAAAATCTCGACATCCATCATGGCAACTAGGAAAGAGGCTGGTTTGAATCACAGTACAACATGAATAATGCCTGGAGGGAAGAGTGGGCTGCTTCAAGTCCTGACTAGCTAGGGTTAATATCCGACCCCTGTGGGAAACTTGCTGGGTTCAACTTTCCAAGAAGAATCCGGTCTTCGTTGAACAGAGTGCGCACCGGTCTTGGAAGATGCAACTTCTGGCTCCACAAGTGGGGAAAAATTTCCAACCCTAATTGCGACTGCGACCATGTTATGATGATGTACCCACTTCGGAGCTTCCAGGGAGGATACTACGAATTTCGGTGCAAGTGAGGAGGCAGTGAACTGGCTAAATTCTCTGTACATTAAACTCTATGTTATATTTCCATCCACCGTTCTCGATAGCTGCAGTCGCTGAAGTGCGGCCAGTATCCAGTATTCGGGAGATATTAGGTTCGAACCCCACTGTCGGCAGCCCTGAAAATGGCTTTCCGTGGTTTCCCATTTTCACACCAGGCAAATGCTGGGGCTGTACCTTAATTAAGGCCGCGGCCGCTTCCTTCCCACTCCTAGCCCTTTCCTGTCCCATCGTCGCCGTAAGACCTATCTATGTCGGTGCGACGTAAAACAACTAGAAAAAAAAAATTCCATCCATCGATCTTTCGTCCGATTGTTGTTCTATATGCTTTAAGCTTATATATCTTTAAGTGTTTGTAGTATATATATATATATATATATATACCGGTATATCTATAGTTTCTCTTTACCCTCTATATGCCATACAAAATAAATAAACAACATCCCATCGTCGCCATAAGACCTATCTGTGTCGGTGCGAAGTAAATCAAAGTGTTAGAAAACTGCAAAAATCACTAAAAGCAATACGCTAAATAAATAAATAAATAAATAAATAAATAAATAAATAAATAAATAAATAAATAAATAAATAAATAAATAAATAAATAAATAAATAAATAAATAAATAAATAAATAACCTCCTCCTTATAAGACTTAACAGAATTTATCTGGTTTGTTGATTCATTCTGAGAGTTAGGGAGTTCTCGGATATCCGTTCCAAATACTTACGTGTACAAAACCAGTCAAATTCGAATGCAAAATGTTCCGCTTCAATTTGTCAACCTAATGAAGAATAGTTGTGCAGTATAATCAAATCGCATTAACAATGACTCATTGTTTGTTCCGTTAAAGCAACAACAACAAACATCATCATCAGTAGGGTCATTGAAGGATATGTATGTAAAACTTCCTTTCTGTACACTTCAAAAGTTCGTATCACATTTCATTCTTATCACGGATTAAGTACACAAAAGTCTAAAGAAAGTTTAGTTGAATTTTTGCCTGTCTGTTTGTTTGTTACGACATCATGTGAAAACGGCTGAGCAGAATATTTCGAAACTTCGAAGTTATGTTTACGGATAGTCAGATTGTGCGCTAGGCTGTATGTTATTTATGTTATTGGTTTTACTCCTCACTAACCACTTGACGGTTTTCGGATGCGTGTTCTTTGATTAGTACCCAATGGCATAGCAATATTAAAACCAAAACTGGAAGTAGTAAATTTCTGCATAAATATTAGCTGTAACATTCGATAAATTTTGTATAAAAAGTTGTGCAAAGTATGTCTTCCGATCATTTAACTTCGATATATTTTTACCCTACGAGTAATACATAATAACGGAGGTAATCGCGATTTTTCCACTTTTCACAAAGGTAAACCTTCGCAAATATCAAGTTACCTACACATAACAAAAATTATAGAAAATACAATTTAAAATATTTTATGACACATGTAATGTTACCGCGAGCTATGATAGCGGAGTTACTGTATTGATGAATTTAGATATTTACTGTACAGTTCAGCAACAGGCATGGGAGTATCAGGAGCATATCAGTGACGCGTTGTGTAGCTAATAATGGAATAAAACACACAATATAAACAAGGGATTTCTGTCAGAAGAGAGACAAGTAACGCCAGACCCAGCTCCTTCTTCGTGCTCGCTTAACGTTTTTCCCGTTTTAAGCCTTTAGGAAGCTCTTCGTTCTCAGAAGGACAACGTATATTCTAATGTAGGCGGTGTTATTGTTATTATATTAATAATATTAAAATTAATTGTTAATATTAATTAATTATTAATTATATAGTTATATAGTTAATAATAAGCAGACTTTGTAAAGGCAACGCAAAATTACAAGAAAAATTCTAGGCCCGAAACTCGCAAGTGGATAACACCGAATCAGAGGCAAACAGGTAATCAAACAATATACAGATATTCACAGTGACATTAGAAAGAGCAGGTTAAGATTATATGGGAACTAGCTAATGTACCCGTGCTTCGCTACGGAATTTTTAGGAACACTGTCTTTGTGTTTTTCCCCATTCAAGTCCACATAGGTCATTGCAATGACGTCGCTAGGAAAGTGGCGATTTAAAGCAATGTTACTATACAAACTACTCGATCAAATGTAAAACCGCATATTTTTTCACTTTTAACGAACAGTCCAAAGGTCCAGGGCTGGAATGATCAGGTTGCAGACAGACGCGAACACTCCTCTACCATTATCCCATTAAATGTGCACACTGCTCATTCTAATCAGTGCCTCAGAGTAGGGATTAAATAGCTGGATTGCTATGATGAACCACTGTGTTACGTACCAGTAGTATCAGAAAATTTATGAACCAGAGGAAAGGAATGGCGTGCTAAAAGAGAGAGAGATCTAACTCCCCAGGTACTTCCCGCCAACATTCAGGCAGGCTGTTATCCTCGGTAAGCAGCAGTAATCCCATCTAACTGAGATGAGTGGCGGCAAAAGACACAACGCAAATCACAACAAACAATGGTCAATGTAATGTTATTGTTGTCAATTTTAGGAGCTATCTATAGTGTAGGCCTTCACATTTAGTTTTCTTCCGACTCTCTAATATCAGGGCATCTTATAAAATTATTTACGTATAGCTTAGATTGCAGTTTCTTATTCCCCCAACTTTACATACCGATTTTCATTAAAATCTGTTTACCCATTTTCTCGTGACTCTGCGCTGATGTGAACTTAGCAACAGAAATCCAAATTCATTAATATCTATGTTATCATAGCCGTTACGTTAAAAACGTATAAGATATAAATGATCGTAAATTTAATACTATATAGCTTTAGTTATGTAGTAGTTATAGTAGTTGTAGGCCAGTTATATTTATGGATAGGACTACTAATAACATAAATATTTGAGAATTAAATTTTAGGCCTTCCCCTAAACTACCATTTCACTCAGCGTGAATAAAATTATTTATGGCTTAGATTATAGCGACTTATTCTCTGACTTTACATACCGATTTTCATTAAATTCTCTTCAACCGTTTTCTCGCAATGTACAGACAGACAGACAGACAGACAGACAGACAGACAGACAGACAGACAGACAGACAGACAGACAGACAGACAGACAGACAGACAGACAGACAGACAGACAGACAGACAGACAGACAGACATTACGGAAAATTAAGTTGTTACTGTGGACACAATGGATACAGAAATACAGTTCTCTTTAAAATCTGAGCAATGTACAGACTAAACTCTTATTATATATATACAGTATATAGATATAATAATATACCCAGACTTACAAAACAAATAGTCGAGTTTTATGAAAACAGGAGTAAAGTCAAAGCAGACACAGTGAAATCGATTGGCGAAATCAAAAGACCTGAGGATAAAGGGGTGTAGATATGTATAAATATGTGTGGACCTGGGATGGGAAAATATATGTACGAAAAGATGATAGATACTGTACCAGGAACGAGCGGTACACGCCGTATTTTTAAAGATGTATCTTATTTAATTATAACGCGCGCCCTTTACTGCAAGCTTGATGTGTGTACGTTTAGCAGAGGGAGCCAGCATGAAGCGTAGACAGCTGCGAGTGACGTAGATGCAGGAGCGAGATAGGCTACCCGGCCGTTCAGATACTTGCCACACGACATGGACTAGGGTTCCAGAAACTTAGACTCTGAAATTTTCAAAACCTTCCGTGATAAGGGTCGTATCAACTCGAGAGATATGTCATTTTGTAGGGAATTACGTGAACGTCTACCATAGCAAGTTTCAAGCAAAACCACTGAGGGATTGTCGCATAATTCCATTTCTTAAGAATCTCGACATCTGATGACGTATGAGCTCCAAATCGTATATAAGACGAGCGAGCTAAGCAGTAGATACCAGTTCCAGTCCAGTCCCAACTGGGAGTTCTGATGTGTCAGACTCACGATGCTACGTCATAATTCTGTTGGTCAGAACATACTACTGTTCAAAGTCTGCGAGTGAAGTGAACTTAGGTTCTGTAAGTAAATCAGACTTAGAATTTGTGTGCAAGTAGGGACTTTGATATTTGTCACTTGTTTAAAAAATTTTCAACGGATTGTGGAACTTAGATTTCTCACCATCGAGTGTTATAAATGTGCTAATGAACTTTGATATTTGTCAAGTCTTTAACATTATTCAACGAATTGTGGAACTTAGATTCCTCACTATCAAGTGTTGTGAATGTGGTAATTATTTCAAAGTGACACACTGTATTCCTCACTATCAAGTGTTGTGAATGTGGTAATTATTTCAAAGTGACACACTGTAACCTTGTGTAAATAACTGTGGATTTTCCTTAGATGTCTCTAGTTCTAAACTCAGTTCAATTTATTTCATTTGTTACGCAAAGGTGATCTTGAAAGTGCTTAAACTACTTCGCCATACGAGTGTTTCCCTATTGCGCAATTCAATACTCGAGTGCTTCAATACAAGTGATTGATTTTGTGTTGAAGTGAACGGTGATCAATTCAAACTGGATTGAATTTGTAACTGTACATAATATTTTCTAAACTTTATTATTTCATAAGAGTGATTAACATTTTATCAGTTCGTCGCTAATAACGGTGTCCAATGGATAAACTCTTGAGCAACTATATGTTTTTGTGTCAAGTGCAACATTATTTACTGTGGCAAATAACCACGAACAGTTCATAATACGTCAACAAGCTTTAGTTTCATTATTTCATGAAGCCAATACCCATGAAATGTGAATTATTTTTTCTTTCTTAATTCGATGCAACCCGGATCTTCAACTTCTTAAATGACATTTAAATTCTACTATCTACAAGTGACAAGTAAAGTTCTGACTACTTCAAACTCCATGTTACGTCAATAATAAAGTCAATCGTTGGTGCCAAATAAATGTGTCGGGGGACTGTGTAAATGTGGACGCTCGTATGAGTAAATCACGAGTGATTACCCCGCGGCAAGATCGTCGGAGAAGCTTTAAGATCGTCTAAGGCTTCAGGTACGAGATACGAGTTCAACCCCCATGTTGGACGATCCTGGGTGTTCCAGCTCCATTCCATGGTGACGAAAGGGCCCTGCAGAATGTATTCGATTCCATGGTGACAAGGAGACCTGAGAGTACGAGGTTACCTGTGGGCGATTCTGAAGACATCGAATATCTGCACCAAGGTGATATGCAATTCAACCTGCATTTAATTTGAATAAACTAATTTCTTTAAAGAAATCTCAATTTTCTTGTAAATAGGACCTATCCTCCTGTACCAAGCCTTAGCTAACTTTCACCTAGGATTGCCCTGAGAAATGTCTTGTGCTCTTTTAAAATCAACAGTAGAGTCGGGCTATATTTTACTGGTACAATACCTCCCGAGTAATTAATGCCAAAACAATTGATGATATTGTCAGATTAGAATAATGAATTGTACAGTTCAACCACTTAAACAAAAAATACCATCATAATTAATGGATAGGTCAGAAAATCAATTAAATAGCTTAGGAGAAGCTAAAGATAAAGAGAACAAAATTAGGATGTTACATATTAATGCTCAGAGTATACGTAACAAATGGATAATGTTATCAAGTCTTATTGTGCAAGCATACATGCCTGATGTTATAGTTAATACAGAAACTTGGCTGAATCCAAAAGAAGAAATATATTATAACTTCTCAAATTATGATGACTATTTTTGTTCAAGGTCATTAAAAAGGTGGTGGGATTGTCATTTATGTCAAGGAGTGCTATAAAGCTAAGGTCCTAACAACTGTAAAATCTACATATGTGCCGTTTAATGTGTTATTAGTTGAAATGTCTGGTTCTGATGGAGAGATTCTTGTTCTAGCTTACTATAATCCAAATATTAAATATGCTGATCCATTGATCACATGTCTTGAAGAGATGTGGAGTAAATATAACAGAAAGTTGTGTGTTACTGTTGGAGACGTTAATATAGATAAACTGGAAGATGAATTGTACAGGTTAAGTGTATGTTATAATCAAATATCTTGTAATCATGTATATCCCACTAGAGTTACTAACAATAGTGCAACATTGATAGATCATATATGTATAAGCGAACACCGCTCTTTTCAGTTGAACAACATTTTTAATGATTTTAGTGACCAAAATATATTAGCATTTGACTTAACAAATCAGATCGCCGTCCAAACAAACAAGAAACGTCTTGAAAACAAAAGAATAGATGTTAAACGTTTACTGAACACATGTTTAATAATCCCTTAATAATTAATAAGAATGACAAGTGTAACATAGTAGTAAATAAAATAATTAGCTATATAGACGGAAAGTGTACGCTGTTCGTCAATAACCGAAGTAACTTAAACAGTAAGAGACCAACATGCCCATGGATGACACCTGACCTCTTGAAACTTGTTGAACAGAAGAACAAGCTTTATGCCAAAATTAAAAGGCAACAACTTAGAAACAGAATGGGGTATGAATATTATTCAGAAGAACTAGTAGTGGACTACAAATCACTATGTAGAAAAGTAACTAAAATGAAAAGGGAACTAGAGAATTCATATTTTATAGACAGATTAAATATTACAAAAACTATTGGAAAGTGGTACCTGAAATCCTAACCACCGACAGCGATAATGATAATAAGGAAATAGACTTGAGAGTACAGGATACGGTTATCACAAATCCACTCGAGATAACAACAACATTTAATGAATATTTCACTAATATTGGTCAAACTCTAGCTGCTAATATTCCAAGTAAAACCACTCCCAATTCAGATACAGGTCCATATAGTTCTCTATTTTTACACCCTGCCAACGATAATGAAGTATTACATACAATCATAAAACTGAAAATACCAGAAGCCGTGACTATTATGGTGTAAGTAACAACCTTATGAATAAATTGGCTCCGTAACTAGTCCCCTATATTCTTCTTCGTTTTGCCTCATGACTGAGGCGTCGTGACTATCATAATATTCAGCCATCTAGACGATGAAACATACTCCGCCATTCTTCCTTATCTAAAGCTTTCAATGCGGTTACTCCGAGAGAACTCTGTAGAGGGCCGTTCACCATGTCAATCCATCGGGTCGGTACTCGTCTTCGTTGTCTGGTTCCCTGGACTTTGCCGTCAACAATCAACTTTTGAAGACTACTATCTCGGCGCATTATGTATCCTATGTCCAAAGTAGCGTACGATCCGCTGGGAGACCTTACACGATAGACGAACTTTTATCTGAAGTTGGTTCAGGATTGATGTGTTAGAGCGAAGAGTTGTCCAAGGAATCCTCAACATTCTCCTCCAGCACCACATTTAAAGGCTTTCTATCCGTTCACGATCACGTTTGAGGATGGTCCACGTCTCTGTGCCATACAAGAAGACTGAGAAGACTAGAGATTCAACGAGCTTCTTTTTTGAATTTATGGTGATGTTATTATCTTTACATACTGTATCTTCCGCAGACGGATCATTGCTACCTTTGCTATTTCAATTCTTCGCTTTATTTCATCTTGGAACCACCAGAATTGGATAGTAAGGAGCCCAGATATACATACTGATGTACAACTTCTCACCCTCCAATCTGTTTGATATTTGGACTGTTGTTGTTCTTACGATCAACAATAATGACTTTGGTTTTCTGTCGATTTAGCCATAATCCAATTTCTAGGCTTGCTTCCTGAACACTTTTGACCAGCCCTGTCAACTCCTCTTCAGTTGATGCTATCAAGGTGGTGTCATCAGCAAATCTCAAGTTGTTGATCTTGCATCCCCCAATGGGAAATCCTTTGTCCCAGCCATCTAATGCAGTTCTCATTGAATATTCACCATAGAGATTGAAAAGTAACGGTGACAGGATACATCCCTGACGGACTCTAGCCCTCGTACAAAACTGCTGTGACTGTTTGTTTTGAATCTTCACAGTGGCTGTATTTTCCTTATAGAAAGACTTGAGGAGATCAATCAAATGGAGTGGCAAACCCACGTCATCCAAGATTTTCCAAAGATGGTTGCATTTGACGGTATCGAAGGCCTTTCGATAGTCAGTAAAGCACAGGTATACCGGAACATTGAATTCTCTAGCCTTTTCTATGATTTGTCTTAGGCTTAAGATCTGTTCGCGAGTACCTTTTCCTTTCATGAATCCAGTCTGGACTTCAGGAATCTGATACTCTAGGAATGCCCGCAGTCTGTTATGCAGGATATGAAGCATAATTTACAGGCATGTGAAATCAAAGCAATTAAGCGTTAATTTCCACATTTTCCTCGATCCTTTCTTGTGGATTGGGACAAAGATTGACTGTACCCATTCCTCGAGCCAGCTCCTGGAATTCCATACTGTTTGGCAGATTTTCAACAGCATTTCAATTCCGGCATCGCCTGTAGCTTTCAAGATTTCTGCACTTATTCCATCAGATCCACACGCTTTTACAGTTTTCAGCATTTTCAAAGTCATTTCTACTTCATCTCGGAGGATGTTAGGTTCAGGATCTGACTATCATCTTGTGCATTGCATTGTTCACTGTACAGATCTTGGTAGTACAATCTCCATGTTTCTAGAACATTCTCTATATCCACAACATCATCACCCTGTGGGTTCTGTACAATCCAGGAATATGGCTTGAAATCTTCAGTGATTATTCTAATTTTGTCAAGGAGATCCTTACTGTGGTTTTGATTTGCATGATCTTCAATCTCGGAACGAATGTTACTAAGGAAATTATTCTTATCTCTTCTACAAGAAGACTGAATCCTTCGATCAAGATCAAGCATTTGCTCTCTTTTTTCTTTAGTTTTAATGCCAGATTTTTAAGGCACCTTTTTTCTTCTACAAGCTGGAGGGTCAAGTCAGAGATCCACTGTTGCCTTCCAGTATTTGGTACTCTAGATTCATTCAAAGAGGATTCTATCCAGTTTTAGTCGCATTCCACAGCCCTTCTGCAGTTGTTACTGGATGCTGTAATATGAAGGCACTTCGCGCCAATGATTCCTTGAATGACGACATATTAACTACGTGTGGTAACGTGTGTGATCTTTTAAATGGTGTTTGAAGTTTTATTCTTATTTATGTTCTAAGGAGCTGATGATCACTGCCACATACTGCGCCAGGACAGGTTTTGGTGTCCATTACAGAAGACCTCCATCTTGAACTGATCAGGATGTAGTCAATCTGATTTTTATATTGACCATCAGGTGAAGTCCATGTGTACATGTGCCGGATGTGATGCTTGAAGACTGTGTTAGTTATAGTGAACCTGCTTTGAATTGGAAACTCAAGAAGCCTGTTTCCCCATTTATTTATTTCCCAATTCCATATATTCCTACTGATGTTCTGACATGCTCATCATGTTGCGTTGAACCAATTTTGGCACTGAAGTCTCCCATAACAATAGTTAGTTCTCTGCTTGGAAAAACTGAAACAGTAGCATCAAGATTTTGATAGAAGCGGTCGATTATTTCATCAGACGCATCCACTGTTGGGGCATAAACCTGAATGATGTTGATTGAAAGTGGCTTGCATTTGAGGCTTAGTGTTATAATGCGATCATGAACAGATTTATATCACAATTGCTACCACGTTACTGCTTTTTTCACCATTTCCAGAAAAGTAGACCCAATGATTACCACTTCTAAAATGGCCATTGTTTTTCCAGTGAGTTTCACTTAACACAACCACTCTTGTATTATCAGGAAAAGTTTTCCTGAAGCTAAAAATCCTCTCTCATTCCGAGTAGCCACACTTTGCTTTGTTCTTCCAGTCGCAAATTTCGCATATGCAGCCTGGTTGCCTACATGCACATGCCCACTTTGCAGCTTGGAACCGCAAAAGCGCCGGTTGTCAGCCGGGTCGCATGACGAATTAGATCCATGTAAGGCAGGTATCATGATAGTGTTCATGGCAATAATAGTGTAATGAGATCCCTCTCTCTTCCACACCGCAGTACCACAACCGAAAAACCAGTCATTCTGGTGACGCTTGAGGCTCCCCGCTCTTGACCCATCTCGAGCATGAATTGCTCTGTGTATCAAGTCGATACTGATGGCGCTGCTGCCCGACATCAGGTCATCAGTGGATTTCATTGGCATTTACTCCACTAAGGGACCACCGCCCTTCCTCAATGAGCTCATCCGCCCGAAGCCGTTGGCTCCCTGAGAGTGTCAGGTTATTTCTCGCTGCTTAACACTCAACGTGAAGTCGCTGGCTGTACGGTCTACTGCATACCGTAGCAGAGCAAGACTCTGGCCAGTTTACCCGCCCTAAAGATGGCTGACTAAGTTAGGGCAGAAGGTGTAGATGAATAATTTAAAACTGTGTGGCCTAGGCGACGCATAAATGGAGAGTAGAGTCACCATCTGTTTCGTTGTTTCCATGGTTATGTAAAATGGCCGACAATTAGGGCCGAAAGATTTACGAGAGAAAGTAACAAATTGCCCATCTAACTGATGTTTATTGTGGATTGATTGTAGAAATTCAATATCTCGGACACTTAGGGCACACAAATATAGAAAAAATATGACCTTAATAACTCTTGTAACAGATCGTAGCCACAAGAAAACACGAACTCATGGACAGCACATATGGATATATCACATATAGCTCCTAGAACCACAACTGAGGCAGTAGATCTTAATAAATTTATATTTTTATCAGCACATCTACACCTGATCTTGATTCAAGGCCTGATATGGCGTGACGGAAAATTAGTCCCCTGTTTACACAACTTATAAATACATCGTTTAATTAGGCTACTGTCCCCAAAACGAAGAAGGTCTCAAAAACTGTACCAATATACAAAGGTTTAGATAAATTTGACGTAAATAACTACCGTCCAATTTCTATACTACGTATCTTATCTAAAATTTTAGAAAACATAGTTAAAGAAAGATTGCTGAGCTTTTTACTTAAAAAGATATTTTTACAGATATCAGTATGGATTTTTACCATATTCTACTACATACAATGCAATAGAAAGCATAATAATTATACTTCAGGAAAATTTAGACTGAGAAAATATAGTGTACCCGTCCAAATAGTATTTTATTAGATTTAGAGAGGTTAGTTCAATTCTTGTAATGTAACACGGGTATACGCACGAACAAGCATCAGCTGGTCGTCAGGCCGTTCTGTTGCGGGCAAGATAAAACTGTGTCAGGTGGTCAAGGACATCAAAACGTCACGCGGCTCACGTCATTCGGAGAGCGCCAGATGACGAAAGGGGAGAAGGATTCCAGAAATATCTACACCAAATATGGAACAGCGAATCACGTCGCAGAATAGCTGTCAACGAATGGAGCCGTTCTACAGACGGAAATCTTCTGGAAGGAAGAGTAACAGAATGTCTTTAGCGTGAGACTGAGCAACGGAATACGAGTCATTGCTAATGGTATTGGAGAATTTAGTTGACTATGTGATGGTACTGCGCAGCATTATAGTGTTCGAGTGTTCGCATAGACGGGTCAGCCAAGTATAGATCTCATTGCAGTACATTCGACTGGGAGAAACATTACAAACCACGGACAGTCACAGCAAGATGTTACGCCGGATTTTTATTGCAGTGACTTATGGAATGTTCTGGAAGGCACCACGAGGCAAATTAATCATCGAACTGGAAGCTTCGAGAGTGAACCTGGCCGAATAATATTGTTTCAAAAGTATTATATTCGAAATTATGACGATTCAATGAAGTGCTTTAAACTCATAATAGGGTCGAGATTTGAAGTTAAGTATTTTAAGGCAAATTATTAGAATACAACGAGTGAGGATCCAATTCTAAAATCAAATTTTAGTTTCAGCAAAATCTACGAGAGCCAGTCGTCATCATGGACCGACCAAGAAGGAAATCCTGGGGGGGGGGGGCTTCTAAGACATCGCTGGAGTGATTATATACACTCATGCTCAGAAATTAAGGATAATGCTGATTCATGGTGAAACAACGCTATGGTGGGCGGTTTGCGGTTTTCAATCACCTCGGGGTATGACCATGTGGTGCATTTGACCTGCGGTCATCGCACGGTGGCGCTGGCAGCAGTCCAAATACGCAGAAGGGTGTTGGTGCATGTCAGAGTACGGTGCAGCCAGTAAGTGTGCAGATGTTTTCAGATGTGCTAATGGTGACTGTGTGGTGAAAATGGCTCAACGAACACATATTGATGACGTTATGAGGGGTAGAATAATAGGGCGACTGGAGGCTGGTCAAACACTGCAAGTCGTAGCACGGGCCCTCCGTGTTCCACAAAGTGTGATCTCAAGATTATGGCAACGATTCCAGCAGACAGGAAACGTGTCCAGACGCTACAGTACGGGACGTCCGCAGTGTACAACACCACAAGAAGACCGATATCTCACCATCAGTGCCCGCAGACGGCCACGGAGTACTGCAGGTAGCCTTGCTCGGGACCTTGCCACAGCCACTGAAACACTTGTTTCCAGACACACAGTCTACAGACGACTGAACAGACATGGTTTATTGGCCCTGCAAGGTGCATTCCACTGACCCCTGTTCACAGGAAAGCCCGTAAAGCCTGGTGTCAAGAACACAGTACATGGTCATTGGAACCGTGGTCCCAGGTTATGTTCACGGACGAGTTCAGGTATAGTCTGAACAGTGATTCTCGCCGGGTTCTCATCTGGCGTGAACCAGGAACCAGATACCAACCCTGTAATGTCCTTGAAAGGGACCTGTATGGAGGTAGTGGTTTGATGGTGTGGGGTGGGATTATGATTGGTGCACGTACGCCCCTGCATTTCTTTGACAGAGGAACTGTGACAGGTCAGGTGTATCGGGACGTCATTTTGCACCAGTATGTCCGCCTTTTCAGGAATGCAGTGGGTCCCACCTTCCTCCTGATGGATGATAACGCACGGCCCAACCAAGCTGCCATCATGGAGGAGTACCGTGAAAGAGAAGATATCCGGCGAATGGGGTGGCCTCCCTGTTTTCCAGACCTAAACCCCATCGAGCACGCCTGGGATGCTCTCGGTCGACGTATCGCTGCACGTCTTCAAACCCCTAGGACACTTCAGAAGCTCCGACACGCACTGGTGCAAGAATGGGAGGCTATACCCCAGCAGCTGCTCGACCACCTTATCCAGAATATGCCAACCCGTTGTGCGGCCTGTGTACGTGTGCATGGTGATCATATCCCATATTGATGTCGGGGTAATTGCGCAGGAAACAGTGGCGTTTTGTAGCACATGTGTTTTGGGACAGTTTTCTCAAATTATCACCAATACCGTGGACTTATAGATATGTTTCGTTTGTGTTCACTATGTGCCTATGTTATTAGCGCCAGTTTTGTGTATTACCACGTTGTGTGGCACCACAATATGCAATTATCCTTAATTTATGAGCATGAGTGTACTATCTGGCTGCACAGTGTTAAACCGACGCGTGTGAGCCAGCACGATGAACTTGTTCATCTATAATCCGCCATAATCTGGAGGAAGAACCTACATCTACACCTTTATTCAAGACGCCGGAGATATACATCGGAAATGTAAGTACCTTTGTTTTACATTTTCCTTTCTTTCTGTCGATTGCTAATTGGATTGTATTCTTATATAATGAAATCTTGAATTTAGTTAGAGTAGTAGAATTTCGATAATGGTAATGGTAGAGTAGACATTGATTTATTGATTCATTGATCTCATTTTATTGATTTATTGAATTGTTGCTGTGTTGATTCATTGATTAATCCCCATTTGTTGGTGAATTTCATGAGGGTATGAGAGTAATTAAGATCTTCAAAATGGATAACGAGGAAATTAAGGCTATAATAATAATAATAATAATAATAATAATAATAATAATAATAATAATAATAATAATAATAATAATAATAATAATAATAATAAAGATGATGAAAGATTTCATTAAAAATCGTGATGATAATAACAATAATTTATCAGTCAGTATTAAAGCAATGATTTAACTAAAGCATTGGTAGAGAATGACTTGTGAAATAATTCTGACCTTAGAAGGGAAGGTGATAGTTGTGGTAAGTAGGCAGTTCATCGAGATGATGCACTTAGGAATAGTTATCATGGAAATAATAATAATGATTCAGAATAAATTAAAGTTGTTGTTGAGAGATAAATGTGGGGGTCAATTGTGTGATGATTCTTTTTATGAATATTTGACAACATGATGACTGCTAGAGTACATGTTAGTCGGTAAGGTATTTGTGATTATAGTGATATGATTATTCATTCTGGGAGTAATAATAAAATGTGGCTCAACAACTTGTATTATGTAAAGGAGACTTAGTAATTTTTCCAAGAAGCTAGATGAGTGCATTCTTCGAAGTGTCCGTAACTGATGGTAGTGATTATCTTATTCATCCAATTTTTGGTCATTTATGGCATGTGACTGTGTTATGCGTTGCTATGATCTGTGCATATGCTGCAAGGGTCTTCAACTTAATCCAAAAGGGAGATATAATAATAATATAATAATAATAATAATGATCTTGATGCTGTGATGCTGATAAATAATTGGGGTAGATTGTGAAATTGTGCGACGACCTATCAGTGTATTTGTGACTTTCCATGGATTCTTGTCATGTGGATTTTTGATTCTGTTTGACGCGCATTGATTTATGTGGTACTTTACAATCCAGCTAAGTCACTTAGAGAGTGGATGATTGTTTAAAATTTTTAAATATAGGAATACAGTCGGATGTAATCTGAGAAGGAGGGGAAACTTGCCAAAGAATTTTCCAAAGGAATTTGTCAGGAATTTGTAAAGAATTTTCCAAAGGAATTTGTTAGGAATTTGTAAAGATTTTTCCAAAGGAATTTGTCAGGAATTTGTAAAGAATTTTCCAAAGAAATTTATCAGGAATTTGTAAAGAATTTTCCAAAGAAATTAGTCAGGAACTTGTAAAGAATTTTCTAAAGTAATTGTTGAGAATTTGTAAATGGATTTTTCCAAGAATTTTCATAGTGTTTCTGAAATGAATTTACAGAGTTTTAATTGAAGAATTTTCTAAAGAGTGCGTAAAGAATTTGGGAATTAATTTCCTGGAATTAGCCATGAGTTTGAAAAGGAAGTTCAAAGTATTGGTAAAAATATTTATTCTTTAGGAAAATATATTGTAATTAAACGATCAAATGGAGCAATATTGTTCTAACGACGTTTTCGCTAACATTATGGTCTGTTCAATGTTACAGTTCATAAATCAACGGTTCAGACCAGAAGCATGGTTTCAGACAAGAAGTTTATGTGATGATGGATTATAATGAATGGAACCCATAAGCAGCATGTGTATATACGTTCTCATTAACAGATCAAAAACAGTCTTATTATGTTGAAGTTGTATATAAGTGAATCGTTTTTTATATTTGGATGTCCAGACTGTTGTTTATTTAATAAATGTTATTGTTATTTTGCCCTGATTTTTATTATGCTGTGTCACCTATCCAGTCACCTATAGCCATGAAAATATAAATTCCATAAGGTCTGCCCCTAAATAGTAAAGACGGCCCTGCGAACGTTCTACCCGTTGGGACTATCGCTCCGCTGACTGAGCGACCCCGGAAAAGGGGACAATAGCTGCGGGATTATTCATTCACTTGAAGAAATCTTCGACACAGTGGATCATGCTATTTTAATCAGGAAGTTGGAAGCTGCTGGAGTTAGAGGAATAGCATTAAACTGATTTATCAGTTACCTTACAGACAGAGAACAAGTTTTGTCCTAGAATAATGTGAACAGTATCCCATTGCCTATAAATATAGGTGTTTCTCAAGGTTCAGTACTAGGTCGCATTCTTTTCCTCATATTTATGAATGACATAGGATCACTAAAATTGTACGGACGATTGTCGTCTCTATTTACTGACGATATAAGCGTGTTTTATACGGACACTTCTTCGGATAATCTTGAAATCATGATGCAGTCCAATATTATTTTAGTTCAGAATTGGCTTCTTGCAAATCGTCAAACTATTAATCTGACTAAAAAAATTATATCATCTTTCACAAACCAGCATGCAGGCTTTCTCTGGAAATTACACTCAAAATTTATGATTGCAAAATACCTAGAGCTAGGGCGACAATCTAACCTCTCCCAGGTACAATTTGAATTAGATCATTCCAAAAGAGTTTTACTATCTTACCCACTCGACAGTCTGATTTACACTTGACTAGGAATAGTTCACATTTAACAGGGGTATTTTAAATGGCCTCAGTGTTCAAAAGAAAAGGTTAAAGTAAACGGCCGTAAACACTTGCACTCCTTTGGAAATACACTTTGAAACACTTAAAATCCTATCTGGGCTTATGGTCCTAAGTTACAGAAGCTAAGTCTATACTACAGAGGGTGACTAGACGGAGAAAATATTGAGATCCAAACCTAAAACCAAACCCCATAGCACTAAAGCCCTTGAAGAGCCTTGGCCTACCAAGCGACCGCTGCTCAGCCCGAAGGCCTGCAGATTACGAGGTGTCGTGTGGTCAGCACGACGAATCCTCTCCGCCGTTATTCTTGGCTTTCTAGACCGGGGCCGCCATCTCACCGTCAGATAGCTCCTCAATTCTAATCACGTAGGCTGAGTGGACCTCGAACCAGTCCTCAGGTCCAGGTAAAAATCCATGACCTGGCCGGGAATCGAACCTGGGGCCTCCAGATAAGAGGCAAGCACGCTACCCCTACACCATGGGGCCGGCTATTAAGATCCAAAAAGTGGTAAATTTTGAATTTTTTACCAAGTCATAGCCACCGCAATACCAAGTTGAATGGGAATTAAAAGAGGGTGAACACTCTTTATTCCATAAATTAGAATAAAGTCCTAAGACTTGCTTAAAACTTTACATTTAGAAGATAATGTGTCGGTGCGACGTAAAGCCCCTAGCAAAATTTTTTTTTAGAATTTTTGCATTTAGAACGAATTTTGAAACATTCCCCTCAAGTTAGATTTTGAAAGTATTACATATTTAAAATACGCCTACCATTACCTTGAGCTCGTGGGCCTTCCGACGGGGGACAAGATTTGTTCCCTGCGTCCAATACGTACGCACTCTAAACTTCCTGACTGGAGCGATAGAAAGCACAATATGGGCCAAAAGCTCCCAGCCTCTATAGCAGAGGGGAAGGTTCCAGAACATTCTAGGCCGAAGGCCTATATACACCCTAAATTTTGTTTGGTTAATTGAATTAATATTCAACATTTCTTATTGGCTAATAATTTCATGAAGAAGGAAGAAATAGAAGGGCTAGTAACCTTAGAAGACAAAAACAACATATTAATTGTCCATCCTTCCACCAGAGGGAATAGAGACATCTGAAGATTAAAGTTCAAACTTCTTCCAATACTCAGTTCAAGGTTCCTATTACCGATAGCCTTCTAAAAGGCGTTCATTTTAAATGTACGATGTAGTTGTACCTCCGGTATAATAATAATAATAATAATAATAATAGTAATAATAATAATAATAATAATAATAATAATAATAATAATAATAATAATTATTTACCTAGTCTTTCCTTAAATTATTCCAAAAAGTTAGAAATCTATCGAACATTTCCGTCGGTAAAATATTCTTATCCCTAATTCCTCTTCCTATAACCGAGTATTTATTGACAGAATGTCCTCTCAGCCTCACAAGATGTGATATTTGCGGCCGACCAACGAGATACATCGTAGCAAAAATAAAATTCAGCCGTGACGACCCATTCCGTTTCTTTGACATGGCAAATCATAGGCATGAGTATGTGCAACATATCTCACAAAATAACTGTAGTGGAGTTGAGGGTGAGTTAAACTTTTGATGACGAACACAATTAATTAATTTAGAGTAGGTGGTGAAGTGTATGATAAATTATATAGGGTTGGCCCAAGGCAACATCTACCCATGCAGACGAATTGGTCACCAGATTGCGTAAATCCAACCGCAAGTCTTCACTGCCTGTGAGAGAGAATTTGAAGAGAGACCGTAGAAAACTGATTCAACAATGGCTCTTTTTTGGTTCTATTCATAGTTGACCTAAGTTCCTTTTGTGCCATTATCTTATTAGCTATCACAAAGTTTATAGATTTATAATAAAGTAGAATGCGGGCCTCTTTTATTTTATTTTTTTACGTAAGTGTGCTGATTTTAGATATATCAGAGTTTCTTTTCTGCATGACTATTTACATCACTCTCTCTTTCCCTAGCGTTTATCCCAAAGTATGGGGTCCGCTGTTTTGCTACATCTCCTCCATTTCGTCTTCTTGGTGACATCTTCTGGTTTTAGACCAACGTCGTGCACGTCATCCTTGATATTGTCAGTCCACCGCTTTAAAGGCCTTCCACGTGGTCGTATTCCTCCCGTATCAACTTTGAGAGCTGATTTAGCAACTGAGCCGTCCTGCTTTCTAATAACGTGACCGTACCAGCGGCACGCGCTTCCCTCACAATTGGAGCGACGCATAGTCTTTGTTGAACATCATAATTTCTTATGTGGTCACATAGAGTCAGTCCAAGAGCCCATCGAAGCATCTTCATTTCCATTGTATGAAGAGTTTACTCATGCTTTGTTGTCATTGGACGACATTCTGCCCCGTAAATAGCTGCTGGGCGTACCACGGTCTTTTAAATTTTTGCCCTTAGATGGCGAGACCTTGTTTTTATCGCAGAGGACTCCAGTGACTTGTCTCCACTTGAGACAAGTTATTGAACAATTGCCGGACTACTCATCTGATCTTCCTGCAGCTAATGTTTCTACTGCTGCTTCAACGTCACCTCCCTACCCCCCTCCCCATCACAACCATTGTCCTCTCTCTGCATCACTTCTACCACCACAATCACCAGCACCACTATAACCACCACCATCCCCTCTGTTCACAACCCCATCACAAACTCTCTCACCACTTCGGTTACTACCCATCCCACCCCTATAATGATAACTACTGTCCCCTCTCTTCCCAACCTTACCCCATCAAGCCAACAATCAGCATCTGAAACTACCACCGACACGACATCACCATTATCGCCAGCTTACACCTGCGTCATCCGAGGAGTGGACCCGCTCTTATCCACGGATACCATCGTCCAAGCCCTTCGCCAGACCGGAACACCAGTGCGCCGAGCAACCCGGATGTTCAATGCCTCAGGACCTATGTACCTTGTTCGACTTCATCTACCGACTCCGGACACCGCCCAACACCTCATCGACAACGGAATTCACCTCCACGGCCGCCTTCGTCAGATTGAACCCTCTCGTTCTTCTTCCCAAACTTCCACCCGACCTCCCACACCTCGTCGCCGTCCCCGGCCAGCTCCACCTTTCCTTCCACTAAGTCCACACATCCGTTTTTCCCCGCCTCCACTCGATTTCTCTCCCTCACCACCACCCCTACCAAACCGCCTCCATGTCTTACTCACTTCACTGCATCATTTCTCTTATATGTTCCACAACCTAGCCCATTCCTTCACCCTTCTCACACACCCCTCACTAGTCCCACAGTCTCTGCATTATTCCTTTGCCCCACCATGCTTCCCTTTGTAACATGCCACAACCGAAATTGTAAATCTGTAATACCACTGTTGAAAAAATTGTCTGTACTTCCTATTGTAAACTCCTTGATATAATAAAGCACCTCGCCCATCTCCTTCTTACTTCACATCCTTAACCCCTCTCCTCAATCCTTCACTTCCTCTTCAACCCGGCCGCATCTCTTGGCCAGAGAGTAGGCGTAACCTACTAGGTGGCCCGCCCCTCCCCTTCAGGAAGGGGAATGGAAACGTGTAAAAAACCATCTTCAGGGCTGTCGACAGTGGGGTTCGAATCCACTTTCTCCTGAATGCAAGCTCACAGCTGCGCACTCCTAACAACGTGGCCAAGTCCCTCGACCCTCCTTTTGTTGAGGAGGTTGTCTGTTTAGCGCCGGATAGACGCTGACTCCTGAGGTCAAGGATGCGGAATAGAAAAAATTCAATCAATCCTTCGTCATTCAAGAGTATTTAAATGCACCTAATTTGTGTCGGTAGATTTACTGGCACGTAAAATAATCCCACATTCAGGGTAAATTTCAAGCCATGGAGCTTCTTATAAGACCGATAGCAATTAAGCAGACATCTAACACATGGCAATGAATACTGACCAGGAGTCTAAAAGCGCAGTGCTAAAGTGGCTCCCCGACTGAATGGTCAGCGTACTGGCCTTCTATTTGGAGGACCTCGGGTTCGCTTCCTAGTCGGGGATTTTAACTACATATAGGTAATTAATCTAGTTCGAAGGCTGGGTGTTAGTGTTCGTCTTCATACACTTCTCATCATACACACAACACACCACACACCATCAATTATCACATAAACAAGTAACACATCTCTCTTAATAGGCTTGGCGTCAGGAAGGAATTGGACCAGATCCACATCAAGTGTCGAGCCCAGTATATTAATAAAATAGTCAGGAAGAATAATAAGACAGTGTCTTGGTAAAAGGGGTATCGTATCTGCCTCTTACTTGGACGTCCCAGGTTGGATTCCCACCTCGTACAACGATTTTAATCTTGGACTGACGGCTGGAACTGGGTGCACTCAGCCTCATGAGACCAACTGAGGACCTGTTTGTTATTATTAGGGGCCAAATCTTTACGAACTAAAAACGATTAAAATATGCATGCAATTATGCACTAAAATGTAGAAAACATAGAAAAAATATGCACTTGAGAACAAGCCAATTTTATTCACTCACTTTATACATGTATCATTCACTGCAGAAAGAAGCATCACAATAGATAACTGCAAGTTTTTCAATGTTTTCTGGAAACAGATTACGTCTATTGCCTGTCAAAATAAGTTTATAGGCCGGGAGTGACTTTTCTACATCAACTGAAGTGATGGGACAAAATTTATACACTGGCACCGAAGGTTCTGAACATTAATCTGGCAAAGACACCATGATTCCACTCAACTGTTTGAATCTTGTTTAGTCCTAGGTTCGAGTTTATCATCTTCTCCAACATGCATTTAATTTCCTTTCCAAGTTCATCTGTAACGGAATTCGTTGAAGTGATTATTAATCACTATTACCTAGTCCGGCTCCATGGCTAAATGGTTAGCATTCTTACCTTTGGTCAGGGGGTCCCGAGTTCGATTCCCGGCAGGGTTGGGATTTTTAACCATAATCAGTTAATTGCGCTGGCACGGGGACTGGGTGTATGTGTCGTCTGCATCAATTATTTCATCCTCATCATGGCGCGCAGGTCGCCTACGGATGTCAAATCAAAAGACCTGCACCTGGTGATTCGAACTTGTCCTCGGACACACCCAGCACTAAAAGCCATACGCCTTCCATTCATCACTATTATGTGCAGACTAAGAATAAAGTAACACATTAACTGAAGAAGCTCCTCATAAAAATAACCCCGGTATATTGGCTGCCGAGATGGTGAAATGAATGTCCCATCCCATCCGATTCTTGAAATAGCCAGGCAACGAACTTGCGTAAAATATTGTTATCTCGCCTTATATTTTTTTACAATTTGTTTTACGTCGCACCGACACAGATAGGTTTTATGGTGATCGATGGGATAGGAAAGGTCTAAGAGAGGGAAGGAGCGGCCGTGGCCTTAATTAAGGTAAACCCCAGCATTTGCCTGGTGTGAAAATGGGAAACCACGGGAAACCAATTTCAGGGCTGCCGACAGTGAGGCTCGACCCACTATCTCCCGGATGCAAGCTCACAGCTGCGCGTCCCTAACCGCACGGACAACTCGCCCGGTGGAAGTTGCTTATAAGGGACCTCCAACACGCAGGCGAAACCAATTTTGTTCGAGATGTTTTAAATTTTACTTAATTTCAAATGTATATGCTGAAATATACTGTTAAGTTTAGAACATGAAATAAATGCAATAAACCCACAAAATGTGCATTTGCATGTGCGCATATGCATTTTAAAAAGTCCGGTCCCTACTGATTATAGGCAGCAGACTTGGCCATGAAAGCCAAGCAATATCACCGAGGATGTCGTTACGCTGACCACGTGACACTAATAGTCCCAGACTAGGCAGTGGTTGACTGGGCTGGCCACAGCTATTAATGAGTTGTATCTTTCATAGGACACCTCGTGTTGTCTAGATGAAGCAAGTTACTATGTGCAGCCACAAGTTTAGATGTCTTTAGATTACCGTTTAAATGGCTTCCAGAACACGAATGTGCTAGCAGTGGCCTAGCCTCGTTTGACATGCAGGTTATCGACAGACTAGGTCACTATTCTATTATTGATGTTGCTCGATCGTTCGATGGGAGGTGCTTCATTATTATTTAACTTCCATCATCCTTGAACGTGCATTCAACATGTCTTTCAATAAAGGGGAGCTCTGGCAATTACAGTACTTCACCAATAACGAATTTATCGCAGCTACTAGACTAGCTTAGAACACTAGGCCGTCATACTTGAGATAATTAAGTAGTGATGGTCATCATGACGCTTCTTCTTCTTCTTCTACTATTACTACTACTGCTTATCCCACAAAGTGTGGCGTCGTGGGTTAGAACTGTGTGGCACATGTGGTTTTGGGCCTGTTTCACGACTGGATGACCTTTCTGACACCAACCATATATGGAGGGATGTAATCGATATAGCGTGTTTCTGTGGTGGTTGGTAGTGTAGTGCGTTGTCTGAATATGCAGAGGAAAGTGTTGGGCAAACACAAACACCCAGTCTCCGAGCCTGAAGAATTAATGAGACGCTTTTAAAATCTCCGACTCGGGGAACCGAACCCGGGACCCTCTGAACCAAAGGCCTCAACGCTGACCATTCAGCAAATGAGTCGGACACAATAACCAGTGACGCTAAAATGACAATATATAAAACTACTAACTCTTTGTGGCTGACTATTTTGCTCGTATCATCCTATAAGGTACTTTTCTTTTGCTATTTGCTTTACGTCACACCGACACAGATAGGTCTTATGGCGACGATGGGACAGGAAAGGCCTAGGAATGAGAAGGAAGCGGCCGTGGCCTTAATTAAGGTGCAGCCCCAGCATTTGCCTGGTGTGAAAATGGGAAACCACGGAAAACCATCTTCAGGGATGCCGACAGTGGGATTCGAACCCACTACCTCCTGGATGCGAGCTCACAGCTGCGCGCCCCTAACCGCACGGCCAACTCGCCCGGTCCTATAAGGTACTAGCCGTATTTACTTTCCTATGAAATGTTTTGTATTTGCAGTGAGCATGACATGGACCAACAAAGGTTGATCTACTTTTAAATTATTTTTCATATTGACACCATAGGAAACAGATATGTTAATTCAATTGGCAATCTGTCCATTTCTTATTTTGATTTCTGTTCTGTGTGGTACTTTCGGCCGGGTTGCTGTTTCCTTGCAATCGGAGGATAGTGGGTTCAAACGCCACTGTCGGTAGCTCTGAAGATGGTTGGGGCTGTACCTTAATTAAGGCCATGGTCAGCTCCTTCCCAGTCCTAGCCATTTCCCATCCCATCGTCACCATAAGATCTCTGTGTAGGTGCGGAATCAATCAATCAATCAATCAATCAATCAATCAATCAATCAATCAATCAATCAATCAATCAATTAAAAAACTGTTAGGTAACGGACGACAGCAGATAAGAAGTACTGGAATATTTCCATAATTTACTGAAGTGACAGTAGAGGACTAATACATTCATTATTTGCACAATTTTTTCGTAACATCACCAATTCATTACCACTGACTAGTTTACACAACGTAAGTATATGCACATTGGTTTAAAGTGGTCTGATAGAATCTGAGGATGTTCTTGTAGAACGAAACATGTCATTCTTTATCTATTAGTGTGAATTTTTACAGATATGTTCATCTCCGCAGCGTAACGGTTAGCTCTATTAGCTGCTGTCCTCAGGGGCTCGAGTTCGATTGCCGGTACTGCCAGAATTTTAAGAATGGCAGGAGGGCTGGTATGTAGTTTAAAAGGTGCATACAATTCACCTCCCTTGGGACGAGGACACGAGTTTGATGCGACTCCTTGGCTAAATGGTTAGCATGCTGGCCTTTGGCCCAGGGTGTCCCGGGTTCGATTCCAGGTTCACTGATTAATTCCGGTGGCTCGAGGCTGGGTGTATGTGCGTCGTCTTCATTAGAATTCATCATAGTTAGGACCCCATTCTCACAGACACGCAGTTTGCCTACACGGCGTCATCTCGGAAGAATTGCTCCAGGCCACTTCGTAGGCCACACGTCATTATTTACGGGCATGTTATTTTGTTATATATTATACTAGCTGATGTACCCGTGCTTCGCTACGGAATTCTACATTGTATACAGAATTCTAGGTTAAGCAGTGTACACGTTGTTAGTAAGATTGTATTCAATTGTATAGCTCTTAACGTTACTCCGGAAACGCGACGGGGAAGTCATCATACGTCTTTTCTCATGTGAAGCCTGGGTTAGGAAATTTTCATTATAATGGCAATCTCTCTTGCCTACTGCTAGTCACAATCGATTTGGGCAGTTTTCTTTATAATGGCAGACACTCACTCTCCATCTGCCTTTTTACATCCTCAGAAAGACTGGGTTTGTGATTTTTCCAAATGAAATCAACATAGTTCATTACAGTGAAGTCAGGAAGAATGTCGCGATTAAAACAAATGCTATCATATGAAATAATCCATCAAATGAAAAGCCGCACATTTTTTCACTTTAAACGAACAGTACAACGCTGCCGTTCTAACAGTTGAAAGTTACAGAGCTGGTATAACCAGACTGGAGACATGATGAACCAGTGTGTTACGTACCAGTAGTATCAGAACATTTATGAACCAGAGGAATGGCATGCTAAGGAAGAAAGTTATCCAACTCCCCAGCGATTTGCCGCCAATATTGAGGCAGGATGTCACACTCGGTACGCAGCAATAATCCCATCAATGTGAAAGCCTACAGTAACGAAGCTCATAAAATTGATCAACAATAGCCTCACATTGACCATTGTTATTTGATATGCTCCACTCACATCTGCGTTTTACACGTTAAGACAATCGTGACAAAAACCATCGCCAGTTCCGCGGTTTGCACCTTAAGACAATCGTGACAAAAACCATCGCCAGTTCCGCGTTTTGCATCTGAAGACAATCGTGACAAAAACCATCGCCAGTTCCGCGGTTTGCACCTTAAGACAATCGTGACAAAAACCATCGCCAGTTCCGCGGTTTGCACCTTAAGACAATCGTGACAAAAACCATCGCCAGTGCCGCGGTTTGCACCTTAAGACAATCGTGACAAAAACCATCGCCAGTGCCGCGTTTTGCACCTTAAGACAATCGTGACAAAAACCATCGCCAGTGCCGCGGTTTGCACCTTAAGACAATCGTGACAAAAACCATCGCCAGTGCCGCGTTTTGCACCTTAAGACAATCGTGACAAAAACCATCGCCAGTGCCGCGTTTTGCACCTTAAGACAATCGTGACAAAAACCATCGCCAGTGCCACGTTTTGCACCTTAACCCTTAAATGCGCAATTTTTTAAATTACAAAAATGTATTTATTTTCAGTCACAATTATGACAAATAATCACCAAATAAAACACAAAAATTATATTTTCAAAGTCAATGTCAACATATAAGTGTTTTCCTTTGTTTTGCACATATGAAAAGCTGTGCAATTAAGTACATAACCGTACAGGTTCAAGTTCATGAATGTCCTGAGTTAAGCAACAGTTTCAGCGATTCATTTTGGATTTGTTGGTCTCAATTCACACTCTACTCCATCTAGTTAGCATGGAAATCCCTGAAACAATTCTTTTCCCTGTTCAAGCAGAGGTTCACGTTGCATTTCTCACACGTGATGAAGGTGTAACCCTTGCATAAAGGCATCTTACAAGTTGTACGTTTCTTATTCCACAGGGGCCAATGATCGTTAGAAACTTTCCTTACGTCAATCGATGGAATTGATGATCCTCGAAACGTTTTTCTCTGTTCCTCAACGAAATCTGAACTTGGTCAACCTCGCCTAGAATTCTTTTTTTTTTCCAATTTTACACAGGGTTTGTGTAAGATCAATGCGAAATTGCTTCTGGTTGAGAAGCTTACCACTTGCTTGCTTACATTCATTTACTTTCCTGTACAGAATCCAAGCATTTATAACAGTTATGTCAACCAAGTGGAAAAACAGTCGAAAATACCATTTTCTCGCCTTCGTTTTGTTGTGATGTCTTCCCACGTTGCTGTCAAGCAAGTCCACGTTACCCATGTGTTTATTATACACTGGAACAATAGGTGCACAATCAACTTCAACGTGTTCCTTCTTTTTTCTGTCACATCGCATGACTTTTGTCTTTGGAATTTCCCCTACAAATGTTGATAAAAATGTCACATTGCAGTTATCCTTGAATGCAACACATGAAACACCAACAGAGTCAATACAAGTGGAATATTCTTCCAAAAATCCGCGCGAGGTTTATTTTTCATTTCTTGATCACTTGGAAATTTACAGTTGGGTAGTCCGTTTCTTTCCACAGTTCCAACAGCAAAAACACCTTGCTTGAAGAGATGAACTACTAGAGGTAGTGACGTGTAGTACCTATCAAAATGCAGTTTGTAGCCTACATGTCTTGGTATTTCACGAGCAAGTCGAACAACAACATTGCCACTCGCTCCTAAATCAGGTTCACCATCAAGTCGAAATTTGCATCATTCTCTTGCCCACTGTATATTTCAATCTTGTGAGCAAATCCCATGTCTCCACACAGCACAAAGAGTTTATATCCCCATTTGTGCAGTTTGTCCTTCATGTATACTTTCATATGATGTCTTACTTTTGTTGCACACATTTGTTCATCAACTGCAAGCCTTTCACTCATAGGAACAGATAAAAACTTCTTGTTCAAATGATCAAGTACAGGCCTAATTTTATATAACTTGTCATGATTATCATCACTAGATTTGGGTTCCTTTGAGTTGTCATTGAAGTGTAAAAAGCGGTGCAGCTTTTCAAATGACTTTAGGGACATTGTCTCTTTTACAATATCTACACCTACTACTTCATTCCAGTAATCCCTCACATTAGTAAGTAAAGACACTGAACTGATAATGCAAATTTCCAGAAACTTCTGAATGTCATAATGTGTTGCATTTAGGGCTTTGTTGGGATCAACTTGGCAACTGTACAGGTTAGTCTCGTCAGCAATCTCGAATGTCGTCACTAAAAAAGTATTTGAAGAACTGATATGGTGACTGTAAATCCATTACATCATCTGGCAACACTGGATTTCCAACGAACTCCCGGTTTCTTTGTGAATAATCAACATTTTCTTTCTTCCACAGAACTAACCTTCGTTCCTTTTTATTTACAGTGTTAGTTTTGTGTATTTTACTTGATACAGATCCTGAAGAACTTGCATTTATATTTCCTGAAGACCGTGCTATTACTTGGTTGTTTTCATATACAACTGTCTGTGTGCTACTTGAACTAGCATTTATTACATTTGCATTCAAATCAACTGTCCTGTGTGTTTCACACATTTGTTTCCTATTGTCACCTTTCTCAGAATAATCTTCAGAATCTGGGAGAAACTGATCAACATGAATACTTGGGTCATTATCACTATCGTCACTTTCCAATCCACCTTCACTTTCAGATGGACAAACTAATGCCATAATATCCTCATCCGTAACTAATTTCTTCACACCACCTTCAAGGAAACTCAGTCTATTCATTTTTACTACTAATAGTAATAAACAACACACTAAAACTGCAAAAGTCACAGACTGAATACTAGTTCAGCACATCCTCTATAAAACACCAGTATGGTTTGGGTTACGATAGGTGCAACTTTGCACATATGCAAAGTATATAATCATGTTGTTATACAAACTCCACGGGTATAAAATACGGTCAAAACACTTCCAATGTCAATAATAGGTACGCATTTAGTAATACACAATTTTACACTCCAGTAGATGATGCTACAGTTCATCAGAACTAACACAAACATTGCCTTGTCAAAGAAGATACAGAATCCAGAGATGAATAACAAAGAGAGAGCATTACTGCTTCACTAGTGCCATATAGCCACTTTAAATCCATGGCACATGCAAATGCACATCTCTAAGAATATACAAAGGGGAAATAACATTACCATACTTTCAAACAGTAAGCATAGCTACCTTACAAAATCTCCTTTGCACATATGCAATGCTGCGCATTTAAGGGTTAAGACAATCGTGACAAAAACCATCGCCAGTTTCCATGTTGATATGGACTAAGCAACAAAAGTCTAAATTCACGAACTCTTATCATAGTTGTCCCTATGTGGGTGAGGGCAGTAGACTAAAACACACGGTATCCCCTGCCTGTCGTAAGAGGCGACTAAAGGAGGCCCCACGGGCTCCGTACTTAGGAGCCTGGGTTGATGAACACAGAGCCCTTAGCTGAGAACTGGCATTGCTTCCATTTACGTGTGCCAGCCTCCTCACTTTTATCTATCCTATCCGACCTCCCGTGGTCAACTCTTGTTCTTTTCTGACCCCGACAGTATTACGTATGGAGGCCTGGGAAGTCTTTCATTTTAACGTCCTTCGTGGCTCTTGTCCTTCTTAGGTCGATACCTTCATTTATCGAAGTGTCGGACCACTTCCTTATTTTCTCTCTGATCAGTATTACATAGCTGTACTTCCTCTTAAAACAATAATCACCACCACTCTTATCACAGTCAGTACAGTAATATGAATTAGACATAAATGATCGGAAATTGCATTCTCTATAACTTTTGTTATGTAGTGCTTTTCGGTAGGAAAAATAACATAGTTATTTTAAAAAGATTAGGCGCCTTCCCCTAAACTACCATTTCGTACACGGTGAATACAATTATTTATGGACTAGAGTGTAGTTCCCCATTCCCGGATTTTACTTACCGATTTTCATTAAATACTGTTAACAAATTTCTCGTGGCTCGACGGTGATATGGACTTAGCAACTCTGTTATCGTAGCCGGTACGGTAAAAATGTATATGACATAAATGATCGGAAATTTAATTCTATATAACTTTAGTTATGTAGTATTTATCGATAGGACCAATAATAACATAAATATTTGAGAATTAAATTTTAGGCTTCCCCTTAACTACCATTTCCCTCAGTGCGAATAAAATTATTTATATCCTAGATTGTAGTGGTTTATTCCCTTACTTTACAAAGCGATTTTAATTAAATTCTCTTGGGGCGTTTGCTCGTAATGCGCGTACACACACACACACATACATACAGACAGACAGACAGACAGACAGACAGACAGACAGACAGACAGACAGACAGACAGACAGACAGACAGACAGACAGACAGACAGACAGACAGACGGACTGAAATTACGTAAATTTAAAAAGTGCATTTCCTTGTCACGGTGGATACAACTGATACAGAAATACCATTATTTTTAACTTTTAAGCGATGTACAGAAAAAACCTCTTATTTTATATATAGATTTTGAACTTTTGTGTTTGATAGATGCAAAGCGTTTAAGTTACATTTAACTAGCTCGACAGTGGGTCATGAAGAAAAAATATCTGAGTTTGAAATTATGTTATCTGAATTGGAAGAGCAACGACAGAGAGAAATTTTTTTAGGTCTTTTACCTGGCAAAGTGGAAGAAGCGAAGATTGGTCCGGAAGACGAGGAAATGGCTGGAGATGGAGTTATCATTGCAGAAGGGGATGGCCAGAATGACGACGGTATACAACCCGAGGTTCCTGAAGAAGAAGAAGAAGAAGAAGAAGGAATGAATGTGATTATCTCTGAAGACAGCCAGTTACAACAATCTGCGCAGCGAGAAGAAAGGGATTGCCTTTGTGGCAGCAACCAGAGGAAATTTTTAGCTTTGCTAGATGCGTACTATCAAGTCAGGAAAGAAAGGGATGCCTTAGTGACCGCTGACAAAGTCTAGTTTAATCCTGGAAAAATGGAGGACTTGCCGCCTGGATGACTGGAGCGAGCAGGTGGTCTCTCATATAAGGAAAATAAAATTCCTTACGAAATTTTATTTTGGTGTCACGGAGGGCAAATGAACCATATTGGTCATTGTCCAAGAGTCATGATTTTAGCCGGAGAGATCGAGTACATGCAAGACCACCTTGGAGATCCTTGTTTACTAATTTATTGCCTGGGAGAGGTTGAGTGTGTGCAGTTCTCGTAGGAAAGGAGCAGCTGAATAATTAGGAAATTTCTGGAAGCTCATAAGATAAATTTATTACCCCAGCCAAGCGCTTTAATTTAGACACAGGACGCTACACACTTCACAAAGGTGGCGTGCCAACAAAGGATTTGGAGCGAAAAGGAAATTAATTTATATCTTAGAGTACTGTATAGATGCATTTAATCTGAGCAGAAAATAGCAACCTCCATAATTGGCACAAAATTTTGATATGCGACATGAGCCTAGTTACAAGTGCATATTGGAGATAAGTACTAGGCGCGTGCTATGCATATCAACCGCGGGCGGGAAGAGCTCGGGGGTAAATCATTAGCTTGGGTACGCGAGCCGTATTATAAATAGGCGGCTGAAGAGCGCTGGAGATCCACTCTCTGACTGTCCAGCTGTTGCGACGGCGTGATACAACTCCAAGCGGACATCGAGATTAAGAGCTGAGCGACGAGCAGCTGTCATCCAGCACAATCTATTGGGGAATGGAAGTAAGTAAATAACCGCATAATCAAGTTGAATCCTTCATACTACATGTGTTTGCCTGCCTGTCATGAACATGTACTGCCTATAACTCCACTGCCTCGCTAGTAGCTTCAAATCACTTTGAGGGCCAAGTATTAGAAACGAAGTTCGTAATCTTATGATAGCTCAGATTATTTCTGGAAAAACATCTCTGTGATAGAACGACTGGATCTAGTCACCATATGTGAATCTGTGAACTATTGATGTAGTTGACTTAACTCTAGTAGTGAACGGGGTGTTAAAACGTGTGAGAGGGACGTTAGTGGAGACAGGCATCGAATCAGAACTCTCGGTAACTTGTGTCTCTTTACAGTTCCCCTCCACCGATCCAGCGAGAGCAACGTCGCAGAGAACGAGAAAGGAGGACGGCAAGCTGTAGTAACGGAGCAGCTGTCAAGACATCGAGTATCGACGCGGGGACACCAGGAGGGCAAGCTCACCACGACACCGAAGAAGACACCTGACAACCTTCACGGAAGCTGCCGGAGAAGCCTTTACCAGCCAGCATGAATCCAGTAATCCATCTATCTTTGCGGCGGGCAGTGACAACCGTCAACATGAAATAAACTCCAGGGGTCCATAGAGAGCTGCCTCGCAATGTCTTCGGTACTTCCAGGTCAGACAGATCCAATTTACTCTAAGCATGGGATAGATCAAAATTAGAACTCAAGATGGACGTCAGCCACGACAGTAGCTCTCCAATGTATATAATGATTTGTATAATGTAAGTATGCACAGACCTCGAACTCAGGGCAGTAGGATAGACAGTAGATTGTATATTTTCCACTTGTATAAATTTTGGTTTCTTTTTCGTAGCATCTTTTACGTCTTGATCATGCTAGCTAGATCTCTTAGTCAGTTACGGCCGTTGCGGCAGCAGTGTATATTTGCATTGGTGGTCGTACGTAAATTTTACAAACTGGAGACTTACTCCTTGACTTGCATGGGTTAGCGTGGTTGGGTGTGTGAGCCATCGCGCTGGAGATGTAGATGCGCTAAATATATAGCTTATTGCACGCATTGACATTATGTGACTTCGCGCTGTTGAATGATGTATAATTAAGGTATGTTCATTACGCCTTATTGTAGCCAGGAAATGGTAGTGCCAGGGGATTGTACCCTTATGTAATGATGGAGAAGCCCTGTGGAGGCAGATATGAGAGAATGATACTTACGTCTTAGCCATATGAAGGCAGATATGAGATGATGATTATGTAATTTCGGCACTATGGATGTGAGATATACGTAAGAGTAGACAGAAACTTGATATACAGGGCAGGAATTCCCTTTAGTCGAACAGCTGTGTGCATCAGATAGGGTGGCATGGCTAACACTGTCCTAGGTGATATATGTGAGTCAAGGAAGTCAAGTTTGACGTCACAAGCAAGGATTTTGTATCTCGCTGTCTGCGTTTTTTTCTCCTTAAGTGTTCTGAAGGGGAGTCGTCCTTGGCCTTGTGAATGGCTGCCTGCTAAGACCGTATTCTGTTTGTGTGGCCGTGTTCTTCTTAGATTTGCCACTTGTTCATTCTGCTACCATATGTTGGAACTGTAATTTGGATGGTTTTATTTATGAGTTATGTATCTTAGTTATGCTGGACTGTGAGCTTTCATCCAGTCCAGGCCTTGTACAGAGTAGTTTTGTTGTAAGTAGATCGTGGGTTCGAGGTGATGTGACACAGCCCTTTTCACGCATAGGAGATGGCTCCTTTGAGATGTTTTGCACAATTTGTTTGTCTCACTCTTTACTTTGACTTATTCCGTGATTCCGTGATTGTTCCAGCTTGGCTGTGCGAAAGAATTGTGACCTGGAAGTCAACTACGAATATCGCGTGACAATTAAATGAGATGTTAATTCCTTGTAATTTATGTGAGATATTTGGTCTTTTTGTTGTAATAAATTATGTCCTATTCACTGTGAATGCAGCGTTTTCCCCATCTTTTTATTTTAATGTTGATTATTCTTACCTGCTAGTTCACATATCCTGTTGTCTTATCGTGTGTTGCCCTATGTTTTTTTCCCATTTATCCCTGAGACATGCTTTATTTGAGTGTTGCTGTGCGAGGATATGTACGCAGGCAAGACTATGTGCATGAGCCCGCGCTTGTGGGAGTTTATCACTACAATGCTCTTGGTTCGAGACCGGCATTCGCCTGGCCGGAACCGAAGGGTGCTGTAGGGCACAATACATACATACATACATACATACATACATACATACATACATACATACATACATACATACATACATACATACATACATACATACATACATACATACATACATACATACATACATACATACTGTATCAGAAACCACCAGCGGTCTGGAACATAATTTAATTCAGCACGAGATACCGCGACGTAAACAAAGTCACAGCTGGAACTTGTCTTGAACAAGCGAGTAACTACATCACGAGCTCCACGCAAGGAACTGACCTTGCTCTGACGCGCCGATCATGTGTACAGCGCGTGATTACATGGGAAGGAATGGAACATATTTTTACGATATTGTGATCCGGATAATTTATCAAATAATAGAATACGTCATTTTGTGGCCCATCGTTTTAAGGCAAACACATCGAAATTTCAAGTAAATCGGCCCAGGGATTTACGAGTATTCCCACCTCAAAGGAGATCAATTCTGCCACGAGGAGACTAAGTCAGACTCGGCAGAATGGTATAAAAGAACAGCGATTCGCCAAGGAAAAGTCAGTTCATAACTCACAGCGGAAGGAGCAACACGATGTTGTACGCGGGTGACTACGACGAGGTTCGAACATAGCCGCCGCGAGTGAGGTTCGCCGGTAAGAACTCTGCCGTAATTGTCGTCAAAAGACTTGTATTCAAAGTGTGCATATTAACGCAATTTTCCAGTGAAATACATAAATACGTAGTCTGTTAAAGCAAATAACGCAATAAAAGTGCTTAAAAATTCGTATTTAATAAACGTGTGATTAACTCTAAACAGCATTAAAACAGCGGGTGAACAAGACAGTGCCGCATTAGACGTTTTTTTCTTCGTAACACTAACTATTTGAACGTGCAAACATTCATGAGTTTAGAACACTTCTACTGTTGTAAACAGACGATATCTTCGTGTGTCATACCAATGATTATATTAGAAATGTGAACAGTTACTCCGATAAATGATCTTTCGTAATTTTGCTACCAGTGTTAAGAACATTGAACAAGTGCACATAATAAAATACCGTGCATTCTTTTATGAAGTGCAAATACGAGTTATTTTGAATAGGACACTACTAAGCAATCATAGTCAGTTGAACTTTCTCGTGTTCACTACACTACACAGTGAAATCCTGACGAGTGCCTATTTCTCGTAATTATAATATCGGCATGCCGCTACACATGCTGAATCTCGAGTCGACGTGGGACATGTCAACGAGGGAACGGAACCGTGGTATCAACGTGGGATATGGAGCATGGTGCTATGGTGATGACTGCACATCTGCTGCCTATGGTAACAACTTTCTTTTCGATGACTAGCAGCTGTCTACATTCCAGTCCTCAGTAAATACAGGTGATATGAAGTGCATTTGAAATCAGTTTTAAAATAAGTGCATAAAATTCCACAAAAACTAACTTTCTTCTTGCCAAGTGGAGTAGTAAAATCAGTCACTTCGTTTAGCAGCTTTACGAACAATTATTACAACGTTCATTGGAAACTAGACTTTTACTAAATTCTACTGTAGTTTGTGTTATTTTCGAATTACTATACTTATAAAAACTTTTAGGAAGAACTTCACAAACTTTGGAAGTGAAAGGGTATTATTTTAAATTGAAGGAATATTTATTATTATTTAAAAATAATGTAGGAAACAAGTAAAATGTATTATTTAAGAAGACTGTAGGGAAAACAATTCTGATATTTTGAATTTTGAGTTTGATCTTCAAGCGAAAGACACTCATTTCAATTAATTTATGCTGACTTAAAAACAAATTATTTTCAAAACATCAAGATAAAGACAATCCTTTGCGGATATCACGTTATTAAATCAGGCAAACATCAAGATTAACTTTATTTATTTTGTATTACGAAAATTTCGTAAAATAACTTGCTTTAATGTTTAAATAGTTTGCCAACGAAACAAATATTTCGTCAAAAGGAGCAGGAATAATATGAAAATATTGCTCATAAATTCATGGTGATGAATAAATTGAGTTTTAAGCTCAACTATTATTTTGTTCTGCATAAACCTCTCTGTATCTGCTCCATAAGAGCCGACCACCCGTAAGTGAAGATTCTCATGCCCAGATCCCTGATAATTTCCTGGTATACATTCATACATACATACATACAAACATACATACATACATACATACATACATACATACATACATACATACATACATACATACATACATACATACATACATACATACATACATACATACGTACGTACATACATACATACATATATGCATACATACATACATACTGAACCCATGACCTTTGTGCCCTAAGAACATTATGCATAAATTAACAATTAAATTAAAAGTTGGATTCTTGATAGCATGGATTTGACACGTGACGAGGGGGTGATTACCTTCGGTCCCACGCTCTGGGGTACGTGACGTCAGCCACACGTGTCGACGGCGGAAGAATCTCAAGTCATTTTTATGAACTATTTCAAAGCGCGTGTACATGGCGTGACCCAAGCCAAGTCAAAAAATATAGTGCCTATAAAAGGAGGTCCATCATCTCACAAATCGAGCCCGTATACATTTTAAATGTCCATGAACACTACCGCCAGAAATGTAGCAAGCATGTAGTCACTTTCAAAACTCTTGAAACTACAGTTTAGTTAAGTCAGAAAATTTATAGAAATTTTCTTGGCGGCAAAGGGAGATATCCGAAGAGAGGGGGTAACTGCTATAAATATGAAGGGACGCCATGACGAAGTCTCCTTCTCCGGCATTTGTGATACAAAGCGGACGAAAAATTGTTGAGCTGCTCTGCGAAATCAAACAACAAAAGTAGACTGAGTTCAACTGCAGATTTTAGCCATGGCGGCTGGGGTCTTGACTCCATGAGGAGATAGTTTTCTTGAGTGAAATAATTGTACCAAATAGGACGGTCAAAGTACTGAATAAATTCTAAGGTGATTAAGTAATTCGTGTGCGGAAATAATTATAGTCCATCGTGTGCGCTCAGCAAACAAGTGAAGGGTATTTTCTTTTTTAATGCTTTATTCCAGGGAACCTGAAGAAATATAATAATTATGTGTAAAGCCATGAATGTAAAAATGGCTAAATAAAATGCCAGGGTCGCAGGTGAGCCCTATGACGAACAATGGTGTGACTACATGAGGTAGGTGACTTTCCATCTTACTACCTATTATATCTTGTTTCATGATCTCTAAAAGTGTATTTGAATTGGGATATACGACGCAGTGGTCACCCCTACTAAGTTTTGTAAATGTGAGAATACGACTAAAAGAGTCATTTGTTTTATTTTCCACTTGGATAAATTTTTTGAAGTCTTGCGAGTGCCGTATAATGTTGTAAAAAGTTATTGAATAGGGTTTCGAAGTGATATCACGTCCAATGTAGATCGTCATCCGTGTGAGTGTACTGTCTATATTTTGTGATGTCAAATTAAGATGTTCACTCGACGTAAATTTTTCCTGTCTGCAATTTGACGTTAATAATGTAGGAATCCATGGTTACTCATTTTCAATCGAGTGGAAGCGCGCTGTCGGGTGAGAATCTAGGGTGATGAATTTGGTCACGGAGAGAAACGTTTTTCTAGGCCCATTTTAAACTGTGTCTGACTGACAATAAAAAGATCTAGTAGAATGTTTCAGTCATTTTTTCCTAAAAATCAAGTTATTAAATACGATACCATTTATGCGAAGTTATTCATGATTAATGCATTGCGCGATATTAGACGTCGAGATTTCTAGTAAGGATTTTATTCCAGTTCTTTGTCGATGATAATTGTGGAGCTGGGAAACAGAGGTTAGTTTTGTTGAGATGAGATGTGTGAATCAGGTTGGACCTGTCATTGAAGCCGGGACACGATAGCCCGAGGAATATTTTATAATGTTGGGAATGGAAAGATATATATAGAAATCCATAGCGGTATTAATTGGCGACGCGTATAATTAGTGTGGGCATCTTGAAGCATAATCTGTGCATTTTGTTGGTTAGAATTTCGTATTTGTTTAATTATGTCGGCAGAGTTTAAAAGAGAGCATTTTGAGAAGCCAGTCAACTGGAACAAACCAGGTGTTTCATGTTACTGCCTAGCGAACTTGGGGACGAGAGGCCTCAGCTGAGAGGGTTACACCATATGATAACGGGACAGGCGTGGAATTGAGATTGTATTCTCGGCCGGGGAGAACGTTAAAATGCTGGATTTAGTTGAAATTCATAGCCGGTAATAATCTGAGTATTGTGGAATACTGTAAAATTTGTTTAATTGGGGACGTAATGAACATTTGAAATCACGAACTTTGAGTATAAGGAACAGAGTAACCAAATTCAGGGTTGTCCAAAATATAGAGCGATGGTTGTGATGATTGGTTTGTCTGTGAGGGGTGTGCAAAATTCATAAATGGTATGACGAGATATGACATCGTAATTATATGGCGAGTTGTTTGGTTTGTACGTAGATTATTAGGATATCCAAGTGTTAATAACGGTTAGAACTAGATTAGATTTTAAAGTGTGAAATCATGAGACAAGATATATAACTGGACATGAATTATGTAACAATTCTTTTCCAGCCAGACAAACATCACAAGATTGAATTTACGTCACAGCTGCGTAGGAATTTGTGAAGAAACCAGAGTCCGCGGAGATAAAATTTGTTGTTCGTTAACATTTCGTCAAATCATTTAAATTTATTTAATTATTAAATTCAGTGAAACCGCATTTTGAAATAACTTTAATCAAGCGAATAACTTGGAGATGCATTCTGGAAATTTTAGTTTGTTTTCTGGGGAATATTAAAAAAATAAAGTAACGATTAAGGGGACATATCCGAAGGAAATGGATTTTACTGCCACAAAGTTTGTGAGCATTGCTATTGGTGTAATTATTGAAGTTTGATTGATTGAGCAGTGAATGTGCTGGGGATAGTAAAGTGGAAACTTTGGTCATCAACCGATGTAACTTAATTGTGTGTAGCCTTCAGCCTAGAAACTTGGATGGTCAGGGGGTCATCAACCTCAGTGACTTAGATTAGGGCCATATACCACTGTAGCATCATTTTCCTTGCGGTCATCATCCACAATGACTTTAAAGTAACTTAGAAGTTTAGATGTCGGTCTATGACATAGACGCAGGTCACATCGATTCAATTAAGGGTCCATGCCGTAGAACCACTGTGTGGCACACACCGATTGGACGGCCTTAATTATACCCAGAGTCCAGAGTTCGTGTTACGAGGACTGGATCATAACGAATCACTATGATGGTACATGTGGTCTCACATGGAAGCCGAATTTAAGGATTTCCAGACTTTGTTCATGTTCATGGCTGTCAGTCTGGGTACCAAAAGTAAATTAAATATAAAGTGCAAAGTCCCGGGGATAAGCAAATCTGGCCCCAAAGGTGGGCGACACGCTTTTCACTCCTCACTCCGGCCCCTGTGCCCTTCTCAAAGCAACAAATGCGGTGAACTTCTTCCTTCTTCTGTGCGCCGGCTGCTCCTGTAATAAATGACATTTAAATGATACTCACCGCTGCATGTAGACTCTTCTTCCTCAGTCGCGATGCGTCCAATAATATCCCCTGTGATAGGCCACACGTTGATCAGGGAGTGAGGAAATGAAAAAATGGGGTGAACTAACTATAAATGACGGTACCCAAAGACTGAATTAAAATTTAAATAACAAACTGATTTATTGAACAAAGAGCAAAGTGCAAAAAATTATGAAAATATACTGGTTGAAAATGTAAACAAAGTGAAATGAAATGTAATTTAAAAGAAAGATTAAAGATCTACCTTACAATAACTCAATTATCTGCCTAATAAAATTGACTGAAGGTCAATCAAATTAAACTACTCGTGGTTAAACAAAAAAGAAATTATTGAAACATGAACCTGAGTGTTACAATCACTCATTTAATTATTTAAACTTCACCTGCATTACTGTGATAGCCTGGACTTCTTAAAAAATCCAAATGATTAGGCCAAGTGCCTCATGTTTACATTTCAAATGAAAGCGATCCTTGTACATTAAAATTTGACTTAATTTGCCGCTGACTGCATTTCATTACGAACTCATTATTTGTGGTACCACCATTAGATGGAGGCAGATCCCATCTTATTTACCTCATTCATTGCGGCAGTTTTTATACAACTGGTTTATTAAAGATCGCTTCATTTCCTAATTAAATGTAGTGGGTTTTAAAAGGCTTGGTAATTACTGAATGTCTTGTATGAGCATACCACTACTATGGTTTTGACTATGACCTAATCGATGATCTCTTATCCTAACACATGAAATCTTATTTACATAATTAGACCTGTTAATGGAGAAACACTGCTCCAACAAAGAAAATACAGAAATCAAAACTAGCCTAACTACACCTATCTATTTACATCAAATCAAATGCAAATAATTCACGTGTGATCACATCCAACAAATAAACGGTAATAAAAGGTACATGAAGAAAGAATAATAAATAAACAAATCTAGATCCCAACATCGCTGCCTGCTGAAAATTAATAAGAATAAATGCGCAAATATCGGAGTCTAAAGGAAAATTTACCCCGCTACATGTAGCAAAATATTGTGAATTTGACGGCAATCTCTAACCTCAGACGACAAATGTCTGGCCATGACACTATTTAACCTTTATGGACAATAATTACTGCTATTGCATGTCATCCATGACTCTACATGACTGTCAAAATGCACATTGATTCGTCGCTCTGCTCACATGTACCTCGTACTTTAATTAGCATATATTCCGAGCATCTACTTTCCCTGGAACTATTTGAAAAAAATACAGGCTTCTGCCTACAATCATAACCCATGTAGTTACGTATTTAACACTCTTGGTTAAATTATTCATCTCTCAATTCTATTTACTCATCATTATTCTCGACGTAGTACCTCATAATACGGCCTCGCTCGTATCCGGCGGGCGAAATATCTGTCGTGCACATCTCTATTTCTTACGACAGTTCATGACATGGTCCAAATATCACATTTCCATTATCAACGCAGATCATCAGGGATATTATTCACTTAGCTCGATCTCTAGATCATTCTCTGCTTCACTTGTTACAAAATACCAAAGCTGACTTATAAATGGCTTCCTGTCACTAACTGTTTACTAAAATGACGAGATTGCCTCTCAAAAACACGGGTATTGAAAAATGTGTAACCGCAACTACACACAGAAATAAATACTCGCGTGTCCACCAAAATCGTCGCAAAATACACGGTATAAGAACTACCGGAAACGGTCATCTGAATGATGATTCCACAACATAAAACTAGCTGAATGCGCAAGTAGCAAAATAAGCATTAAAATCAACAAGGCGGCATCTACAAAAATCACAACTTCAACAGAAATATCGCTCAAAACCAACGTTATGACAACATGATTATTATTATTATTATTATAAAAATCGGCATTACACTCATCGATCTAATAATATAGCATCCTAAACTGTCAAATGACTTACTACAAATGATCCATAATAATTATGCAAACACATCTACGTAAAGGAAGTGCGCAAATAACCCTAGCTCAAAGTGCAAAAATAATTATTATTAATATTATTATTATTATTATTATTATTATTATTATTATTATTATTATTATTATTATTATTATTATTATTATTATTATTATTATGATGTGAATTATTTACAATCTTATCTAACAGTCTAAGCTACATTTGATCATCGATTAGTTCACAGTCCTACATATTCTATTTACACATTACTTTGTTGTTGCTCATACCTTGGTGCTGGAGGCAGGTTGGATCACCCTCCGGGCTCCGTCATGATGAATTAGAATTCCATCTTGAAGCTGATGTGGTATTCCAAATTTTCACACACGCATACTTGATACATTTTTATCATGGCGTTACACACGCTCACATTTACATAACACACGCATTTTCTAGCACTTCAGTGAAGATTATACAACAGCACTGCATAACATCTGACGTGAAGTCGAAAGTTTCTCTCCGCTACCTGCCTGACGCCTCCTGCTGGTCTCTCACACCCCTCTCAGTTTGTTTACTTACAGCTTACCGGTTGTTCACCTCTTCGGAACATAACAGTTTACTCAAGGTCTTTAACATCGCGGCCTTCCATTAATGAAAAGACATTCTCCTCCCTGTCTGCTTTAACTAGTTTCTCGCCGTAACATCTCGCTTGCCATGACAGTTCATTGTAAGTGGTAAAAGCAAGCTAAAAGTACAGTTTCCAATGATGTGTGGAGAAATTTATACTGATCGTCCTCCAAAAAAATAAAAGAATAAAATAGCTTTCCAACAAATGTCAAACTACACGTGGATTAGAAAAGTTTTATGCAGTTACGTGTCGCAACATGTTCCATTGTCGCTCTCGGTTGGTAATGTGAGTTCATTTAAGGCAAGTGTTGAAAAGTGTAGCTATTGCCTGTTTCCCTGCATAAATTCAAATGAGATAAAAGTTTGTTAAAGTGTTCATTTCTCCTGAAATATTACTCTCCCAAGTAAAATACATGGCTCACTCGGAATGCCAACAAGTGTCTCTGATCGCGTTCCTACCAGACTCAGAATTCATAAAAGTAAAGTTCACACAAGACTGAATTTGAAAGCTGACTCACACTAACTGAATTAGCTGACACACTCTAAACACACTCTGAATCAACTAACCCACACTGACACACACTGAAGAATCACCACTCTGCTCGCTGGTTTTGTAATCAGTTCTCCCTCCACCTCGAAAATAGTTCTGTGGAAGGGATGTGGCGTAGTAATCTAGCACTTGGGAGCGCTTTATCATACATCCGTAGGTTAAAGCTTCAAAAATTATGTACAAAATCTTCCTAATTTTGGTCTGACTCACTTGTTATATTGCGCCGTGGGAAACGATCACAGGGTAATCCACACGACGGCGCGCGTCACCGGCGTTATTTTCTTCCAACGAATGGTTTCTTCCCGCCATGACAGTTCAGTTCCTGGGCGATACTACTCTTCCGTGTGAAGTTAAATTTTTATTAATTAGCCAATAATTAATCGCACCTTCGCACCGATATATTTTCAAATATTATTAGGAAGTCAGGACACTGTTTTACACAACTCCTCCGGGCTCCAAATAGCGAAATACTGACTGTAGATTCCCGCTATGACAGGACATTCAAATTTGGAATTTTGTGATTGGCTGAGACTTTCGCGCTCTTCGCAGCGTGGATGCTTCCATTTTCTCCCAAGGGTTGGTGGGTGTTATCGTCGTCTCTCTTGTCCTTCTAAGTAGGTCAGGCCTCAACGCGTGATTTTCTCGTGAGAACCAAGTAGAAAGTTGTCACTCCTAGTCGGTACCATAAATTTTATTAGATGTTAGCACTCAGGCCGGTCTACAAGTTGTTCGTGCTCTAAGAAAAGTTTCGAGGATTTCCTTGCCGACTGACTGGCGCTAGAATGTTGCTCTGTGACTGCTAGCTTTCACAGCCTACTGTAGTATTCCATATGCGAATTATTCAACTTTTAATTCATAAATTAATTACGTAAATTCGCTTATGGCTGCAATACATACATACATACATATATACATACATACATACATACATACATACATACATACATACATACATACATACATACATACATACATACATACATACATACATACATATACCGAGATCGATAGCTGCAGTCGCTTAAGTGCGGCCAGTATCCAGTTATCGGAAGATAGTGGGTTCGAACCCCACTGTCGGCAGCCCTGAAGATGGTTTTTCCGTGGTTTCCCATTTTCACACCAGACAAATGCTGGGGTTGTACCTTAATTAAGGCCACGGCCGTTTCCTTCCCATTCCTAGGCCTTTCCTATACCATCGTCGCCATAAGACCTATCTGTGTCGGTGCGACGTAAAGCAAATAGCATACATACATTTGAATATCGGCTTTTGTCGATGATATCGATGTTAAGACCTATACAATCACATTTTGTTATATTCTATTGTATATTTACGTATCTTAGACTGCCCAGATCTAGGCTGTTGAGGAATAGTGTGTTTCCTGGAAAGGACTAGAGCAGTTTGTTGCCCGTCTGGTGGCCTGATCGTTAAGGCGTGAAGTCTGTATTGTCTGACACTGTGGTTGTCCGGTTCGTGTCCCGTTAGTCGAAAATATTTCATTATCAGAATGTTGGCCGGCAGTTTAGGAGAGGTGGTGATCTACGATTTCTAATCACTAGATTGAATGCCAAAAGCCTGGATTGAATTCCAAAACTCTCCACATATGGAGTGATGGCATATTGCGCTGTTGATGGTGATTCGTCCGTCCGATGGAGACGTAAAGCCTTGAACAGATCCCTTGGTACTATTTAATGGGACTAGGCTATGTGTCGGCACAGGGAATCACCCTCTCCCTTCCCACTATTCAGTTCATCTCATTAACTCCTCTGATGAGGATAACGTCAGGAAGGGCATCCGGTCGTAAAACTCGGTACAAATATTTATCTTAGGTGATAACCGACCCCGCAGAGACACGGGACAAGGCAGGTCACTAGGCAGTTTATTTTCATTGACCTGTCTCTCTTCTCCTTCTTGGTGCCGTCTTCTCACGTCTATCATGGAGAAATTTTCCCCTGTCAGAGTTGTCGTTTGGTGGACGTCGAACCACTGTCGGAGGTTTCGAGCCCAGAATACACTTCTCCACCCACGTGCAGGTTTTGCTTCTATGTTGTCTGCTTTAATCAATTGTATTAGGCTTTACTTGTCATTTCGGGAGATGTGACCAGAATTGGATGCTTTCCTCCGTTTTGCCAGGGTTAAGACTTCTCATGATTTCCCGGCACGACGGATTAGCTCCTCGTTAGTGACGTGGTCTGCCCTTGGAATGTTGAACATTCGACGATACACCCACATTTCAAAGGCCTGAAATCGTTTCATCGACGAAGCCTGTAAGTGTCCAACCTTCGACACCCTAAAGCAGCACCGGTTTTAATTTGAGTAACAGACTTCTTACGACGTCGATTCTGGTTATGATTTCTTTATTCACATACCATTCTTGTGTTAACTAACATCCTGATATAGTTCTCCCAGTTTCCTCGTTAACGATCGGCGACTCAAGCGTTAAGCAGTATCCACCGCCAGCGATTACAACCTGTAATACAATGTGAGGTCAAATGACCATAATGCCTGTCTATCTAAGGCATTTGATACGGTAGATCATGGGAGACTACCCGCAAAATTAAATGCAATTGGACTAAACAAAGGAGTGAGTGAAGGGGTGCCCATATTTCAAGAAAATAGAACTCAAGAGAATTAGAGTAGGTGAAGCTTTATCTAATCCTATAATCATTAAGCGGAGAATTTCTCAAGGCAGTATTATTGCACCTTTTCTTCTTATAAAATGCTTAGCTATATTACCCGGCTCTGCCCAGGCACTTTACTGATTATTTATGTTTAGGTATTTTAATAGGCCTACCTGTTAATTATGTGTGAAGCGAATTTTTGTAGATTTCTTTATTGTGATGTTGAATGATATTTTAAGAACTATTTCTTATTTTAAGAGTAATTTTTATATGTTTAATTTCAAATTTTAGTTATAGATTATTTTGTTTCTCGTTAATTTAACTAATCTCGGTCAGATTGGACATTTTTTTCATCACCACTTCTCACCATGCCTACGCACCTGAACTGGTACTTAAACGAGTCACAATACATCTCAGTGACCGCGGAAACTATGAATTCGGCACTAATATTGGTTGTTTTCGATTATTCTTGTATGTCATTCGCTCCTCTACGGCTGCTACGGGTGTCTTACCCCACATAATTTTTTCCCAGATACAACACCTACCTCTATAATCTTGGCCATTTTAGACATTCTTGTTCACACCTTCTCAACCTCCATTCCGACAGGGCCTGAGCTGTGACTTAAACGGCTTCCAGAGTGTCACGGTGTTAAAAGAGTCCTACCTCCACATTATTTTTCAGATAGCAAGCCATATGCATACTACAGTATGTTTGGTTGAGAGCTATGCTGGAACATAGACACATTCATCCGTAATCACGGTTATTTTGGATATTATCTTTTTCACCCCTTCACACCACCATATCAGTGCGGCTGAACTTGGACTTAAACGACATCTGGAGTGTAATTATTCATCTGAGCGACCCCGAAAACTATGGATTGTAAGTGGATATTGGTCGTTTTCTATTACTATCATACTTCACCCACTTTCCACCCCCGCCCAGAGGAGTACACACACATACATATATAAGCTCGGCCAGTTTAGACATTTTTCACCCCTTATCATCCCCATGCCGATGGGATCTGAACTTGGACTTAAACGGCATGCGGAATGTCACTGTTCATCCCAGCGACCCCAAAACATATCGTTTTGGCACTATTTTCGATTATTTCATATGCGAAACATTCCTCATCTCCACCCCAGGGGAGGCTTACCCCACAGTGCTCTTTTTTTTTCGAAAGCTTTCTTTTTCGAAAGCCCTCTACTCAGTTGAACTCCTGAGGCTGAGAGGACCCCGTTTCAGCCCTCGTACCACTTTTCAAATTTTGTGGCAGAGCCGGGAATCGAACCCGGACCCCGGGTGTGGCAGCTAATTACACTAACCACTACACCACAGAGGAGGACGTTATTATTATTATTATTATTTTATTTTTTGCTAGTTGCTTTACGTCGCACCGACGCAGATAGGTCTTATGGCGACGATGGGACAGAAAAGACCAGGAGTGGGAAGGAAGCGGCCGTGGCCTTAATTAAGGTACAGCCCCAGCATTTGCCTGGTGTGAAAATGGGAAACCACGGAAAACCATTTTCAGGGCTGCCGACAGTGGGGTTCGAACCTACTATCTCCCGAATACTGGATACTGGCCGCACTTAAGCGACTGCAGCTATCGAGCTCGGTAATATTATATATATATAATTCGCTGGGGCCATCAAGGACCACGTTAAGTCTTGTTGCATTTGACACTGAATTTGGCCTTCTCTAGAGCCCAAATTTCCCTCATTCTTTGTGAGTGGGCCTGCTTACGCTCCTCTGTCCAAGGGGCACCGTGTCTTCTCTTCGGTTGCTCGTCTCGGTTTAGCCCGTTCGTCAATATTTTCTTGCGGAAGAGATCTCTGTTAAGGGCGTCTTCAGCTGAGATATGCAGCATTTGCAGGTCTTCTTTGGTATTTCTAAACCAGGGAATTGTGGTTTTGGGGTTTGAATAAAAAAAGTGAACGATTTCTTTAATTAAATTTCTTCCGTCTATACTTTTCAGATGACCGTAAAATCGTGCCCGTCCTTTTCTGATTGTGTCGGTAATTTTCTCTATTTTGCTGTAGACTTCCTTGTTGGATCTCTTTTGATGGATTCCATTTCTGTACTTTGATCCCAAGATTCCTCTCACAATTTTGCGTTCTCTTTTCTCCAGTTCTTCAAGGAGTCCTTTGTTGGCATTTAGAGTCAGGGTTTCGGCTGCATATAGAACTACTGGTTTCAGAACTGTTTCATAGTGACGTATCTTGGTGTTTTGGGAAAGGCATTTTTTGTTGTAGATTGTGCGGGATGTTTGGTAGGCTATTTCCAGTTTGCGTACACGCTCCTGAAGTGCTTCTTTGTCCAGTCCATTTTTCATGATGATCTCACCCAGGTATTTGAATTTGTCTACTCGGGTGATGTCCCCGTATTTCGTATGGAGTTTTGGTGGAGCCTCTTTGATGTTAGTCATTACTTCTGTTTTCTCAAACGATATCTGCAAACCAGTTTGTTCGGCAATTTCCTTTAAAATTTCAACTTGAGCTCTAGCGGTTTCTATGTCGTTTGAGAGAACAGCAATATCATCGGCAAATGCTAAGCAGTCTGTTGCGATCCCCTTGGATTTGGTTCCTATTCTCAATGGACTGTAGTTGGTTTCCTATAATCTCACCCGCCAGGTTTTTATGATATTTTCAAGAACACAGTTGACGAGTATCGAGGATAGCCCATCACCTTGTCGGACTCATGTTTTGATGTCAAAGGAATGCGAGAGACATCCGTGGAACTTCACCTTGGATTTTGTATCGGTCAAGGTGGCTCTAATTAATGCCAGCAGTTTCAAATCAAATCCAAATTCATTTAAGATGTTTAACAGGACTTCCCGGTCAATGGAGTCGTGCGCTTTCTTAAAGTCCACAAAGACAGACACATACTGCTTGGACCTTAGTGTATAATATCGGATAATCGCTTTGAGATTTTGGATCTGTTCAGCTGTTGAGCAACCTTTTCTGAACCCTCCTTGGTATTCACCTATTTGATGTTCGACTTGTGCTTCCAAACGCTCCAGGATGGCAAGTGATAGAATTTTGTAAGTCACGGGTAGCAAAGATATTCCTCTGTAGTTTTTGATGTTCTTCATGCTGCCTTTTTTGTGTAATGGATGGATCAAAGCTATTTTCCAGTCTTCGGGTAGGGTCTCCTTGTTCCAAATTTCTTCTATTTGTTTTTGCAAGATATCAAGTGATTCCTCTGGGGCATATTTCCATAGTTTTGCTACTACTGAGTCTTCCCCCGGCGCTTTGTTATTTTTGAGACGGGCAATGTGGCCCTTGATTTCATCTCTGTCAGGTGGTCTGGAATCTGGGTACCTGAGTAAGGGTTCCTTGGTCTCAATGGCGCTTTGCGGTTTAGAGCAATTAAGTAAATTCTTGAAGTAATCTGCCAGAATGCTGCAATTTTCTTCATTTGACGTCGCCAGTGTGCCGTCCTTTCGCTCAAAGCGTAGAGATGGTGAGCCAGTGAGTTTGCGTTTGAAGGCTCTGTAGTACTCTCTGCTTTCATTCTTCCTAAAGTTTTGTTCTATCTTTTCAATGAGATATTTTTCGTATTTACGTTTCTCAGTTCTGAACACCCTAGCTGCTTGGGCATGTTGGGTTTTGTAGGTTTCCCAATCATTTTCTGATTTCTTAGAGTAGTACTGTTTCCACGCATTGAGTCTTTCTTGGAGGGCTGATTCGCAGGTACCATTCCACCAGGCATACATTTTGCTTCTCTTGATTTCTGCAACGTCTTTGGCGGCCTCAACAAGGAGAATTTTGGCGTTGTTAAAGTCACAGTCATTTTGTCTAGCCTTCTCCTGGAACTCATCGACCCTTTGCCGAAATTTATCATTGTCGAAGCGTGTGATCTGTTTGGTCATTCACAATCTGTCATTCACAGGTTCGAAATTTGCAACCGATTTAAGGATCTTGGTTCTAACAGCAAACGCAGTCCCAAGCATCACAGCTCCATTGAGGATTCCTCTTTGTGCTTTGCTCTTGAAAAATCGGTAGCCTTCGGATTCAAAAATCTCTTCATCTGGGTACCTTGTTTCTTGTAGGGCCATTATAGATATCTGATTTTCGTGAAGAGCTTTATTATTATTATTATTATTATTATTATTATTATTATTATTATTATTATTATTATTATTATTATTATTATCTGATCACAATTAAATTGTATTTTAGAGTGATTATCGCTTATTTGAAGTCATTTTTCGTTTATGCTTTCTTCCTTAATCTACTTACCCTCGGACTCAGCGAGGGATCCCAGTGTCCTGGAGCGTGAGACATTGGGTAGGGGGATACAACTAGGGAGGATGACCAGTACCTCGCCCAGGCGGCCTCACCTGCTATGCTGAACAGGGACCTTGGTGGGGGATGAGAACATAGGAAGGGATGGCCTTAAGTTAGGTACCATCCCGGCATTTGCCTGGAGGAGAAGTAGGAAACCACGGAAAACTACTTCGAGGATGGCTGAGGTGGGAATCGAACCCCCCTCAACTCAATAGACCTACCGAGGCTGAGTGGACCCCGTTCCAGCCCTCGTACCACTTTTCAAATTTCGTGGCAGAGCCGGGATTAGAACCCGGGCCTCCGAGGATGGCAGCTAAACACACTAACCACTACACCACAGAGGCAGACCTGTTTTGTTTATTTTAGGTCATTTTTCGGCATTCATTAGGTCATACAAATCCGGGCTCTTTCTGGCTTTCACCACGAGCGTTCAACAGTATATCCTGTTTCTACTTGTTACACATGTTTCCGAAAGTGGAAAGGATGTGAAATATTGCAATCGTACTTGGAAATGTCCAGCTAGTGAAACCGTAGGATTACTTTCTCTCCGCCGCCCTGGTCACCTTAGTGTGTTAACAGCCGCCAAGATTCATGGACTCGGAAGACAAATAGAATAGAATAGAATACAACTGTTAGTCATCTGATTTGTTGTGATTTACTGCTTTATACCCTTCATCTCTAGGAAAATTATGACCACGTCGTTGGTTGATGTATACCTACTCGTCCTCTATACTCAGAAACAATGGATCGATTCCCGGCGCAGGTGATTGGCATTTATGTGTGCGTAACCACGAAAGACCATGTCATTGCCCCTTTTTAAGGTCTAATTCCGGCAATCTGGAAAATTTCTAACATTATTATCTTCTCCAACCACAAGTATGATTGCAATATTAACTTTGCTTACAAAGCAAAAAAAACGAACATAAACAAACATTAAACAAAAACGCGCCGGCCCCGTGGTGTAGGAGTAGCGGAGGCCCCAGGTTCGATTCCCGGCCAGCTCAGGGATTTTTCTCTCGACCTGAGGGCTGGTTCAAGGTCCACTCTGCCTACGTGATTAGAATTGAGGAGCTATCTGGCAGCGAGGTAGCGTCCCCGGTCTCGAAAGACCAGAATAACGACCGAGAGGATGCGTCGTGCTGACCACACAGCCCCTCGTAATCTGCAGGCCTTAAGGCTGAGCATCGGTCGCTGGGCAGGCCAAATCCCTTTCAAGGGCGTTAAGCGCCGTGAAAAAACGAAAAAGAAAATCAAAAACGCAAAACAAACAAAAACCAGCATATAACAAACATCAAGAAAATGAAGAGAATAACATCAAAGAAACATGAAGCAAATAATCAGCAAAGAAACAAAAACAAACAAAAAACTAACATTACAACAAATAAATAAACACACATCAAATACAATCACCGAACATATGACAAACCAACATCACACACCATCAAGGAAAAGAAAGACAAACAATCATCAAGCAAACAAACAAACAAGCAAATAAACAAGCAAAAAATAAAAAACAAATACAACACATCTAACCAACAAACAAACAGTAAACCGACGGAAAAACATAAACACAAACAAAGTCGTGGTGCATGAGCGCATTAGGTTCTTGGGGATTGCTGATCAACCAGACGTCCGGCTGATACTGGAGTGCCACCTGGTTAGCATGGCAACGTCTTCAGCCGTATCGTTAGTTTCCTTGACCGGGTTCACTGCCTTTCATGTCTATAGCCTCTCTAGTGGTTCTCAAGAGGCTAAGCGAATACCGCTGGAGCCCTCAGTCCAGCATTAAAATCCCTGGACTGGCTGGGGGGGGGGGGGGGGGGCTCCGAGTAGGAGAGTGTCACGCTATATCTACACCTCACGGCTAGCAACAACTTTGTCACGTAATTTTTTTCTTTTAAACGTGGATTGTGGAATTATCGTGGACAGAAAACCGACACCGTGATGACCAGGCAACCAGTGTTCGCAATCTTCTTCCGCGTGCCAGAACTCTGCCTTCTACAGGGTGAAGCGAAATTCGCGCACTCTGGCGTCGCAGCGCGACTCCTCACATGCCAGCATTAAAAAAATGTCTCTCACAAAAGTTCGTCCTGCGAGTATATCCGGGAGAAAAAGGAAGTTGAAGAGTGGCAATCTAGCAACACTGTAACCACATGTAGGGTAACTACCTCTGTCAGCACATATTAGTCGTGCGGTACAATTGGTGCAGTGGATAGAGTTTTGGGTTACCGTGCAGGAGGTCGTGGTTTTGAGGCGTATGTTTTTTTATTTCGTGAATGTAGTCCGGGTGACATGGTATCTGGAATCTTAATCGTCAACAGCGATTGCAGCGGGTCCTCTAGAAACCATTTATATTTACATACTACGATCCTAGAAAGGTACGAACATTCGTCTTCATTGGTCAGCTTTGAAAGATGCCCTTTCCACGTCGGGGCGTGAATTTATTCCCACCATTTCATCTACTAGGTGCGTTACAACGTGTTAAGCGTTACTAAATCTTGTAAATGTAGGATACATGTGAAATAAGAAACGGTGTCTTACTGTATTACAGTATGTAATGTCCGATGGAAATTAGCAAATAAAAAAGTGCGCCTCAACCCAGGATCGAACCCTCGAACTCCTGCACGCCAACCCAAAACTCTATCCACTGCACCAACTGTATATCACGACCAGTATGTGCTGACAGAGATAGTTACCCTACATGTGGTTACAGTGTTGCCACATTGCCACTCTTCAACGTTCTTTTTCTGCCGGATATACTCGCAGGACGAACTTTTGTGAGAGATATTTTTTTATTACTGGCATGTGAGGAGTCGCGCTGCGACGCCCGAGTGCGCGAATTTTGCTTCACCCTGTATATACAGTAGGTTCAAGTGGTGCCGTATTTTAAACCAATTTTCACTGTCTTTGAATGGTGTTTCGTCTAGGTCACAGCAAAGCCCCTTACACATGGTAATGTCACCAAAGGCAAGATAATGTTTCTCATAATACGAATATATGTCGCCATAAAATTGTGTGCTAAAACAGCGAACATTTTATTGGACGTAAATCTTGATAGGTGGGGATATCTCGTGGCATGACATGGGAATGTTATGTGTTGGATCAGCTGCCATTGTTGGACGCTGATTGATATTTTACAAGAGGGGCTGAGTGGTTGAGATGCTGGCCTTCTGGCCCCAACTTAGCAGGTTCGATCCTGGCTCAGTCCGGTGGTATTTGAAGGTGCTCAAATACGTCTCTCGTGCCGGTAGATTTAGTGGCACGTTAAAGACCACCTGCGGGACAAAATTTTGGCACCTCGATGTCTCCGAAAACCGTAAAAATAGTTATTGGGGCGTAAAGCCAATAACATTAACATCATTATATTACATAGCACTCGGGTGTTGTTCTTTCCAACCGTTCATCAACATTCTAACCCACTTTTATACTTAGACATTTTATTATTTGTTGTTGTTGTTGTTGTTGTTGTTGTTGTTGTTTGAGTCATCAGTCCATAGACTGGTTTGATGCAGCTCTCCATGCCACCCTATCCTGTGCTAACCTTTTCATTTCTACGTAACTATTGCATCCTACGTCTGCTCTAATCTGCTTGTCATATTCATACCTTGGCCTACCCCTACCGTTCTTACCCCCTACACTTCCTTCAAAAACCAACTGAACAAGTCCTGGGTGTCTTAAGATGTGTCCTATCATTCTAACTCTTCTTCTCGTCAAATTTAGCCAAATAGATCTCCTCTCACCAATTCGATTCAGTATCTCTTCATTCGTGATTCGATCTATCCATCTCACCTTCAGCATTCTTCTGTAACACCACATTTCAAAAGCTTCTATTCTCTTTCTTTCTGAGCCAGTTATTGTCCATGTTTCACTTCCATACACTGCCACGCTCCACACGAACGTCTTCAAAAACATCTTTCTAATTCCGATATCAATGTTTGAAGTGAGCAAATTTCTTTTCTTAAGAAAGCTCTTCCTTGCTTGTGCTAGTCTGCATCTTATGTCCTCCTTACTTCTGCCATCGTTAGTTATTTTACTACCCAAGTAACAATATTCATCTACTTCCTTTAAGACTTCATTTCCTAATCTAATATTTCCTGCATCACCTGCCTTCGTTCGACTGCACTCCATTACTTTTGTTTTGGACTTATTTATTTTCATCTTGTACTCCTTACCCAAGACTTCATCCATACCATTCAGTAACTTCTCGAGATCGTCTGCAGTCTCAGATAAAATAACAATATCATCGGCAAATCTCAAGGTTTTGATTTCTTCTCCTTCGACTGTGATTCCCTTTCCAAATTTCTCTTTGATTTCCCTTACTGCCTGTTCTATGTAAACATTGAAAAGGAGAGGAGACAAACTGCAGCCTTGCCTCACTCCTTTCTGGATTGCTGCTTCTTTTTCAAAGCCCTCGATTCTTATCACTGCAGACTGATTTTTATACAGATTGTAGATAATTCTTCGTTCTCGGTATCTGATCCCCATCATCTTCAGAATCATAAATAGCTTGGTCCAATCAACATTATCGAAAAGCAAAGTCTTCTCCGTACAGGCCATGAAGGCCCTTGGAGGGGTGGAACGTAAAGGCTTCCACTATCCGTAACCTCGGCACTTGATGGGGTAGAGTGGTTAAGCTCTACGCCCGGCCGCCTTTGCCCCCAGGAATTAACCTGGTACTTATTTTTGGTGTAGGCTGAGTGCACCTCAGGGCCGTGTGAACCTCCGAAAGTGGAAATCTCGTTTCTTAAATTTTACGACTTCCTGACGGGGATTCGAACCCACGTCCGTCCGGGCGAACCGAGCACGCCTTTACCGCCTCGGCCAGGCAGCCCGTACAGTTTATAATTGGACATGGTAAATTTAGAAGTTATTTTCAGCGATTTAAATTATCTTAGTAAATGCCAATCAGAACAAACAGTAGCTCACTTAATTTTCTAATAGGGGACCCGCGCTGCTCGGCAGCATTCCTTATAAATCTCGATAAGCCTGTAGCAGTCATACTGTTTTGCCTGCCCTTTTCAATAGTTTTATGAACATTAATACCGGTAATGTAGTTTATAACACTTCTTCTTCTTCTTCTTCTTCTTCTTAATCTGGTTACCCTCCAGGTTCGGTTTTTCCCTCGGACTCAGCGAGGCCTCAAGGGCAGTGTCCTGGAGCTTCAGACTTTGGGTCGGGGATACAACTGGGTAGAATGACCAGTAGCTCGCCCAGGCGGCCTCACCTGCTATGCTGAACAGGGGCCTTGTGAAGGGATGGGAAGACTGGATGGGTCAGGCAAGGAAGGGGGAAGGAAGCGGCCGTGGCCTTATGTTAGGTACCATCCCGGCATTTGCCTGGAGGAGAAGTGAGAAACCACTTCCAGGATGGCTGAGGTGGGAATCGAACCCACCTCTACTCAGTTGACCTCCCGAGGCTGAGTGGACCCCGTTTCAGCCCTCGTACCACTTTTCAAATTTCGTGGCACAGCCGGGAATCGAACCCGGACCTCCGGGGGTGGCAGCTGATCACGCTAACCACTACACCACAGAGGCGGACTATAACACTTCTTTCAATACAATATTCTCTGTGCTTCGACCATTCGGCCGTATCTGGATCTTAACATTTTCAAACGATCTTGCCCGAGATAGTGCATCATACAGTTGGCCGTGGCCGAATACTGGTTCTGGTAAGTAGACTATCCACTTTTTCAAGAGTTTGTACCTGCGCTTTATTACTGGTCCAACAAAAGGCTAGTCGACTTGATACCCTCCCGTGTCTACGTACATAGACTGTATTCTTTTAGCTGCGTGTATGAATTAGGAACGTTCTACCATCTGTTGAGTATATTCAGAAGCTGGGGAAGGTCAGAGAATCAAAGAGTATCTAGCAGAGGAAGTGTATATTCTCTGGCTTCACAGGTACTAATCAAACATGGCTGCATGCAATGACATCACTAAGAATGAAAATCACGTAAATCAGAATATTAATAAATGTGTTAGTCGCTTAGCAACCCGCCAAGTACAGAATGTATTGTGTGTTAGGGAAAGCCTTCAACAGAAATTATTGGAGTGATCTCTCAATGACTTGATTTCATGATTACTCAAAGTTGCCTACACTTAGAGACCTATCAATGTCTCATGATTCACCGGCAGGTAATTGTGGAGGGGATAAAACAGAAGTGAAGCAAATCGGTCGAGTAGACGACAGATGGCCTGGACAAAACTGTTTTTAGTAAACGTTTTAATTTTAGTTTTGTTTTCCACTATACTCCGCACGGCCTTACTTCTAAATTGAAGTTTCACAAAACAAATGAGCATCGCCTTTCCTCTGTTGCCAGCGCGCTACGCCCGCGAGAACAGCTGACGTAATAGACCGCGGTAAACAGCCCTTGTAAAATGTAATACCGTACTCAGAAAAACGAATGAATATGGATTGAAAACAAATTCACAAAAACTACACTTACTAACAACATCTGACGCTAATAAGAGAATATATTATTAAGAATAAAAGAGAATGAGGAAATAAAACATCACTCACCGCTAATGGCTGGCACAGAAAGGAGGTTATGGCCTACAAAGGGAACACTCCACTGATCTCGGTCACTAGAACCATCCAACAATATGAAAAACACACTAATTACTGAAGGAAAATGCAAAAGATCGCGAAGCGTACCAAATACCATTCACGCTGAGCGAGATAGGTTAACCACGTGGCGAATGTAAATATTAGAGTTGGCAACTGGGTTTCGAGATCGTGCTCTGCCGTTATAAATCGATATGAATGGCAGCTTGGGATTGGTTGGATGCCTATGCTTCAGCGCATAATCACCAGACGGAGCCAAAATCTGCCAAAACGTCAATTTAGAAGTAGAGCCGTGCGGAGTATAACTACTGTCACAGTTTTCAGAGACTCTGAGGTGCTAGAATTTTGTCCTGTAGAGGTTCTTATATGTGCTGGTATATCTACAGACTCGAGGTTGGCGAATTTGAGCACCTTCAAATCACACCGGACTGAACGGGGATGACACCTGCTAACTTGTGCTCAGAACAATCTGAACCACCCGGCCAGTTCCTTTTTCGTTTGTTCATCGAGTTTTCGATTGTCCCCCGATATAAGTTATGTACGGAACTGTAGGCCTACATAAGACGTAGCCATTTATCATTCACAGAGTGGTACGTTCTAGCTCGCTGTTCAAATTTCCCTGGAGTATATACCGATGCAGGGGAATTCCCAAGACCGCAAAGTCCCTAGAAAGCAGCATACACATTTTAGTGTCCTAGGGACTGTGCTACCTCGGCACCAACTGTGTCACAAGTACAGATCAGACTGATAAATTAAATCCTAATCTTAACGAGTTGAAAGGGCACTGTGAGGCTGATTAGCTCAGATGGTTAAAGCGCTGAGCCAATGTTGGCAGGTTCAGTACTGTCAGATGTTCAAATGCGTCAGCCTCCTGCAGGTAGATTTGCTGGTACGTAAAGGAACACCTGTGGGGCAGCATTCTGGGACTTCGGCATCTCCGAAAACCGTAAAAGTAGTTAGTTGCACGTAAAAACAATAACTTCTATTTGAACATAGCCTCTAAAACAACTACTATCCGTTTGTTGTACATCGAATGTTGGATTTGGTAGCGAAACTTCAAGCAACGGGAATTCTGCGACAATGAACGTTTATCCCTCAATGAAAAACAAGAGGAATCATGCCCAGTATGTAGAAGTTTGACTGTCCAGATGAAAGAAGTTCCAAGCAGGCCTTTCTGGCTGACGTTTTTCTAGTCATCGAGAATTTTTGAAAAATAATAGTACTCACTTTTCGAGAGGTCTAGTGCGTATAATAGATGAGGAAGAGTTGCGTAGTTTATGAACTATTGTTCTTCACATAATTTTGTGGTCATGCGTTGCTATGAAACATTATAATTCCATGGTAATTGACTAATCTTGGCCACTTAATGCTTAATATGTGATGCGTTACATTCACCTGTGTGCAACATTCCTCAAAATTAATGGACTCACCCCATTTCAGGTAGTTAGTAATACCCACTGAATAATAATAATAATGATGATCATCATCATCATCGTCTGTTTACCCTCCAGGTTCGGTTTTTCCCTCGGACTTAGCGAGGGATCCCACCTCTACCGCCTCAAGGGCAGTGTCCTGGAGCTTCAGACTCTTGGTCGGGGATACAACTGGGGAGTATGGCCAGTACCTCGCCCAGGCGGCCTCACCTGCTATGCTGAACAGGGGCCTTGTGGAGGGATGGGAAGATTGGAAGGGATAGGCAAGGAAGAGGGAAGGAAGCGGCCGTGGCCTTAAGTTAGGTACCATCCCGGCATTCGCCTGGAGGAGAAGTGGGAAACCACGGAAAACCACTTCCAGGTTGGCTGAGGTGGGAATCGAACCCACCTCTACTCAGTTGACCTCCCGAGGCTGAGTGGACCCCGTTCCAGCCCTCGTACCACTTTTCAAATTTCGTGGCAGAGCCGGGAATCGAACCCGGGCCTCCGGGGGTGGCAGCTAATCACGCTAACCACTACACCACAGAGGCGGACAATAATAATAATAATAATAATAATAATAATAATAATAATAATAATAATAATAATAATAATAATAATAATAATGTTATTGGCTTAACGCTCCACTAACTATTTTTAGGGGTTTTGGAGACAATGAAGTGCCGGAATTTAGTCCCGCAGGAGTTCTTTTATGTGTCAGTAAATCTACCGACACGAGACTGACGTATTTCAGCGCCTTCAAATATCACCGGACTGAGCCAGGATCGAACCTGTCAAGTTGGGGTCAGAAGGCCAATGTCTCCACCGTTTGAGCCACTCAGCTGAACATCACTATATGGTCAGTGAAGCAGGAGTGTAGTAAAGGGATGAGGGTGCTGGGGTTAGTTCTCTCTCCCAATGGAAATTTTACAAAAGTAAAATAAAGAGAAAGTGGCAATAAACTATGTAAACATTTAGAGACACAATTGTAGAACCAACAGATCTGTTGAATATATTTTCTAAGAAGCATCGAAAGTTGGATTTTAGGTTGTAAACTGAACATACCATTCGCTATAGGACTGTTGACCTTAATCAGACATCACTATGTTCAGTATAGACATAATAAGTTTTTCGGATGCCTTTGCTGGCAGGACCTAGTGTTTACAGAGCGCTATGTCTTCTGGTATGGGCTAGTGCAATGCTGTTACTTTCATTGATCTGTCTCTGTCTTATCCTTGGCTTAGACAATATGAAAGTGACTGAGGTATGAGCGATGCTAGTAATGCCATTCCTTGTGCAGCCAGTCCCTGCTATGAATTGTGTGAAAATGTTGCTCATAGGGTCGGTTGGTGCATTCATTTCAGTGGGCTTGACAGACTGATATGTAATAGCAACTTCTGGCTCGGTGAGGAAAGCAACGGGAAACTACCTCACTCCTCAGTTCCCTAGTACGCCTCTTCAGTGATGCCTAGGCCATCTATGACAGCTGATGGCAGAGCTGTTGAGGATCCAACCAGCCTTAGGGCTGAAGACTGAACATACATACAAGTTTTTGGGCGTTTTCCGTGTCAGAAAACAAGGTGAAACTCTTTACGTTCCTCAGAGAAATTTGCTCCGTATCTTCAGATTAAAATCTCGTCTGTTGATAAGCAAGACTTCTCTAATAATGAAGGTTTAAATTGGAGGTTGCTCTACCATTGGTCTATTAGTAAGTGTTGCTCTTTTCCGTCACCGTACTCTAGCCTTTCGAGCTCCAATTCTAGTTCCATCGTACGTGCTGTAACGGTTCAAATCCCGTTACAAAGTGATATTTGTATTTTTATTATTATTTCATCTGTGATATTATTATTATTATTATTATTATTATTATTATTATTATTATTATTATGTCAGTATTATTAGTATTATTATTATTTTATCTGTGATATTATTACTATTATTGTATTATCATTCTTATTCAATTCTGCAATGCTTGTGGTTTGCATGATTGTAGTTAAATGTATGCATATATACATGTATGTAGAATAACACTAAAGACATGTACAGTAAGAATTGCTGGATATCAGATGTTGGATATGACATTGCTACATTGTGCAATACTGCTGGCGATTCTGCCTAGTCATTGCTACGTCATGGCTACGTCATCGTGAGCATTTAGCGATGAGCTCAGATACTCAGGCCGCCCCGGGGGATTTCACCATTGTATGTAATACTTGTCGCGTAGTGGGAGTAAATTATTGTTATTTTTGGAGATTACGTAGGTGCGTCAACCAACGCCTATATAAGGTGGGTGCATATTGTAGCGTCAGTCATTATTCTACTGGAAGGAGAGGCCACAGTTGGCCATTGTGTGAACGAGATGGAGAAGACTCAGTGAGCCATTAGTCTTTGGTCATTGAGAGAGTGAGGCCAAAGTTGGTCGGTCACCTAGTTGAAGATACGGACGCAAAGGCTTACCATGGAGTCATAGAAGGATACCACTTGCAATGAAGTAATACCACCCAGACTTACAAAGAAGTCATATGATATGGAGAAGAAGCAGTCACAGGGATACATCACCAAATTAGGCGTGGCACATCTACAGTAAACACCAGATCTAAGGAATACGTTGTAATTACACTCAAAGTGTTGAAGGTACAGTCAAGTGAAACAGTGAGGGATATATTTCGTATAAATTGTTAAATGTCCGGTCAAGAAGAATTCAAATTCATGTCTAGTTTCTTTCAGTTGCAATGTTATAATTTCATATTCACATCTGTTTTATCGCAGCAAGACTTACTATTTTGTATGTACAATTTAAAGAATATATTTTGTTCTATCAAATTAATTTAGCGTTTCATTTCTACAGTAAAATTACTTAACCTCAAATTTAATGGGGAAACCGAACGCCAATCTCCTCTTCCCAGAACTTATATGGTATAAGTAAGCGTACTACCCCACACCCTAGAGATAGTCAAGATTCTCATTCTATTATTGCTGCACTGAGTTGTAGTTGGCGCCCTTCAAATAACGTATATGTAAGTAAGCAGGTAAGAAGTAAGTGTGAGTACAAGGTCCGACGATTGTGTATTATTTAATGAATATTAATTTTCATATTTTCCATTATAAATGCAGAATTTCCAAATTTTTCAATATAAATGCAGTTTGATATGTTTCAAGAGATATTCAGAGAGTTAGGAACTTCTCAGTGCGTGCGAATTAAGCAGCAACTTCATCTGACGAATAGGGGACTAATGTGATGCAAGAAGTAATAAATAAAGTAAAATGAAGTGCAACGAAAGAGTGACGGGACGGAAGAATACAATAGAGCTGAACATTGAAAGAAAACTGTGTAGTAAAAAATCGAGGACCACTAGTGTAAGCCAGGCGAGAGGTCGGGTAGGGAGGGGGGTGGTGTCGGACCTTCAACTCACCGCACTCCTGGTAAGTTTTGATGTGGAGTCCTTGTTCACTAAAGTGCCGATTGACTTGGTCATGTCTCTCATTGAGCATCCGTTCCCTGAGGACATTACCGAGCTATTTCACCACCGCAAGACTTGCAGCTATTTCTTGTGGGATCGGCAATTTTACGAACAGACGGACGGTGTGGTTATGGAAAGTACACATTCGCCTGTAGTGGCTAATTTCTTTATGGAGCATTTTGAGGAGGAGGCTCCTGCTTCGGCTTACACCTGGAGAATGGAAAACCACGGGGCCTCCTCTGCTCGGTTGGCCGGTCAGAGTGCAGAGCTGTCGGACCACGGACCAGCTGTAGCTACTTGTGGGTCGAGACTATTCTGCATCCGCCAACCCTCATTTAAACACTCGCTGTGAACCAAATGGTTGGCGTGCTGGCCTTTGATCCAAAGGTCCCGATTTCCGACCGCATCTGCGATTTTAACCTTCGTTGGTTAATTCCGATAGCTCCAGGGCTGGTTGTTTCTCCCATCTTTAGCATTCAAATTCATCATCCATCTTAAGAGACGCTCAAGTTGCCTAGAAGGCGTTACTTCGGAAGACTTTCTCCAGGCCTCGTCGGAGGCAACACGCTGCGCCATCTCTCGGGATTCTTACACCAAGTTTCGGGGCAGCCTTTAGCCTAATTCTCAGTCTTAATAGGGGGAGTTGTATTCTCCACGTTACCGAAAGCTCACTCTCAGGTCGCGGGTATATCAGAGGTAGCTTCACTAGCCAACGTCTAGCACGCACACAAAGAAACAAGAACATATAAAGAATATAAATAGAACAAAAAAATCCATTATTTTTGACATTCACTTATGTTAAAGATGATAGTCGGTAGAGTGAAGGGATTGTTTAAACATTCCTTTTCTGCGACAGTTTTGGAGATTGGAAATCAGATAAAGTGGTTAGCACTTAAGAATGAATAAACTGAAAGTGTACTCGTAGATTTGGCACGCATATGAATAGCTACTGAATCAGAGAGATAAAAAGGAACAATTTTTTTTTCTAGGGGCTTTACGTCGCACCGACTCAGATAGGTCTTATGGCGACGATGGGATAGGAAAGGCCTAGGAGTTGGAAGGAAGCGGCCGTGGCCTTAATTAAGGTACAGCCCCAGCATTTGCGTGGTGTGAAAATGGGAAACCACGGAAAACCATCTTCAGGGCTGCCGATAGTGGGATTCGAACCTACTATCTCCCGGATGCAAAAAAAAAAAGGAACAATTAATTGATATTTGAGCAAAGGAAGATTCATTTTGCTAGTTGCTTTACGTCGCACCGACACAGATAGGTCTTATGGCGACGAATCAAATGAAGAGAGAATAGTAATAATAATAATAATAATAATAATAATAATAATAATAATAATAATAATAACGTTTTGGCTTCATGTACCACCAACTACTTTTACGGTTTTCTAAGACGCCGAGGTTCCGAAATTTAGTCCAGCAGGAGTACTTTCACGTGCCAGTAGATCTACCGACACGAGGCTGATGTATTTGAGCACCTTCAGATACCACCGGACTGAGGTAGGATCGAACCTGCCAAGTTGGGGTCAGAAGGCCAGCGCCTCTACAGTCTGAGCCATTCAGTACGGCTATAATAAGAATTATTATTATAATCATCATCATAATAAATTCAAAAATGATAATACCTAGGAGAAATTCTCACCCCAAACGAGAATGAAAGGGAGGCAGTACAACAAAGCGTGAGGAGGATGGATATGGCTTTCAGACTGTCATGGAACTAAAAAATCCAAGTCCATCTTCATTAAAAACAAATTAAATCATTATTATAAGTTAGTCAGAACAGAGTGAAACTGACAGGGGTGACAGATCCAGTCCTTGATAAAAGAGAAACAAGACTCCTTAGAAAAGAAAACGTCAACCAAAATATTCATGACATCTCTAAAGGAGCTACTCGCCTTCTGCTCGAGACCAAATCAGGAGCTTTATGAAAAAGTCGAGAAAATAACAACTGCTATGACGAAGAGAAAATCTAGCTCTTTATGGGCACTCGGGGATGATCCGCGAGAGGCTAGCACACAAGATACTGTCCCTGTAAGAAAAAAGGAAAACCGATACTTAAAAGAAGTGGGTGCCGAAGAGGGGGAGATACAGCGAAGATCATTCTTTAGGAAGGAAATTATGGGAACAAGGAACGCACTCGAGAAACAATTTAACCAACCCACAAAACTTATCGGCGGAGGAGCGAGAAAAGCGAAGTCAAAGACGTAAAGACTTACAGCGGAGCGGGAGTGTAAAGAAAAAAAAAACCGTAAGGTTTGAGGGATAGAAGGACAAGCGTCTTGTGTACATGTGACCCTAGCTGGCTGTAATGACGCATAATAACAACAACAATAATAATAACAATAATAATAATAATAAATAATAGTGCGTTGTTTAATGTGCCGGTAAATCTACCGACATGAGGCCGGGAGCACCTTCTAATACCGTCGAGCCGAGCCGAGTCGAGCCGAGCCACGACCGACCCCCGTTACTTTGGGCTCAGAAAATCGGCCATCATCTGAGCCATTCGTCCTAGCGGTAGAAGAGAAAGACGGGTAGCACATATCCTTCGACATTGGAATTTGCACATGCTGCACAGTAGAATCATGTAAAAGTTTGCACGGGCCAAGTTTCATAGGTCCAGTCTGGGTCGATCTGAACCGAACTGAAGTCTAACCCGAGCCCGACACTAGGTTGCAGTATACCAGCCGGCCCGGCCCGTCTGTCCAAAATTTTATATACGAAGGTTGGAACTTAAATAGTGACAACTATTTATTTACAACATATACAAAAGAGTTACATGTTAGCAATCTTTACAGTCCTTCAATGTAGTCACCAGCGTTGTCTACACTGGCTTAGCAAATGTCATGGGATAGTCACCTAATAGCGTGTGGGGCCTCCTCTGGCCCTGCGAACTGCAGTGAGACGCCCTGGAAGTGAGTCGACAAGTCTCTGGTAGTCCTCTGGACGCAGCTGACACCAAATCGTTCGCAGAGCGGCCGCCAATGCTGGTCTCTTCGTGGGTGCAGGATCCATGGCACGGAGCCTGCTTTCCAGGACATCCCAGATATGCTCGATAGGGTTCATATCGGGGCTCCTGTGTGGCCATGGCAGTCGTCGGATCTCCGCTGCATGTTCCTGGAACCATTCCCGGGCGACTTAGGAGCGATGTGGGGGCGCGTTATCATCTTGAAACACCGCAGAACCGTCTGGGCGCTGGAAGGCCAAAAATGGGTGGAGATGGTGTCCGAGAAGCTCAACATACCGCGTACCATTCAAAGTCTCTTTCAGAACAACTAGGGGGCCCACTCCATACCAGGAAAATGCACCCTAGACCATAATAGAGACACCAGCGCCCTGGACCACACCTTCGAGGCAGGGGGGTCCATCGCTTCATGTGGTCTGCGCCATACACGGCGCCTCCCATCGGCATGGTGCAGTTGAAATCGTGATTCGTCCGACCATATCAGGTTACGCCATTGTTCCAGTGTCCATCCCTGGTGACTGGCGACAAATGCGCGTCGTTCTGCCCGATGACGTTGGGTTAACAGTGGCACCCGCGTGCGGCGCCGGCTCCCATACCCCATAGAACCCATGTTACTACGTATTGTCCACTGGGAGACGTGTCTAGCACGGCCTGTGTAGAATTGAACCGTGATTTGTTGCACGGTTGCTCGTCTGTCACTATTGACAATCCGTCTCAGATGTCGCCGGTCACGGTCATCGAGGGTGGCTGGACGGCCGGTCGTTCGTCTGTTGTGAACGGTGTGACACCCGCATTCAACCTGGGCACGGTTGATCGTGTGAAGCCGAATTCCCGCACCACTTCCGAAATCGCACTTCCCATCCGTCGGGCACCGACCACCATACCCCGTCCGAACGGTGTCAGCTCAAGACGACGTTCCATGTTACACCAGTCACATGCACAGCCACTGCTCACAAGGTCTCCTATACAACTGCCGCTGGCACAGGGGGCGTGTGGTGCGCAGTGAACACACCTGCGCATATGTTCTCCGCTATCCCATGACATTTGCTCAGTCAGTGTATAACCCGTTGCCAGCGATGTCGAAGTCGTAATATACCTTTAGCAGAGTCTGTTCTGTTGATGGTGCGAATGGAGCGGTCTACTGCCCGTCGAAAATCTGCAACAGTTCTGAAGCGAATGTTCACGAATCGTCTGGTTTCGATCACTGCCCAGTAACGCGGCAAGAGTATGCACTTCTTCTTCACTCGTAGGACGACCTGCCCGATGAATGTCCGCCATAGTTTGCCGACCATCGTTGAAGGCTTTTACCCAACGTGCCACTGTTCTGTCAGGCAATGCAGATTCCCCGCAAGCCTCTTGAAGACCTTGATGAAACTGTCGTGCTGTACGACCTCTGGCACATTCAACCTTGATCAACTCCGTTGTTCCTATTTGGAAAACATAGTGACAACGTTACATTAGACCGCTAGCACACAAGTGACTGTGTTTCTCTCGCTTGTGCGCACGCAGGTGATGTGGGAAGGGCGAGTCCATTTGCTCTGAGGTAAGGTAGGTATGTAACCAACGTGTACTATTTGACAATATTAGATTCCATTGCATAGCGTCTCGACAGCAGTGTTGCCACTATTCAAGTTCCAACCCTCGTAGAATATCTTTGAAGAGAACTGTTTATAATGGTTTCAGTAAGACGGTAAATAATTCCAACGCAAACTCTGCTATTCCGGGCGTATTTATGTACTTGTAATGTAGAAAGAAAAAAAAAATAAGTAGCTTACCCAACCGAGCAGAGTGGTCGCGCGTGATAACGAACTGCGGTTATGGAACCGAGCTCTGGATTCGGGAGACGCGTGGGTTCGAGCTGCACCATCGGCTGTCCTGAGAATGGTTTTCTGTGGTTTCCCATTTTCAATTCTAGATAAATGCCGGAACAGTTCCTGCTCTTAGGCCACACTTCCTTACCAAGTTTCATTCACCATCATTAATTTCATCTTCATTATCTCCTCAATTGAGTTTGGCGTCAGGAAGGGCATCCGTCCGTAAAAACATGCCATACAAATTCATCTCACCTCATCCCCGACCCCGTACAAAGAAGCGAGACTAAGCGGTAGACATAGAATGAAGTAGCTTACTCAAACATGGACATTGACTACCTGGTCATTGAATTCAGCGAAGTCAGGGATCTCCGATCAGGAATACTGAGTCGGAGTTTACTGGCGGTAGGATGGCCAGTTCCTCTCCGCTCCCCCTCATGACAACAGCACGTCGTGACCACGCCCAATGCTCCTTACCTTCAGAGATCTCACGGGATCCGGTGATTTAACATGGTTAAGCCGTTAGTTTTGCTTGTTAATGTATTTCTAATATTAATTATAATTCATGGGTCGAAAAATAGCATAAATTAACTTGATTGTTGTTTGTCAAGTCCGCCCCTGTGGTGTAGTGGTTAGTGTGATTAGCTGCCAACCCCGGAGACCCGGGTTCGATTCCCGGCTCTGCCACGAAATTTGAAAAGTGGTGCGAGGGCTGGAACGGGGTCCACTCAGCCTCGGGAGGTCAACTGAGTAGAGGTGTGTTCGATTCCCACCTCAGCCATCTTGGAAGTGGTTTTCCGTGGTTTCCCACTTCTCCTCCAGACAAATGCCGGGATGGTACCTAACGTAAGGCCACGGCCGCTTCCTCCCTTGTCCTTGTCTATCCCTTCCAATCTTCCCATCCCCGCAAGGCCCATGTTCAGCATAGTAGGTGAGGCCGCCTGGGCGAGGTACTGGTCATCCTCCCCAGTTGCATTCCCCAACCCAGAGTCTGAAGCTCCAGGACACTGTCGTTCAGGCGGTAGAGGTGGGATCCCTCACTGAGTCCGAGGGAAAAACTGACCCTGGAGTGTAAACAGATAAAGAAGAAGAAGAATACGGTTTTTTGGTCAAACTCGAGCCCAACAAGTATGCCCGGCTGCGTACCTGAGCGGTAGAGCTCTGGTCTTCTAATCTCAAGTAGACGGGTTCGATCCCGTTTCAGTCCGGTGGTATTTGAAAGTGCTCCGATACGATAGCTTCGTGTTGTCAGATTTACTGGCACTTAAAAAGGCCTCCTACGGGGCAAAATTCCGGTATTTTGACGTCTCCAAGAACTATTAAAGTAGCACTACACACCTTGAAGGGCCTTGGCCTACCAAGCGACCGCTGCTCATCCCGAAGGCCTGCATATTACGAGGTGTCGTGTGGTCAGCATGACGAATCCTCTCGGTCGTTATTCTAGGCTTTCTAGACCGGGGACGCTATCTCACCGTCAGATAGCTCTTCAGTAAAAATCCCTGACCTGGCCGGGAATCGAACCCGGGGCCTCCGGGTAAGAGGCAGACACGCTACCCCTACACCAGTAGCAATTAGTGGGACGTAAAACCAATAAGATGATTAACAAACAAGTATTTTTCAATTCAAGCCCGAGTCAGTGCACCTTCCCAATAGTGAGGTTACGGTAGTGTAATGCGTGAACTCCACAAATGCTGCTATGACTAATTTATGCTGGTGACCTGCAGCTGATCGATCACGGAGAAAGAAAGTTACCTCATCGTTACTTTCACCGCGGGAGATTAGTTACCTCAGCAGCAGCAGCATTCCTTCCCTCTATTCTTCCTGATTCCAGACGCACAGTTAGGGCAGCGTGTCAGTATATCAAGCCATCGATTACGACGTCCACCCACGACATAACGTAATTGAGCGAACGAGCTACAGCACTCAAACTGCTAAAAATAAAGATATTGACACTCAGAAATTTCGCAGTGGAGAGTGTGACTTTCAGCAAGGTTGTATGAGATGACTTTCGAACAGTGGTTCAACACTTTCTTCTTTTATTTATCACTGGCAAATGTACCCGTGCTTCGCTACGGTATTCTACAGTACATTGTATACGGATATCGAATAAATTGCTGTACATGCAGTGAATGAGCTGTTTTAAAATTGCATGTCTCTTAGTGTTAACCAGAAACAGCAGGGGGAGGTTCCCATATGCAGCCCTGAAGATTGTTTTTCCGTAGTTCCCTATTTTTACACCAGGCAAATACTAGGGCTGTTGTTATGGCTACGGCTCTTCTTCCCAGTCCTCCTCTTTAAACAATAAACACCACCATCACCACCATTTGCCTTTTCCTATCTGATAGTTGGCAAAAACTTATACGATTATATATATATAAACCGCATACAACCTACTTTTTAGTTTTCACTACTATGTGTGTTTACTTGGCAGTAAATATAAGTGAATCCCTCCTGGTTGATGTATGTGACAGCCCTCTGACGATTGGAACAAGTTATTCTGATAGTGGAAGTGACGTATAATTCCATGGAAACTACCCCATGTGTATAAAAAATGTATCGGTTGCCAAGAATTGTATTGAAGTTGACAGTTAACGGACTGTCCCTTTGTCAGTCTCAAGAAACAAGTCTCTTGAAAAACGAAACCTTATTTTAAGATCTATCTCCCCGTATATATCAAATGAATTGCTGAGATTTATCAGCGGGATACCCACAGAGAGGCCGTCGGACTTACTGCGATAGTGCTTGGTGTCAGCGGTCTTTAGGGTTATACCGTACTCCCTATCTGGGCCAAATTCTGCCACTCCGGGATTACCAAAGTCTGACGGTAGTTGAAGGAACGTTAAATATACAGCGCCGTTATTTATTTATTTATTTATTTATTTATTTATTTATTTATTTATTTATTTATTTATTTATTTATTTCCCTCCCTCGAACTCACCGAAGGTATCACACCTCTACCGCCTCTAGGGCAGTGTCCTGGAGCTTCAGGCTATGGGTCTGGGGATACAACTGGGGATGAGGACCAGTACTTCGCCCAGGCAGCCTCACCTGCTATGCTGAACAGGGGTGTTGCGGGGTGATGGGAAGATTGGAAGGGATAGACATGGAAGAGGGAAGGAAGTGGCCGTGGCCTTAAGTTAGGTACCATCCCGGCATTTTCCTGGAGGAAAAGTGGGAAACCACGGGAAACCACTTCCAGGATGGCTGAGGTGGGAATCGAACCCACCTCTACTCAGTTGACTTCCCGAGGCTGAATGGGGCCCCGTTCCAGCCCTCGTACCACTTTTCAAATTTCGTGGCAGAGCCGGGAATCAAACCCAGGCCTCCGTGGGTGGCAGCTAATCACACTAACCACTACAACACAGAGGTGGACATTTATTTATTTATTTATTTATTTATTTATTTATTTATTTATTTATTTATTTATTTATTTATTTAGTTAGTTAGTTAGTTAGTTAGTTAGTTAGTTATTATTATTCTTTCGAATGGGCCACCAGAGGACCACGTGCCAATTTCAATTCCTTCTTCTTTGTTCTTTCCTTTTCTTCCAGTACGCTCTCATCTGTTCACTATGTTTCTCCTTTCTGTCTTCAGACCACTTTGAACCAGTCTTTTTTACTTTCCTACCTTGGAATCCTTCTATTTTCAATACTTTTTCCCGAAAGCCTTCTCTGTTATTTATTTCTTCTGTTGTTATATTGTTTTTTTCTAAATCCTTTCTTACTTCATTGACCCAGCTTGTCGTTGATTTCTTACCCCACAAATATCTGAAAATCTTACTGGTTAATCTACTATCTTGCATTCGATATAAATGTCCAAAAAACATAAGTCTCCTTTTCCTCATTACATCTGATATATTTTCTATTTTTTGATATATTTCAGCATTACTTCGTAATTTCCAACCTTCTGCTGTGTTTTGTGGGCCTAATATTTTCCTCATGATTCGCCTTTCTAGTATTTCTAGTTTATCTAAATTATAGTTTAATGCCAGACATTCGCTTGCATATAGGCTTTCCGGCTTCACTACTGTATTCTAATGCCTTATTTTTGCATTTTTGGATAGGCATCTTTTATTGTAGATATCTTTGGTGACACCATAAGCTCTCTCCATTTTATGTACCCTCTCCTCTACTGCAGATTTTTCTAAACCATTTTCTTGGATTATTTCCCCTAGATATTTAAATTTTTTACCCTCTCTATTTGGCCAATATCTGTTTTCAGAAATTTTGGTGCATCCCAAATATTTGTTAAAAATTTTGTTTTTTCTGCAGAAATTCTTAAGCCAGTTCTGCTGGCGATTATTTCCAAGACATTTACTTGGGTTATAGCAGATGTCACATTTTCAGAAAGTATTGCAAAATCATCTGCAAATGCAAGACAATTTATTTCGATCCTTTTGTTTCCTCTTCCTAACCTTATCGGTGAAATGTTGAGTTCAATAAGTTTTTCGTTTATTTATTCATTTATTTATTTATTTATTTATTTATCTTTTTATACAGGTACAACACCTGTATATTCTGTATTAACATTTGGGCTAGGACTATTCTATCATTGAGTTCTCTAACTGGGAAGACGTACGATGAAGAGGAGGATTCATAACGAGGGATTTCTTCACAATGTAGCAACTTTTTGAAGCTTTATATGTGGATGTATGGCTTACAGTGGCTTCTCTTTCTTCTGCCTCTCTTGTTCCTAATTAGTTTAACGTCAGCGATGGAAGGAGGGGGCCGTGGCTTTAATTAACGCGCAGTTCCAGCATCTGGATGGTGTGAAAATGAGAAACCACGGAAAACCATCTCGAGGTCTGCCGACGTAGGGATTTGTAACCGACCATCTCCTGAATGCAAGCTCACTGCTACGGACCCCAACCGCACAGCTAATTTGCCCAAGTATTCTTCTTACTATTACTATTATTTGGAGGCGAAATCAGTTCAGTTATCTCAACTACTAGAATACAGCCCAGACAGACGAGGTTCGAATCTTTGTGGATACGTCGATGACATTTTCTCCTGAAAAGTCATGTGATGTCAGGAAGGGAATCCGGCCGTAAATATCTGAACCAAACCCAAACTGAGCTAGGATTGCTTCATTTAGCCCAGAAATAATTGAGATGATCTATAGGCACATGGGTTGAATAATCAGCATACTTGCCTTCGGTTCCGAGGGCCCACGGTTCAATTCCCGACCGCGTCGAGGATTTTTAATGACTTACTTGACTTAATTCCTCTCGTTCCCACTGGAACATAGGGCATCCGTGAAACGTCTCCATTGTGGTCGTCGATTTGCCAATGATTTAACTTCCTTCCAAGTCAATCAATGAATATTCAAGATAAATATTATAATTGAGCGGTCCGCCTATTCAATACAATATATAATTTATTAATATCTAGGACATGTTTCGTCCCCTAAGGGACATCATCAGCTAATAACAAATTAACATTAATATATCAGTAATAAATATTAAAATTGGAAAGACATATTAAAATGTTTGACAATTTAAAGTAAGATCTTCAAATTTTGTTAAAATTGTCATAAGACAGGTAAAACAGTCAAATTGTCCATATTTCTCTTGTTGATGTTCTTGGAAAATACCAGTTTTGCTTATAAAATCTTAAAATATCATTTGTTGTAAAAAGCACACTTGATTGTATTCCTTCCAAGTCCTCCCTACTTCAAGAGCCTCCTCCTCTACAGTCCTCTTCCAGGTCTTCCTAGGACGACCTCTCCTCCGTGCGGATTCCATTCCATTGCTGTGCGTTCTATAGATCCCGCTGCCTTCCTCAAAGTATGACCTATCCATTTCCATTTCCTCCTCTTGATTTCCACTGCGACTGGAACTTGGTTTGTTGTTCTCCATAGCTCGTCATTGGATATAATTTCAGGCCATCTGATTGTTGTGATGCGCCGTAAGCAACGGTTTATAAATGTCTGCAAGAGATTAGTGATAGTTCGTGTAACCTTCCAAGTTTCACAAGCATATAGAAGGACTGATTTAACATTTGTATTGAACATTTTTATTTTCGTTTTCCTTCAAATGTTACTCTTCCATACTGTATACAGCTGCATGAAGGCTCCATTTGCTTTCTTTATTCTGGCTCTCACATCCTCTTCCGCCCCTCCTTCTCTTGTCACTACACTTCCCAAGTAGGTAAATGTTTTAACCTCTTCAATCTCTTCTCCTGCCACAAACAATATTTCATCAATTTTAGCATTTACTCTCATTTCCTTGGTCTTAACAACATTTATATTGAGTTCTGCAGCCTCTGCTTCCTTCCGTAATCCAGGATTTTTAATACGCACGCTTAATCCCCCTGTTTAGGGGACTAGGTGTTTATTTCATCCTAATACTCTTCTCTATATCTACATACCACACTGCCAACAAACACAGAAACACACAACAGTGAATATATTCCTTCCCGTAATGTTGACGACAGGAAGGCATCCGGCCGTAAAACTCGGTCAAATCCATACTAAGTGCCGATCCCAAGAAAACTGAAGAATGACCAGTAGGAAAGTTCAGTGTTACTGTACTTATCACGAGACTCTATTGCTAAGGTTAATAAGAGATACTGCACGGCACGTGATCTTGTGCGAGTAAAAAGCTGTTAGCCACCAGCCGGTGAAAGTAGAGAGACTTTCTCCTCTCAGCCAAGGTTCAGCTTACGTGTCTGGCCCACCTGATGCCACTACAGTGCTATGTTAAAAAAAATGAAAGAGCAGGTTAATTACGAAAGTGTTGGCTGTTTTCGAGAACATATCACTTGACCCACGTTGATGGAAGGTGTTCTCCGACAAGATGAGCAAGCCTGCTTTATCCTTAAGATCAGAATTATACGTTCGAATCTAAGCAATTATCATCGTAATGGATTGATCATCGGTCATCACTCTGTCCTCAGTTGTAGCGTACGGCTAGCACTACAGTGTTTGCTACCGTCCTGGGAGGTGAGTTTGATTCCCGGCCCTGGCAAGTACAGTATTCACGACTGGCATACGACTGTTCACTGGTTAAAAGAATGCACAAGGCTTACTTCTGTAATTAAGACCTTCTCCAGCTCAAAAGACTGCGAAGACACAGATCTTATAACTGTAGTTGCGGAACCGTACTTGGTCCGTGAGCGCTCTAAAGAAACATGGAAGTTTTAATATCGAAATCAAAATAGACTACAGGTTTCTTTCTAGAGAGTAAAGACCAATGTACTCAGTAACAAGAGGCTGGCCTCGGTATGACGTCATCATATGATGTAACAGCATCGCCATCTTGATCTTCTAAAATAGCCATGCTGCGCGGCTAACAACCCCTGTGGATGAAGGTGGTAGAATACATCCACGGTATCCCTTGCCTATCGTAAGAGCTGAGACTGGCATTGTTTACTTGTGCCAGACTCATCACCTCCATCTTTCGTATCCGACATCCCTTGGTCAACTCTTGTTCTTTTCCGACCTCGACAGAATTAGGTTTACGAGGCCTAGGTAATCTCAATTTCACTCACTTCGCGGCCCTTCCTTTTCTTTTTTCTTCTGGTTAGTGTGTCTGGCTCCATGGCTAAATGTTAGCGTGCTGGCCTGTGGTCACAGGGGTCCCGGGTTCGATTTTCGGCAGGGTCGGGAATTTTAACCATCATTGGCCACTTCCGTTGGCACGGGGACTGGGTTTGTGTGTCGTCTTCATCATCATTTCATCCTCATCATGACGCGCAGGTCACCTACGGGTGTCAAATCAAAAGACCTGCACCTGGCGAGCCGAACATGTCTTCGGACACTCCCGGCACTCAAAGCCATACGCCATTTCCTTTCATTTCTGGTTAGTGTTAGTAGAGGACACTTTCTTTTAAAACAGTTACTAGCAGTTTCCCGCTGGCTCCGCCCGCAATGTACAAAGTATGGTGTTGTTCGTTACTCTCCTCACCGATGTATTTGCAAAGTTTCGAGTTAATGAAATAAAGCACATAATCTGGTGTGGTAATATAATGTAATATTAACTCAACAAAACACCGGAAAATACAACACACAAAGAAATTGAATTAAACGTTCCTTGGAACAACACTGCGCCGAACTGTTAAAAAGTCCTTCAAAGATTTTCGTCATGGAGACAAACGTACTCATAACGTTTCTCAAAATCTACCAATTTAAGAAAGTTATTACCTCGAAAGAAAGCGCTTTATCCACGGAGTGTTTTTAGACCAAAACGAACTGCGTACCTCAATTAGAACGAAAGATATGATTGCTTCAATGAGAAAAAATGTTGAACAAATGAGACGTCAAATTGAATTTGTACTCATAACTTTCCTCAGGATAAACCAATTTGAATAGTTAAGATCTGAAATAAAAGAACTTGATCCACTGAATGGTCTTAGGCCAAAATGAACTGCGTACCTCAATTAGAACGAAAGATATGATTGCTTTAAAGAGACAAAACATTGAAAAAATCAAATCATTTGAGGAAGGCGGAAGTTAAGTAATTTATGGTACCTGATGACAAATCTGTGCATGAATACCTTTCAGTTAAAAAAGCATGAAGGAAATCGACCGGATAGAATGGCCGGACTGACTGACTTTAGTTTCCATATTTTTTAAAAATATATATAGATCATTGTGCGGCTGAACTCTAGCGTAGTGGCACGTCATGTGAGATGTCGTTTGATTTGTCTCAGTGATTTATAGGCTACAAGTATATGACGAAAAAATCAAATAGAGAACATCTGAGAAATTGTAGTGTGAAGAACTGATTTAAGAAATGTCTTTTAACTTGCGAAATGTCGAAATATATGGATGTTGAATAGCTTCAAAATTATCGAAAAAGAGCGGCTTTTCAGAATTAAAAAAAGTCCAATATGACCAGTGGCGTGCAACAAAAAGCTTACCGAGCGAGTTGGCCGTGCGGTTAGGGACGCGCAGCTGTGAGCTTGCATCCGGGCGATAGTGGGTTCGAGCACCACTGTCGGCAACCCTGAAGATGGTTTTCTGTTGTTTCCCATTTTCACACCAGGTACCTTAATTAAGGCCACGGCCGATTCCTTCCCACTCCTAGCCCTTTCCTATCCCATCATCACCATAAGACCTATATGTGTGGGTGCTACGTAAAGCAAGTTGTAAAATGAAAATTTAAAAAAAAAACGAAAGGCTTATCGGTAGTGTCTCAAAGTTAAGGCGGCCGAGCGCCGTGAAGCGAGTTCTGACTTACTGGAGCCTCAGCCGAGCATATCTTCTGCTCCTATGGGAGAAAAGGATTTCAAACTCACTGATGTGTATATTTATCATTTTTGCGTAAATACGTATTTGTTTTCACATCAGCTACAGTCAAAATGTTGTCTCATATTTACGAACTGGGATATTTGGAGTGATTGTAAACATATTTACTTTATTCACTTGTACATATTTTCGGATATTGCACATACTTTCACATACTTAAGGAAAACTCACCTATATTTACATAATAAAACAATTTAGTATGTTTCATACTTAACGGTTTCAAAATTATTCTTGTCAGAAAATCAGTAACAATTCATTTTCAAGTACCAAGCTGGATTCTAATATTTATATGAAATACGGATAGCAAATCCTGCTCTATGCACGTTCTTTTCTGTGTCGCTGGCTTTGGCCTTGCCATTCAACCTACTGTGACAACTGGACGAATCTTTTATTGTAGTAGTAGCAGTAATAGTGAAAGGGGCTGCCTGGCCGAGGCGGTAAAGGCGTACTGGGTTCGCCCGGAAGGACGTGGGTTCGAATCCCCTTCAGGAAGTCGTAAAATTTAAGAAACGAGATTTCCACTTTCGGAGATGCTTATTGCCCTGAGGTTCACTCAGCCTGCACCAAAAATGAGTACCAGGTTAATTCCTGGGGGCAAAGGCGGCCGGGCGTAGAGCCAACCCACTGATCTCTATACATGGATCGCTGATGGCAGGTCTCCGCTGCAGGAGAAAGTACGCCAAGTTGAACGCGCGGTTCGCCATGTTGGCGTACCCAACCTCGAGCTCTCCTTATGGGGAAGCAATGATAATATAGTCAATTTTAAGTCGCAATTAATGGCGCATTGGAATAATTAAATGTATAGAGACATGTTCACTCAAAGCATAAGGACATTGGGATCACTGACACGTCATTCCGAGGTCAGTAAATCTCCGGGATAGCAATAAACATGAGTGTATAATAACGGCTGGCAAATATTAACTTAGCTGCTGAATACATGCAATTAGCGATCGGCAACACAATACGAGTGAAAACCAGTTTCTGGAAACATTGCTGTAAATTGTGTACATGTATGCCACGAAATTATGCATTCTTAAAATGATGTACCTATAAACGTAGCTCAATATACAGGCCTAGATTCGACATATCGTAATCGGTGCTTGATAATGAATTTCTGTTTCCTGTTTCCAAGAAATAACGCGCATATTATCAAATTAAAATATCATTGAAGCAAATGTACACATTTATAAAACCAGCAAATATTCAAAACTAGTCAATATATCACATTGCCTGCAGCTTAATGTACTATTACAGACCTCTTTAATTAAATTCAGCTAGCAAAGCGATATTGATAGTCATCATCAGAAATATGTAACACCAGTTAAAAGAGTCCCAAATACCACGAATAGTATAATGGAATAGCCCCAAACACCCACCACACTTTCCCTTCTCCCACCACTCCAGTGTCTGAAACCCATAATTATTACTGATGTAAATAAGGTCTAGAAATCCTCCAGACTTCATTTTCTAAGATTGTTATAAGGTCACATCAATTATTTCATCGAACCCGTCAGTTTAATATATGAGAAAAAAAAAACAAAAAAAAAAAAAAAGCAAATCTTTACTTGCAGTTAATGTTCAGTAAAATTGAAAACAATTGGCTGTACATCACTTCTAAGGTGTACAGTTTGTCCATTTCTATCAAAACAGTCTTCCTCTAAGTGATCCGAGCAGAGAACAGCTGTTTTAGAAGGCTCCCATTTCTCCCGCCTGACACTCCTAATCGATGATCTTAGATGTTCGGGTCTCGAGAAAGGAAACCTACAAAAATTAATTGCCATTTTGCTCCCGGAATATGCGAAATAAGATACAATAAACCTAAAACTCAAAACACTACCCTAGGAAAATTCTTATGTACAGTATGAAACTCCCCGAGCCGGGCTGAGTGGCGCAGACGGTTAAGGCGCTGGCCTTCTAACCCCAACTTGGCAGGTTCGATCCTGGCTCAGTCCGGTGGTATTTGAAGGTGCTCAAATACGACAGCCCCGTGTCGGTATATTTACTGGCACGTAAAAGAACTCCTGCGGACTAAATTACGGCACCTCGGCGTCTCCGAAGACCTTAAAAAGTAGTTAGTGGGACGTAAAGCAAATAACATTATTATTAAAACTCCGCGATGAAATGATTTCTCCTTCTGCTGATCGGTTCTGTTTGTACATCCATAAGCTGAATACTGCGGTATGTTAATACCCCGTAGAATGTTTCTTCATTCATATTTCAGATAAACACAAACATATTTAAATTTAATCTTGTAATTCACAAGCATACTACAAGGCAACGAACCTAAATTCGTAAAATACACTACTATTTACTTTGCAATAACAAAGCACAGAACACTCGTGAAACTACAATCAAGAGGCCTGGCGTCACTGAACTAAGCATAAACAAAGCAAGCGCGCTCCTCGTGGTCTACTGCACCATGCGCTCGCTGCCATCTTACGACGCTGCTACCCAAGCTACCAGCCATCCAGGTATAGAGATCAGTGAGCCAACCACTCTAACCCATCAAGTGTCGAGGTTACGAATGGTGGAAGCCTTTAACTTCCACCTCTCCAAGAGCCTTCATGGCCTGTACGGAGATGACTTTGCTTTGCTTTTTAGTAGTAGTAAAACAATGTTCTATTAATCAAAGAGATCTATTGTTCTGTGGCTTCCTTACTTACGCGATAAATATTTAACTGTACTCCTTTTATAAATATTGAAATGATTACAGTACGGAATGATATTCATTTTATTATCTTGGACCATTTTATAAACAAAAAAGTTCATATTGTGATAATAAAATATCACACGCCCGCATTATATTTCTTATTATGTCTATTTTACATCCGGTTATTCAGCTCATATGTTAAATGAAGAAGCTGGAAAGTAGATATTGTTATTATGTACACTATTTGTACAGTACATGGGGAAATCAAGTCTAACTATAGCAGGGAAAGTTCGATAGATCATCGATGACAGCACTCTGAAATTACTGGGCGAGTTGGTTATGCGGTTAGGGGCGCGCAGCTGTGAGCTTGCATCCGGGAGATAGTGGGTTCGAACACCACTGTCGGCAGCTCTGAAGACGGTTTTCCGCGGTTTCTCATCTTCACAGCAGGCGAATGCTGGGGGTGCACCTTATTTAAGGCCACGGCCGCTCCTTTCCGACTATTAGGCCCCTCCTAACCCATCGTCGCCATAAGACCTATATGTGTCGGTGAATGTCGGTGCGACGTAAAACCAATAGTAAAAAAAGGTAAGGTAAGGGTTATTCTGCCCGAAGGTAGGTCCGAACCTCCGCAGAGGTGTTCCTGAGCCGGAGTTTACGTGCGGTAGGGTGGCCAGTTCCTTTCCGCTCCTCCATTCCCTTACCCCCCACCATCAGCGCGTGGCAACCCATCCAACTCCTGACCACACCCAATGTTGCTTAACTTCGGAGATCTCACGGGATCCGGTGTTCCAACACGGCAATGGCAGTTGGAAAGAGTAAAAAAATTGCACTTGGAATTGAGATATGCCATCTGTTCGCGGGAAGGTGAGTCTGTTTACTGGAGGTCTATACAGAGCTCGTCTTGTCTGTTGTACAGCGTTCATGGTTTGTCTGATATCCAGTACCTATTATCCACGGTTTGATAGGTGGTATGTGTTTATGAAATGATACAGTATACGACCGGTGAACTGGCGTTTTGGGAAAGATACGTGTGTCTTTGAAAAGGAAGAGTATAAGGAAGGCAATCTGAATCAGAATTCCACGGGCCAGTGGAATAATCTCTGAAAGTTGTGTATATTGCACGAAGCATCGAAGTTTGTTACCAGTATATTTGTTTGACTTTGCTAATACGATTATTACAAATCGTAGTCTCTGATTTCCCATTTGTCTTAGATTATGTTATAATGTGTTAGGGAAAAGTTTCCTGTCTTTCCTTTATTTTTAAGGCTTGTATATGTGACTGTTATAAGTCTGATATAGCGGATTTCCGTGAATTATATGTCACGCTAGTGTATATCCTGTTTATTCCAAGTCATTGTGCAGGTTTTATTTGAGGTGGATAATCTTGGTGCAGTACCACTATTCTAAGCGTTTTTAGAGGGGAATGTAAGGCCCATACCGGATCACAGCTTCATGTACACGCCCTCAGAGAAGAGAAAATTAGCATGTTCTATCTAAATTTGAGAGATCCATTTCGGTGAATTCTGACGCCCATATTGTGGACACTTCACATATTATTATTATTATTATTATTTTATTTAGACCGAGGCAAGTATTGTCTTTAAGTTACAATACTCTGAATTTTCAGAGCCCATACGTACCTACATATTTAGTCATTTTTATTTCATATAAATCCTAACACTGATCATCACCCTAGTGGTGATGAAATGGCTTCGTGCGCCCATCGAAGCTCCCACAACTTTGCGTGTTACAAATATAGATTAAACTTTCGTCGATTTCATTCCACATGTATGTTACTAATATCACAGACCAACAACGTGGTACGTATTCTACGTCAAAACGTGTGGCCGTGACCCCAAAAAAAAAAAGACCCGTTCGATTTTTTAAATCACTGTTTCGGATTGCAGGGCTGTGGGGATCAGACGGCGAGTGTGCTATTTTTCTGGGCACAAGCTTGCAGGTTCGATCCTGGCTCAGGCTGGTGGTATATAAAGGTACGAAAATACGTCAGCCTTGTGTTGCTAGATTTTGCGGCTCGTAATAGAACTCCCATAGAATTAGGAACCAGACCATCACAACTAGTCTTGACGTCCCACCTGTGCTCGAGAAAATTGAACAGAGCCAGTTACGATGGCTTGGACATATCCAAAGAATGGATGACACCAGAGTGGCAAAACGAGCTTTGGATGCCAGAATGTAAGGAGCAAGACCGCGTGGGAAACCCAGAAAAAACATGGGAAGACGATGTGAAGACAGCTGTAGAAGGCACGGGTGGAGAGTGAAGGAGCCGGCCCGAGACAGAACTCGCTGGAGAACGCTCCGAAAAACGTCCACAGTACTGTGCCCGTCATAGTCAGTCTGCGAACACGAGACACCCCAGGGGTGCTCAGTTCGGTGGCTGTAGACTTATAAAATAAATGAATGTGGCAGGATTTATCATAGGGTTCATCAAATAAGTACGTTCCAAGTATAGAACAAATGTGACACTTTTATTTAATTAAATGCAGTATTGGCCATCCTGAAATCTGTGATTATGATTATGATCGTTACGTTATGGAATTTTATATGGCTCTTGATGTAACAAACCTATGTGCAAACAAATGGGATGGTACACGACAGTTATTTCCCTAACATTCTAACAGAGTATTTACATTGTGAAAAAATTGTTTTTATCGTCTTTAAAGTTATTAAGTTATTTGTTTAAAGTTGGATTAAAAATTTTCATTCAGAAAAAATGAGGTCTGGGCCAAGCCTTCATCGACAATCTGGAAAAAATGCAGTAATTGTAAGAACGAGTATAATAAAGAAATATCCAAGATTCAAAAGTTAACACTCATAGCAAAAATAAAATTTACAGTCGTTGTCTTAACAATAAAACGAAAAGTTGAATTTGCCTTGGTTTTCTCTAAGTTAATCCGAGACGTCGGATATACCTGTCCACGTCGTCTCACATCTCTTTTCGTGAGAATTTATACTGAACGTTAAGTATTTGACCAATAATTAAACAAAATAAAACGCCTCCTGGGCTTGCAAACGTAAGTAAATGGGGAGAATACCATCCATGTGGAAATCCTGTCCACTATCAATCGATAATATCAGTGTCACATATTTCAGAACAGAACACATAAAAAAATAATCCTCTAAATACTAACAAATTACTACTTCTACAGCTAACTACAGAAATTGTCAAGAAGACTGTAAGTACCAAGAAGAAAATATCTACACTATGTACATGTCGACGAGTGTCGATCAACCGTATTACTCTCCTGTTAACGAATTTATTGAGTTACAGCAAGATTGAGTTATCACATGAGAGCGAAAAATTGCATCAACGAATGAGCTGATATAGTCACGAATCAGATATTATTTAGATATTTCGTCGAAGACCTGTTCTTTAGACCTAAGGCCTTCTCGAACATTCATCTGTACCTTGAGCTTGAAATGACTGGATTACTTGAGAAAATTTGGGATATTCCCACGAATTAAAAAGTACATCGATTAACATGGACTTTCATTTTCTTCATCTGAAGACACTAACATTAGACTACACTGCATTTATCGCGAATAATCCATTAACATGTGAAAAGCTCAGTTTCGCGAAGATTCGTGCCATGCACAATTATTCCATATACTCTACACGTACAGTGTACCACAATGACGACCCTAACTTGTCGCATCCTAATCTCAAATATGTGTAGCCGTGCAATATCAGGACCTACCAACGTCCTACAAATACATAATATCCACTTAAAAGTGTCTCGATGATTAATTACTCCAACTAATTATCACATGCTCCCAATGCACATGTTCACATTAAATTCGTACATAGAATTCGGACTCAATATCCCGATGACACGTTGTCTCAGACACGAGGTACAAGTAGAAGTTCCATTACAAGGAAAATATAGAAAATGTGGATGAAATATCCTACCATTAAATCCATCGGACATAAATTAATTCATATTCGTGACGAAATTTACTCAATAAGCAAAGATGGTGTCGATAACACATGGATAACTCTATCAGAACCCTCACTGTCAAATCCATGGCCACATGGTCATTAAGTAATCACATGTGTCAGTTTTACGACGTATTCAAGCAAATAAACAACCATAAAATGTGTCAAAATAGCTTACTAAGAAGAAAGAAAGAATAGAACAAAACTACATAGAACAGATATAAATGAGACGTAATCGACTTAACTTATAGAGAAATCTTCATGTCTGGAAGTCTGGGTTCTCAATCAGCCATGCCAGGATGAAAGAATCTGCATCCCGACGCCGCCAACGATGGTCAGGTTTAGAACTTCATGGTGAAGCACTGGTAATCCATAATGCGAAGTTCCATCCTCTTCTGGAAATATTCACGTCCACGTCTTCCGCGTCCACTCGTAAGAAAGCTGAAACTTACACAAAATGCTTTAGAGTAGGCTCCAAACACACACGTAACTATATTTTGGAAATGACACGTACTTAAGGGATTAATATCTGCACATTCGACGTCTGATCACAGCACTGTTCTAAATTGTATCCAATTTTCAGACGTGTAGAGCACAGGAGTGAAGCCAGTATTCACGACGTTCCACGCTGAGCGACTGAAGGTGATAGTCCAGGAACACGCCAGTGTGTGTGTGAGAATGAGTATTCGTATCACATGACTTAAATATCATGTCTGGTGCACATGCACGGAAGTAAAGTCAATTTAGACACTAAATTCTTCTACTGTACGAATCTACACTTCATCACCATTTTAGCCACGAGGTCGTGCAAATTATTTCAAAATTTCAGTTTTTAATTTATATCCTCCAAATGTGCTATTCTTTATCCAGTTTATTTTGATTTAATCCTTGAGCCTTCCGTAATTATGCACGTCGCCACCGAAGATATTACGAATATTTCATTCATATCGTTCCTCGCAATTACAGGTGACACGCGCTGGCCTCCTTTCACTCGCCAACCTTCATTTTTTTATTTTTATTCCGTTAGCCAGCCGGCCGCCCTCTGCACAAAAAAACTCGTTCTCGCCCTTGTCCAAGGTCGCGCGCACCCCATCTCGCCGACAAGCGAACACAAGCCGCACCAACACCTGTTCACTCATCGGTGGCCTCACGGTCACAGTACAAAGTAGAAGAGGACCGAATAAGTAAGTTATGGAACTCCCGCGAGACAAAATTCCGGAAATTCAGCATGGCAGAAAGCCGTAATAGTGTTAATTGTAAGTAAAATAATAATAATAATAATAATAATAATAATAATAATAATAATTACACTAACCACTACACCACAGAGGTGGACTGAATACTATCATTAGCAGTAAAACAGACACCATTGTCTTCCTGAACTTTCGCTCTCACTGTACGAGTGAGCTTGGAGTTCTTAAACCCTTTATAAACCTCTTACGGTTGCTTACCTTTTGGGTTTATTAGAAAGCTTTGAGCAAGACTAAAGTTAGGCATGATGGACTTTATAAGTAACTTTCAGTACGAAAGGTGAGGCGAAGGACTCCTTTTGTCTGATACAGAGGAATTAATGACAGTTACGTCTGGAGGAGCAAATTGAAATGAATCACAGCTAAATGCTAGAAACTAGTATTCGGGAGATAGTGGGTTCGAGCCCCACTGTCGGCAGCTCTGAAGATGTTTTTCCGTGGTTTCCCATTTTCACACCAGGCAAATGCTTGGGCTGTACCTTAATTAAGGCCACAACCGCTTCCTTCCCAGTCCTAGCCCTTTCCTGTCCCATCGTCGCCATAAGAACTATCTGTGTCCATGCGACGTTAAGCCAATAGCAATAAAAAAATGATAGAAATAATAATATTAAGGATAATGACAATTACTCCTATCCAAGACAGCATCTTGAAACAACACTTTTGATAACGGTTCTGGATAGTGTAATGCTATTCTTAACTTCCGCCACTATTGTGATACACCGGCAGGTTCACCAGCCTATTATTTTGTTCGTGGGTAGGTAACCCAACTAACGGCTATATCATAGTCATCCAAAAAATATCAATACCTGCTCCTTTACAACCTTAGTACAACTATACCGTTTATATAATGCTCGCGAATACGGTACAAATCATTAGCTTCAACTTCTTCTTCTCCTCCTCCGTCTTCTTCTTCTTCTTCTTAGTCTGTTTACCTTCCAGGGTTGGTTTTCCCTCGGACTCAGCGAGGCTGAGTGAACCCCATTTCAGCCCTCGTACCACTTTTCAAATTTCGTGGCAGAGCCGGGAATCGAGCCCGGGCCTTCGGGGGTGGCAGCTAATCACACTAACCACTGCACCACAGGGGCGGATAATGTTATTTCTTCTTCTTCTTCTTAATCTGTTTACCCTCCAGGGTTGGTTTTTCCCTCGGACTCAGCAAGGGATTCCACCTCTACCGCCTCAAGGGCAGTGTCCCGGAGCTTCAGACTCTGGGTCGGGGGATACAACTGGGGAGAATGACCAGTAACTCGCCCAGGCGGCCTCACCTGTTATGCTGAATAAGGGCCTTTATTTCTATTATTTAAAATATAGTACATTAGTAAAACAACCACAGCCGCCGTGTTGAAACACCGGATCCCGTGAGATCTCCGATGTTAAGCAACATTGTGCGTGGTCAATATTTGGATGGGTTGCCACGCGCTGTTGGTGGGGGTAAGGGAATGGAGGAGCGGAAAGGAATTGGCCACCCTACCGTACGTAAACTCCGGCTCAGGCACACCTCTGCGGAGGTTCGGACCTGCCTTCGGGCAGAATACACCCTTACCTTACCTTACCTTACCTGTGAATAACACTATCTTACTTTTAGACAGGAAGTGTCTATAAGGACTACAACAAACTAGGTACGCACCACGGTTCGCGGTTGCTAAGGTGGCTAAATCGTGCGTCACTACATAAGTATCAGCGAACTTGTCTGGTAGTAGGTTCGATTCCCAGGCATTTACACTTTTTTCATTTTTCGATTAACGCCGTTTACAATGACTGTAATATGGTCATATGTCTTTCTGTTCCAAACAGTAAATTGTTATTTTGTCCTGAAAAGGACAGTTTTTATCCGATGTTACGTAGCCAGGTTGGACTATGATATGATGGTCTGTAAGTAGGCAGTAGGGTATCATGCATATTCAGTGTAACAAGTGTTCGAAGCGTTGAACACTTCGGTTTGTGAACATTTCAGCACGACGTTTTATAGACATTTATTTCACGTTGTAACATGTCAGCTGTAACAGCTTTGCATGCATCGGTGATGAGTTGCCGAAGGTGACCAGGATCTTCAGGCTCCTGCGCATACACTACCTGATTTAAGTGACCCCATAGGAAGAAGTCAAGTGGCGTTAGATCGAGTGATCTTGCGGGCCAATTGACGGGTCCGCCCTTTCCTATTAATTTATCTGGATATGAAGCATAAATATGGTTTCGGACGACTACTGATCCGTGAGGTGGAGCTCCATCCTGTTGAAACCATATTCGTACTCGCTCGCGCAACGGCACGTTCTCCAACAACTGTGGGAGTTCCTTTTGAAGAAAATGAAGGTAGCGTGCTCCCGTTAGATGTCCGTCGAATAAATATGGTCCGATGAGATAGTTATCAAGATCCCACACCAGACATTTACTCCCCACTGCACTTGAAATGGGTCCTGTCTTACCTAATGGGGATTCTCCGCACTATAGTGCATATTGTGCCGATTTACGACGCCATTGTTTTTAAATCATGATTCATCTGAAAACAGGTCTCTTGACAAAAAGGATGCATTATTGGTCACCCTGCGTAATGCCTATTGACAACATGTTACTCTAGCACAGAAATCACGTTCGCGGAGCTGCTGGTGAAATTGCAGATCGTATGGATGAAATTTATTGTTATGCAATATACGCATGACTGATGACCGGCTGATGTTAGTCTGTTATGCAAATGTCCAAGTACTAATATGAGGGTTATTATGGGCAGCGCCCGAAACAGACTCTTCATTTGGACCAGACGTTATAAGAGCATCTCAAACGGAAGTTATGCTTCCAAGCGTCCCAGTTGACTGCAATCTTCGTTCAAGGTTTCGCAACGTATTGGTAGTCGGTAGTCTTCTCTCAGAGAAACGCCCGTGATAGAGACATTGCGACTGGACTGCGTTCTGCTTTTTTTCTCCATAAATGAGCAACATATCAACGTACTCGTCACTGGAATACATCGTGAGTGAATGAATACATGCTGTGATGTGACCTGGGAAGTGTGTATAAACATTGTGTGTCCGTTAAACTGGGGCACTATCTGTCAGTCAATAATTAGAAAGACATGCAGAAGGTTGGAGTCGAACCACTGCGTTTCTGGTATTCAGACACCTTGTGTCACAGCCCGTCAACAGACTCAACCACAAACACAACATACAAGATACGCGCTAAAGGATTATTACTTAAGTATGGCCGTTCGGCATCGAAAGTTAATATCCGTGTCAAAGTCTTCAATAATGCTTTATAGTGTTCATTTCACTTTTTACCATTACGGGGCATCTGCCTCTGTGGTGTAGTGGTTAGTGTGATTAGCTGCCACCCCCGGAGGTCCGGGTTCGATTCCCGGCTCTGCCACGAAATTTGAAAAGTGGTACGAGGGCTGGAACAGGGTCCACTCAGCCTCGGGAGGTCAACTGAGTAGAGGTAGGTTCGATTCCCACCTCAGCCATCCTGGAAGTGGTTTCCCGTGGTTTTCCCACTTCTCCTCCAGGCAAATGCCGGAAGAAAGAGATAGCAGGGAAGAGTGGGAAGTGATAAAAGGAGTATCTGCCTGTTTCCATGTCAGACACGCTACCAGGCGAGATTGTATTAGGTATATGGTGTTGAAGTATGGTATTGAAGGGTCAGGGAAAAACCACATAGGCAGAAAAAAGAAAGAGCCTACATGTAAAACCTGACATCTTGTGATAGCACATGCAAGGATGTGGGCTGGAAAAAGACCAGAGGTTGTGTTAGTTAGGAACAGGTAACATGCACAATACATAAACCAATTCCTTGCCATTCCATCACCTGGGGATCAGTCCGTCTGGGCACTGCTGTGACTAGCACGGTCCTTGCCGGCTGCGGAGCCATGCGTCGAGTACCACTAGGGCCTGTCGCACGACTCCACCTCCTTGGGGTACCTCGTACCCAGTCTCCGATCCCGGAGAATGAGGCCAAGCCCGCCGAGGCGGGGGCCTCCTGGAAGGGGGTGGGTCATGGCGCCGGGCCTCCTTCCTCTCTGCCCGCGCCATGGCCCGGTAGACTGGGCAACTGCGATGGGAGGCCGGGTGGCCCCCCGAGCAGTTGGCGCACACCGGCGCGTCTCTAAGTGTTGCGCAGGCCGTGTAGTAGTGATCACCACCACAGCGGTTGCACCTCACCTCGAGCCCACAGCTGACCTGACGGTGGCCCCACCTCAGACAGCGGAAACACTGCAAGAGCTGCTGAGGGGGACGTTTCACTCTCACCTGACTGCCGCTACCCGCTGAGGTCTTCTCCTGATTGGCTCCTCGGTTGACTGCTGTCCTGAGAGCAGTCCTGGGTTGCGGCTTGGCGGTCCTCTCCTGGTGAGCCAGCGTCGCCTTCTGTTTCCTGGTGCGGCGTCGTCTTCTGCTTCTTCTTCCCGGGGGTTGCTTCTCGGCGGGGGAAGAGGCCTCGTCCTGGTGACCCTCCTCCCGGCCTGGTGACCCGAGGGTGGCTGATGGCTCCGCTGCGTCGCCATCATCTTCTTTCCCCTGGCTGGCGGCGGCGGTGGCGTCGGTCGGTCCCAAGGGTTGCTTCTCGGCTGGGGAAGAGGCCTCGCCCTGGTGGCCCTCCTCCCGGCCTGGTGACCCCGGGGTAGCTGCCGGCTCCTCTGTGTCGCCATCTTCTTCTTTCTCCTGGCTGGCGGCGGCGGTGGCGTCGGTCGGTGATAACATTCGACAGCGTTCCCAGTCCTGGGGGACGCACATCGAGGTCTGCAACTCGACAGACGTGCAGGCAGGCTGGCCTGGGCAGCAGCCTCAGTACGCCAGGGGGCGTCCTTCTCCACCGCTGTGCTGCTTTCCACCATCACGGGCGCGTTCCTGGTTTGCGCCCGGGTAACAGGCCCTTCCTGGTAGGCCTGCGTCTGCGACCACTTCGCCCTGGTTGTCGCCTTGTTGGTCTGCGTGTACTTCGTAAAGTACAGCTTTCCAACTGGAGTCGCGCCGTCGCGGCGCTCGGGAGCGCCGCCGTCGTCCTCGGTCGTTGGCTCCGTCTGCGAGGCTGCCTCCTGATAGCCCGAGACGTCCAGGTGCTCCCTGCGTCCTGGTAGCCGGGCAACCTGGAACTGCTGGGACGCGCGCTCCTCGTAGACCCTGAAGCTGGCTGCGTCGTTAGGGTGGATGATGATCGCCCAGGAAGCAACCATAATGCCGATGATCGGCAGGAGTGGCTCTCCGATGAACTCCGCAGTCGCATTCAGGTGGTCGAAGACGCGCAGCGTCCCCTGGTAGTCGCTTTCCCCCGGCCGGTTGAACACCACCAGTCCCGGGCGTTCATAGCTGGGGACATCCGCCGTGTCGAGCGCGTCCAGCAGCTTCTCGACGGCTCCCTGGTAGTCGTAGTCGACCAGTCGCACTGGTAGGGTCGGCTTCTCCATCTTGGTCCTCCTGTAAGATATCCTGAAACAGAAGAAAGAGCGAGCACTGAAAAGTGCTACAGCTCAGACAATGCTCCTTCGAAAATCTATATAAATAAAATTGTAGGGGGTCCGCTGTCTGTAATTTCTTTTGTTTTGCCAATTTTTCAGATATTTATCCGTTTTAGGTCAACTCAAGACCGAATCGGTGGTTTTTACGTTTCGTGTCTGTTTGTTTGTCTGTTTGTCTGTTTGTCTGTTTGTCTGTTTGTCTGTCTGTTTGTTTGTCTGTTCCACCATCACGTCGAAACGGCTGGATAGATCTCAACTAAACTTCATATCTAGAGTATACTCATCTCGGGGAAGGTTTCGATATGCATATTATTTTAAAACCTTTGAATAGACCGGGGGTTTATAAGAAAACCAGAATGGTTTTTCCACCATCACTTCGAAACGGCTGGATAGATCTCAACCAAACTTCATATTTAGGGTATACTCATCCCGGGGAAGGCTTCCATATGCATATCATTTTAAAATATTTGAATAGACGGGGGGTTTATAGGAAAACCTGAATGGTTTTTCCACCATCACTTCGAAACGGCTGGATAGATCTCAACCAAACTTCATATTTAGAGCATACTCATCTCGGGGAAGGTTTCTATATGCATTTTATTTTAAAATCTTTGAATAGACGGGTGGTTTATAGGAAAACCAGAATGGTTTTCCTCCATTTTCTCTTATACTATTGATTTTCTGTAAACTTCGTTTACCGTACGTGAAACGTCTCTTCATTATAAACAACTTTCGTTATGTTCATAATTTACCTTACTCTTCACATGACGGAGAAATTTACAATTTACAATTTACAATTTACAATTTACAATTTTCCTCTGCATTGAGTGACCGACAGACCGACAACGAACCGACAGGTTACCATGGCAACGTCTCTGACTGCATGCCAGCAGGGAAGTAACGTATTGCCATTTTCCTCATCATGCTTTTAAATTCGTGGTTGTTCCTTGGGTAGAAGGCAAGAGAGGCGTCAATCGGCCTATCTGCGGGATATTGGCGGAATATCGTTGGATATTATAACCGCCCTCGAATAGATTAAGTAATAACACCATTAGTCATCTTCTTATTATTTGTTTACCTAAGAATCACTGACCTAAATTTCTCCTCTGTTACCGCTTTATTATATCCATTACTCACACTGGCATAATTTATTGAGGGGCATTTGATTTTCCAATACATTCACTTGGCATTTACATATTTTTCGTTATCCGGCTGTCCTCAGTTATAATCCATTTTCTATTACTTTCAACTTTCTTAACTGTATTATTTCTTCCTTAATTACGCCGTATGTACGCGAGTGCTACAAACTACTGGATGTATTTCCACCAAGACTCATATTTAGAATACACCTGTCCTTGATAGGTTTTAGGGCAAATATTGTTTCTAAATCCCTGAATTGACTGGGGGTTTATACGAAACCGAAACAGTGATTTTGCACTTTCACAAAATATACACAACCAAACTTAATGGAAATCTACCTACCTTGGTAGATAATAATTTCTAAACCTTTTTTCTCATATGCATCATTTCGATACGAGGATTAATAAGGGAGATATCATTAACGGACCGTTTTTCTGTACAAGTCCCATCGGACTTAACTCCCGAGCGGGTGCGTGTAAAGCGTACTCCTTACAATTTGAAAACTACTGAAGACATTCGAACCAAAATTTATATTTAGCATCCACCTGTCCAAAGGTAGGTTTTAAACGTAAATAACATTTCATGTTCCGGAATGGACTGGCGGTTTATAGGGAACCGAAATGGTGATTTTACTCTTCCACAACATATACAGAACAAGACCAACCTGACTGGAAATCGACCAAACGTGATGGAATTCCACCTCTAAACCTTTTTTTCATGTGCATTCTTTCGTCAGGAGGATTACTAAGGGAGATATCATGAATGGTCAGTTTTGCAGGTTAAGTCCAGCGGACATAGCCCAAAAGGTGTTTACATGGAGCAGATTCCTTATCTATATAAATCAAATCGTAACGACTGTGTGCCTCTACACTGACTATTTTGGCGAAATTTTCGTACAGCTTTCCGTTTAAGGGGTAATAATGACCATCTCCATAATTTTTGGTTTAGTTTCCTGAAAGTACTAATTTTTACCCGCCTCACCCAAAATCCAAATTGCGCCATAATCTGCCAGAAGAAAAAGAAGATAATTGAAATTTGACAAAATTATACGTTTTAGCCTGTAACGAACGGAAAACATCCTAGATCATTACATTTTTCACTTTTTATCCCCGAAGAATATCGAAATATGCAGGCAATTTTAATGATGGTGCACACCTTCGGAAATTCCTATCACATAACGGATTGCACAATCTCCGTTCAATTTGGAATGATCTACAACCGTGGTCTTATGACTTTTTGCCGTATCTGTATCCCTTTTACGTTTTATTTTTCTCTGTAATCGATGTTAAGTCAATTTGGAATTTTCACATGCATAATTCATACTTTCAATTACTTATATGAAATACAGAATCATTAAACTCTTCACGAAAATTGGCCCACCCAGTAGCCATATGTGAGCCAAATGCTATGTATTGCACCCAATTAATTGAGCCTAATTACATCATATCAACATATTGCTACTGATATTGATAATGTAATTTTTCCACACAGTTGAGAATATGTTCTCACACTCTGGCAGGAAGCAGAATAATCACAATAGATGTTTAAGCCGGCCAGAGCACTTCGGAGCACGGTTTGTTTTGGTGCAATAAAGCAATTATCTTCACACAAAGAGGGAGAGGACGCGTTGGTACTTTGAAATTGAGGTCAAGGAGTGGTAGTTTTCCATCTGAAGACAAGAAAGAGCTTCCAACCACCCCCACGAAAGTGAACTAGGAACAGTCCAATGTTACCCGCTTGAAACCGGTCAACCAATCAGGGAGCTGAATTTGTATTATTCAAATGTAGCGCTTCCTCATATTTATTTTCGTCATAGAATCGGACAGTAATTGTATACTTGTTTATCAGAGTGACACTTTAGGTTGGGGATCATAGTGAGTGTGTATGCTAAATCCTGTTAATATGCAGTAAATATTAAGTTAGCAGAAGTTTTGTCTGGGAACGAGAGTACCTGAAGTTCGCGCCGGAACCGTACGACAGCCGGCGGTGCGACAAAAGAAATATTCCCACCCACGCCACCTATACTGTGCATAATTGTATGATTAATTCGGTGATCACAGGGTAGTGATGGAACCACCAGCAGTTTAAGTATAAATTTAGATGATAAGGACAGTCCGCATCGAGCTGCGTGTATTAAAGGACGCTCTTGAAATTCTGAAAATATCAGTCCGCCAGAAATCGAAGCAGGTCTCTGCCGCCAAGAGGAAGGGACACTTGTTCACCAAGGATCGTACAGACCAGACGTGTCAGCGAATTTCTCTCTTTTGAACATTGGGCGACATTTGTGAAATGTAAACTTTAAGGCAACTTAGCCGAGCATTCAAAGACACCGTCTTGTATTAGAACGAGTAATTGCGGTCAGAGTTATAGAGATATTCTATTTGAGTGATAAGCCAATTAGTCACTAATTTTATTTGCCATATATTACTTTGTAACATTTTGAGAGTAATGGGTAAACAAAGGAACTTCTTTCGTACAAGAATAGGCTGTACGGGAAATGTTACTAGCAGGAGCCATTAAGAAATAACAGTAGTGGTAGAGTCAATGGATGGATTATTCCACAGGTCATTGACAACTAGTAGGACAACAAACTTGCTGCAGAGGGATTATCGCCGGCCGCAGTCCAGTGTGTAAATAACTTTCACTGAGGGAGCGAGGGCCACACTCACACAATCGTCTCGCAGGAATGTCCAGAGAAGCGGGCGTGGTGTTAAAAAGAAAAATAAAAGTGAATCTTTTATATGTGTTTTCAATCAGTGTATGTAATTATTAGTATTTAAGCCGCTGAAGTTGCAAGAAAAGTGTCGTGTGCCCAAGGAAATTGATACCATGGAGGTATACATCAGTTTTGTGAAGATGTGCCTTATGTATTGCAACATGTTCTAACTTCAACCAGATGGATGCCCCTGTGGGGTGAAGCTTAATGGCAGAATGTGAGTAACAAAAATCTCATGTAATCTTTCACTGATTGTACTATTTCCTTAGGCGTTACGCGAGCTGCTAAGTAGATGTTTAGGTATTGTAATTTCATATTTTTGGTGTAGCACAGAGGAGAGGTAAAAATGCTGATTTATGCACGTAGTTTGTGTTTAATTTCAATTATCTTTTTCTTATTATCATTATTAATTTTTTTGTCGATGTTATTGTCGGATTGGACCGAATTAGTTTAAATGCTTAGGCCTACATTTGAACTAGATTTGAGGTCAATATTATGCTTATTGGCAGTGGCAGAGTATGATATTTGATTCGCTAGTCACCAGACGGAAGTTTTCTTTGACATTAAAGTAGACTCATTTTTTTTTGTTATGGTTATTTTGCAACCATCTTAATTAGTTGATTCTAAATTTCTCCTGAATGCTGATTACATGGACAGGAGGAATATGATTGGCTTAGTTAACTGTTCAGATTTGATTTTGAGAATGTAATTCAATTTTATTGTAGTCTGATAGAGGCATTAATTTGGGAAGTGATCATTGGAAGATTAATCGTGGTGAATCTAGGCCCACGCGTCAAAATATGCTATGTCATTAGGCCCAGACGACAGTATATGTGTGTCAAGATAATTATGTGATGATGGATAAGCCACTACGGGCAATTATCTCAGTATGTGAGAAATGAGGGAATGATAATGAGGCGATGAGCCGGATAAATATAATGGTCAGCCGAGGAGCTGAGAGTTAGTAGTCAAGCCATTGAGCTTAATACACGGAGCGATATGCAAGCTCTGTCAGCTTGATATCACAATGTGCATATATGTGCCGGCAATGTGAAGCCGAGGTATAAAAATGAGCGGGAGGACCAGATGCCCCGTGAAGTGAAAATGCATTTGTAATATCTATTATCACGACGAATTAATAAATGTGGCGACATGGCATAGCATATTGTACTAGATAAGTATAGGTAAAGATAGCAGGTTAAGTCTGCAATAGTACTCATGAGGATAGTTAAATCCCATTTTATATGCCAACATCGCATTATAATAAGTGTTTTGAACTTTGGTTTTAAATAGGAGTTTGTGAACCTCATTTTTCGTAATGTTGTTGTGAGTTGATTTTGAGTTGATTTAATTTTAATTACTCCTTGTTTTTTTTTGTAATGAGTAGAGTAGGGGAGCCATGAAACTGATAATTGGACATGGTGAATCAATATTCTTAACCAGAGAGTTGAAATGGCAGGACTCTGGGCAAGATAACATGTTTGTCGGTGACGATGCAATCTACATCATATTATGTTAAATTCATTTACGATTATGAGTGCGTGCATGAATAAGCAGCGGTATAGGAAATGTAAATATCACGTGGACTCGTACGTTGATCATCTCTCAACCCTGACGAGTATATTTTATTGATGTGTAAGTTAGATTATTCTCTGTGACTACAAGGTAATATTATTAGTTTCCGTAATTTTAAGTCCATTAGTGTGATAGGTGATTTGTTCACTCATTTGTAAATAGTACGGCAGTTCGTGTAACGTAAGTACAGGATGTGTTAGGTTCGTGTTATTACGTCACGGAACACGACACAACAGATTTGTAGGACTTACTGAACGAATGTTTGTCGTAAATTAAATTGTATTTTATTAGGAAGCGATGTAATTGATTTTGATGATTAATTGCCATAAATTGGTTCTGACAGTAATACTGGCCTTGATGCATAAATTTGCATATTTTTGAGTGTGTTAAAAGATGAGGTTTTATCTTTTTAAAGTTCAGTAAGATCCAGGGTTTAGATTAAATTTGCAGAGTTCATAAGTATGATTACGTCACGCTGCACAGCGGTTTATTTGTGTTACATCTATCCTCAGGTTTTCAATGAGTGTATTTAATGTTAAATAATTGACATAGAGTTTGGAGATTGTACTCCTAGGAATGTTGGAATGTTCTAGATTACATGCAAGCTTAACTATAATGCATTACACGTTAGTAAAGTTCTTGTTTATGACACTATGATATCTATCGTTAACACACCATATTATATCGATCTAGTTGAATCAGTAAATGACATTTTATTGGGATATTATTGTTAAACGCACTATTTTGGTGTACTTGAGGTTGCATTTTGGTCAACGACTCACTTCACTTATATTTGTTGACAATTTTATTTGGATCATTTTTAATTAATTATTCTATTAATCAATTAATTTATTGATCACATTCAGATTAGTCATGATTAATTGCAGGTATTCTTATATTGCATCTTCAACGGTGACACTAAACTTGATTGAGCTTTGGTTCAAGCCTTGTGCATACTTACTAAATTCTTGCTTTGTCAATAAAGTTTATTTATTACATAATCAGTCCGTGTTATGGTGGTTATTTTAGAATATTTACTGGTAATCCTTAGTTAGGCAACCCCTATGCACCAACCCACAGGCGACCAGGAACTGAGCACACCCGAGAAAGAATCTCTACGATGCGGTAAGTATATTTTTTTTAGCAGCCGGAGACAGCATATATCAAGAGGAACCGCAGCACTACCGACAAAAGGGTGCATGGGGATGTATGAGTCCATATCCAAAAATGGCGTCCCAAAGTGGAGCTCGATTATCGCCTTATGATGGTAAGAATGGTTAGGTCGTGACAGACGGACAATTTAGAACATTCCAAGGGTAAATAAGTAGTTATAAACACTGTGCAGTTGTGTGACTGTATAATGGTAGTCATGTGTTAAAGTAACGTTGTTTATCCCATTGTAAGGATAAGTAAGGAAATGTTGTGTTGTGTTGTAAATAGCTATTAAGTTTCACCCTAGTGAAAGGGGGGTCCAGTATTTTATATATTTGTTTACGATGGTGGTAACTGATGAGCAGTGGGAACAGCTAATCACGGGCATTAATATGCTAAATGGTAAAGTGGACGCGGTCCAGAGTGAAATGAAGGCGGATCAGAACACACTCACGGAGAACTTAAATAAATCATTGGAAGACACACAGAACACTTTAACCCAGAACTTGAGTGAACAGTTAGATGTTATTCAAACAGAGTTTTCACGTAACCAGGAGGAGCTGCGTAGGGAACTGTCAGAAAATCAGGAAAAGCTACTGGAACAGTGTGATAAAAATAGGAAAGAAACCAAGCAGGAGCTTAGTAATTTGGCTCATGCACATAAACAACTTATCAAACAGCTAGGGGATGTAACGTTGTCACTAAGTAGCAAAATAGATGACACTAAGAAACAGGTCGAGGAACAGTGTAAAAAAATGGCCGAACACATTCTTATGGTCCAAGACCAAATGAATGTATTAGAGGCAGACACGCAAAAGAGTCTGACCTCAATAGCTAACGAAGTTCACGAAGGGCTAGAGAAGTTCGACCAAGGATTAAGAGTTATGGAGGAGGCTAGGATCGCGAACAAGGAAGAGGTGACTAAACAACTCGTAGGAATGAGAGAGGAAATTACAGCTTGGCAGACTGAAATGGCCAGTACCATTGATAAGGAGCTTAAAATTAGTGACGAGTTAATGCGTGACGAAGTACGAGAGGTTGTCAATGGTGAAATCAATAACCTGCAAACTCAGACGGAAAATCTGGCAACATTGGTTAAGTTTATGTCAGAAGAGCAGGCTATTCTAAAGGCTGGTATGAGGAAGGACGGGACAGCATTTCAACAACCAGCACCTGTTGTAACACCTCAGGTAACAGAAAGGATTAGTGTCGACCCGAGCACTCAGCCAGTTCGTAAAGAGAATGTTCAAACAATAGTAGCGCACTCAAACCTCGTCAATATATTAAAATTGAGCGACGAGCAACCACGGAAGTTTAACGGTACTAATTCCGTGACCCCTAAAATGTTCCTTAGAGATCTGAAGGCTTATTTTCAGGAAATGCAGATTCCGGAGGAAAAGAAATTAAGAATAACTGAGAAATATTTAGAGTCAAGTCCTAAGACATGGTTCATAGGCTTTCGCACTTCATTTAGTACATTTGAAGATTTTGAGAGGGCATTTCTCAATCGTTTTTGGAACTTAGGGACACAGCAGAGTTTACGGTTAGAACTTTACTCCAAAAAGTATACGAGCACTCAGCCTACGCAATTTAGTAGGTACTTCCTAGATCAGTTGGTTAAATTGCAGGAGCTAGACAATCCTCCATCTCAGAGTGAGCTTGTCCAAGTGCTCATTAAGCAACTTCCAGTCGAGGTTCAGAGGATGTTAATTACCTCGAAAGTTCAAACCCCGGAGGACGCAGAAGAGATTTTACGCCAGTTAGACGCCACAACCAGTGTAAATTCACCTAGGCCAACACGGAACCTCGAGCATAAAGTGTTTGTAGTCGAAAACGTGGAAACCAATAGTCACCAGGACAGGATTAGCCCGAATACAGGAGCAATACCACGCAGGAAGCCCGATAAGAGGGAACAGCTTAACAATGCAGAATTCCGTAACCAGAGGCCAGTGCGGAATAATTATGAATATAATAGGAGTTACCCTAGACAAGACCTCAGACGTGACAGGAATAGGTACGAATATCGGAACCGTGACCGTCCTTACCAAAGGTATAATCAACGCGGAAGGTGGTACGGTAGAAATCAACAGCAACAATCGTACAGATATCGTAACAGAGAACCGGATCATCGTGACAGGGAGAATAAACGGTATGTCCAAGATTTGAACTCAGAACGTCAAGAAAGGGAACGTTGGAGAGAGGCCATTAATCAAACGGACCTCAATCCGGACATAGTAGGCGCAGAAAGTATCGAGTATCAGAGAACGCGCAACCAAGCTGACCGCACTGGAGGGGCGTGCCATTCCAGCTGATGAGTCCAAATGGCACGTCTGGACGAAACTCTGCATAATGCACACGGCCTAACCACCCAGAAGCGGGTTCTATTGCTGTGATTTTAAGATCTGCGGCTGTGAAAGCATTTTTTGACATTGTATCTCCAATGGGGGAGCATTTTTTGAACGGAGAAATGATTTCTCCTTTAGCAGATTAGCAAACTTGATTTGCTAACACAGCGAGGCCACGCAGTTTGGTCTGCTACTGCTAAGCAGAGTCGGCAGCAGTCTTTGAACCCGGAAGCCCAGCCATACTCACAGAATGGCCACGGGCAGCAAAAAAAAAAAAACGCCAATGTAATATCAATGTCTCCATCCGACCGGAACGAGCTTGTGCTAATGGCCGACAACTCGAGTGATTGGGTTGTAGCGCAAGTGGATTCCTGGGTCGTGCAGCCACAAGATCTTTTGGAAGATCCTATAATAAGAGAGGCCAAACAGATACCGAAATTGCCGGTCATAAACGTTAGGTTGTATGGCACAAATATTAGAGCTCTCACAGACACAGGAGCGTCGATAAGTATTATATCCAGAGCACTGTATGAAGATATAAAAGAACGTCACAAACTTCCCGAGATTCCTGTATCTTCTGTCAAAATAAGAGGGATTATTCCGGATAAAACGACAGTATGCAAATCCCAAACATTGTTGGAAATGCAAATCGGAAACTCTATTTTTACGCACCCATTTGTGATTATGTCGAAGGTTAACCACAACCTAATTCTAGGAGCTGACTTTTTGAGGGCCACTAATGCGGTGATTGACCTGGCCAACAACCAAGTCAAATTCCGAAAACCGGAAGGGGATGATCATGTTTGTCTAGACCCCGAAATAAATTGTAAAACGGATGTGAGTGTGAATAACCAGGAAGAACCCATTAACGAGGATATTGCGCAAATTTTAGACAATGAGAGCATATTTGCCAATATTTTCAGTGCTGAAATGGACGAGGAAATTGAGAGTGGTAATACCATCTCAACTTCAAAACGAAATTATCTGGCATGTACACCGAATTACCGGACATGGCGGTATCGACAAAGTAGTTGCCACTATTCAAGAAAGTTTTACTTGGAGAAATTTAAGAGAGTCAGTGAGGGACACTGTTGTGACTTGTGACACATGCCAGCGGGTAAAAGCGAACCCTTATCTCATTAAACAAGAACCTATCCCTATATTGCCTACAGAACCTAAAAAGCTGTTCTCAATGGATATTTTCGGCCCTATTCCGAAGTCAACCCGTGGGAACCGTTTTGTTTTAGTGACCATGGATGTATTTTCGAAATACACGACTCTATATCCGATCCAAAAGGCTAACACTAAGCTTGTACTAAGATGTCTTACCAGAAACATTATACCGAACATGGGTAAGCCACAAAGTTTGCTAACTGATCATGGAACTCAGTTCACATCAGCTCAATTCAGAAATGCTTTACAGGAGCTCGAAATTAAGCATGTCATGAGCTCAGTGCGTAATCCTCAAAGTAATCCTTCGGAAAGAATAATGAAGGTCATCTCTAAATTTTGTAGAATTTACATACCGAGTCAACACAGTAAATGGGTTCAATTGCTACCAGTCATCATGGACTGTATAAACCATACTATCCACGAAGCTACGGGATTTATACCCTCAGTCACCCATTTAAATGAATACCCTATTCGACCGTGGACAGCAATTATTAATTGCCCAGCGGATCCTAGGCCAGCTCCTGACGTATGTGTAAGGAGGGTTGCCGAACACTTGCAGCAACAGGCGCAACGTCGACAGAGAAGATTAAGAGGGAAGAGATTCCATCGCCCACTTAGAGTAGGTGAATACGTTCTTTTACGTCGTCCAGTCTCATCTGCACCGGAGGCGAAATTTTATGCTAAATTCGCACCATTATATGTGGGACCGTATAGAATAACCGAGTCACTTCACAATAACGCATACAGGATAGTCAGCCTAGATGGTCAAGAGGAGATGACTTTTAATGCCCGAAGCTTAAAGTTGTATCGACCACCACCCGGAGGAATTCCACAAGTGAACCTGGTAGAATATTCACAGAGTGAAGAAGAGGAGGACTCATCTACGGAAGAGGAGATGACGGCTGACGAAGATTGGTCCATGGCAGAGGATGATGACCAAATTTCTGCAGTGGAGGAAGAAGAAGAAGAAGATGAAGATGATGACCAATTCAACCTGAGCTGTGATGAGGAAGAGATATCACCGAATGACGGAGACCTACCAATCACGAAATCCGTAGAGAAGCGAGAAGAAGATGGACGTGATGATTGCCCAGAATGTCTGCAAGAGGCCACGGAGCTGAGAGAAATCATGGAGACAATTATCGCCGAGTTACAGGAGGAACGTAGACAACTAGAAGAAGAAAATTTGCAACTAGGAAGAGAATTCACTAACTAAGCGAGGTACAGAGTAGAGGCTCAATTATGGTTGCAGTTTTGTAACCAAGTTGAGATTGAATGACATAAGATCTAGAAATCTTCCTCATATTCTTTCGGAACATTTCTATTTTTAGTAAGGGAGGAGTTGCACCCAATTAATTGAGCCTAATTACATCATATCAACATATTGCTACTGATATTGATAATGTAATTTTTCCACACAGTTGAGAATATGTTCTCACACTCTGGCAGGAAGCAGAATAATCACAATAGATGTTTAAGCCGGCCAGAGCACTTCGGAGCACGGTTTGTTTTGGTGCAATAAAGCAATTATCTTCACACAAAGAGGGAGAGGACGCGTTGGTACTTTGAAATTGAGGTCAAGGAGTGGTAGTTTTCCATCTGAAGACAAGAAAGAGCTTCCAACCACCCCCACGAAAGTGAACTAGGAACAGTCCAATGTTACCCGCTTGAAACCGGTCAACCAATCAGGGAGCTGAATTTGTATTATTCAAATGTAGCGCTTCCTCATATTTATTTTCGTCATAGAATCGGACAGTAATTGTATACTTGTTTATCAGAGTGACACTTTAGGTTGGGGATCATAGTGAGTGTGTATGCTAAATCCTGTTAATATGCAGTAAATATTAAGTTAGCAGAAGTTTTGTCTGGGAACGAGAGTACCTGAAGTTCGCGCCGGAACCGTACGACAGCCGGCGGTGCGACAAAAGAAATATTCCCACCCACGCCACCTATACTGTGCATAATTGTATGATTAATTCGGTGATCACAGGGTAGTGATGGAACCACCAGCAGTTTAAGTATAAATTTAGATGATAAGGACAGTCCGCATCGAGCTGCGTGTATTAAAGGACGCTCTTGAAATTCTGAAAATATCAGTCCGCCAGAAATCGAAGCAGGTCTCTGCCGCCAAGAGGAAGGGACACTTGTTCACCAAGGGTCGTACAGACCAGACGTGTCAGCGAATTTCTCTCTTTTGAACATTGGGCGACATTTGTGAAATGTAAACTTTAAGGCAACTTAGCCGAGCATTCAAAGACACCGTCTTGTATTAGAACGAGTAATTGCGGTCAGAGTTATAGAGATATTCTATTTGAGTGATAAGCCAATTAGTCACTAATTTTATTTGCCATATATTACTTTGTAACATTTTGAGAGTAATGGGTAAACAAAGGAACTTCTTTCGTACAAGAATAGGCTGTACGGGAAATGTTACTAGCAGGAGCCATTAAGAAATAACAGTAGTGGTAGAGTCAATGGATGGATTATTCCACAGGTCATTGACAACTAGTAGGACAACAAACTTGCTGCAGAGGGATTATCGCCGGCCGCAGTCCAGTGTGTAAATAACTTTCACTGAGGGAGCGAGGGCCACACTCACACAATCGTCTCGCAGGAATGTCCAGAGAAGCGGGCGTGGTGTTAAAAAGAAAAATAAAAGTGAATCTTTTATATGTGTTTTCAATCAGTGTATGTAATTATTAGTATTTAAGCCGCTGAAGTTGCAAGAAAAGTGTCGTGTGCCCAAGGAAATTGATACCATGGAGGTATACATCAGTTTTGTGAAGATGTGCCTTATGTATTGCAACATGTTCTAACTTCAACCAGATGGATGCCCCTGTGGGGTGAAGCTTAATGGCAGAATGTGAGTAACAAAAATCTCATGTAATCTTTCACTGATTGTACTATTTCCTTAGGCGTTACGCGAGCTGCTAAGTAGATGTTTAGGTATTGTAATTTCATATTTTTGGTGTAGCACAGAGGAGAGGTAAAAATGCTGATTTATGCACGTAGTTTGTGTTTAATTTCAATTATCTTTTTCTTATTATCATTATTAATTTTTTTGTCGATGTTATTGTCGGATTGGACCGAATTAGTTTAAATGCTTAGGCCTACATTTGAACTAGATTTGAGGTCAATATTATGCTTATTGGCAGTGGCAGAGTATGATATTTGATTCGCTAGTCACCAGACGGAAGTTTTCTTTGACATTAAAGTAGACTCATTTTTTTTTGTTATGGTTATTTTGCAACCATCTTAATTAGTTGATTCTAAATTTCTCCTGAATGCTGATTACATGGACAGGAGGAATATGATTGGCTTAGTTAACTGTTCAGATTTGATTTTGAGAATGTAATTCAATTTTATTGTAGTCTGATAGAGGCATTAATTTGGGAAGTGATCATTGGAAGATTAATCGTGGTGAATCTAGGCCCACGCGTCAAAATATGCTATGTCATTAGGCCCAGACGACAGTATATGTGTGTCAAGATAATTATGTGATGATGGATAAGCCACTACGGGCAATTATCTCAGTATGTGAGAAATGAGGGAATGATAATGAGGCGATGAGCCGGATAAATATAATGGTCAGCCGAGGAGCTGAGAGTTAGTAGTCAAGCCATTGAGCTTAATACACGGAGCGATATGCAAGCTCTGTCAGCTTGATATCACAATGTGCATATATGTGCCGGCAATGTGAAGCCGAGGTATAAAAATGAGCGGGAGGACCAGATGCCCCGTGAAGTGAAAATGCATTTGTAATATCTATTATCACGACGAATTAATAAATGTGGCGACATGGCATAGCATATTGTACTAGATAAGTATAGGTAAAGATAGCAGGTTAAGTCTGCAATAGTACTCATGAGGATAGTTAAATCCCATTTTATATGCCAACATCGCATTATAATAAGTGTTTTGAACTTTGGTTTTAAATAGGAGTTTGTGAACCTCATTTTTCGTAATGTTGTTGTGAGTTGATTTTGAGTTGATTTAATTTTAATTACTCCTTGTTTTTTTTGTAATGAGTAGAGTAGGGGAGCCATGAAACTGATAATTGGACATGGTGAATCAATATTCTTAACCAGAGAGTTGAAATGGCAGGACTCTGGGCAAGATAACATGTTTGTCGGTGACGATGCAATCTACATCATATTATGTTAAATTCATTTACGATTATGAGTGCGTGCATGAATAAGCAGCGGTATAGGAAATGTAAATATCACGTGGACTCGTACGTTGATCATCTCTCAACCCTGACGAGTATATTTTATTGATGTGTAAGTTAGATTATTCTCTGTGACTACAAGGTAATATTATTAGTTTCCGTAATTTTAAGTCCATTAGTGTGATAGGTGATTTGTTCACTCATTTGTAAATAGTACGGCAGTTCGTGTAACGTAAGTACAGGATGTGTTAGGTTCGTGTTATTACGTCACGGAACACGACACAACAGATTTGTAGGACTTACTGAACGAATGTTTGTCGTAAATTAAATTGTATTTTATTAGGAAGCGATGTAATTGATTTTGATGATTAATTGCCATAAATTGGTTCTGACAGTAATACTGGCCTTGATGCATAAATTTGCATATTTTTGAGTGTGTTAAAAGATGAGGTTTTATCTTTTTAAAGTTCAGTAAGATCCAGGGTTTAGATTAAATTTGCAGAGTTCATAAGTATGATTACGTCACGCTGCACAGCGGTTTATTTGTGTTACATCTATCCTCAGGTTTTCAATGAGTGTATTTAATGTTAAATAATTGACATAGAGTTTGGAGATTGTACTCCTAGGAATGTTGGAATGTTCTAGATTACATGCAAGCTTAACTATAATGCATTACACGTTAGTAAAGTTCTTGTTTATGACACTATGATATCTATCGTTAACACACCATATTATATCGATCTAGTTGAATCAGTAAATGACATTTTATTGGGATATTATTGTTAAACGCACTATTTTGGTGTACTTGAGGTTGCATTTTGGTCAACGACTCACTTCACTTATATTTGTTGACAATTTTATTTGGATCATTTTTAATTAATTATTCTATTAATCAATTAATTTATTGATCACATTCAGATTAGTCATGATTAATTGCAGGTATTCTTATATTGCATCTTCAACGGTGACACTAAACTTGATTGAGCTTTGGTTCAAGCCTTGTGCATACTTACTAAATTCTTGCTTTGTCAATAAAGTTTATTTATTACATAATCAGTCCGTGTTATGGTGGTTATTTTAGAATATTTACTGGTAATCCTTAGTTAGGCAACCCCTATGCACCAACCCACAGGCGACCAGGAACTGAGCACACCCGAGAAAGAATCTCTACGATGCGGTAAGTATATTTTTTTTTAGCAGCCGGAGACAGCATATATCAAGAGGAACCGCAGCACTACCGACAAAAGGGTGCAGTATGTATCCGAAAAGTAATGTAATGTGAGATAATCTTACAAAACCTTTACCCTGTTCCACGTTTCTAACTCAATCTGACCCAAGAATAGATGACATATCATAGGACCAGCCATTTAGGCCACTAAATCCTGCGTGTCTTATGGTACAATCCTTTGTCGATAAGACGTACGTTTAGTAGCAGTTAATCTGTAAATGAAGGTCTGCAATATTGTAAACACACGTATGTCGATCTATATATATTCACTGATGTCGATTTGTAGCGATCGAGAAAGGGTGGGTCTGCTATTGTAATCAGTACTCCCCACACCGACTTTGACTGGCAGTAGGAAAGGGTTCCTTCTCCAACTCCTGTGTAACTGTCATTAGTAAGGAAGGCCTACAATTGTAATGAATAGTTCCCTTCTCGATTTGACTTGCAGAAGGCAAGTGAGCATGCAGTTTTGTTTAAAACTCCCCTACCCGATTGTGTTTGGCAGTAGGCAAGGGTGCCCGCCATTATAAAGAAATGTCCTCATCTAAAATGTGACTGGCATTAGGCATAGTGGCCTGCTATTTTGATGGAAACTCACCAACTTGGTTTGACTGACAGTAAGCTGGCTGGCAGTAGGAAAATGGGCCTGGCATTATAATGATAACTGCAGAACTCAATTTCGAGTGATAGTAGGGCAATTGCCTGCCATTATAATAGAAACTCCTCAACTGTAATCTGTCTGGAAGTAGGAAAGGGGGGCTGCCATTTTAACGAAAACTCCCCAAATCGATTCTGTTCGCGTAGTAGGCAATGGGGCCTGCAATGATAATGTAAACTTCCCAACTCGATTGTGAATGCCAGTAGGCAAGTGAGCCTGCCGTTATATCACAAATCCGTAACAAACCCTTTACATTGGAAACAACGTACGGGGACCTCCCATGCTCTTTCTCGGACAACGCTAAGAGACATGCAATTTTAAAACAATCTTATTTACTGCATGTACACTATTTACTTCGATATTCGAATACAATGTAGAATACCGTAGCGAAGCACGGGTACATTCGCTAGTCTATATAAATAAAATTGTAGGGGGTCCGCTGTCTGTAATTTCGTTTGTTTTGGCAATTTTTCAGATATTTATCCGTTTTAGGTCAACTCAAGACCGAAACGGTGGTTTTTACGTTTCGTGTCTGTTTGTCTGTTTGTCTGTTTGTCTGTTTGTCTGTTTGTCTGTCTGTTTGTTTGTCTGTTCCACCATCACGTCGAAACGGCTGGATAGATCTCAACCAAACTTCATATTTAGAGTAAACTCATCCCGGGGATGGTTTCGATATGCATATCATTTTAAAATCCTTCAATACTCGGGGGGTTTATAGGAAAACCAGAATGGTTTTTCCACCATCACGTTGAAACGACTGGATAGATCTCAACTAAACTTCATATCTAGAGTATACTCATCTCGGGGAAGGTTTCGATATGCATATTATTTTAAAATCTTTGAACAGACCGGGGGTTTATAGGAAAACCAGAATGGTTTTTCCACCATCACTTCGAAACGGCTGGATAGATCTCAACCAAACTTCATACTTAGAGTATACTCATCCCGGGGAAGGCTTCCATATGCATAATATTTTAAAATCTTTGAATAGACGGGGGGTTTATAGAAAAAACTGAATGGTTTTTCCACCATCACTTCGAAACGGCTGGATAGATCTCAACCAAACTTCATATTTAGAGTATACTCATCTTGGGGAAGGTTTCTATATGCATTTTATTTTAAAATCTTTGAATAGACGGGTGGTTTATAGGAAAACCAGAATGGTTTTCCTCCATTTTCTCTTATACTATTGATTTTCTGTAAACTTCGTTTACCGTACGTGAAACGTCTCTTCATTATAAACAACTTTTGTTATGTTCATAATTTACCTTACTCTTCACATGACGGAGAAATTTACAATTTTCCGCTGGTATCATGCTCTGCATTGAGTGACCGACAGACCGACAACGAACCTACAGGTTACCATGACAACGTCTCTGACTGCATGCCAGCAGGGAAGTAACGTATTGCCATTTTCCTCATCATGCTTTTAAATTCGTGGTTGTTCCTTGGGTAGAAGGCAAGAGAGGCGTCAATCGGCCTATCTGCGGGATATTGGCGGAATATCGTTGGATATTATAACCGCCCTCGAATAGATTAAGTAATAACACCATTAGTCATCTTCTTATTATTTGTTTACCTAAGAATCACTGACCTAAATTTCTCCTCTGTTACGCTTTATTATATCCATTACTTACACTAGCATAATTTATTGAGGGGCATTTGATTTTCCAATACATTCACTTGGCATTTACATATTTGTCGTTATCCGGCTGTCCTCAGTTATAATCCATTTTCTATTACTTTCAACTTTCTTAACTGTATTATTTCTTCCTTAATTACGCCGTATGTACGCGAGTGCTACAAACCACTGGATGAATTTCCACCAAGACTCATATTTAGAATACACCTGTCCTTGATAGGTTTTAGGGCAAATATTGTTTCTAAATCCCTGAATTGACTGGGGGTTTATACGAAACCGAAACAGTGATTTTGCACTTTCACAAAATATACACAACCAAACTTAATGGAAATCTACCTACCTTGGTAGATAATAATTTCTAAACCTTTTTTCTCATATGCATCATTTCGATACGAGGATTAATAAGGGAGATATCATTAACGGACCGTTTTTCTGTACAAGTCCCATCGGACTTAACTCCCGAGCGGGTGCGTGTAAAGCGTACTCCTTACAATTTGAAAACTACTGAAGACATTCGAACCAAAATTTATATTTAGCATCCACCTGTCCAAAGGTAGGTTTTAAACGTAAATAACATTTCATGTTCCGGAATGGACTGGCGGTTTATAGGGAACCGAAATGGTGATTTTACTCTTCCACAATATATACAGAACAAGACCAACCTGACTGGAAATCGACCAAACGTGATGGAATTCCACCTCTTAACCTTTTTTTCATGTGCATTCTTTCGTCAGGAGGATTACTAAGGGAGATATCATGAATGGTCACTTTTGCAGGTTAAGTTCAGCGGACATAGCCCAAAAGGTGTTTTACATGGAGCAGATTCCTGACCTATATAAATCAAATCGTAACGACTGTGTGCCTCTACACTGACTATTTTGGCGAAATTTTCGTACAGCTTTCCGTTTATGGGGTAATAATGACCATCTCCATAATTTTTGGTTTAGTTTCCTGAAAGTACTAATTTTTACCCGCCTCGCCCAAAATCCAAATTGCGCCATAATCTGGCAGAAGAAAAAGAAGATAATTGAAATTTGACAAAATTATACGTTTTAGCCTGTAACGAACGGAAAACATCCTAGATCATTAAATTTTTCACTTTTTATCCCCGAAGAATATCGAAATATGCAGGCAATTTTAATGATGGTGCACACCTTCGGAAATTCCTATCACATAACGGATTGCACAATCTCCGTTCAATTTGGAATGATCTACAACCGTGGTCTTATGACTATTTGCCGTATCTGTATCCCTTTTACGTTTGATTTTCTTCTTTAATCGATGTTAAGTCAATTTGGAATTTTCACATGCATAATTCATACTTTCAATTACTTATATGAAATACAGAATCATTAAACTCTTCACGAAAATTGGCCCACCCAGTAGCCATATGTGAGCCAAATGCTATGTATGTATCCGAAAAGTAATGTAATATGAGATAATCATACAAAACCTTTACCCCGTTTCCACGTTTCTAACTCTATCTGACCCAAGAATAGATGACATATCATAGGACCAGCCATTTAGGCCACTAAATCCTGCGTGTCTTATGGTATAATCCTTTGTCGATATGACGTACGTTTAGTAGCAGTTAATCTGTAAATGAAGGTCTTCAATATTGTAAACACGCATATACTTTCGTATGTCGATCTATATATATTCACTGATGTCGATTTTTAGCGATCGAGAAAGGGTGGGTCTGCTATTGTAATCAGTACTCCCCACACTGACTTTGACTGGCAGTAGGAAAGGGTTCCTTCTCCAACTCCTGTGTAACTGTCATTAGTAAGGAAAGCCTACAATTGTAATGAATAGTTCCCTTCTCGATTTGACTTGCAGAAGGCAAGTGAGCATGCAGTTTTGTTTAAAACTCCCCTACCCGATTGTGTTTGGCAGTAGGCAAGGGTGCCTATCATTATAAGGAAATGTCCTCATCTAAAATGTGACTGGCATTAGGCATAGTGGCCTGCTATTTTGATGGAAACTCACCAACTTGGTGTGACTGGCAGTATGCTGGCTGGCAGTAGGAAAATGGGCCTGGCATTATAATGATAACTGCACAACTCAATTTCGAGTGATAGTAGGGTAATTGCCTGCCATTATAATAGAAACTCCTCAACTGTAATCTGTCTGGAAGTAGGAAAGCGGGCTGCCATATTAACGAAAACTCCCCAAATCGATACTGTCCGCGTAGTAGGCAATGGGGCCTGCAATTATAACGTAATCATCCCAACTCGATTGTGAATGGCAGTAGGCAAGTGAGCCTGCCGTTATATCACAAATCCGTAACAAACACTTTACATTGGAAACAACGTACGGGGAACTCCCCATGCTCTTTCTCGGATAACGCTAAGAGACATGCAATTTTAAAACAATCTTATTTACTGCATGTACACTATTTACTTCGATAACCGAATACAATGTAGAATACCGTAGCGAAGCACGGGTACATTCGCTAGTATACTAATAAGTACAAGTGCCTGGCTGATACTTGAAAAGTACAGAGCGCCTGGCAAGGAGAGAGAGAGCGCAGCGAGAGGCACGTATGTCCTTTCACTACGGCAGTCAGCCGTAATATTGTTAATTGTAAGTAAAATAATAATAATAATAATAATAATAATAATAATAATAATAATGATAAAAATAATAATGATAATTACACTAACCACTACACCACAGAGGTGGACTGAATACTATCATTAGCAGTAAAACAGACACCATTGTCTTCCTGAACTTTCGCTCTCACTGTACGAGTGAGCTTGGAGTTCTTAAACCCTTTATAAACCTCTTACGGTTGCTTACCTTTTGGGTTTATTAGAAAGCTTTGAGCAAGACTAAAGTTAGGCATGATGGACTTTATCAGAAACTTTCAGTACGAAAGGTGAGGCGAAGGACTCCTTTTGTCTGATACAGAGGAATTAATGACAGTTACGTCTGGAGGAGCAATTTGAAATGAATCACAGCTAAATGATAGAAATAATAATATTAAGGATAATGACAATTACTCCTATCCAAGACAGCATTTTTTGATAACGGTTCTGGATAGTGTAATGCTATTCTTACCTTCCGCCACTATTGTGATACACTGGCAGGGGGTAGGTAACCAGACTAACGCCTATATCATAGTCAACCGAAAAATATCGGTACCTGCTCCTTTACAACCTTAGTACAACTATACCGTTTATATAATGCTCTCTTCGAGTTCTCTGGTCTACATAACGACCTAATTTTCTAGTCAAAATTGTTCTCTAAGCTTTATACCAAAGATTCGATTTTGTTGGTAATATTACCTTGATTTTTTTCTTCTTTCTTTCTTTCTTTCTACAAGTTGCTTTACGTTGTACCGATACAGATAGGTCTTATGGCGACGATAGGACAAGAAAGGGATAGGAGTCCGAAGGAAGAGGCCATACCCTTAATTACGGTGCAGCCCCAGCATTTGCCTGGTGTGAAAATTGGAAACCATGCAAAACCATATTCAGAGCTTCCGACAGTGGGGTTTGAATCCACTATGTCCTGAACACTGGATACTAGCCTCACTTAAGTGACTGCAACTTTGAAATACAATTTCTTGTTAGATTATTTGCTACTTCATATTGCACCCGTCCACCTCCCGAGTCCCAGACTAGCATTAATCTCAGGGGTGTCGGTTCATTATTTAAGTCCACAAATATATAAATATAGAGGCATAAGAGAACACGGGAATGAACGGAGCAATTAAAATTAAAATGGGGAAAGCTCGCTTGTAAACTTGAATTTAAGGTCTCCATGATAGGACTAGGAAGTGACAGTTAGCTTTAAAAGGGGTATCATCTAACTACAATGAAAAGATTGAGAATGGTTTCCTTTGAAATAATGGCTAGAAGAGCGGTTTATTACGCCATCCGACGTACGAAACTTTGATACATTTGGCAATGATATTTAAATTTTCACACACGTTACATGAACAAATCACTTGCTATACCGCAAGTGGTATCAATATGTTGCTGGGTTGCTCCTGAAAGAAATTACAAATGGGGTATAACTTATGGATCGATTACATTTGAATCGAATCGTTGTTCAAGGATATAGCTTCCTTCTATCGGGACCCCGAGCATAACCCATATTACGGTCGGCTTCTCGATTTAACCAAGATGACGTACCCCGGCTATATACATTTTTCCGAGACCGGTTCTCGGACTGGGTAATGTTTCTCGTGAATTACGAAAATGGATTTACACGGACAGTTCCTATCTTACGATGTCCAGCTGATGCCATACCACCGAATTAACATTTATATTTTATTTACACATGTTCTGAAATGTTACAAAGTAGCCTCAGTAAACTACTGCCACGGATGAGATAACGAGAAGCGGCGGGAAATACCATGCCGAAGACCTCCCTTCGCATCGCAAGCGAAGTAAACAAACACACTAAGTATTACTGTAATTTGTCCCGTGCGGAAACTGTCCGATAACGAGGTAACAAATGACTATAATATTTATTATTCTTATTATTCAACTACTCGAATAGAGGGATGTTGTCACCACTTATTTAATCCACTATCGTCGGAATATTTATTTATCCCCGAAATTATCATCCTTGAAATTGTTATTATTATTATTATTATTACTATTATTATTATTATTATTCAACGGTTCCTGGCACTGTCACGTTTGATTAATATCGTCATTATTATGCGGGACGCAACACAAATGGTTATTACTGTTATTATTATTATTATATCCATCTTGTGATTATTATTATTATTAATGAATAGGTGACTCAAGATATTATCATTATTACTGAACCGGTCACTTCCGCCAAAAATGCATTAGGATATCGGTCGCGATTACAATTATTCAATGATCAACCAAAAGACGCCATTACTATTATTATTATGACAATTATTATTAATTTGACCGCGATGATTTATCATCGTCCTAACGTTGTTATTATTATTATTATTATCGGTTGCATATTATCATTTAGATTCCCGTTTAACATCTTTATCAACGCTCAATTAATTAAGGTGGTCCAACCTTTTATCTGCAATATTTATTATTATCATCACGCCGTCATGATTGTCATCACTCGTCCTTATAATGATTACAATATACGATCATTTATGTGGAATCTGAACTCTCATCATCCTTAGATCCGTAGTATCTCGACGACTAGCGGTGCAGTCTATTTATTTCGTATATGCTGTCACGGGTTCGAATTCTACCCGCTACGTAACTCAGTATTTCTCTGTGACACTGCCCGTACATTTTACACTCATTTCAATATGCTAAGTGTTTCTCATACGGAATTTATATCCCTTTCTATCTCAATATTCCTTGATTCATTTATTTCTCACAGAATTATCAACTGACTTATTTATTCCACTTCTGACATCGTACGACCTTTTATTATCTGACTGCAGATTCTTTAACATTTTGTATCTCATTTTGATCTACGCCTTAGTTCGTTTTCCAAAAATAATCGTAACATTTTGAAATTATATTTACCAAAATTTAACAATCATGGTTTCGTAACATTAGTCCTACGTGTTCCGGCTACTGAATTGCAAATTTAAGACACGACATTTATTCGTAAAAAAATATTGGACCGTAATTTACACCACGCGTTCATTAACATGTACGGATTATTGGCACTGATATTAAATTTCAATATTATTAATTGATCAAGTTAAAATATCACACACTTTAATTCCGAATTAAAAACGACATCCCGTCATTAAATGATTCCCGATAAACTCAACACCTTATCAGTTAAATTTTATGATCACGCACTGCTCACTAAAATTCCAATATCTCTTGAATTATTATTATTAATATCGCTTCTCACAAATTTAACAACTTCACTTTGAAAATATGAACACACTGATCAACAACAAAACACAGCTGGCATGACAAGGCTGGACTTTCCTCCAGCGTCATTACATAACTCGTCAAATGACTAACAGCAAAGCACAGATCGGGTCTATTAGACTATGATAACAAATTCAAATGAAAAAATATTCTTGACTACAAAGAAAATATGAATGCATGCATGACTTAACGTACTACCCTACATCTACAAAATTTTACATCTACAACAAACTAAAGACCCGATTATTTACGTTATTATTACTAAATCCTGTCCGTGTTACAAATTTAGGATGGGATCGTTAAGCGACCCATTTTGTTACAGAATGTAACCAAGTCTAATCAAATTATTCCCATTTTCCCAATCACGCTAACATTTCCCAAATATTATCTACATTTTGGTACTCATCTTAGTTATTGGTAATCCATTGCAGCTTGGCAGATAAGGGACCATCCCGGCCCCTTTGGCCATTCTACTTGCCCATTCTTGATGGCGTAGTTCCACAAATGATTTCCTGGCACATTACCATTTTTACACTAATACCTTAATAACCATAACCATTGGTAATGTTATCACTGAAAAGTTGACTTTTACAAAACAAATTAATACCCTAGACCCAAGATTTATTATATTACACTGTTTTAAGCTTCGTCCATTTACCGCACAAAGGACCTGGACACGTACGACAAGGTGTCGAATTATTCGCCCGGCACGTTTTATGTTGTCCGACGCGATACGCCCGACGCAGGTTTCCCTCTTGAAGTGTTCATGATAGCGGTTCGATCCTCCTAAGTACAGGCTATTATTTCCCAGGTACTGTTCGTCACACAGTATTCTATTCTTGCACTTAGTGCTGCGCAGATGAATTTTATATTAGTCACCCTTACAATGCACTTAATTAACTTTACTACGATATTTGTAACTGGCACACACTGTCCTAAGTTAATTACTTTCAGTTTACGGTTTTCGAGCGCGGTCACATTTTATAAGTACCGGCGGACGCTCGCACCAATACATGTTGAATTACTGTAAGCGCGACAAGTTTGAATTCAGCTGCGGACGGTCGTTCAGCTTCGAAGTACAATTTCAAATCAAGCGAGCCTAGCACAACTGCTAAGACTGCTAAGACTGGTAAGACTGGTGTGACTGGTGTAATGAGTGTTCTATGCACTCGTATATATTGACGCAGCTTTCCTTAGCGTATTAACTGACGTCATATCCACGATGGAGGGGGTGGATTTTTAATATCGGCACTTACATTCCGAATTGGACGTTATAATTTATATCAAAATAATCCACTCCGCTAGAATATTTTCTGGATTAAATATGAACTCCTGACGATCATAGATTTAGGAGATACGGGTGGATTTAGCTCCTCACATTTCGCGCCTTTGGAAGCGTCCCTTACAACGTGGTTTTCGTCCAGCCAATGACATTCAAGCTGTCTGGTTCCCAAGAAATCCAGCCTTCAATTTATTTAATTTGCCAATAATTATCGATTATTTTTCCATGCGTGACATCTAATAAGTTCATTACATTGATCCGTGTACTCACAATAATTTATTACTGATTACTTTCGAAGTTACATTGGTGTCTCATCCACCTTCTCTCAAGATGGTATCCCTGAGTCTTCCATCAACTTTTTGTGATTGGCCTGCAAGTGGTCAGGTGATTTAAGTTTCCACCTGCACGAACCTAGGCTAGCGAATGTCGTCGAAACCGCTGTACTTTTCCATTCAACCTTTCCTGGAATTCATGACGTCGCGGAAGTTTCCGTTCCCCCAAAATATCCCAGCGCACTGCATGTGTTGCAAGCATTCATTGTCTCAAACTACCCCTTCTCTTTCTGACCATGACTTATTTGTGGACTTGTATTTTTCCTGGTCGCCAAACTATGGGCTCCCCTGCTGTGAAGCAGCTAAATTCTGTTGTGCCAGGCTAAGCCTCACGGCTCCAGTCCGTCGCGTACCCAACTTACTATTTCAACACAGCTTGTACGGAATAAGTTTTCTGTATTTTATAAATGTACCATATATTATTTTATCAATCAAATCATGACTAACTATGGACCTATGTCACTCGGGTTCAATATTATCTTGTTTTATTCCCGCTACCATCCTCGGATCCCTCACGAGAAAAGCCCAAAATGCTTACAGTATTAAAAATGCCAGTAGTATATGCTTCCCCTGCAAAACTGCTGTCTAGTTTATTACTGCAATTTGTTATCCCATCATTTTGCAGCATTTCCACCATTGATGACTTGCTATTTTTATCACATGTACTCATCATCCGTATGTCATATAACCTAACTTATACCATAACGTTACTAGTGAACCTTAAAATAGCCAGAGTGCGGAAAATGCCTGGCTCCTCAACTTCTTCGGAGGAAGTTGATGTGGCTGCAGGTTCCTCTCAACATCAAGCCATTGCTGACAGGTATCAGGACTGGCAGCAGAAAAACAATGAAGATAGTATGATTCCTTCCTCCTCATTGTCACTATCGATTCCACAGGTCTGGCTTCTGCCATGCATGGTTTTCGAAATTAAAAGAAATCATCAGAGAACTGCCATGTTTACATTCTCACTGCTAATTTTATACCCTCAAAATGATACTGAATTGTCAAGGATGATATAGCATTAGGCCTACATCAACTGCCATTTATGGTCTCTATTTAAACTACATAACTGCCATATCGATTTATTAATATAAATCCAATCCTTCAGGCAAGCAACTCAATGTTGAAAATATCCTAGGGATATGAGCTACGAGTTTTAGCTAAATAAAATATAATAAAGTATGAGAAAGTATTCTTTATTTATTCCTAAATATTATAATCCTTTTCTTAATCTTCGCTATCCGGTCGATTAGATTAGCAGTTTGCCTTTTTCTACGACTACGAACGCTAATGTGAGTCATTGCATTGTTTCACTTAAGCACCACTACGAGCGCTAATGTGAGTCAGTGCATTGTTTCACTTAAGCACCACTACGAGCGCTAATGTGACTCAGTGCATTGTTTCACTTAAGCATCACTACGAGCGCTAATGTGAGTCAGTGCATTGTTTCACTTAAGCACCACTACGAGCGCTAATGTGAGTCAATGCATTGTTTCACTTAAGCACCACTACGTGCGCTAATGTGAGTCAATGCAGAGTTCCACTTAAGCCCTTGAAACTACATTCGATGTGGACATTCTTCAAAAATAAAAAAAATGCTTGAGGGTGTTGAACCATAGTACACATTGCAGAAAGAATTATGTAAATAAGTTAATTTGGCTAGGATTAAAAAAAAAGAAAACGAGTAAATAAACTAGTGATTTAAGGCTGTTTTTCCAAAACTGCATTTAGATCGGAAGTGATTTTCGATTATTTTTTTTATTTGATAGAACTATCGAACACTCAAAACTCGATACCTTTCCGGGACACATTTTTCGTAGTATGGGGACGCCTAGTTTGTCTGCTAAGATGTTTTCAATATTACAATATACACATGAAAATAATGCATGAGATAACAGAACCAAATAAGACCAAAAGTATACTTTTTTTGGATCAGCTTTCAATCGTCAACTTAAATTATTACTTCACAAAACAAGATCAAATACGGATTCTTACCTCAAATAACTTGACTTGGTTCTTCAAAGACAGCAAATTCAAAACTCCATGTCAGCAACGCTAAGTGCCAAGTGATAGACTATGTCACACGCACTTCCAAGTAACATTTGAACACTCAAAAGCATGAAAGATTGCTGAAGTTTTCCGGATCGGAAAAAAAACCACGAGAATTTTCTTCGACAGCTGGATTCCTCCCGATCAATTAATAGTGCACGTCTCCAGATTTCTCCAAGACTTTAAGACACTTATAAAGAAGACCGATATATAATATCAATTTAAACAAAATAGAAAATCCAGGCAGGGGTTTCCACCAATAGCAATTCCTAAGAGTTCTAACCTATAGCAGTTCTCCGGTTTATGTCACATGGAATTCTGTACATGCATTAGCGCGCGCAATGGATGCCGAATGAAGCAGTCAGTCTGAGGCCACCTGGCGGAAGCGAAGGATCCATGGGAATTGCGCACTCTGGTTTGTCCTACTCTGTCCTGCCATACGGCTAGCTGTGTCGCAGCCTTATGACCGGTCTCGAACTGTGTCCGGAGCGTCATCCACGATGTACCCCTGTCGAAGCACGGGGGTTTCAATTTCGAGACGCTGTGGCAGTTGGTAGACCTCTGTCAATCGTCCCCGCTCATCTCTTGCCTCAAGCTACCAACATCCGACTTCATCTAAACTGTTGACCATTTCAGTCACCTCAAAACACTGAACTCTACAACCTGAGATATTGCCTTGAACTGTTTCTCTACCATTTCACTTTTTAATCTTACTTCAAGAGCGTGCGCCTCCTCCTCCTCTAACTTGTACTGTCCACCCTTTAAGTTAGTTCAGCTCAGCTTAAAGTTCGGCATTGTTGAAGGTTATTAACCTGGTTCTTAGGATTGTTTTTTAAATGTACCTGGGTTCGAATCCCATTGTCGGCAGCCCTGAAGATGGTTTTCCGTGGTTTCTCATTTTATCACCAGGCGAATGCTGGGGCTGTACCTTAATTAAGACCACGGCCACTTCCCCCCATTCCTAGGCCTTTCCTATCCCATCGTCGCCATAAGACCTATCTGTGTCGGTGCGACGTAAAGCAAATAGCAAAAAAAAGTTTCTTAAATTCACCCTGGATAGTTTCCAATACTTTAAGTTCATCCTTCCATATCTCTTAGGAAATATTAATTCCATCTAAATTGCGTTCATAACAAATATTATAGAAAATTCAATTTCCAATATTTTACCATACGAGCTATAATAGAGATATTCAGGAATTCGTGGTTTTGAGCTAAATTCATTGACCGGAACTGTACCTATTTGGGCGTAAGACAAGGAATGGCTTTCATGTTAACAGGGTGGTATCTAATTATGCTAACTATGGTTGTAAGTTGTTCAGTAACCTGTCAGTGACGGTAGTCCAGCTAGTATTGTATAAAAGTCGTATATTGTGATGATGACAACAAACAATAAAAAATAAAATATAATAATAATCATAATAATAATAATAATTGTACCAGGGGTATATCTTCCCCGGCTAGTTAAACTGCGCGTCTTCTCTAAGGCCATCTATGTAAACAAACTTGAACTTGTAAACTAAAAGAAACTTTGGTCTTCTACTGTTAGATGTCTCTACCATCGATTTATTTGCTCCCTCTTGCGGGATAAACGCTAATTGTTTCATAGAGTAGGGCCTAATATTTATTGTTGAAGTTTATTAACCTGGTTCTTAGGATTATTTTTACGTACCGAAGTTGTCAACACTTCAGCTAGTTCCTCCTCTTTTGTAATCAACCTATCAGACTCTTGGAAATATCTTCTCTAGCCAATTAAAACGGAGGCTATGTACAGGAATCCAACCTATCAGTAATTCTGGAATCTTCCCCTTATGATAATATAAAAGCAGGACTCTTGAGGGGCGTATTGCCTGAATTGCCCCAGTACTTGGGAGTGCGTCGTATCTGAAGAGAGGCAGGGGCGAGCCCAGCGTGAGGGAGATCTAGCGGCACAAGGTAATGGTAGAATTTTCATAGACATGTGATAGCTCCTTCGGGCAGTTTGAGGGGAAGGTTTTAACCGCTTTTATTTAATGTAAATTCCTAAATATGCTGGTTTGAATGTAGAATTTTCGGCCAGTCTGAGGACTCTTTTATTTCCTGCTGGGAAATGGGTAATGTGAGGGAACAAAGAGTGACGGCCCTCTGTCGGTTCCCAGTCAACCTTGCATGGGGTGACTAAAGTTTTCAAAACCTCTACAGTTTCGTAAATCTTGTTTCGCATTAGTGTTTCTAATTTAATCACCCTGGTGTACCATTGGGCCATAAGTGCACTTAGGATTTTAATTATTTCTTGAAGGTGTACAAGTGTTTCTCCTCCTTGCCTTTTGTTTATGGCCGGTCACATGCAACATTTTCTTTCACCATTAAGGCCACGTAGTATGGGCTAGTACGCTCCTGTATATTCATTTCTGAGCGTGAAATTTTCATTGTGAGTACAGTAAATATTGTGCAATGGATAAGACCACATTGGGGCAGCTGTACATAAACACTTGATTGTGAGGTGTAATTTTAATGCGCAAAGGAAACTGATTGCCTCTGCGAGGCTAGGCTATGGTATAGTTGGAGCGCAGACTCCTACGAAGTGTACCTTCCTGGAGCACTTTTTGCTCTTATAAAATATTGTATCTGGCAAGAGCAATTTGGCTTTTTTCTACGTAAATTAACAATTTGTAATTCTTTCAAGTGTTGTACCTGATGCTCGTACTTCCAAGTCCACTATATTGTTAGAGCTGACGAGCTTATTAATATTGTTGTAATTCATTCAGATTTTCTATTTCTCAACTATTAAACTAGAAGAAAATGGAAAGAAATAAAATTTCAAAATTTGTTGTGTTAAATTCTACTCTAGTTAATTCCTCATCAAGCCATTTAACCCACACGCTTATTATCCCTCTGTGAATCACGGAAGTCCCGTATTAATAATAATAATAATAATAATAATAATAATAATAATAATAATAATAATCAAATCAGGCTTGAGACAAGGTGATGGCCTCTCTCCAATTTTGTTCAACTGTGTTTTAGAGAAGTTTTCAGGGAATGGCGAAAAGAAATGAGCAAGTTCAACTTTCCAAATGGAATTAGATTAGGTCACAAGAGAACTGGGCTTAAATTGGAATGCCTCGCATTTGCAGATGATATAGTCTTTTTTGCAGAGAATTTCCAAATTGCAGCTAAGTAGACTGAAGTCCTCAAAGAAACAGCAGACCAAACAGGATTGCAAATATCTTTTGAGAATACGGAGTACATGAACATAAATACCACTGACTCAGCCTGGACAATGAGGACTAAGTACACGATGGTATCAAAAGAGCTACACAATTCAAGTACCTAGGAGAGATATTCACTCCAAACATGAATGAAAAATCAGCAATTCAGGAACGTGCAAGAAAGATGGAAACTGCTTTTAGATTATGTCAGAACACCTACAAATCTAAGTCACTCTCCTACCAGGCCAAATTCAAGCACTACAGTACGATAGACAAACCTGAATGTTTATACGCAGCTGAGACAATAGCAACGAAGGGACTCTCGGATTTGAAAAAGAAAGAAAGGAGGTTCCTTAGAAAGATTCTTGGACCCAGAAAATCATCAGACAAATTTACGTTTCGCATGAGATCAAACCAAGAACTATACCAACAGTTTGAAAACATCACCATCATAATGAAGAAGAGGAGATTGACGTTCTACGGACATATTAAAAGGATGGGATCAGAGAGACTCGCCAACAGGATCCTCACCTTCCAGGAGAGCAGGAAGACACAAGTCCCATGGGTAAAAGAAGTCCACCGATATTTAGAAAAATGTGGGATCACGGCAGAAGATATAAGAAACAGAAAAATCTTCAGGCAGAGAGTTGCGGAGGTGAAGGACCTAGCTGATGAGAAAACGAGGAAGAATAGAGTATTCTCGGCAGAAGAACGAGCACAAGCAAGCCAACGCTTGAAGGAATACTTGCGAAAGAGGAAGGAGAAAGAACTTGAGAAAGCAATGGAAGTCGCGTAATCGCAGCCCATAGATGGCTGAAACGAAAAGAAGGAAAAGAAGAATAATACTATCTGCTACCCGTTCATAAGGCCTCCTACCTCCCCCCTTTCCCAAGACCTTATATCAGAAATTCATCACCGTTCAGGTTTCTTTATGTGCTGGAAAGTCTACTCTCCCAAGCCACAGAATTTAAGCTTTCTTAACTGACATCGGGCGAGAACCGGATGTTTTCACCATGGTGTGACCTTGTTTGCCCGGAAGGACGTGGACTCGTTTCAGCGTTAGGAAATTGAAGCATTTATTAACGAGATTCCCACTTGTGGAGAAATACGTGGCCCTGAAGTTCACTCAGCTCACATCACAAATGAGTAGCAGGTTAATTCCTGAGGGCAAAGACGGCCGGGCGTAGAGCTAACCGCTCTATCGCCTCAGTGCTGAAGTTATTTTCCACTCCTCCAAGAGCACTTCGAGGCCTGTACGGAGATATCTTGGTTTTTGCTTTTCTTTGCTTAATTGTCATTGACCTGAAGCGGTTCTAAATCTCTAGACTTTACTTTTGAAAATCTTCAAAGGAATACAAATGCAGTGCACCATTTGGTCGTGTGCCCTAGTTTTAACCTTCTCATCGGGTTATGTAATTTACGAGTATAAATCACACGGCAAGGAAGCAGAATCCTTTTCTGTATAATTTATAAAGTAGTGGGCAAGTTAGTAGATTCTTTTTCTGTATAATTCATCAAGAACAAGAAAAGTTAGGAGACTCTTTTTCTGTATGTAATCTTCGCTTGTGACTATCATTTGTAAAATGACTCGTGGAAACTTGACACCCTTATTTTAGGTACCGGCAACCTTTCATTTAACGAAAGGTAGCAATCACTTATTAAGTTTTAACTCCTACTTGTTTCTAGATGACTGATATCTTCACTTCGTACCCATCACTTTCCTTGTATCGCGGGCAAATGATCTCTGCGTTGATGATATATGGTGATAGATTGAAGATTTGAGAGAGAAAGGCAAGAAGGGCATTATTTATGTAGGCCTATGGAGTCTCACAACAAGGAAGGTTGCAACCAGCCACATGCCGTTGAACGGAACTCTTCTAGACGTTGACGCCACCTGGAAGCAATGGAATCTTTCTGATACAATGTTCTGGATTAAAAGAGAGTATGATATCGTCGGGAAATATCTAGTCAAGGTGGAAAAGTATCCTAGAAATATTTTCTGGGCGAGTTGGCCGTGCGGTTAGGGGCGTACAGCTGTGAGCTTGCATCCGGAAGATAGTGGGTTCGAACCCCACTGTCGGCAGCCCTGAAGATGGGTTTCCTTGGTTTCTCATTTTTACACCTCAATTAAGGCTACGGCCACTTCCTCCCCATTCCTAGGCCTTTCCTATCCCATAGTCGCCGTAAGACCTATCTGTGGCGGTGCGACGTAAAGCAAGTAGCAAAAAAGATATTTAGGGGAAAAAAAGGGAAAACTTCCACTTCTGGAGAGACACATAACTTGTGATTCAGTCAGCCTGCATCATATATGGCTACCAGGTATAATCCTGGTAACAAACATAATTAACCACTCTATGCCGCACAAAGATCTGCACGGGCTCGTGCTTAAATTGACAAATTCTTGTGGAGCTCAGGCTTGATTAAAGAAAAACACATTATGGCATTTTGCGATACATGATTTATTTAATAATAAGAATAATAATCATAAAATGAAGTGTTCTTACTCGGGAAAGGAGTTTTAGGCACAAATAATTTAGAATACAAACATATTTAACCAGGGCGCAAGTGTCACATATCCGCATGACGGTTCTGCAGTGAGATTTGCATAAATACTGGCCATCTGAACTATCAGAACGTCTAAAATTTAATGCATCTCACCGGCATAAGTAGAGAGTAGCTAGGTTACACTAGCGAATTTTTCAAATACGTTTGCATTCTATCCTATTCGAGCTTTAGTTCTGACCGCAGGCAGATCCTCACATGGTAGCTCTCCGCGCACTCCTAATGTCTTCATTTTGCTAGTTGCTTTACGTCGCACCGACACAGATATGTCTTATGGCGACGATGGGACAGGAAAAGGCTAGGAGTGGGAAAGAAGCGACCGTGACCTTAATTAAGGTACAGCCGCAGCATTTGCCTGGTGTGAAAATGGGAAACCACGGAAAACCATATTCAGGGCTGCCAACAGTGGGGTTCGAACCCACTATATCCTGGATGCAAGCTCACAGCTGCGCGCCCCTAACCGCACGGCCAACTCGCCCGGTGTCTTCATTTTGACGTAGCCTCCTTCTTATCTTATACTGTCCGCCATCTGCTATCTTCTCCGTCCTCTCTTTCCACTCGTCAACCCTAACTGCTAACAACCAATGCCCAATCCAATTTCTCTTTTTTCTTCTTATAACTTGTAGCAGTCGTCTCGTTTCTCCAACACTTTCTAGCACCTCTGCATTTCTGACTCTCTCGATTCAACTTCTGTCTTTCATTTTCAGCCATACCCACATCTCAAATGTTCCAATCTCCTTTCATCCTCATTTCTTTGTGTGCAGGTCTGCTCCACAGAGTGCCACACTTCAGCCACTCAGTCCTTTATCCAGATACCCAGACGGAAGTATTCTTTTCCTGTTGTAGGCTTCCTTAGAGGCAGCGATACGAGTTTTCACTTCCTGGTCTGCTGTTTTTACACTGCAATATACCTAAAAGCTAGCAAATGTTCAAATCCTTCATGGCCTATCCTGATGGTAGCCCTCTTCCCTTTCCTTCCCATCATCCTACTCTTTATTTTCTTCTTATTAATCCTAATCCCATACTCCTCACAAGCCTCGTTCAGATCTTTTAACATTCCACTTAGAGTCCGTTCACTTTCGGCTAACAGTGACAAAAAACTCATACAAATGATTTTACGTCACACCGACACAGATAGGTCTTATGGCGACTATGGGATAGAAAATGCCTTAATTAAGATACATCCCTAGCATTTGCCTGGCATGAAAATGGGAAACCATGGAAGCCAGGGCTGCCAACAGTGTGGATCGAACCTACTATCTTCCGAATGCAAGCTCACAGCTGCTTGCCCCTAACCGCACGGCCAACTCACTCGTCAAAATACGTCTTCTTGTCCTGCATTTTAATATACATTTGTGGTTTTCTACCTTAATTAAGGCCACGGTCGCTTCCTTCCCGCTCCTAAGCCTCCCTATCCCATCGTAAAGCAAATAGCAAAAAAAAAAAAAAATTATATATATCGATAAACACTTTGCTAATAAAGCCGCGTAGTTCTGCCATGTCATATACTGTATGCGTCAAGCGGGTTACTGTTTGTATAACTGAAGCAGTCAAGTTGCAGAACACCTCAACTAACAATAGTAAGTTACTGTAATGTTACAGTTGAGGCTCTAATCTGAACATTTATCTTGAATGTTATCTCACTCCATGAAGATAAGTCGACATTAATTTGTAATTTGTGGCCTGTTTAAATCTCGGCCCACCGAGCTCGATAGCTGCAGTCGCTTAATTGCGGCCAGTATCCAGTATTCGGGAGACAGTAGGTTCGAACCCCACTGTCGGCAGCCCTGAAAATGGTTTTCCGTGGTTTCCCATTTTCACACCAGGCAAATGCTGGGGCTGTACCTTAATTAAGGCTACGGCCGCTTCCTTCCCACTCCTCGCCCTTTCCTGTCCCATCGTCGCCGTAAGACCTATCTGTGTCGGTGCGACGTAAAACAACTAGCAAAAAAAAAAAAAAATCTCGGCCCTATGCTCCTCGGCAGGAGTTTAAGGAAGTAAGTCAAATAAGTATCTGTTTAAATGAGATCCCGTCAACCATCTTGCATACACTAGCACATACTCCTTGGCCCCACGCATCAATAAAATACCAAATTGACATTCCGTAACGGAGGTCCTGCAGCAGCAGAGGACAAGATACACCGTGGAGAGGAACCCGTTACGACAGTCATCATCTTCAAATATATGGGGATTGACATTACTAGGCGGCGGGTGTGCTTGACATAAAAAGTCACTGAAAAACCAATGCAATGCCCTTAAATTTATGGGAAAATTCTATAAAATAATTAAAAAAGATTTTAAAATATTGTATTCTACTGACTCTATAGCACAGATTGTACAAGTAATATATTCCTATCCTTTTCACTACTCAGCTCTTGTTTTTACAGAAATTAATATCTCCCAATTTACTTGGAAGTGTGTATAAATATGCCGGCTCCGTGGTGTAGGGGTAGCGTACCTACCTCTTACGTGGAGGCTCCGGGTTCCATTCCCGGCCAGGTCAGTGATTTTTACCTGGACCTGAGAGCTGGTTCGAGGTCCACTCAGTCTAGAATTGAGGAGCTATCTGACGGTAAGATAGCGGCCCCCCGTCTAGAAAGCCAAGAATAACGGCCGAGAAGATTCGTCGTGCTGACCACAGGACACCTTGTAATATGCAGGCCTTCGGGCTGAGTCGCTTGGTAGGCCAAGGCCCTTCAAGGGATGTAGTGCCATGCGAAGGGGGGTGTATAAATATGGACATAATTATTTTTGGGTGCAGTATTTTCCCTCCCACCCCCCGAAGAACCTGCGGATTCTTGTTGTTCTTCGCACTCGTCACAGCTGTCAGATATTCTTTTATCATTTAATGTGCTGTTGTACAACAAACTACCTTTCCGCACCTACTTTGACACTACACAATTTACAAAAAACACGTCTTTTCCAAATTCATTTGCTAGCTGAATGAAAAATATATTTTGTGGTACCGAGCAAGTGGTTGCGCGGCTTGCGTCACGTAGTTATCAGCTTGCATTCGGGAGATAAAGGGTTCGAACTCCGCTGTCGGCAGCCCTGAAGATCGTTTTCCGTGGTTTCCCGATTTTCACACCAGGAAAATGCTGGGGCTGTATCTTAATTAAGACCACGATCACTTCCTTCTCTCTCCTAACATTTTCGTATCCCATCGTCGCCATAAGACCCATCTGTGTCGCCACGACGTAAAGCAAATTGTATGAAAACGAACAATAAATATTTTGTGATGGTTTCACTTTTGGCATCTTCCTTGCACATAACTACTTGAGAGGATAATTCTGTACTGAAGTGGAGAATTACATAACTACTGTTTCCAACCCCTTTCGTTTCCATTTGTTCTTGGCCTTGAGGTACGCGGGGTTGAATGACCGGCTGTAGGGGCGGGGGCGAAGGCTGGTGAGTTCCTTGTACTTGAGACACGTTAGGACCGAGCTCGATAGCTACAGTCGCTTAAGTGCGGCCAATATCCAGTATTCGGGAGATAGTAGGTTCGAACCCCATTGTCGGCAGCCCTGAAATGGTTTTCCGTGGTTTCCCATTTTCACACCAGGCAAATGCTGGGGCTGTACCTTAATGAAGGCTACGGCCGCTTCCTTCCCACTCCCAGCCCTTCCCTGTCCCATCGTCGCCATAACACCTATCTGTGTCAGCGCGACGTAAAGCAACTAGCAAAAAAAAAAAGACACACTTTAGGAAATACTTTCTCCTAATTATCAAAGTTCTGTATTGTGTTCCTACGCAGATCTTAAAAACACAAGACTCTCAGATATAAATCCTCTCCTTACCCTTTTTTAGTCACCAACATCTGCTGTCAGTTTGCTTGATCATGATTTGAAAGATATTTAGCAAATTTAACCATATGTAAGAAAAAATTATAGATTTTTATGTTATCACTTATGGACTTTTATCATAAAGTACATGCGCACATTTAAAAAAAACATTTTAAAATTATCTAAACATTCTTTAAAATGATATATACTGACCTAAAACCTTCTAGAAAGTTGAAATAATGACTGATCATCCCAAATTGACAAAAAAAGCAAAATAATGCAAAATGAAAACATGTTATTATCATTTTATCGCAGAATGAATTTCTATACTACTGAGCAACGTCGTAATGCAAAGGGGGAAAAAAGATGACATTTCAACAACATCCGCCCTCTAGATATTACAAACCACAGCTAGGTCATTCAGAATACAAATAAAGTCTAGAGCAAACGATTCCAACTGAGGTGGTCTCACGGCCCCGGCTGGCCCCGGCAGCAGCCCCAGTGCTGTGCTATAGCACCGTAGACATGGTGGGGGAAGTAGCAGAGGCAGAACCACAGGTCGTCAAGTCAGCGCGCAGCTTATGAAAACAATATTATTTATGACAGTTCTGTGAACATATAAACACACAATTTATTCTGTGCATACATTGCGTTTGCCTTAATGTACATGTAGTGTTTAAGTCGATTGTCGACATCGTTTTTCTTCAAGTAATTTACCGATATTTACAATCGATTTGGCAGTAGAAATTCTAAGTACAGTCTCTAAGACAGTATCAGACAGAGAAGTCCTAGTTCTACATTTATTTAAATTAAGAATTGAAAACATCTGTTCGCATGCATAAGTTGTACCGAACAATGACGTAAATTTTAAGGCAAAAGCATGAAGTCTGGGAAATTCTTGTAGATGAACACCTTTGTAAAATGAAATTAAATCACCGTTGTAGTGGTAGTACCTCTCTTTTAGGATTGCGTTGCACTGTAGTTTTATCACCTCTGTTTGGAAATATGATGGTGATTTTTCAGGACGCGCTGAAAATGGCGTCATAAATATTTCAAGCTGAGGTGCCATATCATTCATTTCTTTGAATCGGGCATTGAATTCATCGTGCAAAGTCTGTAATGACGTCTGATAGTCTCCAAGATTTTCGTCAGTAGACAAATGTTATGATTTTAATGAAGTAACATTGTCAAAATTTTTGGCTTCAAGATGTCTTTTCCATAACAAACTCTGCATTCTGGAAGTCTTAATTCTATCACATATGGTGCTAATCCTTGTGTTTCTCCCTTGCAATGAAATATTTAAATCATTTAAATAAGACGTTATGTCCGCCAAGGAAGCGAGGTCACCTACCCATTTTTTATTCCGCAAAGTTGGTTGTGGAGAATCTTTTATCTCTATGAACAGAGAAATTTCTTCAATTATTGAAAAGAAGGTTGCTAGCACTTTCGCGCAACTTAACCAGCGCACAGTACAACAGGCAATGTCGCTACATTCTGCCTCGAGATATTTTAAAAATCATTTGAACTGCCGATGGTTCAAACCTTACTTTCTGCAGATTTTACACATTTTGACACAGTATCCATAACAGATTTAAAGTTGCGAAATATTTTTGCACATAATTGTTCTTGATGTAAAATGCAATGTATTGTGTACTGCGTGGAGTAGTTGGGGAAGGAGGGGAACGGTGCTGCTGAGTGCAGCACTAAGTGCTCGAGTTGGAAAGGCCTAGTCTGGAGCAACACTGCCCCAAAAGCCATGTTAGACATTAAGGCAATATCCACTCTCTCATTAGAAACTGCCGTGGCATTATTTTATGCGAAAATAGCTCCCATCGCTACACATGGTATAGATATCGAATGGGGAAAGCTCAGCTTCAAGGATCTAAGGATATTGGTAGAAGTCAAATCGCGCTTTTTTAAAGCTGCCCTACGTATATCAAAACATTCAAGATTGAGACTAGTATATGGACTAGCCAAAGAGCCTTTCTTTATAGAAAACCTGCGAATGAAGTTTACCCTTTCATAAAGGACAACTGGCAGAGATTATTGAACGAAAGAGAGAGAGGAAGAGAAATGAGATCTACCCCAGCTTCTACATGACGGAGGATATGATGAATAGATCATGGACCGATAATAATCATGTAATCAAGAACTTTGACATCTTGTGAACTCGTTGGCAGTACATGGATACCATCACAAAATCTGCAAAAATCAAGTGTTTTCATGACCCCGACAGCAAATGCGTATGTGAACGGTGTGAACAGCTCTGTAATCGTTACCGTGTTATAAAGGGCGAACAAAAAAATCCGTTTAGGCACTCATCCCACCAATGCACCAGGTTGAATATCTTCGTGTGGTAAAGCACAGTGTCCTACTGCGTGAAGAAGTCCGTAACCGCCTGCTGCACATCCTCGTCCGAGAGGAAACGTCGACCCTTCAAGACCTTTCTGAGGAGACCAAAGGCGAGATAATCGCATGGGGACAGATCAGGACTATAAGACTGGTGCTCGAGTGTCTCCCACTTGAGTTGTTGTTGTTGTCCCTAATGGATGAGGCTGGCATCCCAGATCGACCGACGTCTTATGTCGAAACGCGATCCGCACGGAACTTGGTGCACCATTCCTCAACGGTGGTTTTCGACAGACATGTTGCCCAATACACAATCTTCATTCTCCGATGGATGTCCACCGTTGTTTGTCCTTCGGCAGCCAAGAACAGAATAACAGCGCGTTGGTCCTGTTTGGACGCATTTGGTCATAACGTCGCCATAGTTCACGTGGCCGCATTTAACACACGCACCTCGGCACCACACGACTGCCGCACTAATCCCTTTGCCTACAAGGTCATGGGACGATATCGGATTTGTATCGAAATACATATTTTGTTTTCCAATATGTCGGCCACCAAAATCGACAAGGAAGTCAGTTTGAATATGAAATTGGCCGAATTATTATGTTTAATAGTGCAAATATCTATATATATAAAATAAGAGTTTTGTCTGTACATTGCTCAGAATTTGAAAAGAACGGTATTTCTGTATCGGTCATGTCCACAGTAACAAGAAAATGCATTTTTTACTTTTCCATAATGTCTGTCTGTCTGTCTGTCTGTCTGTCTGTCTGTCTGTCTGTCTGTCTGTCTGTCTGTCTGTCTGTCTGTCTGTCTGTCTGTCTGTCTGTCTGTACACGCATCACGAGAAAATGGCTCAAGAGAATTTTATGAAAATCGGAATGTAAAGTCGGGTGATGAACCGCTACAATCTAGGCTATAAATTATTTTAAACACGCTGAGTGAAATGGTAGTTTAGGGGAAGGCCTGAAATTTAATTCTCAAATATTTATGTTATTAGTGGTCGTGTCTTAATGAAAATCGCTAGACAAAAATGGAAAATAAGTCGCTACAATATAGGCTATACACGCTGAGAAAAATGGTAGTTTTGGGGAAGGCCTAAAATTTAATTTTCAAATATTTATTTTATTAGTAGTCGTATCTTCACGAAAATTGGTATGCAAAGTCGGGGAATAGGTCGCTATAATCTAGGCTATCAATAATATTATTCGCACTGAGTGAAATGGTAATTTATGGGAAGGCCTGAAATGTAATATATATATATATATATATATATATATATATATATAAAATAAGAGTTTTGTCTGTACATTGCTCAGAATTTGAAATGAATGGTATTTCTGTATCTGTCATGTCCACAATAACAAAGAAATACATTTTTTACTTTTCCGTAATTTCTGTCTGTCTGTCTGTCTGTCTGTCTGTCTGTCTGTCTGTCTGTCTGTCTGTCTGTCTGTCTGTCTGTCTGTCTGTCTGTATGATTGTACACGCATCAATAGAAAACGGCTGAAGAGAATTTAATGAAAATCGGTATGTAATGTCAGGTGATGAACCACTACATGCTCGGCTATAAAATATTTTATTCACGCTGAGTGAAATGGTAGTTTAGGGGAAGGCCTGAAATGTAATTCTCAAATAAGTTATTTATGTTATTAGTGGTCGTATCGATAAATCTATGTATATAAAATAAGAGTTTTGTCTGTACATTACTCAGAATTTGAAAAGAATGGTATTTCTGTGTCGGTTATGTCCATAGTGACAACGAAATGCATTTTTTTACTTTTCCGTAATTTCTGTCTGTCTGTCTGTCTGTCTGTATGTATGTATGTATGTATGTATGTATGTATGTATGTATGTATGTACACGCATCACGATAAAACGGCTGAAGAGAATTTAATGAAAATCGGTATGTAATGACGGGTGATGAACCACTGCAATCTAGGCTACAAATTAATTTATTCACGCTGAGTGGAATGGTAGTTTAGGGGAAGGTCTGAAATGTAATTCTCGAATAAGTTATTTATGTTATTAGTGGTCGTATCGATAAATACTACATAACTAACCTAACTTTAGTTATGTCGTTAGTATTAGTTATGTAAGAAGTTATTAAATTTCCGATCACTTATGTCTTATACATTGTTACCGTACCGCATATAATCGGAGATATTCATGAATTTCGATTTTTGTTACTAAGTCCATATCAGCGCCGAGTCACGAGAAAATGGGTAAACAGAATTTAGTGAAAATCGGTATGTAAAGTCTGAGAATAAGGAACTACAGTCTACGATATAAATAATTTTGTAAGACACCCTAATATCACAGAGTCGAAAGAAAACTAATGTGAAGGCCTGCAATATAGAAAGCTCATAAACTTGTAACCATCCAGGCCTCTCCAGCCCTACTAATTTAATATAATATCATTTTACGCGATATCATTTGATATCAAGTTTATCCGCCATCGGCAATTATTTGTAATAACATATTTATTCAACGTCAATCATTTGTAATCAAGGCTTTTTGGAATCATATTGTATATATGATAACATCGTTTTATTATTTAAATTATTATATTATGTAGGATAGGAATTCATTATGTTGTAAATACGGTCAATATGTTGAGACATAGTTGTTTTCATTTCATCTTATGTTTGTGTATACGGAGGGTTATTCTTGAAGCTTGGGATTTTGCGTTAGTCATGGGTTTATTTTATGACCAAGGCTAGTAAACAGCGACCCGTGCGCGAGGCTTGCAAGCTAGTCAGCTATATCATCGCCACGCCTTCTGGACTTGTCGAAGAAGGGAAGGGGAGTTGATGCTTCGATCTATCGAATCAGATACTTCGTTGTAGATGAGTTTTGAGATTGAACTGTTACCAAGAGTGGGGGTAAGCCCGGATATATACTGATTCTCAACACGAGAACGGCACCTATCTAAGTACAACTTCTGCTGTGAAGCTAACATCCTAACGAGATACTCCATCACTACTACTTCTACTGTGAACATCTACTTTGAACGACGTGATTTGATTTTGAAACAGTGTGTGGTCGCACCGCGACATAGTTACTTTTGTACAATGTGTTGTCGTTGCGATAATGTTATCGGATCTACGTGAAACGAAACAAGCTTACGGCTTGTGTTATTTTCAGTAAATCTTCTGGACGAAGAACTATGTTTAGTTCAAGTCCATGGAATTTTGGTACAAGTCTGTACCGTATAAATAGTATAGCTCAGTTGGTTTGAGATTTCTACTAATATGGAAAAATTCATATCTCTGAATTTTCTCCTCATACGATCAACGCTGATCAGTTATTACAAGTATAGGGCCAATGTCTAATTTAAAGACTAGGCAAATAGGGAGTGTTAGTCCAGATAGCCCGTACCATATCAGAGAAGGAAGGAAGGATGTCCATGGAGCAAAGTCTTCATCGAGAAGGAGAGAACGAGGAACCACGGAAACCAGATGACTTCAACGGAAGCTGCAATTGGTGAGCTTCAATTAGATAAAGCAAGCAATAGTTTATTTAATATTCATGTGTCCCAAGATAATAACTTTCATCTCCCCAAGTGTTTTGAAGAGGTGGAACAGTTACAAACTTTATCAACAATAACATTACATTGACCATTGTTTGTTGTGATGTGCTTTTTGTCTTCTCTTTCCTCTCGTCCCCGATAGATAGGATTACTGCAGCGTAACGAGTTTTTTTAAATTTGCTTGACGTCGCACCGACATAGGTAGGTCTTATGGCGGCGATGGGATAGGAAATGAATAGTGGTGTGAAGGAAGTGGCCTTGGCTTTAAGGTACAGCCTGGTGTGACTGGTGTGAAAATGGGAAACCACGGAATACCATTTCTTTTTTCTTAACGTCGCACCGACACAGATATGTCTTATGCGACGATGGGATAGGAAAGGTCTAGGAAGTGGAAAGAAGCGGCCGTGGCTTTAATTAAGCTACAGTCCCGGCATTTTACTGGTGTGAAAATGGGAAACAACGGAGAACAATCGTCAGGGCTGCCGACAGTGGGGCTCGAACCCACCATCTCCCGAATACCATCTTCAGGGTTTCCGGCAGTGGGGTTCGAATCCACTATCTCTCGGATGCAATCTCACAGCTGCGCGCCCCTAATCACACGGCCAACTCGCTTGGTCGTACCGATTGTAACAGCCTGCCTGTATATTGGCGGGAAGTAGCTGGGGTGTAAGATAACTTTCTTCTTTAGCATGCCATTCCTCTGGTTCATACATTTTCTGATATATCTGGTACATAACACACTGGTTCATCATAGTATTCGAGCTATACAATCCCTACTCTGGGCCACTGATTGGAATGAGTAATGTGCATATTTAACGGAATAATGACAGAGGAGTGTTCGCGACAGTCTGCGACCTGGTTATTCCAGCTCTGGAACTTTGGACTCTTAGATCGGCACCGTAGTACTCTTCGCTGAAAGTGAGAAAGTGTGCGGTTTTTCATTTGATCGAGTATTTTATATCATAACATTGCTTTCAATCGCTACATTCCTACTGACGTTTTTGTAATGACCTATGTTGAATTCAGTTAGGAAAACCACCAAGTCAGTCTTTCTGAGAATCCCGTAGCGAAGCACGGGTACATCAGCTAGTTAGAGATAAGTGCTTACATTTCAAATTTCGAATATATTGTGCTTTTTTTCGACTTTTGTTATTCATATGTTAATGTGTTTTACAAGCAGTCTTCAAGAAAATGTAAAGTAACCCTATTAGTGTTGGAGGAGGGTAGTTGCCCAGTTGTACTTCCTGTTAAAACCAATAAACCTTTACACACACTCGAAGTATACCAGGCTAATGATCAATATTTCTCAAGCCCCTTACATGAAGCAACATCCCCCTCCCCCCCGTTCTCCTAAACAAGTTTACGAAAACGTATATCGACATAGCGCCTCAACCAATACGCTTACGGTGTTGGACATTTTGAAGGTTCTCCTAGAATATGCATGGGTGTTTACTGGTTACTGACCTTGAACAAGAGATAGCACTGCGGTAGATCAGTGTTCATTCGTACGCCACTCTTTTGTATGGTAAACAGCCAGTGGCGGGCAGTCCGCCTTTGTAGTAACGGTTATGGTCTGTTCAGCGAATTAAGAGAATCATCCCGCCAGTTATTTCAGTACCTGTAATGGGGAGCGACTACCCGGCGTTTCATAACCCGCGCATCTTTCTTAATGTTGTGAGATAAACGGCAGGCAATGGTATGATGATGTACGGGGTTAAAAGTCAAGTTGTGAGTTTCACAAATAGGAAAATTCCTCTCAGTTTTAATTACTGCGTTGATGGGGTGAAAGTTCCTTTTGGGGATCATTGTAAGTATCTAGGTGTTAATATAAGGAAATATCTTCATTGGGGTAATCACATAAATATGATTGTAAATAAAGGATACAGATCTCTGCACATGGTTATGAGGGTGTTTACGGGTTGTACTAAGGATGTAAAAGAGAGGACATATAAGTCTCTCGTAAGACCCCAACTAGAGTATGGTTCCAGTGTATGGGACCCTCACCAGGATTACTTTATTCAAGAACTGGAAAAAGTCCAAAGGAAAGCAGCTCGATTTGTTCTGGGTGATTTCCGACAAAAGATTAGCGTTACGAAAATGTTGCAAAGTTTGGGCTGGGAAGACTTGGGTGAGAGAAGACGAGCTGTTCGACTAAGTGGTATGTTCCGAGCTGTGAGCGGAGAGATGGCGTGGAATGACGTTAGTAGACGAATTTGAGTGGCATCTAAGTACGTAAGATGACAATATGAAGATAAAGTTGGAGTTCAAGAGGACAAATTGGGCAAATATGCATTTATAGGAAGGAGAGTTAGGGATTGGAATAACTTACCAAACGAGATGTTCAATAAATTTCCAATTTCTTTGAAATCATTTAAGAAAAGGCTAGGTAAACAAGAGATAGGGAATCTGCCATTTGGGCCACCGCCCTAAATGCAGATCAGTATTGACTGAAAAAAACCAAAACAAGCACAGGTAGTAAGTAACATACAATCGTCTTCGAACACAGACTCTTTTGACGCTCGTAAATTGTTCTTAAAGGCAACCATAATCTCATGTAAACTCGGTAAAGTAACTTCGATGTACAAATTCAGCGTAAGCCTTCGTGGCGCGTAAGGATCAAACCTGTCAAGGTTAGCTTTTGAGCTTTCACGTGGTCGTTTATTGGTTGGGCTGTTAAGGGATCCTTTAGACAATTTTCCTCAAAAATTCTACCAATTGTAGCGTTTGATACTGCTGTAGCTTTCGCGGTTTGATCTGCCATGTCTTACATCCTCTAACTCATTTTCAAAATAATTATGTTCGCGACAGACTAGCTCCTTCATATCTGAACGTACTGCTCTACCCTTCCGCCCAAGCTAACACACAAGTAAAATAAGACACAAAATAACCAATCTCATTAACACATCCATCTCTAACTAAACGTACACTAGGTTATACGCTTGATTTTCCGGCTTCTTTTGTGTACTCCGATACATAACAGTACTTTGAACAACAGCAATCACACAAAGTACCTGACAAAGGCGAACTGCTCGTTCAAGTGACGAAACTGTTGTGTTCCGGGCTGAATGGCTCAGACGGTTGAGGCGCTGGCCTTCTGATCCCAACTTGGCAAGTTCGATCCTGGTTTAGTCCGGTGGTATTTGAAGGTCCTCAAATACATCAACCTAGTGTCAGTAGATTTACTGGCACGTAAAAGAACTCCCGCGGGACAAAATTCCGGCACCTCGCCGTCTCCGAAAATTTTCAGAAATGGTTAATGGTACATAAACCAATAACATTATTTGACGCAATTGTGGCCATTTTTCCTGTCTGCAGGGCGCTGTGTGTTTGGAGCCCGTTCATCCCTCCTCGGCTCTCTCTGAGTCTTAAATACTTCAAGTGCTTGGCTGGCAGATTCTACAGTACTTACTTGCCGAACACACTATAGCGCTATTGGATGCTATCCAGAGACCCGGGTTCGATTCCCGGTGCTTCCTGAATGTAATATTGGCAGGAGGGCTGGTATGTAGTTAAGAAGGTACACGCAGCTCACCTGCATTGCTGTTGAGCGTGAAAAGAGCTGCACCACCTCGGGACGAAAACACGAGTTAAATTTAATGGCGGGCAGCGCTGCAGTTCCAGGTCGTCTTGGCACACCCAAAGACAATTAACTTAGCTCCTAAACGCAAATTTAATGATGGATGTTAAGAGCAGTTTTTCCTGTTGCAGCGCAAATTAAAGGCAGTGGAAATTTATACGTTCCTTAAAAATCTGTGTCGCGGAGAAGCTGGCGTAGATGTATTCAAATGTTTTTCACACGAAGTAAAGAATATTTGCAGCTACAATTTTGGTTGTGTTTGCTTCTTCTTACTTGTGTGGGCAACTGTTTTCGCAAATCTCCGCAAATGACTATCCCAAGTCAAAATACAGATCCCAATTAACTGACGAACATATGCTTTATTATTATTATTATTATTATTATTATTATTATTATTATTATTATTATTATTATTATTATTATTATTATTATATTATTATTATTATTATTATTATTATTATTATTATTATTATTATTATTATTATTTTATTTGGCACTCGACAAGTAGCCGTGCAGCTAGCAAAAATTATGTACAAATACATAAAATGCGTACTGAAATGGCGTATAGCTTTTTAGTACCGGGGGTGTCCCAGGATCCGCCTCCGTGGTGTAGTGCTTAGTGCGATTAGCTGCCACCCCCGGAGGTCCGGGTTCGATTCCCGGCTCTGCCACGAAATTTGAAAAGTTGTACGAGGGCTGGAACGGGGTCCACTCAGCCTCGGGAGGTCAACTGAGTAGAGGTGGGTTCGATTCCCACCTCAGCCATCCTGGAAGTGGTTTTCCTTGGTTTCCCACTTCTCCTCCAGGCAAATGCCGGGATGGTACCTAACTTAAGGCCACGGCCGCTTCCTTCCCTCTTCCTTGTCTATCCCTTCCAATCTTCCCATCCCCCTGCAAGGCCCCTGTTCAGCATGGCAGGTGAGGCTGCCTGGGCGAGGAACTGGTCATCCTCCCCAGTTGTATCCCCCGAAGTCTGAAGCTCCAGGACACTGCCCTTGAGGCGGTAGAGGTGGGATCCCTCGCTGAGTCCGAGGGAAAAATCGACCCTGGAGGGTAAGCGGATTAAGAAAGAAAGAGTGTCCCAGGATAAGTTCGGCTCGCCAAATGCAGGTCTTAATGCGTGTCGTAATGATGAAATGATGTTGAAGAAGACACATACACCCAGCCCCCAGGCCAGCAAAATTCACCAATTATGGTTAAAATTTCAGACCCTGCCGGGAATCGAACCCGGGACCCCTGTGACCAAAGGCCGGCACGCTAACCACTTGGCCATGGAGCTGGACAAATGCGTACTAAACAAGACATATACACAATACATGAAATACCACGATACAGAAGTAAAGAAAACAACTAAATTTTGTCACTTCGCAACACACGCAAAAGAACCTTCGTCGGTAAATATCTTATTTAAATCTTCATATCAGTCATATGCAAAAACTGCGAGGTCATATTTTCTTAATAAACAAGGACAAGGGCGAGTTTTTCGCGCACGTCGATATTTACAGCAACGAGGATAATATAGTTAAAATCTGCAATTTCATTTTGGTTCTTGTTGCACATCGGAGAATCCACTACTCATATCCGATTAAAATAACAGCTATGTCCGAGACGGATGCGTAAGGTGTCGCATACTAGGATGTAATTTGTCAAACCATGGCCGTGTTGGCATGTGAGGTTGCCGGGCTGAGTGGCTCAGATGGTTGAGGCGCTAGCCTTCTGACCCCAACTTGGCAGGTTCGATCCGATCTTGGTTCAGTCCGTGATATTTCAAGGTGTTCAAATACGTCAGTCTCGTGTCGGGAGATTTACTGGCACGTAAAAGAACTCGCACGGGACTAAATTCCGGCACCTTGGCGCCTTCAAAATCGTAAAAGTAGTTAGTGGGACGTAAAGAAAATAACTTTATCATTATTGTATGTGAGTTTAATGAGCTGCCTAGTGACATGCTTTAATCTCCTGTGATATGTTCCAGTTATTCGATCTATCATCGTGAAATTTAGCGTTGATATGGCATAAAGTTCTTATATGGAACAGAAATAGCATTATAGGTTGCATCTGATATTCTGTGCTTTGCCAATTGACCAACTGTTACGTTACGTTCTACGCCAGCATGCACCTTCAGCCAAAGGAAATGTAAATATACGCCGATAGTTTTTGCATTGTATGTCAAAAACGAAAATCTGTTGGCTTAGCTAAAAGTACCTTTAGCTGAAATAAAGTCAGATTTTAGTTAAATAATTGCAAATGTAAAAGAAATGAAATGAAAGATAAAATCATGTAATTTATTGTTTTTTTTACTGTAGTCTAAATTATATATAAACCGTAATCATCATTTGTCTAAGAATCACTAACCAGCACTGCACTCATTGTACGTTTGTGCCTCCATCTGCCGGTTCTTTCCAGACAACATGGTTACAGCTTATACATTTCATACTGGGTTTCGTAGTGACGTATAACGTTGATTGCTCAATTCTTTAAAAGATTTGATTATACAGTTCCACCTATTTAACACTTAATCATAACAATTATATTAAAACATCTCAAACATCTATGACATGCTTCGGCCTTTTTGTGGGCATCTTGAGCTAAAATCGGAATTGTTTAATCATTTAGGAAAGTGATTCGTTATGAGTAAAAACACACACTAAAATACACATTAAAAACACATGATTACAAATTAAAATAATGTGCCAGTTCTATGCCTTTGCTGGCGAGACATAGTGTTTGCAGTGCACTATGTCTTCGGGTGTGGGCTAGAACAAATTTGTTACTTTCTTTAACCTGTCTCAGTTTCATCCTTGGCTTTGACAATCTGTATACTGACGGATGAGTGATGCTAGGAATGCCATTCTTTACTGAGCCAGTACCTCTTATAAATGGTGTCAAAATGTCGCTCATATCGCGTGGTGCATGCATTTCAGTGCGCTTGGCATACTGATATGTAACAGCAACTTCTAGCACAGTGATAAAAGCAACAGGAAACTACGTTAACCCTCATGTCCCCAGTACGCCTCTTCAGTGACGCCTAGGCCGTCTACGACAGCTGATGGCGGAGCTGTTGAGGATCAAACCAGCCTTACGGCAGAATACCCAACATAACATTTATGACGTTGTGTGAAATGTTTCTTGGCTTAAAAAGTTCTTTATAGTCTTTAGTGAAATAATGTTGACGAGAAGACGCTACTGTTTATTTACGACATATGTTGTGGTGGATGCCGGTCGAAAGGTGCTGGAAGTAGTACACTTAGTTCAAATGCTTTCACTCTTGTGTGAGACAATGAATGTTATTTTGGCTGTTAATGTGGAACCTGTGGAATAGCCTGCCTGGTGGCCATGATCGTTAAGGCGCTGAAGTCTAAAACGGTCTGACACCGAGGTTAGCCTGTTCGAGTCCCGTTGGTCGAAAGAAATTTCACCATCAGAATGTTGTCCGGCAGGGTAGGGGAGGTGGTGGTATACAATTTCTAATCACTAGATTGCGTGCCAAAAGTCTGGATTAAATTCCAAACCTCTCCGCAGTGCTCATATGGAGTGAGGGCATATGACGCTGTTGATGGTGATTCGTCCGTCGGATGAAGACTTTAAGCCTTGAGCAGACCCCTTGGTGTTATTCGACCCTTATTTCACCCTCTCCCTACTATCATATATCACGTCATTCATTTCATCTCATTAACTCCTCTGTTGAGGTTGACGTCAGGAAGGGCATCCGGTCATAAAAACCCGCCACGACAGATTCATCTCACCTCATACCCGACCTCGTAGGGAACGGGACAAGGGTTGGACAAACAACAATGTGGAACCTGTGGACGTTAATGTTATACTAGTTGAAGTCGTATAAATCTTCGTAAAGACTTTGCCAAGATGTCTGACTCGTTGGCTAAATGATCAGCGCACTGGCCTTCGGTTCAGAAGGTCCCGGGTCGACTCCCGGCTTAGTCGAGGATATTACTCGCTTCTGACTAATTCTTCTGGCTCGATGACTGGGTGTATGCGTCCGTCCCAACACTCATCATATTCAGGCAACATACCACACTACCAACCACCACAGAAACACGCAATAGTCATTACATCCCTCCATATAGGATTGGCCTCAGGACGGGCATCTGGCCGTAAAACAGGTCCAAATGCAGATGTGCAGCACAGTTCTCACCCGCGATCGCACAGGTGTGGGAAAAAGTGGCAGGAAAAGAAGAAAGAGGTCGCCAAGATCTAAAAAGAAGGGAAGAGAATACGGAAAATAATAGTACGAATTGCTGCAGTAACTATTGCGATGATAAAATACGGTGGATAATTGAAGACAAAGTCATGAACACTTCGTGGTTTTCTGGCATTGCGGCTTGCCTGTTGAGGCTGAACGTATTTTATACCCTCGTGTCCTTTAACTTTGTCTTACAAGTGCTAAGAGTCAAGATATCGCGCTGCGGATGTAATTGCAGTCTCTGAAAGTCTCTAATCAATCAGCAGACACAAATCAAGTCTCTCCTAGTCTCTAATGGAGGAGTTGCAATGTAGATCTTTGAGGCGACAAAGGCAGAGAGCAGGCAACGCTTGTGTGTGCACGTGCCTTTGTACATAATGACAGGTCATTTAGAGTTCGCTGCGAGATATGTGTATATTACAGCATTGCCTTTGACAAGACAAATTGTGGAGTTTGTATTGCTTATGATATGTCAACTGTTGGGGGCGGAATGAGGTCAACTTCTATCTGTAACAATATCTCATAATTAGCAACCAAGCCGAGTTGAGCACCTCACATGGTTAACCCTATACGGACCAAGGTGGGTTAAAATGTCCACTTTTCTTAATAGTCTTGGCATTTTTATGCTATTGTAACTCGAGATCTGCGATCTCTGTTTTGTGCTTTTAAATTAAGTGTATTTAGTATAGTTTAAATCATGCCTTGATGTGCAATGGAAAAACATACAGTATATTTATCTCAGAATCGTAATGGACATAAAATAGCCCTCCCCCACTTAGTCCACAGAGTTACCATATTTTTATAATGGTATTCGGGTATTTCAAGTATTGGTTTGACTCAATGTGTGAACAAAATCCGGTATTGTTTGCCGCAAATGTGGGAACGGTTGATTTATATACAACGGAGACTTAACACGCATGCATATTTTGTGTCTATCTGCAGTTTTATACATACAAAATGAGTGGCATGTTTCTCCAGGGTGTATTGTTGTATATTGTTGTTGCCGAATACATTAATTCTATCGTGTATGTGTTTCAAAATACGTAATATAGCATAACTACAATGTAAAATATTAGTAGGACGTAAAACAAATAACATCATTGAAAAGAATTAATCTGAAACACGTCATTAGGCGTGAAACACATGTCAACCTCCGCAGTGTAATGTTTAGCGCTACCAGCTGCATTCATCATCCGGTGTTGACGTTGTGAGGTAGCTGTGAGCCAAATATGTCTTTAAAGGGGACGAAGAAGACAGTTTTAGCAGCTTACTGAATTTGAACGAGGAGAAGATAGACGTTCTTTCCGCGATACTGCAGAAAGACTTGGTAGGGAAGTATCCACAGTGCATCGGTGTTGGCAACAATGGTTAAGGGCAGGGACTGCCTCAAGAAGACCGGAAACCGGCCGCACACGGGCCACTACGGAGAGGGAAGACCGCTGTATTCGCCGCATTACTCTGGTGGATAGTCAGTGGCGGCTCGTGACCAAATGTTCAGGCGGTTCACAACTAAATTTGTGTTCAAGTCACAAATATACCAAAATAGAATGCAATTAAGTACAAAATCACTTACTCAAATCATTTCACTAAAAGTTCCTTGTACGGTTGCTTCTCTGCTCATAATATGGTGGAACCCTTATAACCGAGGATGCATTTTCCCGAGACTAATCTGTGAGTGTACAAGAAAAATAAAATTACGACTGCCGGGTTGAGTCGCTCAAGCTTTGGCTGAGGCTCTGGTTTTCTGATCCCGCGATTACGAACACCTGTTCAAAATTAGCTGCTAGCGCAATCTTCCGGCGATGTAATGCAATAGTAACTTTGGGAGCTGTGCCAACAGTAACAGGGGAGGTGGCGAACTCTTGTGGTCAACAGTAATACCACCTCTGGTTTCAGGGTGGTTGTAGACGAAAAGGCACATTCCTTACGGCGCTCCTCGCTAATGGATATATCTGTGTATAAACCATGACGTCATCTCCATGCGCATGCGTATAGTCTTAAGGCTCGTAGCAAAATCTCCAGTGTGCTCCCTGGCATTGTAATTCGAAACGAACAGCTGTCAGTGTAACGAAGCTTCGATAAGTTGAATGCTTTCGATCGATTGACGAAATCAGGTCGAAAAAAGGAACGGTTTTGAATTAGCGATATCCATGAATGCGTGAATATGCGTTAGAATTGGGTGTTCACGTGCTCATGTGCTCCTGAGAGCCCACCGCCACTGTGGATAGTGCTGCATCTGCGGTAGCCATTAGAGCTTCAGTTGGTACTAGAGTGACACAGCGAACTGTACTGTAACACATCGATCACTTGAGGGACAACTGCGAGCTAGACGCCGTGTAGCGTTCATACCACTACCTCCGAATCACATCTGCGACCAGTGGTGTCAAGCTAGAGCTCATTGGAGGGATGAGTAGAGATATGTTGTGTTTTCAGATAAGAGCCGTTTCCGTCTTGGTGCCAATAACGGCCGTAATTTGGTAAGGAGGAGGCCAGGTGAGTGTTCGGACACACTGGACCTATACCAGGATTTATGGTTTGGAGAGCGATTTCCTTCGACAGCAGGAGCACTCGTCGTTATCCCAAAAATCTTGTCAGCGGATCTGTACGTCAGACTGGTGACTGAACCGGTTGTGCTGTCATTCATTCGCAGTATGTAATGGAGTGGTTTCCAACGGGATAATGTTCTTCCTCGTACCACTGCTGTCACCCAACGTGCTCTATAGAGTGTCATCCAGTTACCTTGGCCTGCGAGATCACCAGACCTCTTCGCAGCATTCATATTGAGTGATGGCATGTAACGTTCCAGCGTAAGAGAGCGGAAAAGAGCAGACTGAGCAGTCATCCTAAGCGGATGTAGGATAAGGGAGTTAACTGTTGCTAGCTATGTCTCAAACAACATAAAATTCAGTTCTATATTTTTGTGATCGAAGGAATAACTAAATAATCAAGTATTAGTTTGTATAGAATTCTATTTCAGAGTGGAGTTGAACACTTCAGAGCTGTACGACGAAAAATATTGTTCTTAAAACCATCTTCATGCATTTCACCAAATGACATCCAGTAAAGCTAAACACAGTGGCAGAAAAAGATTCTCGAACAGGCGAAGCAGTTCGAGTACTTGAGCTAATAGGAAAGCAGCCTGAGAGAATGAGCCCCGAATTCAAAAAGCAAGCAACCTGCATACATCGTCATTAATACCATTGCAAAGGAAAGGCAAAAGGGATATCAGTAAGGAAACAATATTGAAGATTTATGAGTCCACGCTCGTGTATAGATCAGAGAACTGGACTAATGAAGATCAAGCTGGAGAGAAGAAATAAAGGCACAGAAATGAAATATGTGAATTAAACAAAGAGAAACATGTTGAGAAACAGATGAGAGGAAAATATCGGAGGCAAGATACAATATACTCGGGAAGAAGGAGCTACGATAATAATAATAATAATAATAATAATAATAATAATAATAATAATAATAATAATAATAATAATTCAGTTACTACTTGCAGACATTTAATTTGACTCCATTTAGGCTGCCTGCGCTAAAATTCCTACGTTCCGTTTGATTCCACCAGATGACAGAGTAATCCGAATCTCTGCTGGGCGATCTACGCCAAGTTTTCACTTTTGTGGAGTAAACACAAAATGTATCATCGGTAGGGCTCGGAAGTTGAGACAAAGTCCTTTTATTGTCAAGTGTCCGAAGACGAAGCCAAACACAATATATGTTCATTCTGGGTCATTGTAGGCCAGAAAATGGTGACATTCGCTTACGCTTTTTCGCCTTTGAGGTTTTTGGCTTATAGGTCGTTTTTAGCCTTTTCTAGGTCTTAACGGCTTCTTTTTCAACTTCACCTCTTTCGACTGCATCTGTACTGCCCATTCTCAATGCAAATCATCATTAGTTCATTCATCACCTCTTAAACATCTTTTCTGTAATAAGAGAGAAAATAAAATGAAATGAAGAAATTAAACTAATGCTTATAAATGGGGAGCATCAAATTACGTGCAAGATAAGTTAATTATTGAAAGGAGAAAATGCTTCAGGTAGGAACCCTTAACATCCACATGCTGTCTGAAAACAGACGATCTTTTACACCTAAGAATCTGGAGATGACTATTGTGATATACTGCAAGGGCAGCTGAGGTAAGGGTTCCGAATTCCAGTTTCCGTAACCCTAGTGTGATTAAGCCAAGTATGATTCCAGTTATACTCATTTCAATTTCATACCCCAGGATGTTCATTGCTGGTTCGCTGAATTTATTCTCACCTCTGTACAGGCCACGAAGGCCCTTGAAGGAGTGGAAGGTAAAGGCTTCCACCAGTGCTAACCTCGGCACGTGATGGGGTAGAGTGGTTAGCTCTACGCCCGGCCGCCTTTGCTCCCAGGAATTAACCTGGTGCTCATTTTTGGTGTAGGCTGAGTGAACCTCAGGGCCATATGCACCTCCGGAAGTGGAAATCTCGTTTCTTAAATTTTACGACTTCCTGACGGGGATTCGAACCCACGTCCTTCCGGGGGAACCGAGTACGCCTTTACCGCCTCAGCCAGGCAGCCCCTAAATTTATTCTAGGTGGAAGAATTATTTCATTATAAATTCTGCAAGTACATTTTTTAACAAACGCGGAATTCCGTTTTAATTTTGTTAATATGAAAATATATGATGTCTGAAAGAAGGAGTACTTCACTCTTATATTTTTGCTCTGCAAGTCGCATATCACCCGAATTTTGTATTTTAAAACATTATATTCCTTCATTGATAACTGAAATTGAAAAACGGAAAATAAAATATATTGGTCACATTCTGCGGCATTTGTAACATCACTGAAGGAAAAATTGGTGTAAAAAAAAAAAGAGGAAGAAGATGACCCAGAGTGTCTTATTTTAAGAACCTACTTCTGAGGATGAAAATACTGGCTCAAGATAGACATCTGATGATGATTCCCTCATTAAATATGTAATTAAAACTAATTATGAACGGATTTGGATCGCGTGTATACGTCCAGTTTTTTCAGTTTTTAGGTCCTTTTTGGGATGTTTTTAGGTGTTTTTTACAGGTCTTTTCAAGGCAATTTATAGGTTTTCAATTTCCGAATCAGAGTCATCAGAGTTCTTTTACATGCCGACATCGTACGACTTGGAGTGCCGAATAGAGTTTTCTTCGCCTTTCAAATCTCTGACTCCCTCTGCCGGGTCGATACCGCTCTACCACTGATCCACAGAGAGAAAGTTGGAACTACGATGACCGAATGGACCGACAGGGAAAGCCGAAGCAGTCCTTTGAAGCCCAGGCAGAAAAGAATAGAGGAAGAAGAAGACCCTTTTTATTGGAACCACGTACATTCAAGAGCTTGCCCAAAACACTAGAAGAAGTGAAAAGGCTGGTATTGGACCGAACTTCGTACAAGAAGTACATACATAAAAAGAGTGGTGGTCGAGAAAATTGTGGTTTTAAGAGCAAGTACAACTGGGCAACCATCTTCTCTTAACACAAATCAGTGAAAATAATGGAAGAGGTTCGACTATCCGATGAGGTTTTCAACAAAAGAAAGGGAAGAGATACTCCCTAGGCCTCTTAAACGTCATGCCGTCGGGGTTGGAAGAGAACACGAGTTGGCCAAAGCGATCGGATAGGAAAGATGTAAATAAGAGGGCGTAAAAGTCGAATAAGACCGCAATTACAGTATGGTTCCAGTGTATGGGACTTTCACCAGGATTACTTGATTCGGAATCTGGAAAAGATCCAAAAGAAAGCAGCATGATTTGTTTCCGACAAAAGAGTCGTGTCACGAAAATGTTGCAAACAATGGAATGGGAACACCTGAGATAAGGAGACGAGCTGCTCGACTAAGCGCTGTCAGTGGAGAGATGGCGTTGAACCAGGCTTTTAAAAGTAGGAAAGTAGGAAATGTGACGATAAAGTTGAAATTCAAGAGGACAAATTGGGGTAAATATTTGTTAATAAGAAGAGGAATTAGGGATTAGAATTATTTACCAAGAGAAATGTTCGAAAACATTTCCAAGTTCTTTGAAATTAAGAAAAGTCCTCTTCTTCTTCTTTTCTTCATGGGGCCTCTAAATATTAATTCCAAATTAGCGTCGACCTCTAAGATCTTTTGCTACCATGTTTTTCCTTCATTCCCACCTAGATATACCTGCTCCCTTCATAAAGCTGCAGGTTATTCTAATTGGGTCTTCTTCGATATTTTCTCTCTCTTCACCTGGTTGTCCTGGAGTGGAGAGTCTGATTCTACCCAGCGCCTCACATTCGAAAAGTATGTGTTCAGCTGATTCCTCTGCTTCATTACATTTTCTACAAATGTTTTCTCTTATTACTTCAATTGTATGTAAGGTGTCTTTTCAGATAGCAGTGCCCTGTCAACAGTTCTACTACACATCTTATATTTTATCTGCTGAGTTTCAACAGTTCTTTAGTAAGCGTCTAGTTTGGTCCTTTTATCAGTTCCTTTGCAAGCCTGCATCCTGAACAGTGTTGCCAACCCATAAATCTTTTCTCCGCTAAATTTTAGTTGAAAATCCGCTAAATTCCGCTAAATTTCGAACTGAAGCAAAATAGCATGTACCAGCTGTTTTAATAAAAGAGATTAACTCAACACTCACCAGTTTCAGAACAGGAGTTCATCATCTTCTCTGAAGCAGATGTGGTGAGTTGGGGTCCCATTGTTTCATATGAAGCCACATGGTACTATTCTTTTTCATAGAACATGCTGGCAGTTCGCAGCAGCAAAGGCCATACGGAAATTTTCAAATCTACTTAGAAAGTTATTTTTACTTTCATTACTGTTTTCAATTTTTTATAAGTGTGGAAAGAATTAATGTCAAACAATTTCGCATTTATATTGCACTGCCAATAGATGCACCATCCGTATTTGGGATCACTGGGAACCAACTAGTCTTTTAAAGTTTAACTATTTAAGCACTCTTTAAGAAATATCTGACTACGTTTTAATATTTTATTCAGACATATTGACGTACCAAAAAGAACCTGATGTCAAAGGAGACACGTTATCAAACACGACACTACCCAGCTCATCCAGAGTACAGTAACGATTTTAACAAATACTCACTGAGGCTGTGGGCCAGAGCTGGTCTAGAAAACGGGTGGTAGTATGCAGCATAAGTTCAATACAACAGGAATAAGTAAACTATTACACAGTACTAAGTTCTATATTTCTTTCTCCTGGTGATGAGAGGTGATATTGTTACCGCTAAAAATCGCTAAAATAAGTTTCAAAATCCGTCAAAAAATCCGCTGTCCGCTAAGTGGAAAATGTATCCGCTGTTCCACTTAAAAATCCGCCAAATTTGGCGGAAAATCCGCTGAGTTGGCAACACTGATCCTGGAGTATTTTTCCAGTTCTCCATTTGTTTCTTTTGTACCTATTTTCCTGTGTTGTGTCGGGCTTGTCCATAGGAAATCTCGCATACAGTTTCTAGGCCTACAGAATGTGTTTCTCCCCCTTTCCTGGCCTGTTTATCTGCCTTTTCATTTCCTTCTATACTTGCATGCCCCGGTACCCATTAAGAAAAGGCTGGGTAAACAACTCATAGAGAATGTATTCCTGGGTGGTCCTAAATGCAGATCAGTAGTGATTGATTGATTGATTGATTGATTGATTGATTGATTGATTGATTGATTGATTGATTGATTGATTGATTGATTGATTGATTGATTGATTGATTGGTCTCCAATTCATACTCCCTTGTTAAGAGCCCCTGTAAGCCTCCCTTTGAGTCACCCCTTACGTCAGACAGTGGACACCGTCAATGCATCCTATCGATTTCTCCTACTGGGGGAGGGTGAAACGACACGACGCCTGAAAGGGCGCAAGTGTAAAGCACAAGAAGAAGAACTGAGAGGCTCCTAACGACATTGGTTTTACATCCCACTAACTACTCATACGTTATTGGAAGACACTGAGGTGTCAGAATTTCTTCTTGCGAAATTCTTTTACTTGCCGGTATATCTATCGGCTCAATTGTATCACCTTATGTTGCTGTTGCTCGCTTAGCACCACCCGGGGGACACGTGCAGGGCAATCAATAGGTACAATTATTGTTATTGTTGTTGTTAATAATAATAATAATAATCGTGTGGCCTCAGCTACCGTGTGCAGACATTTCGATTTGACGCCATCTGGCTGTCTGCTCGTCAGTTTCGACGTTCCGTTTTACTCTAGGTCCGCTAGATGGCAGACAGAGTAAACCGGATCTCTCTTGGGCGTCTATGGCTGAGATTTAATTAATTTTGTCGGGTAAATACCAAATGTATCACCAGAGATCTTTTACATGCCGACATCGTACGACATGGAGTGTCGAATGGACTTTCTTCCGCCCTTCAAAAATCCGACTACCTCTGCCGGGTTTGAACCCGCTATCTTGGGATTCGGAGGCCGACACTCTACCACGGATCCACAGAGGCAGCTATTGTTGTTGTTGAGAACTGGGCATGGACGCTGCAATTTCTTACGTCATAAGTGGGGTTCGATGGATTCTCCTATGTGTGAATGCAGTGAAGAAGAGCAGACCATGGACCATGTCATCCTGCGCTGCCCTCTTCATGCCTACTCCGGAAGCCCCAGCGACCTGTTTCATCTTTCAGAAAGTGCTGTAGAGTGGCTGAAACACTTGGACCTGGACTTATAAATTTGTAGTTGTAATCACCATACGACTAAATAAATAAATCTACCGGCTCAAAGCTGGCGTATTTGAGCACTTTCATATTTTACCGGCTCGAACATGCCAACTTGATCTTACGAAGGCAGCGATCTACCACTGTCAAACTCTGCATTAAACACGTTGCCAACTCCTTCTTCTGCTCTTTCTACTGTCACTGCGTCGTTTTTTCTGCCACCATATCGCCTGCATATCAAACGCCCATATACATAGTTATTCACCTGTGATGTTACTCCGAAATAATCAATTAATGATATCGACATTTTGTTTTCATATATGGCATTAAGGGCGGTGGCGTCTCATTGGTTCGTGTAAGGGGGAGGCCAGTGGTAATAAGATTAAATGCATATGCGTATTAGTTGTACCAAATTAGAGTTTAAGTGCACGTTACCAATTAAAGAGACGATATTCTACTGTATCATGTCCCCGTATCTAACACTTGAACTATTACCAACGAATTCTAACTCTGACATTAATTCATTATCAGGTGTTTAATTTGGCAGTGATAGTTTTTAGACGTGACTCAAAAAAGTATTGGTCTTCCCATAGCCGTGGTATGAACGGAACTGTATGGTACAAATAATGGTGCATATAATGGAATTATACATATGCAGATATGTAAAACAGTCAAGTACATCAGTACGTTGAATATAGAGCCAAGAAAATTCACGCTTTTTGCAAACGGACCAGTAATACAAAGGCGTGCCTCATTACACGCCAAACAAGTATTGGTCTAGTACAAAATATCATCGTGACATCGTGCTGTCTGCTGCATCTGGCTCATTGTGTCTGTGCTGACACGTTGGAAAGTAACATTCAGCACTGTTTCCGTGCTCAGCTAGCAATGGGAAGGAAAATAAAAGAAACAACCGTGGAAGAAAGGAGGATTGTATGCGACTATTTCAGGAAGGTATATCTTTCAAGGGCATAAGTGAAATTATTGGAAGAGCTGTTACAAGTGTTAAAAATATTGTACAAAGGTACAAACGGACAAAGACAGTAGAAAATAGACAACGAAGTGGCTGTCCCTCATAGTTATCAGTACAAGACAAACGACAAATTGTGCGTAAAGTGGCCCAAAATCCTCAGCTAAGTGTGCCGAAGATAGCAGCTTCGTTATAACAAGATGTAGGAGTGCAAGTGCAATCTGAAACCATCCGAAGTGTGCTACGCGAAAGAGGATATGCGGGCAGAACAGTCCGTAGAAAGCCGTACATCAGTAAGGCTAACAGAAAGAAGCGTACGCTAAAGAGCACAGAAATGACAGCTATGAGTATTGGAAGACAGTCGTTTTTACTGATGAGAGTAAATTCACTCTCTTCAGGTCAGACAGACGAGCGACTGTGTGGAGGAAGACGAATTCTGAACTTGAAGAGAAGAACCTGACCGCTACTGTGAAACATGGAGGTGGTTTCCTGATGGTGTGGGGTTGCATGGGTGCGAATGGTGTAGGTGAATTAGCCTTTATTGAAGGGACTATGGATCACAAAGCATACATTGACATCCTCAAGACACATCTTCCGTCAAGTGTACAAAAAATGCGACTCACAGCAAAGTATACGTTTACGCAAGATAACGACTCCAAACACACAGCCCTGAACACGAAGCTATAGCTGTTATATAATACACCGCGTTGTATGGAAACTCCATCACAATCTCCTGAAATCAACCCCATTGAGAATTTGTGGCACTATTTGGAGAAAAACGTGAGGAAACATGCTTATCAAACAAAGCTGACCTGAAAGAAGCCTTATTCACCGAATGGAATAACATACCACAGAAAACTACGGAAACCTGGTACAATCGATGCCAAATAGGTTAGCTGAGATTATAATGAGGAAAGGAGGACCTACCAAGTACTGAAACTTTCAAGAAGGATCAAAAAATTGCGTTATTGTTAATTCAGACCAATACTTTTTTGGTGGCAAGTGAAAATGATTGTTTTATGTTATGGCTTTTTAATTATATGGACATGAAAGAATTATGTTTTTCTTACAATGTATATGTTACACAAGATGATAAATAATCAGGGATTCTAGTATATGTGAATTTTCATCATCATTTCCTTCGATTCCTCGTCCTCATATCTAGCATATCTCGACAGACCAATACTTTTTTGAGCCACTGTATAAACTCCCCTTTTCCATCTTTAGTGTTCCTCTCATACCACATTGTATTTACGAGATATGTTTGTACTCTACATTATCAGTTGTGTTGCTTGGACCACAACAAGGAATTAGCTCACCTGTCAACAAGACATTACGCCAGAGGACGATCTGATGCATCGGCTCTCAGTCTCAGAATTCTCAAGCTGAAGTATTATTGATTATCGTTGATATGTCGAAAAGTAACTGTGTAAGTGTGTGAATTAATCACATGTTTGAATGTTTTGAACTGTTTTACTAGAGGCAGAAATTACTATAATTTTATTTAAAAGACAATGTTGGCGTCTATCTCTCTATTGTTAATAATTCCAAAGAAAATGTAGCACAATGTTTTACGAACACCTTAAAGCTATTAAAGAATATCGATATCTTAAATCGATTAGAATTTATTTCGGAGGAACATCATAGGTGAATAACCCTGTATATGGGCTTTCGATATGCGGGCGATATGCTTCAACCATTTGCAGCTGACATACAGTGAGAATCAATAGTATTTGGACAATTCAGCATTTTCGATGTAAAAAGTTATATTTCCATTCCTATGGGTTGTTGTTGTTGTTGTTGTTAGGGTCAATCAATCCATAGAGTAGTTTGAATAATAATAATAATAATAATAATAATAATAATAATAATAATAATAATAATAATAATAATAATGTTATTTGATTTACGTCCCTCTAACTACTTTTTCGGTCTTCGGAGACGCCGAGGTGCTGGAATTTAGTCCCGCAGGAGTTTCTTTTACGTGCCAGTAAATCTACCGACACGAGGCTGACGTATTTGAGCACCTTCAAATACCACCGGACTGAGCCAGGATCGAACCTGCCAAAGAGTAGTTTGATGCAGCTTCCATGTCACCTATCTTGTGCTAATCTTTCCATTTCTACGTAAGTACTACACCTACATCTGTTTGTCATATTCACACGGTGACCTATCCCTACCATTATCACCTTCTATACTTCCCTGAAATCCAACTGAATAAGTCTTGTGTGCCTTAACATGCGGCCTATCATTCCATCTCTTCTTCTGGTAAAACATCGCCAAGTCGTTCTCCTCTAACCAATTCGATACATTTTCCATATTTCATCTCCATACAGTGCAAGTTCCAGACAAAAGTCTTCAAATAAATCTTTCTTACTCCTATATCAATGTTTCAGGTGAGGAGCTTTCTTAAGAAAAGCTTTCCTTGCTAGTACAAGTCTGCATGTTATGTCCTTACTTCTACCACCCAAGTAACAATAACCATCTACTTCCTTTAAGACTTAATTTCTTAATCTAATATTTCCTGAATCACCTGACTACGTTCCACTGCAATCCATTACCTTTGTTTTGGGTTATTTATTTTCAACTTGTACTCTTTCTCCAAGAATGTGCTGATACCATTCAGCAATTTCATCTGCAGACTCAGATAAAATAACAATATCATCCACCGGGCGAGGTGGCCGTGCGGTTAGGGGCGCGCAGCTGTAGGCTTGCATCCGTGCGATAGTGGATTCGAACTCCACTGTCGGCAGCCCTGATATGGTTCTCCGTGGTTTCCAATTTTCACACCAGGCAAATGCTGGGGCTGTACCTTAATTAAGGCCACGACCGCTTCCTTCCCATTCCTAGTCCTTTCCTATCCCTTCGTCGCCATAAGACCTATCTGTGTCGGTGCGACGTAAAGCAAATTATAAAAAAGCTATATTATCCACAAACGTCCCCCTCCGCAGCGTAATGATTAGTTATTATCTTCCGTCATCAGGGGCTTGTGCTCGATTCCCGGTATTGCAAGAAACTTAAGAATGGCAGGAGGGCTCGTGTGTAGTTGAAACAGTAAATGCAGCTCCCTCCATAGGGGGATGTGCCTGAAAAGAGCTGCATTTTTCTTTTTTCTTTACAATTTTTTTACGTCACTAGGATTGGGATGGAAGATCCGTAAACTTAATTAAAGTACAGCCCCAGCATTTGCCTGGTGTGAAAATGGAAAACCCGGAAAACCATCTTCAGGGCTGCCGACAGTGGGATTCGAACCCACTATGAGCCGGATGAAAGCTCACAGCCGCGCGCCCCTAACCGCAAGGACAATTCACTCTGTAATAATAATAATAATAATAATAATAATAATAATAATAATAATAATAATAATAATAATAATAATAATTCAATTCACAGAAAAATCACAGATACCATCAGAAAGAGACGACTAAAATTCTATGGACACCTACACAGAATGGATAACAACAGGCTGATAAAGAAAATTCTAAATCTAGCTCTAACCCTGAAAATCCGCAACAATTTGTTAGCAGAAATTCATGAAGATCTACAAGAAATGGGTATTGAGGACGAAACCATTCAAGATAGAATGAAATTTAGAAGCTTAGTAAACAAACATAAATTTGTAGAGAAACCAACAAGAAAAAATACAGGCTGGACAGAAACACGCAGAAAGGAACACAGTGAACAAATGAACAGATATTGGGAAGAAAAGAAGAAGAAACATTGTGCAAAATAAGTTTAAACGCGCTCCACAGTTGGATACAACGGATCAAAATAATAATAATAATAATAATAATAATAATAATAATAATAATAATAATAATAATAATAATAATAATAATAATAATAATAATAATTGTACCGGGCGGTACACCTCTACGACGCAAGTTCAAATCTTGCGCCAATTGAAACTCCTCTACAGGAGAAGCTCGGAACTTTAAAAACTGAACTAACTCTACTGTTTATCAGAAGATGTCACTGGGTGTTGTTGATTTGCTTTTGTTTTTTATTAATCAAGAAGTGTGGACAGACTCTAACAGAGGTCTCTACCAAGAACTATGATAACGCACTCTGGTGTAAAGGAATGTACCTCCTTGGAAAAATGTTGTATTCGTAAGTTTTGTCTTTACTAAATTTTGTTCTGTGGTTTGTGGGTTGGCAATATTAATCCTTTCTTTCCGCCTGTTTTGAATTTAACCAATCAGTAATTTCTGTAATTAATTTTCCTCCAATCATTGATTTCTTCTTCGAATTTCCATGTGTAATTATTAGTCAACCAATAAAAATTGAGGGGGTGTGTCTACTCATTCTTGAAAGGTCTCGAATTTTTCACGAGGGTATAAAAACTGCTGATTTTCTTGTCACCGGGCCACTCGTATAACATCTAACTCTGTGTGCGAATATGTAGCAGGGGCGAGAAGCGCCTCGTTCTTCAGACAGCAGTTCTTCAACAAGGTAATGGCCTTTTAACATCTTCATTTCTTGCAAGCTCAGCAGTCTAACTCTCGGGGAGGGTTCGAAACCTTTAATATGTAACCCATCTCTTTAAAATGTAAATTCCTTTTCAACTATGTAATAACGACAAATCTCTTTTACTGTAAAGCGGGGATAGAGAGTGCTTTACCCTCTCGAGCTCCCCTTCATATTTGAAATTGAGGTGACTATGTTTTCATAACCGTTTCTTCTCTTCCTTAATGTATTAAAGTTTTCTCATACGAGTCACCTCCCTAGCTTGGGATTAGCCCCTGTGTATCGGCCTAGAGCCACTTAGGTTTTAAAATGTGTATTTAGGAGTGCAAGTTCACGCCTCCATTCCGTTCTGTACTTTGGGCCAGTAACTTAACCTGATGTTTTGTTTTCTTCATGCGAAGGCCCTGTAGGTTGGGTGTTAAATACCCCTGTTTCTTTGTGTGCCTTGAGGGCAGTTAGATGTGAAGTTTGTTGTGGCCTTTGATAGGCTTGTAAAATTGAGAGCAGGTCCGCTCTTTCTGGTATTATTAAGCGGGAGCAAGAGCTCCAGGTAATTAAGGGTTCTCTGCCCTTTGGTATTTTGTGATTGTGAGTTGAGAGCTCAAGGATTGCTGAATTTGGGCCCGTAGCCCAGAATTTGTAAAGACCACTTAACTGGTGCTTTTCTTGTAAAGCGGCATTGTACCTGATTTTCTTTGTTATTTCCCCTAGTGGAAACTGGTTATTTTTTTTTTCTCTAATCTTGGACTTCTTGATTGTGTACCTGATTTAACTTGTTGTTTTTTGTTGTACGCTCAAAATTCTATGTTACCATTGTTAAGTTTTGAAAATATAACCGCCGGGCTGAGTGGCTCAGACGGTTAAGGCGCTGGCCTTCTAACCCCAACTTAGCAGGTTCGATCCTGGCTCAGTCCGGTGGTATTTGAAGGTGCTCAAATACGACAGCCCCGTATCGGTAGATTGACTGGCACGTAAAATAACTCCTGCGGGACTAAATTCCGGCACCTCGGCGTCTCCGAAGACCGTAAAAGTAGTTAGTGGGACGTAAAGCAAATAGCATTATTATTATTATTATTATTATTATTATTATTATTATTATTATTATTATTATTATTATTATTATTATTATTATTATTATTATTATTATTATTATTATTATTATTATTGAAAATATAACCTTTATTGAAATTTTAATTCATCGTTCGAACTTGTAGTTAGACCCATTCCAGCCCGCACCTTCTTTCACCTCTCACTTCCACGGATAACTCCGTAATAATAATAATAATAATAATAATAATAATAATAATAATAATAATAATAATAATAATAATAATAATAAGTTTTCTTACTGCAGCCTGAGGACACTAGTTTTAATTCATACAATTTTGTTCCTTGGTTGTGCTAGTAATCATTTTTTGTTCACTAAGGCTTTTCTTATTCTTGTCACTGACTGTATCCTCTTCTTTAGGGATAGGCCTACTCGTTAATAGAACCCACGTTGATGGGTTTGATTCTGGTCCACTTCGCTGGTATTTTAAGACGCTCAAATACGATAGGCTCTCGTCGGTAGATTTATTGGCACGTAAATAAAATTCTGCGAGAAAATTCTGGCAGATTGGTGTCTCCGAAAACAGTAAATGTAGTTAGTGGGACTTAAAACAATAACGTTAGTAGTAGTAGTAGTAGTAGTCCTCCGGGGTTATGATAAATTAATATAAAATGTCACTGCTTTTTTAGTTTGTTTAGAAGGAAGCCATTTGCTTCAATGTCGATACAGTTAATTTCACGGGCAACTCGCTCGGTAAAAGAGCTGCACCATCTCGACATGAGGACACGACTTTACTTACTGTGGGCAAATGTCAGACTTTTGATTTCCTCTCCTTGGGATTGCGACTCCTTTTCCAAATTCCTCTTTGATTTCCTTTACTACCTGCTCTGTATAAACATTGAAAAGGAGAGGAGAAAAACTGCAGCCTTGTCTCATTCCTTTCTGGATTGCTGCTTCTTTTTCATAGCCTCGATTTTTATCACGGCACTTATTTTTCTACAGATTGTAGATGATTCCTTTCTTCTCGGTATCTGATCTCGATTGCTTTCAGATTTTCAAACAGCTTGGTCCAGTCAACATTATCGAATGCGTTTCCTAGATCTACAAATGCCATGTACGTGCGTCCTTGATTCGATCCTCTAAAGATCACGCGTGAAGTCAGGGTGCAGTAGTTTCCATAATATTGTCAACACAACATTCTGTCTAAAATCGGATGGTATTTCTCCTGTATCATACAGTAAATGTAATAACAGTAACTAACAGTAAATATAGTAAATGGAATAACCTCGCCATGATGATTTCTCCTTAGGCGGTCAGTAATCCTGAGGGAATGTCATCAATTCCTGGTGCCTTGTTCGTATATAAGGTCTCTGTGTCGAATTCTGACCTCAGAATTAGGTCTCCAGTTTTATCAGCATCAGCAGCCTCTTCTTGTTCCAGTAACCTTATCATCTACTTGTTTCCCTTTGTACAATTGTTGGATAGGTTCCTGCCGTCTTCCTGCCTTGTCTTCTTTCTCTGGAAGTGTTCTTTTATTTTTTTTTATGTGAGCTCTTAATATTCATACAGCTAGTTTTCCTTTCTCGAAAGGTTTCCTTACGCAGCATCTACATTTCTTGCAACCATGCAATCTTTAACATCCTTACATTCTTGTATTTTCGCCGTTCGTCAATCAGGTCAAATAATTCTCGAGTTATCCATTGATTCTTACTGGACCTTACCATTCTTCAGCAGCAGCTCTACTAATCTCATTCTACACGGCTGTCCACTCCTCATCCATTGTGTTTCGTCGGTCTTTTCGTTTACAAATTGCTTTACGTCACACGACGCAGATAGGTCTTACGGCGACGAGGGGATAGAAAAGGGCTAGCAGTGTTAAGGAAGCGGCAGTGCCTTTAATTAAGGTACAGCTCCAGCATTTGCCTGATGTGAAACTGGGGAAACCACGGAAAACCATCTTCAGGGCTTCCGACAGTGGTTTTGGAACCCACTATCTCCCTAATGCAAGCTCACAGCTGCGTGATCCTAACCGCAAAGCCAACTCGCTCCTTTTCATTTAGTCCTTGCACAACATATTCCTTGAAACAATCTCTCACGCTCTTTTCTTTCAACTTACCTAGATGCCATCTTGCATTCCTTCCTTTCTTCCATTTCTCAACTTCAGATGACATGAAATGACTACCGAGTTGTGATCATGGGAAGGTCTTACAATCCAACACCAGGTTTCTGAATCTCAGCCTTATCATAATGAAGTATACTTTATACCTTCAATGTGGCCTACCACTGCATTTCATTCTCCCATCAAAATCGGATTCTTGTCTCCTTTCACATATACTATTCAATCTTCTCTCTCTTCATATATTCCTTCGATTTCATCATCTGATGAACTTGTAGGCATATAGATCTGCACTACTCTGGTGGGCATTAGCTTGGTGTCTACATTGACAACAGTGATTCGTTCACTATATTGGCCGCATTAGATTACCCACTGCCCTATTTTCTTATTCGTTAATAAAACAACTCCTGAATTTCCCCTGTTTCATTTTGTGTTGATAATTCTGCAGTCACCTGACACAAATCTTGCTCTTCCTGCCAACGTACTTCACTTATACCAACTACACCTAAATTTAGTCTATCTATTTTCATATTCTCTAACCTACCACAACGATTCAAATTTCTAATATTCACCGGGCGAGTTGGCCGTGCGCGTAGAGGCGCGCGGCTGTGAGCTTGCATCCGGGAGATAGTAGGTTCGAATCCCACTATCGGCAGCCCTGAAGATGGTTTTCCGTGGTTTCCCATTTTCACACCAGGCAAATGCTGGGGCTGTACCTTAATTAAGGCCACGGCCGCTTCCTTCCAACTCCTAGGCCATTCCTATCCCATCGTCGCCATAAGACCTATCTGTGTCGGTGCGACGTAAAACCCCTAGCAAAAAAAAAAATTCTAATATTCCACGCTCCGACTAGCAGAACGTCGGTACTCATCTTCCTGTTGACCTCTCATGTAGTTCCCACCTGGAAATCCAAATGGAGGACTATTTTACCTCCAGAATATTTTACACAGGAGGAAGCCATAATCAGTACACCATTCATTCATTCATTCATTCAGAGCTACAAATTAGTTACGGCTATAGTTTGCCATTGCTTTCAGCTGTGTAGTAGTACAAAACAGCTAATCCGTGTAAATGTTATTACAAGACCATATCAGTCAATCCTCCAGACTGCCGCCCTTGCAACATCCGAAGAGGCTGCTACCCCCTCTTTCGATGAACCATTCGTTAGTCTAGTCTCTCGACAGATACCCAATGGATATGGATGCACCTACGGCTCAGCTACCTGCTTGATTGAGACGGTCAAGCTTCCCCATCGCGGCAAGTTCATATGGTTCACACGAGAGGCTCCTATAGATAGGAAATGAAATACGGCATGTCAGCTGTATTTATTACTTGTGAGCTTATTTCCGAAAACAAGTGGGATTTGTTTACCAGTCCCTTTCACGTCTCTTAAACAGAACACCAGTTGGAGGAGCTGGTCTGTTCTACGCTCCAAAAATATTCGTACACATGATGACAGAGAGAAACAAATGTGTGTTGTACCATCACTCGCGTGTTTCAGAACTATATCGAGCCTCAGGAGAGTGACACGTTGCAGCAGGTGGACAGCGGTGCAATCTGCAGCCGAAACACGGAAATATGGAATGGTTCGCAAAGGCAAGGAGACGACACAGGATGAAAGAAAATTTATTATAAGGCTACACAGCAAATTAAAATCATTGAATGAGATAAGCGAGATTGTTACTAGACGTCGTTCAACTGTTTACGATGTAATAGACAAATTCGGCAGAGACAAATCCGTCCAAAACAGCTGAAGAACGGGACGACAGCAAATCCGCAGACGATACGAAAAGCGTGTTATTCACCAATCTATTAAGAAGATTGCAGCTGAACTAGAGAACTCCGGTATCACAGCTTCTGCGAGTACTGTACGGCATGTTTGTAATCGTGTCGGGTACAACGGTCGAGTCGGTCGGAAGAAGTTCTGGGTGAATGAAACGAACAGGAGAAAGCGATTGGAATTTGCTTTGAAATATCAGGATAAATCTTAGGACTGATGAGAGTAAATTAAACGTGTTTGGTTCAGATGGAAAACCGAAGGTATGGAGGAAAGCGAACGCTGGACTGGAGCCTCAGAACATCTTTCCAACTATTACAAATGGAGGTTGCCCTCTATATGTGTGGGGCTGCATGAGTGCACTCGGTGCGGGGAAGTTGCACTTTATTGATGGTGTAATAGACAACAGAATATACCTGAACAAGAACTACCAGCCAGTGAGGAAAAATGGGGATGATTGACGACTGGATCTTGAAGCAAGATAATGATAATGAGGATACAGATCATAATGTCGAATTGTGGCTTGGTAATACCCCCACACACCTATACACTCCACCTCAATCTCCTGATATTAATCCCATTGGGCATATATGGGGAAATTTGAAGAAGAACAGAGAGATATTAAAAACAAAGATGACCTCAAACACTGATTATGTGGTTGCCAGCCATTAAGGATATACGTCTCTACCCTTTCACTATTATTATTATTATTATTATTATTATTATTATTATTATTATTATTATTATTATCATTTCGTTTCGATGTTTTCCGAATTTGTACTCTCCTCGCCACTAGAGGGTTTACTGTAGGCCAGGGTCTCTCAAACGCCAAAATTGTCACGCGTGCATACTGAGGCGCAGAGTTCCTGTGCACAGTGCATCGGTCCCACTCGGCTCGGCTCGGAACAACGCTTCGTCTCTGTGCTACTCGGCTAAGCTCGGCTCAACTCGCCTCGGATTTGGAGCGCTACGGAGCAAGTGAGGAAGAATGAGACAGGTGGAGCGAGCGAGACAGGCGTGGGGAAAGAGAGAGAGAGAGCGCTATTGCTCCAAATCGAGGAGTGGGGGTCTGCACTCTGGTCAATCAAGCCAAGTCGTCGTTTGCACCCTGCACCGCGCAATGCACTGGTGCGCGCACCCTGAGAAGCTCTGCAGTAGGCAATGTGGTATGGGTCATAATTTCATAACTTTCATACACCTGTGACTGTATTATTCTTACATTTTTCACTTCTTTGTCTTCAAGCTCGTTGTCGTACGTCTCTCTTTCCCCGAACCACCTGACTTACACTAATTTTTCTTGTGTTTTTCTGCTACTCACTTTCATCTTCATCTCTATTCCATTATTCTGTCAGTATTTCGTTGCAATATATTTTATTTTAAGTTTATATTTTTATTGATTTCATCTGCCACATTCGTCCCTGATGCAGTCATCACCTCGCACTTGGAAGGCTAGTGCACAGTCAGTCAACTAGTGACGAAGGAGAGTACCACTTACTATACAGGGTGTATCAAATCTATACGGACAAAAAATCAGGGATGCTCTTCGTGTTTCTTTTCGAGAAAATGGGGTTACTTTGTTACTTCAGGACACGTGAAACGAACGGGAAACATGTCCATTCGCACTGAGAATTACCTCTGTCTTCCACTTCCCACTTCCCCTCCCTTCCCTCCCCTCCTCTGACGCACAGCAACAGGCAGTGGATGGCTCTCTGGCACAGCAGATACGGTAAGTTCATCAGTTTGAATGGTGCTCCAGAAAATAACCTCATTTTCCCGAAAACAAATATTTTCTCCGCCAATCCGATTGCATCATCGTTCCTAACATAACACGATGAGCATCTCTGATTTTTTTGTCGGTATAGTTCTGATACACAGTGTAGACCAACGATAAACCAAACCAAACCAAACCAAAACCAAACCCCATGGCACTACAGCCCTTGAAGGGCCTTGGCCTACCAAGTGACCGCTGCTCCGCCCGAAGTCCTGCAGATTACGAGGTGCCGTGTGGTCAGCACGACGAATCCTCTCGGCCGTTATTTTTGGCTTTCTAGACCGGGGTCGCTATCTCACCGTCAGATAGCTCCTCAATTCTAATCACGTAGGCTGAGTGGACCTTGAACCAGCCCGCAGGTGCAGGTAAAAATCCCTGACCTGGCCGGGAATCGAACCCGGGGCCTCCGGGTAAGAGGCAGGCACGCTACTCCTACACCACGGGGCCGGCACAGACCAACGATAAAACATTATTAAATTCAAACCTTCATTATTAGATAAGTCTTGCTCGTGAAGAGTCGAGTTTTCCTTCTGAAGACGCGGGGCAAAGTTCTCAGCGAAACATAAAGAATTTCACCTTATGTTCTGATACGGCAAAAGCCCAACGGCTTATTTTTATGTCTACGATCTCAAAGATGCTTTGAACCGGGCGAGTTGGCCGTGCTTTTAGGGTCGCGTGGCTGTGAGCTTGCATCCGGGAGATAGTGGTTCGAATCCTATTGTCAGCAGTCCTAAAGATGGTTTTCCGTGGTTTCCCATTTTCACACCAGGCAAATGCTGGGGCTGTGCCTTAATTAAGGCCACGGCGACTTCCTTCCCACTCCTAGGCCTTTCCTATCTCATCGTCGCCATAAGACCTATCTGTGTCGGTGCGACGTAAAACCACTAGCAAACAAAATACTTTGAGTGTTCGGGAGATAGTGGGTTCGAACCCCACCATCGGCAGCCCTGAAGATGATTTTCCGTGGTTTCCCATTTTCACACGAGGCAAATGCTGGGGCTGTACCTTAATTAAGGCCACGGCCGATTCCTTCCCCCTCCTAAGCCTTTCCTATCCCATCGTGTCGCCATAAGACCTATCTGTGTTCTTGCGACGTAAAGCAACTTGCAAAAAAAAAAAAAAAAAAAAAAAAAAAGATGCTTTGCTGGCTGAATGGGAACTAATAATTCCGATAGTAACTGCACATTACGTGAACTCGATGCAGCGGAGACTAAAAGGAATAACCAAACTTAAAGGATATCTAACAAAGTACTGAAATAACAGCGTTGTAGGATAAAGTGTGTGTTTATTTGACTGGAACACTCAGTGTCCGAATACACTTGACGCATGAGAAAGGGGCCCTTATTTATTTACCTTTTGTTTCTAATGTTGTTATTTATATTTTCTCTCATTTCGTCAATGCTTCATGAAGGGCCCGATATTTTATAATAAAATAATGTTATTTGCTTTACGTCCCACTAACTACTTTTACGGTTTTCGGAGACGCCGAAGTGCAGGAATTTAGTCCCGCAGGAGTTCTTTTACGTACCAGTAAATCTACCGACACGAGGCTGTCGTATGTGAACACCTTCAAATACCACCGGACTGAGCTAGGAGCTGGTCGGAAGGCCAGCGCCTCAACCGTCTGAGCCACTCAGCCCGGCCCCGATATTTTGTATGATTGTGTATTCAAGCTTACGTGTGTATAATGTCACTCTACGAGTGAAAGGCCAAGAAGCTTGCGATGTCCAATTACTTTTGGTTCTCCGTGCAGATATTGTAGGGTTGCTCAGGCGTGACAGTAGAAAGAGCAAAGGAAGTTGGCAACGGGTTTAATGGTTTGACAGGTGTGTGACTAATTAGGAGCCCGTCAACTGGGAGAGGCATCTGGAGCAAGATAGGTATAAAGTTGCTCAGGCGTGACAGTAGAAACAGCAAAGAAAGGAGTTGACAACGCATTTCATAGTTTGACGTGTGTGATTAATTAGGAGCCCGTCAACTAAGCTGAGTGGTTCAGATGGTAGATCGCTGCCTTCCTAAGACAAAGTTGGCACGTTCGAGCCGGTAAAATTTGAACGTGTCGTGACGGTAGATTTACCAGCATGTAAAATAACTTTCGTGGGACAAAATCCGGAACCTCGGTATCTCCAAAAACCGTAAACGCAGTTACGACGTAAAACGATACAAATTATTATTTTACAAGTTGCCTGATGTCGCACCGACACAGATAGGTCTTATGGCAACGTTGGGTGAGGAAAGGGCTAGGAGTGAGAAGGAATCGGTCGTGGCCTGAATTAAGGTTCAACTCCAGCATTTGCCTGGCGTGAAAAGGGAAACTACGGAAAAACATCTTCAGAGCTGCCGACAGTGCGGTTCGAACCCACTATCTCCCGGATACTGAGAACATTTCCTGAAATGTCTTTTTGTTCCTGTAATTTCTAAACTTGGGTCAAATTATAATGAATAGAAAGTAGACTCTTAATTAGTGCCTATAAATGAATACTTTAACCGTTAGGGCCTATTTCACGATACATGCCTGTTCAAGTACCTAATAAATTATTCTGTCTACTTTTTTTTTTTACAATTGGCTTTACGTCGCACCGACATAGACAGGTCTTATGGCGACGGTGGCAAAGGAAAGGGCTAGGATTAGGTAGGAAGTGACTGTGGCCTTAATTAAGGTACAGAGCCAGCATTTGCCTGGTGTGAACATGGGAAACCACGGAAAACTATCTTTAAGCTGCCGAAAGCGGGGTTCGAATCCACTGTCTCCCGAATGCAAGCTGGTAGTTAGGTGACCGAAACCGCGCAGCTATTTGCTTGGTCTTTTCTACATTTGGTTTTTGTTTCGGTTTATCTCGTTGGTCGGCAGAGAGAAACAGGCCAGACGGAACAATAGGCATTTAATATGTACTCTTTGCGTTCTCCTTCAACTTATCAGTAAGTAGACCCTCTGCTGTACGGCAACTTCCTGCAGTGAATAGATAAGCCGTGACGCCGCGTTGAGTTTTCCTTTCTTCTTCGACGGTGTGGAAGATGGTTATGTTTTATACAAAGAGGCGAGATTCTGATACACTGCCATCTATCACATTATCGCTGGAGGCCAGAGAGCTGCTGCTACTGAAGGCAGTGGAGATGGTGGCCAATACAGAAACAGGCCTGGATGAAGTTCCTGGAGATACGGGCAAAGCCTTCAGGACCAAACTGAGGAAAATACTGCAATGGAATCGTGACTAAGAAGATGTAAAGCAAATAATTATGTTTTCGGGGGGAAATTCTTCAGCCAAGACATTAGGTCTGTCGCCAGTGGAAATGCCCTTGTTGAAGTATTGCACATATCCGACTCCTTGGCGAATGGTCAGCGATTCCCGGCCGGATCGAGTATTTTAACTTCGTCTGGTTAATTTGTTTGATACGGGGGATTGGATGTTTGTGTTCACAAGTTCATTCATAATTAATAAGAAGAAAAAGGCGAAATTGTAGCTGGCTGCATGGTCGACAAAACCGAAAGCCAAAAATTACATTTGGAAAACGTATTGCCTCTCGTGAGGCTGAGAGTATATTCTTTCGATTTAGAAATATCTTGACTGAAACGAGGCATAAATTTACACGAGAATACCTTGAAAAACACACAGAAGTCGTAATACGTTGTTTCACTCGATCTTCACTCTATCTAGGACTAATTAATATTAACTGAAATCAATAACAAACTGGCACTTCCAAATACAGTAAAAACCTCTATTTAACATTGTTCAGGAGATAATTTAAATGCTAAATTATTAAGCGATTAGTAATAGATTCATTGCAAGAGGAAGGTTTCAACTTGCTAAACGACACCAATGTCCCTACATATATTTGCTACAACAGCAAACGCACTATAGATATCGCCCTCATAAGAGGAGAAATAAGAGGGGATATCAATCCACTTTGGAGAGCGTACCACACACCAATAAGAAAACACATTCCAATGACCATCGACATACAAAGTGAATGGAAGGCAAAGAATAAACAAGAAAGGAGACCACTCTCAAGGAGATTGGATGTTAGAAAGGTGGAAGAATGCCAAGAACAGATGAAACAAATCAAAACACTAATCGACAACTCAAATGTAGAGGAAGCAGTGCATGAACTGGAGAAACTCTTAACACAAGCAGCCAGCCCCAGGAAAGTGCGAAGAGCAAAAGCATGGTTCGATCAAGAGTGCTTCCTATTAAGGAAAGAGGTGCTTCAAGCTCTACACCGACCAAAATCGAACATCGAGAATCATACACTCATACACCGAGAAAAGAAGATGCTACAAAACACTAATACGGGAGAAGAAAACGGCATACAGGAAAGAAGAAGGAAGAAGAATAGTTGAGGAAGCCAGGAGAGACCCATTCATAGCAATCCGCCCTCGAAAGCAAGCACAGATCCACTACATCACCATGGAGGAATGGACGAGACATTTCAAAGACACCCTCAGCAAAGAAGGAAGAGAAGGAACACCGGAAACCAACCAAGTGCATACAACGCATGAGACGGCTGCATGGTCCCCACTTACTACAACTGAGGTTCAAACCATTATTGAATCCACAAGAAAGAAAAAACCTGCAAGACCGGATATGCTATACAATGAATACCTTAAAGACACGGCTTATCTACTAGGACCAGTTTGGACGAAACTTTATAATAAATGCATAGAAACAGCTAAAATGCCAGATCAGTAGAGACAATCAATAGTAAAGGTAATTTTCAAAGGGAAAGGAGACCCGAAGGACACAAATAATTACAGAGGAATAGCCCTGGAAAACTATCCTTTTAAGGTATTCACAAAACTAATCACAGAAAGAATAAGGGACACAGTAGAAGAGCACCTCCCAGAATCTCAATTCGGGTTTAGGAGAGGAAGATCCACTCTCGCAGCGGTGGAACTACTGCTAAATAACACATGGGAAGCCATCGAAAAGAAGGAAAAATACTATACAATATAGACTTCACAAAAACTTTTGATCTCCTGGACCGAGCATTAGTACAAAGGAAACTCGAGGAAACTCTGGGAAGAAACAGCGCCTGGACAAGAATCACAAATTCCATAAATGAATGGAACAAGATAACGATCTCGGACAGCCTAGACCTTTCAGAACCAATAATTCAAACAAATGGTGTACTCCAAGGGAACCCACTAAGCCCTCTGCTGTCCATCTTGGCAGCGAAGGACATTATGGAAATTGCACAAAGTGAAGATGTAGCAGCATACGCCTATGCGGATGATATTGTGATTGGCTCAGAAAGCTTAAAGAAACTGCAGAACACTATAGACGAAGTGAGAAAATGGTGCATTGAACATAAGTTCGTAATTAACACTGAGAAGACGGAAATGATGGTGTTCAGATCAGGAGGGCACATGTCAAAATCAACAAGAATCACCTTAGAAGGGAAAATAATATCTATCACCAAAGAATACAAATATCTAGATATTACACTCCAGCCGTCTGCAAAATGCTTCACTAAGCACATAATAGAGAAAGCGACACAAGCAGTTAGAGCGATAAACGAAATAAGCTTCATCAGAACACTAAATCTTGACACAGCAATGGCGCTCTTCAAATCGAAAATCGTTCCAATACTTACATATGGTATTGAAATTATATGGACACACTGAACCCTTGGACTTACCATTCCATCGTTGGTCGGCCACAGCTGCTACAGCAGAGCAATATTGAACTCAAATCTTGGGTCGTTGCGGGAAGAAATTCGGTCACGATCTTAACCAAACGATGGGGTTCAGAAGAGAGCCTAACTACTTGAAATGAGGAGCAAATATATGCTTACTAACTTTTATTAAATTCGAAATGGCACGACAACATTATTATTTTATATAAATCATTGAAATAAAAAAATATAAATTATTTATTATTGAATGTTTCAAACGCAGTCACATTGCATAGCGTTGATTTTTTCTCACAATATCGAAGAGTTGCTTCGGGGAAAGTAATAAATTAGTGGACAGCGAAACTAAAAAACTGAAAAAGGAAAAACCTGAAAACCGGGCACCTATTATTCCAAACGAGAACTGAGAATTAATCCACACGATCCGTGGAAAATCTGACTTTCAACAAGTAGAACGCCTGATTTCCTCTCAATTAAGGTTATCCACCAGTCAAATACCCTTTCGGATACGGAACACCCGCCGAATGGACCCTTAATCGAACCAAATTGACTATCAGTTGCTTTGGATAGGTTGGGAAATATTATGGGAAAGCATGGTGTTCACTACGAGTTAACAGCAGCATTCACAATTGAAATAAAATTCCACCATGTATTTGTCATTCATGACACACTTAAGTGATAAAATAATCCCGATGCTAAATGTGCATCACCCAAACAGCTGTTCAGAAGGAACCAACAACACCACGATCCGCGAGGATCTTACGTTACGTCGTTCTGAAGGAACAAAACTGAGAAATGCAGGAAACACTTATTCATCACGCATTTAGAAGAAATGCCAAACACTGAAGTTAATTAAAAAGTGGTAAATCACTCGGAAAGTACTATTATCCAACCGATTTTCAGGTTAGAAATAGTTACGTTACGCTTAATAAAATTACCAGTCCACATTGAAAAATACAACAAACTTAAAAATTCTTTCCTTCTTAACAATGGCCACCATTACAGATCCATCTACTTATTGTTTGTCCCAACACACTACCTACAAAGTTATCACTTGATCGAACTCAAAATACGTATAAAATGCAAGAACGACAAAATTGAAAATAAAAATAATATTACTGGCTGACGAATCGAAATCGCATTTGCAACTCAAGTCTCACACTAATACATTGAGTGTCAATATGCACACTATCAAAGAAAAAAATGAACACCAGAACGCCAAATACTTAGTTCCGTAAAATAAAATAAAATATCGAAGTTATTTGAACTCAACACGCGTGGAGAACTGTAGTAAAATGTTCAATCACCATTAGCTCGATATCCAATGTTGGACAACCCTTATTTGCCGATAACGGTCCCATATCTTAGATCAACACCTTCCAGCTGTTGAGGGCTGCGAGCAAGTTTGGCTTCATTATTATCAAGCTAACACTCTTCATTTCGTATGTCACTACAGGCACTACATTCGGTCATGGCACTACGCAAAAACATCTAATCTGAGACTTGAGTATGTACAGCTGACATCCCAGACCTATCGTCGGGCTTACTTAAAGTCTGTACACCCTAATACTAATCTCTATGTACACAATACCTTCCTAATTCTATCGTCGAGCGTGAACTAGGACGTCTCATCATCAGTATACTCCTAGGATAACATGTGACGTCCTAATTCTCTTGTCGGGCGGACATTGGGTCATATACGCTTCCCCTGGCATATCAGGCGAACTAGCAATTTCAAACAAACCATGACATTTCAGTTGTAAACCTGGTCAGACTAATAACACACAACGGAACAACGTCTCTTACTATTAAACGAACGCAAGTCGGAAAATGCAGTAAGTCTCTATCTCGTTACAAAACGTGAACTCTTAAATAAATATTGTGTGGTGAGCAATCCCCCAACTCAAACACGACCTCAGCATGCGCAATGAAGTTTTAGGGAAGAAATAATAGTTCCCAACACACGTCTACCCTTTAGCGGATGTTGTCCAAAAATAATAATAATCATCACCACCGCATTGGAAACCCTCAAATCGCCTACCGTCATTTCCAAATATTTATATCCATGACTATCCAGTGAAACGAAATTCAATAAATTTACACGGTCACACAACACCAACCGTGTATTCTAAAAGCTCTTTCATCCTTGAGGTCACATTATCCTAATATTCATACTGACTTTACGTAACTGGTCGCTTGACTTTTACTACCAAGATTTTTAATCTTTACTAGAATCGATTTTCACTTGGGATCTTAATTAACATTTACTGTGCTTCGCACAATAATGATCTCGGACCGACCTTCTCCAGGTCCCAGCTTTCGGATTGTTAGCGGAATATACTACAGCCTGCCGCATAAAATCTCACATTTAATATACAGCCTGTCTCACAAATCCTTCCTCGGCAAACATAGCTGTCTCAAAACTCATTCTCCTCGCCTTTTCCCGGCGGTATTACGTAAAATCCAGGCTCCCTTTCACCTTCAATATTTCTACCACTCTCATTTCCACATATATCAGTGGATATAAATATAAATTCTTCGCTCTCAATCCATTTTTCTTATATTTCAAGACCCTTTTTCAAATTTCAATCCTCTTGTGAAAAACAATAACCATTATAAAATGCACCTCTTTATTTTACTGTTACTGCAACTTTCGGACCTCGAGAATACAAGAACACGCCGTGATTTTCCATATCATCGACATACACGATGTCACAAAATTTTTACTTCTCACGAATAAAACATAACTCTATCGAATTTCACTGGAATTTTTCTAAATGCCCGCAAACCTTGTAAAACATACTTGTTAAATCCACTTTTAACATAGGAAAATCTTATCCTGCGGTAGACATTATTATTATTATTATTATTATTATTATTATTATTATTATTATTATTATTATTATTATTATTATTATTAATTTCGACAAACATTTCTGAATTCAAACTATATTCGAAATTAAGACATTCGCCACGACTACTTTGCCATTATCACTTTCCTAATTTTCCTCACTTTGGACAATATCTCATAGAACATTAACACCAGATTTAAACGTCGCATTTTATAGTTTCTTGATATGAAATTTTACAAAACTAAAGATTTTCACACGTTGACCAAAATTATAACACTTTTCGCCTGATCATTATAAATATCACCCGACACACGCCTTGAAAAATTGGTTGGGACAAACAACAGTCTAACTACAACATAATACAAAATATAGACAGACCTGCATTGATGTCATCTTCAATATTCTGGCTACATTTAGCCAGCTGCCCTCGTGCTTAGCCGCACATGGCTACAAGGAACATCATCATCTTATATATATCTATCTTACAAATACTGCCTTTTCACACGTTATTAAATGACAACACAAATCACGCACTTCCTTCGTTATGATTTGTACAGCAAACCTCCTTCGTTCTACAGTCGACCGCAACTGTCTCCCTTCTCCCCAGACTCGGCTTTCATTCACCCTAATACAACAGGTGTTCCACAGATAACGAAATCAGAACTACTCTGACTAGCTTCCCAACTCCCTTAACAATTTCCAACACACACGAGGTGATACAATAAAATCAGCTATGTATTTAAACAGGCGCCTATGCTTTCACAGTTTTGTCGGAGAAAGTTCAAAAAAATTTCTATCACCTTCCATTTTTAACAGTAGATGTGTACCATAGCCACGAACATGTACTAAGTTATTTGGAGATCACATTATACACTTTTCTGTCGGCGATGGGCGTGAGCTTCCGCTGCTTCAGAAACCAGACAGACACTGAGAAATATGCAGAGGGAGGTTTCTTTTATAGTCTTATGGGGTAACGCCACTCACACCACTAAGCTTGATTATGCAATCTGCTAATTTCGCGTCCAATAGACCGATTTTCATGAAACTTGTTCCATAATTCCGGACAGACTTGTGATTTATTTAGATGTTAATCTCAGAATTTTACCACACTCGCAACAGGCGAAATAAATTATTTCTGCCCGGGCGTTTCGCGGGTTTTCTTCATCCATTGACCTTGGCACGTGGAGCTAGTCCACTGATCGGGCGCAGATTTGTACCTAGGCTTAACTACATTTATATTTACCCTGGGGGTTCTGTCTTCACGTAACGTTTAAGAATAATTTAGATTATTTATTTCTGTATTTACTGTGTTGCCAAAATCTCTCGTTACGAAGAATTCCATGAATTTGGAGATTTATTGAGTGCCTCGAAGTCCTCTGAGGTGTCACGGTATTTCACGAGCTTGCGGCTCAGCCCGCGACGGGTGAGTTCGTTCCCACGCGACAGCGAGGCTCTTGAAATGCAACATGGCTGCTCTCAAAAATAAAAGTAGCTTGTTATTTGAAATAAATATTGAGAAAAATAAAAAAATAATTTTCTTATCGTAGAATTATGGGTTCAACACCTGAATGAAAAGAACTTAGCAACACTGGAAAGAGTTAAAGCAACATACATCAAAAGAGCAATCGGAGTGGCAAAAACAACAAGATCCAGATTAGTCTACCTTCTCGCGCGGGAAACTTTCCTCATAGAGGATTTAAGGACAATGTACCCCCTACCTAACACAACGGCATCGGAGAACCTACTAAGAACACTAATAAGGAAAAGAGAAGAAGTACCCACGGAATTCTATGGAACTGGGGCCATGATCGACCGTACATGGACAGCAGCAAATTTTGAGTCGAGGCACGTGTTTACAAGACTTGCAGTATATGGATTCCACCATGTCATTTGCGAAAACCCAACATACCACGAACCGTCAAACTCATGCAAGTGTACATTATGTGGACAGTTATGTGAACGATATCACTTAGAATTCTGCAACAAGAGGACTAGATCAGTCAGAGACTATGCGACCAATGGTGCAAGTGTTAAATTGTTATAACACCTTTCACTAATGTATGGCTATTTTGCTGCAATAAATGTTTTATTATTAAGCGATAAGAAAGGCAATGGATGCAATTACAATGAACTGCAATGTCATCCCTTTTCGAATTCTCCCTAGAAGGAGCCTTAATGGTATGGTTGTCTTACGAGAAGTTGTTTAAATGCGGGCTAGGAGGTACGAGGGGTAAGCATCGCTGCCGCGCATGCGCCCTTCTCAAGTCTCAAGGCCTGACAATAAACATCTGTTCCATCCGCGGTGACTCTTGCGAAGTGAGGTGCTGTCGTGAAGTTTCAAAGTGCTAGAGCAATTGTGCCTCAGCTACATGTTTACTGTATAACGAACATGTTGCACGAATATGCATTGATTCACAGAGCTCGCGTTGTCTGTCATGACTGATGTTCGTAGCTACGAGTGTGGTATCTGTTACTCGTGCCGTAGCTACAAGCTGCCGCGACTTCCCGTAACACAGTCAGGTTTTACATGTAGGCTCTTTCTTCTTTCTGCCTATGTGGTTTTTCCCTGACCCTTCAATACCATACCTTGATACTATCCAACCAACACAATCTCGCCTGGTAACGTGTCCGACATGGAAACAGGCAGATACTCCTTTGTATCACTTCCCACTCTACCCAGCTATCTCTTTCTTTTTAGAAATTAATAGCATGTCGGAGGCCATGTAGATTGAGTCGATGGTCACTGCGGGGGAGCGGGCTACGGCCCCCCCCCCCGTAAAAAATCCCGTAACACGCAGATAGTACATCCCGTTGCGGAAGACGCGACGAGTTCGAAAGCCTTCCTCACATATTATGGTTCTGTCCTAAGGGAGAGCTAATGAGAATCAACCACTACAATGCTGTGCATTCCGTGATCGCTGGCAGTAGCGGCGATTAGGGGGGGGCGACGGAGGGTGGAGAAAACATTAACATTTTTATTCCATTTTAGCCGTCTGAAACTAGGAATTATAGGAATTATTAAAGAAAAGCCTTTTGTACAAGCCCTGTTATATTATTAAATAATTATTTTCATTATTTTTTAATTATCAAAAAATTACTGGCGGAAATACGCAAAAAATATCGTTCGTTGCGGCTAACCGATTTGTATAGCACCACAGCAAGTAGTGGAGACTTTGCATGTGCTGTGAGCAAGGGCTCGAACCGCATTGTCGGCAGCCCTGAAGATGATTTCCTATTTTCTCGCCAGGCAAATGCTGGGGTTGTACCTTAGTTAAGACCATGGCCGCCTCCTTCCAAATGTTTCCTATCCCATCGTTGCCATAAGACCTAAGCAAAGAAAAAAAATCAATTAAGTAAAGTAAAGGACAGGAAATCCACCAGACAACCATACCGGATATAACCTGGTTGCTATCAATAAAACATAGCAAAAATATAAAGTGCATTGTCATAAATATTATTCTGTGTGAACTGATTAGGAGGCAGATCGGTTAATTCCCTAACAGGGGCGGCTATCTGTTGGATGTTATTTCTCTGTTTTGATAGTGTCTATTTGAACATTTTAGTGCATCTTTAGTTCCTCAGCTTATTAATAAACTGTCCGAATCGTTGGATGAATGGTCAGCGCACTAGCCTTCGTTGCAGAGGGTCCCGGGTTCGATTCCTGGCAGGGTCGAGGATTTTAAACTTCATGGTTAATTCAAGTGGCCCGGGGGCTGGGTGTTTGTGCTGTCCCCAATATCCCTGCAACTCACACACCACACATAACACTATCCTCCACCACAATAACACCCAGTTACCTACACATGGCAGACGCTGTCCACCCTCATCGGAGGGTCTGCCTTACAAGGGCTGCACTCGGCTAGAAATAGCCACACGAAATTATTATTATTGATAAATTGGTTCATCTGAGATTGCATCTTATATTCCATGATTAATATACTCAGATAAATGTATTTCCTAGTGTCAATGTTTAGCGCCTATTTCAGCTGCCTAAAACAGGATTTTAACGTTTGAAATAGAATTGTATGGCTTTCTGATATTAACATTAGCCTACGGTAAGTTTACACAATTATATTTCATTACCGCCCCGTCAAGATCTGAGACATGTAAAAGTTACCAAATAAGATATGAATGTTTTATCGCATCAAATTTACCTTCGAAGGGTGTTTAATATCATAATTTCGTAATTACCCATGTACGGGCTAACTTAATGATTCCTGCAGGCACCGAGCTCGATAGCTGCAGTCGCTTAAGTGTGGCCAGTATCCAGTAATCGGGAGATAGTGGGTTCGAGCCCCACTGTCGGCAGCCCTGAAGATGGTTTTCTGTGGTTTCCCATTTTCACACCAGGCAAATGCCGGGGCTGTACCTTAATTAAAGCCACGGCCGCTTCCTTCCAATTCCTAGGCCTTTCCTATCCCATCGTCGCCGTAAGACATATCTGTGTCGGTGCGACGTAAAGCAAATAGCGAAAAAAAAAAGAGTCCTGCAGGATATTTTAAAGCAGTCCTCGTGTTCATTTCTGTTAATTGAACGTTTTTAAATGATATAAAGACAACTGAGCAAAAGAAAAATAAACAAGTAAATATCAAGTACATGTCAAAAGACAAAGACAAAGTCACCTCCGTACAGGCCATGAAGGCCCTTGGAGGAGTGGAAGGTAAAGGCTTCCACCATTGCTAACCGCGCTACGTGATAGGGTAGAGTGCTCCCAGGAGTTAACCTGGTACTCATTTTTGGTGTAGGCTGAGTGAACCCCAGGGCCATATGCAACTCCGGAAGTGGAAATCTCGTTTCTTAAATTTTACGAGTTCCTGACGGGGATTCGAACCCACGTTCTTCCGGGCGAACCGAGCACGCCTATACCGCCTCGGCCAGGTAGCCCCTATCAAGTTGATGTACACTGTGAAATGAATCCCCGACATACACAGCACAACATGACATTCCTTTTTATACGTCGAATGATGGACTATCCGTGCTTTTCAGTCACACTGTTGTCGCTGTTAACCGATATATCATCATCATCATCATCTGTTTACCCTCCAGGTTCGGTTTTTCCCTCGGACTTAGCGAGGGATCCCACCTCTACCGCCTCAAGGGCAGTGTCCTGTTAACCGATATATTCGGCAGTTAAATGTGTATCCAATACATTTTCTGTATAAAGAGAATTTCCTTCATTCCACAACTTCGAAAATTGCCAGATGTCCCAGGATTTTCTCGGCATGGCGTGTAATATTTCAACAAAACAAATGTACCAAATGAGAAAAATAAGAAAAACGCAAAAGTGGTTAGTGTGATTAGCTGCCACCCCTGAAGGCCCGGGTTCGATTCCCGGCTCTACCACGAAATTTGAAGTGGTACGAGGGCTGGAACGGGGTCCACTCAGCCTCGGGAGGTAAATTGAGTAGAGGCGAGTTCGATTCCCACCTCAGCCATCCTGGAAGTGGTTTTTTGTGGTTTCCCACTTCTCCTCCAGGCAAATGACGGGATGGTACCTAACTTAAGGCACGGCCGCTTCCTTCCCTCTTCCTTGTCTATCCCTTCCAATATTTCCATCCTTCCGCAAGGGCCCTGTTCAGCATAGCAGGTGAGGCCGCCTGGGCGAGGTACTGGTCATCCTCCCCAGTTGTATCCCCGACCCAGAGTCTGAAGCTCCAGGACACTGTCCTTGTCGCGGTAGAGGTGGGAGTCCCTCGCTGAGTTCGAGAGAAAAACCAACCCTGGAGAGTACACAAATAAATAATAATAATAATAAGAAAACGAAGATAAACTATTTCAGCTCTCGTTTCAAAATACATCGCACAAACTAAAAGAATAATACCTACTCCATTGTGCTGATTTTAATATGTCAGCCTTAACCCTTTGTTGCATTGTGTAACATATATGCAACATAGGTTAACAAACTGTTTTGCACGCCTCTGGTGGGCACTTCATGAACCAATGCATATTCCACATGTGTTCTAAGATGTTTGTATAATACCCTTGAACTTAGTTACTCATAGGTTGGCTGTACTGTGGCCTTAGAGTAGCATATGGTATGAGATGGAAGAGCCTACACCCCTTTGTTGCATGATGTAGCATATATACAACATAGATTAACAAATTGATTTGCACGCCTCTGATGGGCATTTCATGAACCAGAGCATGTTCCACATGAGTTCCAAGTTGTTTATAGAATATGTTTGACCTTAGTTGCCCATTTGTATATGTTTTATGTAGGAACTAGTTAAATGGAAACCGTATCAAAGAGAATGTTTATTCATGATGTAGCATATGTGCAGCATTATTGGCATTTTTTTCAATATTTTTCCCGTTCTATAAACCTTATGGAAAGTCCAAAAATAACTTTTAAACATGAAAATAAAAAAATCATGCATTAAAGGGTTAACACGTTGGTCGACTGCTTCTGAACCTCCGACAAACCTCTGACTGAGCGCGAGGGACCGGTTTAATACGGGAGAATACGGATAGTGGTGCTTGAGCCATATTACCGGTTCACTCATAGGAGCAACCACTCCGGATCAAAGCACTAATATCAGCCTCGCATAACCAGTCCGACTTTTCCACAGTGAAGCATGATGAAGCTCTCCCATACGTAAGATGAGCTTGCGCTGCGGGTTATGAATCCCAGACTGTTGCCAATGTCTATACCAAACTCTGAAGTAGTACTGAAGGTAACCTAAAAATTTCACGCAATTATCCTAAATAGTTTTTAAGATTTAACATTTAAGTTAATATTTGTTGATGTACTTGTCACACCTACTCTCACTGTTACTATTAAATGGCTGGTACACGCGTGCACATAAATGGTGTCCTGACATAAACAAGCAACACTTTCCCACTCCAGTACTGAAAACAGTGCGTGCGTGACCATATTCGTTACACCAGCTGCAAAAAGATTTTTTAAATACAAGCAATCGTAGCCCACTACACTCTGTAAAGTCAACATTACCATTTTATGAACTTGATAACTAAGTGGAAATATAACAAGCAAACAGACCAAACAAGAAATAAATAAATTAAATAAATAAATAAATAAATAAATAAATAAATAAATAAATAAATAAATAAATAAATAAATAAATAAATTGTAGGTAATAACGAACTTTTGAAATTAAAACGTACATGAATGATTTTTGGAGGTGAACTCAGCTGTATATTTGCCCAGTAGCTGGTACTCTGCAAGCGGGAAGGGGGTCTCAAATCCAGTCGGTATTTGTAATGAGAAAGAGAGTTTGGTGCACCTTTAAGAATTCCTCCGATATGATATTTTGTCATTCTGCCAACCGTTTTGACCACTAAAGTGAGCAGTAAATAACGAGATAATTAATTTCATGTCGTTTAGTGACAGAGTGGTCTGTCCTGAATCATGTCGACAATATTGCCATCCTCATTTAAAGGTGAACTCCATTCTTCTCTCCTGTGTAGCAAAGTAGCGAACAGTTCTTTCAAACAATGAATCTTTCTGGCGAACGTCTTCCAGTAATGCTGCTTCAATGGAAAGCAGTGCCAAGCTTGAAAATCTTTTTTTTCTTCCGTTCTGTTCCTTGAGTAGGTTTTTATTCTTTTTAAAGGTTAGAAGGTCCTTACCACCAACACAGTAGACACGGGTATGGTACAAATGATCGTAATTAACTTAGAAAGTTGTGGGGAACAACAAATTAATAATCGTTCTGAAAAGAGGCTCATTCATTCAAATGGACTCTTTTCATCAAACTCCTCGCTACTGTAGAACACCGTTAGTTCGTTTCTCAACCTAATTTCATCGAAATGGCCAGGGTATGAATTTAGAAGACTAGAAATTTCAGCTTGAGGGATTTTTCTGATGGAATGGAATGGAATGGAATGGAATGGAATGGAATGGAATGGAATGGAATGGAATGGAATGGAATGGCGTATGGCTTTTAGTACCAGGAGTGTCCGAGGGCATGTTCGGCTCTCCAAGTGCAGGTATTTTGCGTGTGATTTGACTCCCGTAGGCGACCTACGCGTCGTAATGAGAATGAAATGGTGATGAAGACGACACATACACCCAGCCCCCGTGCCAGCAAAATTAACCAATTATGGTTAAAATTCCCGACCCTGCAGGGAATCGAACCCGGGATCCCTGTGACCAAAGGAGAACTGACCCCGATCGTGAGTTTCGAGACTGGATCAGGTAAGGAAACCTACTTTTACTAATCCTCTTCTTGCAATATGTGAATTTTGATACTGGTGACTTCTGAGACGACGGGATGAGAATAACAGCAAGTTTAAATGTGCTGCTATTTCGATAGGAGATGTAATTGAGAACAGAAAACGAATATACACTGCAACAGATAAAGCTCAACATGATACGTATTTGACGAGATTACTGGGCCCTACTGCACCGCGATGAACAAGCTGTTCTTCTCCGAGATCTACTCCCTGAAAGGTTCACTGACCTTCAAAACCGTTACCAGTACTCACTAGGAGGACCGTCCGGCTCCATGACTAAATGGTTAGTAGGAGCAGACTGGTTTTTTTTTTTTTTTTTGGTTTCTGTTAAAAAGTTACAGGATTATTTAAAACAGGTATTCAGTCGGTAAAACGCATGATCATTAAAAGGGATCAAAAATGGCCGTGGCATAATTCCACATGAACATTATAGGTTTGAAACGGGTACGGAGAAATGTATTCCACTACTTAAGGGAGGTAAACCCCAACGAACATCAATCAGTTACTGTTCGTACACAAGGATTGCATGAAAACAAGAGCAGAGAAGTGAAAGTTTCAATGCATTAAGAATGTCAAGCTAGGGGCGGGTGTTATGGCGATGTTATTGCAAACTCAGTTGTATTCTTCTAACCTCATGTAACATGATCTTGTGATCATTTACAGAGTGAAGCTTTCGACGCGTTTCGAAATTTAATTTACAGTTCGCTTTTAGCAGTTGCGGAATGGAAAGCAAACGTTCTGGATAGTTTTTGTTCAACAGTGATTAGTATGTAGCGTTTAAAATAGTGAATAGTTTGTACCGCAGAAGAATCGTCGAGCTAAAATCCTTTATACCAGGTGTATCCATACACTACCCACAGGAAGTATTCGTACACCAACATTTTAAAGTATACCTTGTCCTGTATATTAAACACCATGAACTAATATTTTTTTTTTTTTTGCTAGGGGCTTTACGTCGCACCGACACAGATAGGTCTTATGGCGACGATGGGATAGGAAAGGCCTAGGAGTTGGAAGGAAGCGGCCGTGGCCTTAATTAAGGTACAGCCCCAGCATTTGCCTGGTGTGAAAATGGGAAACCACGGAACTAATATAAACACATCCAGTGAGACAAAAGTATACAGAAAAGACACCTTGCTGTACAATTGGTATGAGATACACAGCACTCAACGTAATAAACAAATAAACTCGACTTTTAACACAACAAAAAGTATTCGTACAGTACTAGATAATTCAAACACTTGCCCAAGTCTTTGTTCAAACACAGTCTTAATACTTTGTATGCATGCCTTTAGCTTTGATGACCTGTTCCAGACGTCATGACACTGAGTTAACTAAACGTTTGGTGTACTCTTCAGATATGCTGGGCCATGCATCTGAGAACACCTCTTTAAGATGTTCTTTACTAGTAGGATGGCGTTTTTGTAATATTTGCCAAGATGATCCCTCAGGTTCTCTATGGGATTGGGTTCTGGACTCTGCGGTGGAGTGGCATGCATTGTATAACAACCATTCACGGGTTATCATGGCACAATGCTTAGGATCATTGTCCTGTTGTAAAAGGAAGACTCCTTCCAGATGAAGCTGTGTGAACTGATACTTAAATTATGGCGCAACACATCTATGTACTTCCTGGCATCCATAATACCATCAATAAATGCCAGGTTTCCCACACTATTCGCAGCCATGCAGCCCCAAACCACACATTCGCTCCTCCGTGTTTATGTGGGGGTTATGTGTTGAGGTTTAAGTTCGGTGTTTGGCTTCCGCCATACCTTGCTGCTCCTACCAGTCCCACACTGTATAAACTTCGCTTCCTCAGAAAAAATAATGGTGTTCCAAAAGTCCATTGTCTTTTCACAATTCTCTTTCGCGAACTGTAGGCGCTTCTGCCTATTTCTTTCACTTATAAGTGGCTTCTTTCGTGGACATCTACTGCGCAAGTTCGTACTGTGCAATACATTCCTTATAGTTTGCACACTCACAGTTTTGTTGGGCCTTGAAGCGAGTTCTATAGCTGCGTGGCTTCTTGTAATTGGCACATCTCTCATCAAGAAGTGCAACGGGCAAGTTGGCCGTGCAGTTAGGGGTGCACAGCTGTGAGCAAGCATCCGGGAGATAGTGAGTTCGAACCCCACTGTCAACAGCCCTGAAAATGACTTTCCATTTCTTCCCATTTTACACCAGGCAAATGCTGTGGCGGTACCTTCATTAAGGCCACGGCCACTTCCTTCCCACTCGTAGGCCTTTCCTAACCCATCGTCGCCATAGGACCTATCTGTGTCGGTGCGAGGTAAAACAAATTGTGAAAATAAGAAAAAAGATAACCTAGTACAAATGGATGGATCCAACATTTTTCACATGGCTGGAATCAAAATCAGGGAGAGGAGCAGTAGAATATGGGTCGGCTCTCGTGGAATATCTATCCAAGTTGACAGTACCTTATAATGTCCGACTCCATGGCTAAATGGTTAGCGTGTTGGCCTTTGGGCACAGGGGTCCCGGGTTGGATTCTTGGTAGGGTCGGGAATTTTATCCATCATTGATTAATTTCGCTGGCACGAGGGCTGGGCGTATGTGTCGTCTTCATCATCTTTTCATCTTCATGACGACGTTCAGGTCGTCTATGGGAGTCAGATCCAGAGACCTGCACCTGGCGAGCCGAACATGTCCTCGGACACTCCCGGCACTAAAAGCCATACACCATTTCATTTTCATGCCTTATAATGTCCATACGTGGAGCACAGAATACGAATAGCCATGCTATTCACATTCTACTATTTTGACTTCCCAATAAGGCACCTGACCATTTGCTTTTAATATGCTTGTTCTTCCCCGTCGGACGACATAATTTTCTCCTAGCTGACCGGGTGTTTGGGAGCCTGGAAAAGAACACTAAACAACGGACCATTACAACGACAAAAGAACAGTATTATGACATTCGAGAAACATGGTAATGTCAATGTCCTAGGTTCAGACTGAGTTTTTGTTAAAATGTTTGAGGATTATTACAAAAGAAGGTATTCAATCGGTGAAACGCAAAGGTAATTAAAAAGGGTCAAAAATGGCCGTAGCATAATTATACCTGAACATTATAGGTTTGAAACGGGCACGGAGAAATGTATTCAACTACTTACGGGAGGTAAACGACACTAGACGAAAATCAATAATTTACTCCTTCGTACGCAAGGATTGCATGAAAATAAGAGCAGGGATGTCAAAAAGCTGGTCGAAAAGCAATTTGGAAAAAGTGGAGTGAATTGTTGGCACTGAACTTTTATCGGTTGTGCGCTAATGGTGAGGATGATGTCTTTGTTGATATTTAGTGGTAAGCTAATTTAATGCGTTAGTAGACCGTTTGTAACAAACATTATGATCATCTACAGACATTGTGAAGATACTAAATGTGATTGATTACAGTAGGTGACATTGTGGAGGAACGGATTGTGATTACATCGAACACGATGCGCATTAAAGCAGTTTCCTTGTTAATTAGAGTACAGCGTATCCCAAATTGTTACAAAAGTAGCTAAATCCATTATGTATGGTTGCTGTTTTTGTGCGTGCTATTTCCTCATTCCATCAGAAAGGGGTTATGTCCGGTGTATCTAAACGAGCAGGGCTATTTTTGCGGTACCCGAGCAAAAGGGACTATTTTCATTTTGTTCATATTTACTGTATTGTACCGTACCCAGGGGTAAATACCCGCTAGGACGATGCCTCCATTCCTGTATGAACATCCAACTAACTCAGGGTTGGGCAGAGAGTGGGTTGGTTGTCGATTGGGTCAGGATAAAAAGTCGAAGTTCTACTCTAAAATAGCAATCAATGACAGGAAATGGAGGTATAAAACGAATGAGAAACAATCATAGGGGGTAAGATGGATTTATTAATAAATATCCCCGATCAAATCACATGAAAATAATTAAATCAACAAAAAATAATAATTTGTAAAAAAATGAACTCAAAGTATTGAAATAAGTCGAAATTAGAAACGTTAATTGAATGATTATACAAATTTGACATTAAAAAAAACAAGTTCAACGAAGAACATTATATAAATCAAGACTGAGTTTCTTCTTATAGTCCAATGTTTATATTGTATGGCAACTGTTGTAACCAAGGTTGAAGTTTACAGAACACAACTTTTATTTGCTTCACTTTATGATATTTACACAAATAACTGAAATTTATTTTGAAGCAAAAAAGAATATTGAATCTTGAGAAAAGTCTGTCTTTATACAATATGTACAGGTTTACAGTCTTTATATACACTTCTATCTTGAAAAGATAGTCTTTGTGAATTGACACGTTGATAGTCGAGAACTATCTGGCACACTAACATAAATGTCTTTGAGAGTCCTTGTTTGTTGAAGTGCCTGAATTCCTAAAAAGCAAGTTCAATTGATTGAAGAAATTCCACCTAGCGAAACTAAGGGAGCTTGCGTAAATTAGGGAATGAAAATGGCTTGTAAAAGAATTACGGAACATAGGCAGCGGAAACAGGAAGGGAGCGGTGACCAGAGGTGAGACCTCGTACTGCCAGAAATTCAGTCCACCTGGTCGAAGCACATTTTCAAGAGGAGTAGCCTCCGTGCTCGACGTAGGGTGTATTCTGGAGCTGGACACCGGGGCAAGTGGGCAAGTGAGCAGGCAGGGAGCTCCTATTTATAGTACACTCGATGGTCAGGCACGCGCACTGAGGGCTGCGCGTCGAAGCTAGCAGAATGATACACAGGCGCGCGTGCAGCTGGCTGGCGGAGCGAGAAGGGAGCGCCGGACATACAACACCCTCCCCTCCTAAATACGCCGGTACGGCGTGAAACGGCGGCGGCGTTGGCGGCGACTGCGATGCTGGGGCGGAGCTGCTGATTTCTCTGTTGTATTGTCCGGAGCTGGAACTGGGCGGAGTGGCGCTGTCTCGTCCTGAAAGGAACCCATTGTTATTAAATGATCTAAAGCGCGTTCAGCAATAGATTTATCTGGTTTAGCAATAGCATCAATAGCTGGACAGGGGCGGTAGCGCAGACGTATCTGATCTTGATGGCGGCAGATACGTTTCTCCGTAGTCTGTATCTCGTATAGACGATGACCCAAAGATCTGCAGATGACTCCAGGTATCCAGAGTGGGTTGGATTTGAATGTCCTGGTGTAGACCTTGTCGTTGAGGGAGAACTTCGTTGGTGAGGTCTTATGCTGGGCCGGAAGAGGCTGTAACAGAGAAAGTAAAGTTCTGTGAGGTCGTCCATGGAGCTTCTGTGCAGGAGTGATATTATCAGCGCCGGGTAGAGTTCTGTAGTTGTTTAGGAGTTGGAGCAAGGCTTGGTCTTGAAGTGCTAGGGGTACTGGACGTGATTTGAGGAAGCGAGGCTTAGCTCCGGATTTCAGCTGTATGTGAGCTGTATAGTCTTTGGCTGTTCCGAGTTGAGAGTCGAAGACTTCAGGAAACTGCGCTAGGAGAGCGGTAACATCAGAAGTAGGATGCAATGTAGATACGACGTTAATGTTGTCATGTATCTGGAAACCAAATAAGTTAAATAGATCCATGCCCATAATGTTTGATGCAGTGTAGTTGTTACCTACGAGAAGAGGAATGGCCTTCTGAATTCCTTTATAACTAGCCTGAAGCTTGATTTGACCTTTGATGTCAATTTTCTTCTTGTTAAATGTCACGAGCTGGATGTCAGCTGGAGAGCATGAAGGTGAACCTAAGTTGTGGTAGGTAGTCAGGTTAATAATAGAGACAGGTGATCCAGTGTCTAATTGAAAATCGACAGATCGATCAGAGAATGAGAGAGGAATGATGATTTTGTGAGAATCCTTTGTGGGAAGAATAAGATTGATCTGATCAACTTCCATGTCTTGGCGGGGCTGTATATGCTTCCGGCGTGCTGCAGTAGTCTTAGCAGGGCGGAGCGAACTTCGACAGACAGTTTTAATGTGTCCAAGTTTATTACATCGTTCACAAGTAGCTTTGAAAAAACGACAGTCACGACGTTCATGATGCTTGAAACAACCTCGGCAGGAAGGCAGGAGTTTCGAGGTGTTTTTAGAATTGGGCTTCCGTGTAGCATTACGAGAGGGAACCTGGCGAGAATGCTTGGTGGAGAGCGCCTTATCCGTACGGTTCACTGTAGCAGAGGACTTGCGAGCCTGAGGCGAGACTTGTGCAACTTCGTGTGGAGAAGCTATGGCTGCGGCAGTCGTGGTAGTAAGCTCATAAACCGTAGCAATACGCTGGACGTCTTCTAAAGAAGGGTTACTCTGCTTGACAGCGTCAAAACGTATTTTGTCTTCAGGAGTATGTAATATTATCATGTCCCGAATGAGAGAATCAGTGTAGGATGAACCACAACCGTCCTTGGAGCAGATGAACTGGCAGGGTTTAGCTAGACCACGCAATTCAGTTATCCATTCAGTATGTGTCTGATGGGGTTGCTTTCTGCTCTGAAAAAATTTGTAGCGAGCAGCCACTATGTGAGGAGCTTTGGCATAGTGGTCCGTGAGACGGGCCAAGAGCTGCGTGAAGGGTACCTCAGATAAGTGTTCTTCCGGACTTAAGTTACGTAGTAATTCACACGTAGCATTGCCAACCGAACTAAGAAATAGTGCGCGGCGGCGTAGATCATCTGTGACAGAATGGCAGATGAAATGCTGTTGTAAACGGGCTAAATAAACTGACCATTCTTCCTTAGCCGGATCAAAAGCAGAAAACGGAGGAATAGCTGATGGCTGTGTAGAGACAGAAATAGCTTGAATAGCCTGAAGTAATGCTGCCTGTTGTTGTTGCATAAACTGTTGTTGTTGCTGCTGTAAGGCTTGGAAGACCGTAGCGAGTTGTTCCGCAGTAGCCATTGCGAGATGCGTGCAAGAAAGAGTAAGGTAAGCTGTGTGTCAGAACTGGTTGGAGTGTCGTTGTTGTTTAGCACGTCGCCGTAGAGTTGACAACTGGGCCTGTTGAATTGTAGTGTCGTGTTTACCTCGTTGCTATAGAGTTGGCGATTGGGGCTGATGACGTGTAGTTTGTTGCTTTATACCTCGTCACCATAGAGTTGGCAACTGGGGTCGAAGAATTGTAGGTTGTTGCGTTTTTACCTCGTCGCCATAGAGTTGGCGACTGGGGCCGAAGAATTGTAGAGTTGCTTTTACCTCGTCGCCATAGAGTTGTGTTGTAACCAAGGTTGAAGTTTACAGAACACAACTTTTATTTGCTTCACTTTATGATATTTACACAAATAACTGAAATTTATTTTGAAGCAAAAAAGAATATTGAATCTTGAGAAAAGTCTGTCTTTATACAATATGTACAGGTTTACAGTCTCTATATACACTCCTATCTTGAAAAGATAGTCTTTGTGAATTGACACGTTGATAGTCGAGAACTATCTGGCACACTAACATAAATGTCTTTGAGAGTCCTTGTTTGTTGAAGTGCCTGAATTCCTAAAAAGCAAGTTCAATTGATTGAAGAAATTCCACCTAGCGAAACTAAGGGAGCTTGCGTAAATTAGGGAATGAAAATGGCTTGTAAAAGAATTACGGAACATAGGCAGCGGAAACAGGAAGGGGGCGGTGACCAGAGGTGAGACCTCGTACTGCCAGAAATTCAGTCCACCTGGTCGAAGCACATTTTCAAGAGGAGTAGCCTCCGTGCTCGACGTAGGGTGTATTCTGGAGCTGGACACCGGGGCAAGTGGGCAAGTGAGCAGGCAGGGAGCTCCTATTTATAGTACACTCGATGGTCAGGCACGCGCACTGAGGGCTGCGCGTCGAAGCTAGCAGAATGATACACAGGCGCGCGTGCAGCTGGCTGGCGGAGCGAGAAGGGAGCGCCGGACATACAACAGCAACAAGTGTACGCAAACACTGCCATGTGGTATTTCCGTATGGAGTTTCACACTATCGCATCCCAACGATACGGTTTCAAAGTTAAGTTAATCCCGAGAGTCGCCGAAATTACAATTAAATAAAAGTTACATTATATAAAAAAGTTACGACGAAAAGAAAAATAATTAAGACGCAATGGACGCTATGTAATTTATGCAAAATACTAGGGGCAAATCCTACACTATATTTACAACAATTCAAATAATCAAACTAAACATATATACATACATCGGATATCGAGTACAGTCTTAAATGCTACACTGCTTCTAATGTGAATCCCGGTTCACAGCAAAAGATCTACACACAACTAGATAAACCAACAACACTTCAGCACTCGGGCTGTTCCCTTTAAAAACAACGAGACAAGGTATACAATCACAAATAATAATGTAAAACATCATCCTGTAAGGGAAAAACATATAAATAACCCTTGATATCATGAAGAAAGCAATGGTCAACATTGCCTCCTTCTGCTGCGTTTGAGCGCTCAACAGCGCGGTCATCCGTCATGTACTTCCGGGTAGATTACGAGCTGTAAAGAAATATTGAACTCCACTATGCTAAAGATTGGATTTTGTCTCCCGAGGCCGCCACAAGGAAATACTGTCTCCTTCGCACATACAGATAAACACAGGCCAGGAATCAGCTTGCCATGAGATAACGCCTTTCATCAGCTACACGGAAACTCACGTATATTCATTCCTTCTTAGCATGCTTTGGCCATTTAACAACATCAGACTCAATAGTCTGGAATTAACACTGTCCATTCTGATCACAATATACACTCAGAAGACACTAGGCAGGCACACACATCTGCACAATACTCTTTATCTTGTCAGGCATACAATCAGCTTGCACCAATACATTATAATTCAGCATGCAATTTTTATCTCATAATTTCTCATGAATCCCACTGGCCTTTCCACATAATGAGACACAGTTCGAGTCCTTGGCAGACCATCAGGCAAACAGAATCCAACTTAACTTCAAAGATCTTATTTTAACAACGACGTTCTGCAGCTCCTTCAATCAGCTTCTGTAAAACCATGCATCATGCAAAATAGCTATACCTGTCTCTCTGAATAACCGAAATAAAATGAATTGATACGTGTTTGACGTAATATAAAAATGAACCTGTCGATCTAGCCCTTCTAGCATATTACACCCGCTCATGCAGCGGTCAGTGCCAAGTTATCCCGGTAGCTCTTGATTTCTTCTCAGGGTATTCCATTTTCCGCTCATAAAATCTGTGATTTTATATATAATTATTTTACGTGGTTTCGGATGAGAATCAGTCCGCTGGGATACGCATCACGGGAGTACCTACACGCACAAGAACGAACCTGTGACCGATAACTTCAAAAGGATCTCTTTTCGCTTATAAAACTAATCAATTGCTTATATTTACGAAATTTATCAACTAACTTACAAACTAGTCGTTACCCAAACAGAAATTAAAACACAGTCACTTACTAAAGGAAAAATATAAGATTATTTATTGACTAAATAATGTTCGATGTTAGATAAAGAGAAATCTGGGTAGTATTATCTGAGTAATAATTAAACATGAAGGATTAGAGTCTGCGCTGGCTCAAATAAAATAAAATAATTAAAGCTTAAAATGTTTACATTCTTTCTTAATTAATGTTCAAATTCATATTAATATATATATCAATATTCGTAGCCATGTTCCGAAAAGTATTTCATTTTCTCCAATTATATTCGTGAAATCACTGAGCAATCACGGAATGAAATAAAAACACATTGCGAATACTGTCACGTTAATTATTTAAAGTATTCTTACCACATTTAAGTCATCTCGCTGAGATAAAATGAATGGTTTGTTAACTTGAAAACGTAATAAAATTACATGGGAAAAAGTTAGATTGTAAACGTAAATCTGCTCATATTTTCACGTAATTATTTCCCAAACAAACTCTTGCGTGAGAATTAAATCGTAAAAGTGTTCTTCAACTTTCCATTCATAAATTATAATCATTCATAGATCTGAACTCTAATTATTTGGTCACATATTTCGAGTACGCACAAGTAACAACTTACAGGCTAAGACAATACCACCCTAAAGCCTACGACATATGGCTCCTAACTACCCATTATCATATTCTTCATATTTAAAATACTCCAATTGAAATCATAACTGCATGAAAAGAAATAAACATCTAACTAACTATTCAAGTAGTTTCCAATCCACACACTCCTCTATCAACGGCTCAATGTGCTCTAGCAATCTGCTCTTTCTCAATATTTCATATGTATACGAGCTACTCAACTTGTATGGATAGTATAGAATGAAATTATTACGTATTATATTGTAATGTCACCGCACCACAAAACATTAGATGTATACAAAGTCATGAATCTAGTGAACTGTATATCAAAGTACTCTCTTATACTCAGTACCTGTTATTCACCAAAGTCAGACATAAATATAACTGTCACGATACACAATTCTACCATAATACATGTCTATCTTACCTTAAAATGGTCATCTGCGCAATGTTCATACTTTGACATATTTTCTCCAATATAGCACAGAAACTCACCTTGTAATTCTAATACAATGTTATCTCGTCGAATAGCAATTCTTACAGTTCCCGTAGGACATAAACAAACCTCTAAACTTCACTATTCCTCAATATACTCCAATACAGAATCATATTTCAACGCGATTCCAAACTATATTAACATAACGCCGGCTTACATATAGCCGTATGCATATAGCCATTACTCCCAAAACTATATGCTAAACATTCAAGAATTGCCTTGTAAAATACGCAGTTAATAACCTTTATCTTAAGACAGTAGCACGAGTTCAATGCCCTCTTTCTATGAAGAAAGGAATACTTAACTTGACAATATTCATCGTATCGCGCAGGTAATTCGTGACGTAATCTATGTTCAGGTAAGCGATATTAATCGAAATTTCACTAATAAATTAGACTCATTGCTACTAGGTCTTCACAATCAACACTTCTTTCTTTTATCCAAACTAGTTTCCACTGTAAGTATGCAAGTGCGGTAATCTGTATATGTCATATTAGCATTCTAATTCTACACTTCCATCTTATCTTAAAGCCTTAAATATCTCACACTTCACTTTATAATGCACACGCGTTCTTAATTAATTCATAAACATCACCAAATATTCAGCACATGCCGAGTTAGATTGAGGGTGCAGATTACAAGAAACTACTCTACTAAAGAAATGTATGGACTTAGCTCGCCAGTTGCTACGTTTGGTCTGGTTGTTGCTCCATCCCTCGGTTGCAGTTAGACCCTCCGATCGGATCTGGATCTCTGGTTGGATCGCATGTTCATGGTCATCAGCTGGTCACATAGCTCGCCGGTCCACTCCTTATCGTCCGGTCTATTGGCTGGCCGGTGCTCATCCACGTCATCATGTCCACTGGTTGGCCGGTCCAATCATCCTCAGCTGGTCCTCTGGCTCGACGGTGCATATCCCCAGTTCAGTCCATCTTGTTAATTTAGCAGACAGTCATCATTTTGAATCTGTAGACAACGAAGAAAATTCCATTTGCGAAGTAATTAGTCATGATATATTCCATATTTCTATTATTTGTAGTAATCGTCGAAGTTTTTCTTTGCTTTGTAAAATTTCTCCGTAAATAGTTATTAAGTTTACTGCCACAGTAGTAACTATCTTCTCGTATGAAATTATCAATATTGTAAAATGGTGAATTCCTATTCCTTCGATCGTAGAGTGGCTGCTCACTAATCCAAGTCAGTCATATATCACCACAAATTATTTATTTATATAATTTTTCGCCTCTTTTCTTAGCATACACCGGTGAATAATTTAATCGTATGCTATCGCCGATTGTAAATAGTTAATATTCTCCTCAGTAGTTAAGAATATTCTTCAAATGTGTAGCTCCGCTCGTATCTGCGTCTTGCTTCTGCGAATGTAATTTTTTGAGTATATTCTTAAACAATCCTTCCGCTGCTATATTTTTTTTAAACAATTCAAAATGAGCCTCTACTGTTCTGCAGTGTCTTCGAAATTAATCCGTTCCGTGACGTACATAGCCTCCTATACGCTGTATTAATGTAAAGTTCATTGCCTTAGTAGATCGCATGGGCCATACCTTCTTACGCCGCCATTTTGTAACTGGTCCACGAGATGCGAACGGGCACATTTAATCCCCCGACACGAAGAAAATATATTGGTCACGATATATTTTCTCATTGTTAACTTGAATCTCAAATGTGACTTTGCATCTCGTATATTCTTTGCCATTCCGATATTATCTATTCGATTATCGAATATCAGCAGATTGATATCGATTCTGTCTTAGTTGCACTAGTTTGTTTACATGACCCGTAACGATGTATTTACAGCTGTATTTCTTCATTTCATCAGTCATAATAAAGATATTTAATCCTTCCTCCTGGCGTATTTCACGATGGTAGGTCGTTTATTGGCCCTAGGCTTTATTGTTTCTTAAGTTCTTATTACATATGCTGATTCTCTTGAAAGTACAACTTGATATTGCATGCATTATGTATGTTACAATATTTGCCATTTAAACTTGCTATTTCGTAAGCATTATTCCCAAGTACGCGCTCGATTCTGTAAGGACCATTGTATAACGGCAGAAATTTAGCACATATTTTTGCTGGTGCACTTGATATTGGTGCAGTTTTGACTAGAACTAGATCTCCTTGCTTAAAAGGTGCATGGAACTTCTTATTCCGTACTCTTCTTAATCGTTTCTGGAATTGTTCCTTGAGCCTCTGTTGGATCTTTAGATTCATTTCTTGGGGATCTGGCTTTTTCTCTAGCTGCATAGTAAAAATGCTGTCCCAAGTTCTCTGTGGGTGAACATTTTTATGGGCTACGCTAGGAATCTGGGCAATTGATTGATTAACGGTGTTGTTTAAACTTTCAGCTATGATGTCTAGCATATCTATCCATTTCCAATGTTGCTGACTACGATATATTCTCCCGAATTTAGCGATCTCCTTCATATACCTCTCTACGGGATTAGCTGCTGGGTGACGAACTGAGCATAACGTATGCTTGATGCCCTCATTTCTCATTCGTTCGCGGAACATAACTGAGGTAAATTTTGTTCCTCTATCAGTAAGGATCCTCTCAGGTTTTCCCATTTCAGGAAATGTCTTATTAATGAGGCCGTGTAAAACTTGTTTAGTATTGGCTCTCTGAATGGCTTGCAATGAAATATATTTAGAGAATATGTCGATAACCACTAGTATATATTTCTTTCCCTTTCTAGCAGTGGGCAACTTTCCAAAAATATCTATTGCATAAATTTCCTGAGCTCTAGATGGTATAATTGGGATCGGTTTATGACCGCATACGTAATTGTTATGCTTTACTCTCTGACACACATCGCATGTTTTGCTATGTTTCTTACTGATCTTCGTAATCCATTCCACGTGAATTTCTCCATTATCGTTCCAATGACCTTGTCTATGCCAGCATGTCCGGTCATCTTGTGAGTATGCCAGATTAATTCTCTTTGTAGCTCTTCTGGTATTACAATTCTTTTACTGTGGTTGATCTTGTCCACTATTTTCAGTAGTATCCCATCTACGATTTCATAGTTCCTTGTGAATTCTGGCGCTGGTTCCCTGTTCGCCAAGTTATCGATGATGATCTTCAATTTCTGGTCTGATTCCTGAAATTCTCTCAAATTTTCCAACTTTCTTAGCAGTTGTTCGTCTCGAGTATCCAATTCGATTGCTAGCACATCTTCTTCACTTTCACGTGGGTTTCTACTTAACGCATCAGCTAGGATGTTTTGCTTCCCACTACAATGTTTGATTTTTAGGTCAAAGTGTTGCGTGAATAACATCCATCGCGTTATCCTTTCGCTGATCATAACGGCTTTCAACCCAAACGTCAACGCCTTGTGGTCCGTCCGTATCGTCACTGGATACCCATAAATTATACGTCTCCATTGTTGTAATGCGTGCACTATCGCTAGTAGTTCAAGCTCAGTAGTGGTATAGTGTTGCTCATGTTTTCTGAGTTTCCTACTAGTAAATGCCAAATAAGTTCGTTTTTTGGTCTCGTTATCTTCTTGATATAGGCAGGCTCCTACACCAACGTGCGATGCATCAGCTTGAATTATGAATCTCTGTTGATAATCAGGATATCCCAGTTTGATACTTTTCTTCATCAGCTCTTTCATGTTGATGAAAGCTTGTTCTGCCTCATCATTCCACTTCCATTTATTGTTGATCTTTAGCAGGTTCTGTAATGGTGCAGCCGTCTCTGTGTAACCTTCACAATGGTCTGAGAAGAATACAGTCATCCCAAGAAATTGCCTTATATGCTTTACCTTTGTCGGCCTCGGGAAATCGCATATAGCCTTTATTTTTACGGGATTTGGTCTTATCCCTTCTCCATCGATCACGTGGCCTACAAAAAGTACTTGGCTTTGGCAAAATTTATATTTTGACAGATTTATTTTGAAGCCAGTTCTCTGTAAATTACTTAATAACTTTTCCAGTTTAACACAGTGTTCTTCGAAAGTAGAGCTCGCAAAGACCAGATCATCGACATAGCAATTTACGAAGTCCTTTACTTCACTCGTTAGGCTTCTATCTAGTGCCCTTATCAATACTGCCGAACTGACCTTTAACCCGAAAGGTAGGCGACAATAGGCATATGTTTGGTTATTAAACATGAAACCCGTTAACAACCGTGACTTCTCTTCAAGGACAATATGGTGAAATGAAGCCGTGCAGTCCATACTCGTAAAGTATTTCTGACCTCGAAATCTCTTTACAATGTCCTTAATCTTGGGAGCCTGACTATACTCTGGAATTAGTCTGGAGTTCAGGACACGAGCATCTAGGCACAAACGCAGTTTTCCGTTGTTTTTCTTTACAATTACTATGGGATTTAAGCATGGAGTGGTAGTCTTCACGATCAATCCATCAACTAACATTTCTTCGATGATTTGTTTAACTTCAGTGAAATATTTCTCTGGCACATCATATATTTTTCCCTTGTATGGCGTCCAGTCAGTAACTATCAGTTTGTACTTGTAGTTAGGAATCTGCCCAGGTTTATCACTAAAAACTTCAATATATTTATTTATGATGTTGTACAATGTTCGTTTTTCTTCTGCAGGGATTGCAGCTTGAGTAATAGCCTCCCAAATTTCAGTTTTTTCGCAGCTCTCCTCCTCAATTGCAACGATTTCCTCAATTCTCATGATTAATTCCGGCTCTATTTCTGTGCTAAGTTTTTCTTCTAGTCCTTGGCTCTCTCCATCTAATAGATCCACTTCTTTTCCCTCGATCTTCAACCACTCGTTCTCTTCAAGTGTGTTACTAATTTGGATTCTTTCTACAGTTCTATTTCCATCATTTTCTACTACCGGGAATCGAATTTCACCCTTTTCCATGTCAATTGTCATCCTAGAACTTATCACGAAGTCTATTCCAAATATGACGTTGTATTTTATTTTCTTCATAACCATGAATGGGTGCTCGAATTCATATTGTCCGATCTTTATACTTAAATAGGCTTGTATCTTGCACTCTACTGACTTGTCTGGAATGATACCTCGGATTTTTACACCAGATACAGGTATGATCGGTATCTCTATTTTCTGGCTTAGCTCTTGGAATAAGGTATATGACATTACACTTATGCTGGCTCCAGAGTCCACTAAACAGTACAACCGGGTGTCGAACACTCTCACAACTATTACTGGTAACTTGAATTTAGGTTGGGTTTCGTGACAGGTATCCTCTCTAATTAAATCCTCAGGTTGAATGTCCCAGTGATCTATTTGTGCTACTACCCAACTGCGAATTTTGACAACATTCTCAAACGGTTTAATATTTACAGTTTCGTGTCTAGTTAGTTCGTCATCGGCGTTTTTTTTCCGCTCAGATGGCTGGAAATTGTCTGTGTTCCCATGGCTCTCATGCTCTTTCCAGCCTTCTTCCTGTCTCCTTCGTTTATAATTCTGAAGTTCGAGACTTTCTGCGCCTTCGAGGTCGCCGTTTATATCCTTATTTTTGATGGCTTCCTCCCATCGGCTCCTATTTTGTCTCTGTTCCCTTAGCTCTTGGAGATATCGCCTGTTCTCTTCATTTTGACTATATTGGGCAGGTCTTCTCCTCTCATCGTATCGCCTCCTGTTCCTCTGATATGGTCGACTTCTATTGTTTCCATATCGAGTATTATTCCTATACTGGAAACTATTTCTATTTCCAATTTGCCCACATCTTCCGTGCTGTTGTCCACTGTACTGGCAATAACATTTCCTCGGTTCTTTGTCTTGGGCTCTGCTACAATTTTCTGCCCTAATCTCATCACCCTTATCTAGTCCGTGGTTGGTGATTTCGGGACTAATTGTATTAACTGCTTCTATTTGTCTAAGATTTCTGGGGTTCCTCTCTATTAAGCACGATGACGTTAGATCAATCTGTCTTAATCGTCTCTCCATGTCAATAGCAGTTTGTATGTCAGAGGCCGCTAGTAATCTCTGTATTTCAAGTGGTAATTGCCTGTGAATAGTTTTAATCGCCTCCAGTTCGCTAGGTGGAGAATCTAAGTCCTGAAAACGATGAAACTGGAAGGAGAAGAAATCGCTGTAGCGAGTTTGGCTTGCAGTCGAAAATTTCCTCGAGTACAGCTCTAATCTTAGCTGTTTCTGGATCTCATGATCCCGGAACTTCCTCAGGAAAGCTACCTTAAACTCATCATAGTTGTGGAATGTGTACTTGAAAGCCTGGAACCAAATGTTTGGGTTCCCGTCCAGATTTTTTTCAATAATTCGCAATTTCTTTTCCTCCTGAATCTTTCCTTCCTTAAAATATTTCTCCATGTCCCTAAGGAATTGCTTCGGTGAGGTCTTAGCCGAACCGTCGAAATGTTTCGGGCGGTCGTCGTAATTTTTAATGATATTAATTATCGTGCTTCCTTCACTCTGGTTACTACCATTTAACATTTCTATATCTCTTCTAGTTGGGTCGCTTATCCCTGAAGGTGTGTTCTCTCTCTCATTAATCTGTACTTCTATTGCTCTTTGCCTATCGCTAGAGCTTGAGGCCATAGATTTTGCCGTGTGTGATTCCATCTTCATCTCCTGTATTTCCCTTCTAATCTCTTTCATCTCCTCTTCTGTCTTCTCGATTTTTCGTTCCGATTCAACCTTGTTATCTTCTATCTTCTGTTTCAATTCGTCAATTTTCTGTGCTACTTTGCTTGCAGCTTGGTCATATTTCTCATCTAAGTCTTGTTGCCTTAGATTTAATCCTTGCATACCAGCTGTTATATCATTTATTTTCTCTTCTTCCAATTTTCGGATCGTTTCCTGGCTCTCTGTTACCATTTCATTTATCTTATTTATTTCCTCGTGCATCTCTCTGTTTCTATTTTCCATGGTTTCGGTTAACCTCGTCTGCATGTTTTGAATTTCATTCTTAACTTCATATACTTCCGATCGTGTTTTCGCTGTTTCTTCAGTCGCTTCTTCTTGTTTCTTGCGTAACTCATCGATCATCCCTTTGTGTTCATCTTCTATTTTTCTAACGAATTCTTCTAAAGTTTCTTTCTGTTTTAGCTGATCCTCTCTTCTTTCCTCTCTCATTTCAGTGATGCATCTCTGGAATCGTGATTCCCGTTCCTGTTCTTTCTCTTCTTGTTTCTGTTGCCATTCTTCTAGTTTCTTCTCTTGTTCCTTTTGAAACTCTCTAAACCATTCTTGTTGTTTTCGCTCCTTTTCTGTCCGTCTTCTTTCCTTTTCTTCTCTCTCCTTCTGTCTTTCTTCTTCCAGTCTTTTCAAAAATTCCTGGAACCATAATGGAGCTCCTTCTTGTTTCTCTTGTGCTCTTCTCATTTCCTCTTCCTGTTCCCTTCTTGTCTGTACTCTACCCTGTGTTGCCATTTTATGTCGAGTTCAATATATTCGTTACAATTTCTCAAAATTTCTAATAAGTCCTCTATTTTGTTAAAAATTTATATAATTTGCCTAACAGTTCTCTACGTTCACAGAATATCACATATAATATCACACACACCACAACAACTTAGTCTACTAGGTTTAAAACAGTTCAAAGTTTGCACTTTATGCACTAGTGTCAAGTTTTCAATTCACTAAATGATAATATAGATGGACCTTCCTGGAGATCGGCACCATCCCACCAGATAGACCATCAACAACCAGACCATGAGTTCAGATTTATGATTTCGATCTCATTTCGGAACACGTTACGAAATAAAGAAATTAAAATTCCGCTGTGCGGCATCCAATATTTATATGTATGGCCATCAGCCTTTACCATAATTAAAATCAACTAAGTTTCATTTCATATTAACTTAAAATCACCTTATCCTTCATTACTGTTGTTAAAGAAAAGCAATCATCTAACAAATAACAATAATTCCTTATCAATATTCTTCACAGGTCCTACAATGTGGTAATAAATAAATAAATTACTCAGTACATTGGTGACTCTTTTTCTATGCCCGATACCTACATTTCGAGCTTCAACACTGGACTGCCGATTACGTAGTGTGAGTTATCGGACAATTTCTTACTCTCCCGCGATGTCTTTCTCTTCAGTCGCCACCCATTAATGCGACATTTAACTTGCTTCACTTTGGAGACCATTTCCAATACCTTTCTCATTTTACTTGACGTTCCCGCGGTGACTTTCTTATTAATTGTCTAATGTTGGTGCGACATTTTTAACTTCCGCGGTGTCTTTCTCATTAATTGCTTCACGATTGGGCAGCTATATTTTTAACTCTCCCGCGGTGTCTTTCTCATTAATTCGTCCCACGTTGGTGCGACATTTTTAACTTGCACCCGCTCATGCAGCGGTCAGTGCCAAGTTATCCCGGTAGCTCTTGATTTCTTCTCAGGGTATTCCATTTTCCGCTCATAAAATCTGTGATTTTATATATAATTATTTTACGTGGTTTCGGATGAGAATCAGTCCGCTGGGATACGCATCACGGGAGTACCTACACGCACAAGAACGAACCTGTGACCGATAACTTCAAAAGGATCTCTTTTCGCTTGTAGAACTAATCAATTGCTTATATCTACGAAACTTATCAACTAACTTACAAACTAGTCGTTACCCAAACAGAAATTAAAACACAGTCTCTTACTAAAGGAAAAATATAAGATTATTTATTGACTAAATAATGTTCGATGTTAGTTAAAGAGAAATCTGGGTAGTATTATCTGAGTAATAATTAAACATGAAGGATTAGAGTCTGCGCTGGCTCAAATAAAATAAAATAATTAAAGCTTAAAATGTTTACATTCTTTCTTAATTAATGTTCAAATTCATATTAATATATATATCAATATTCGTAGCCATGTTCCGAAAAGTATTTCATTTTCTCCAATTATATTCGTGAGATCACTGAGCAATCACGGAATGAAATAAAAACACATTGCGAATACTGTCACGTTAATTATTTAAAGTATTCTTACCACATTTAAGTCATCTCGCTGAGATAAAATGAATGGTTTGTTAACTTGAAAACATAATAAAATTACATGGGAAAAAGTTAGATTGTAAACGTAAATCTGCTCATATTTTCACGTAATTATTTCCCAAACAAACTCTTGCGTGAGAATTAAATCGTAAAAGTGTTCTCCAACTTTCTATTCATAAATTATAATCATTCATAGATCTGAACTCTAATTATTTGGTCACATATTTCGAGTACGCACAAGTAACAACTTACAGGCTAAGACAATACCACCCTAAAGCCTACGACATATGGCTCCTAACCACCCATTATCATATTCTTCATATTTAAAATACTCCAATTGAAATCATAACTGCATGAAAAGAAATAAACATCTAACTAACTATTCAAGTAGTTTCCAATCCACACACTCCTCTATCAACGGCTCAATGTACTCTAGCAATCTGCTCTTTCTCAATATTTCATATGTATACGAGCTACTCAACTTGTATGGATAGTATAGAATGAAATTATTACGTATTATATTGTAATGTCACCGCACCACAAAATATTAGATGTATACTAAGTCATGAATCTAGTGAACTGTATATCAAAGTACTCTCCTATACTCAGTACCTGTTATTCACCAAAGTCAGACATAAATATAACTGTCACGATACACAATTCTACCATAATACATGTCTATCTTACCTTAAAATGGTCATCTGCGCGATGTTCATACTTTGACATATTTTCTCCAATATGGCACAGAAACTCACCTTGTAATTCTAATACAATGTTATCTCGTCGAATAGCAATTCTTACAGTTCCCGTAGGACATAAACAAACCTCTAAACTTCACTATTCCTCAATATACTCCAATACAGAATCATATTTCAACGCGATTCCAAACTATATTAACATAACGCCGGCTTACATATAGCCGTATGCATATAGCCATTACTCCCAAAACTATATGCTAAACATTCAAGAATTGCCTTGTAAAATATGCAGTTAATAACCTTTATCTTAAGACAGTAGCACGAGTTCAATGCCCTCTTTCTATGAAGAAAGGAATACTTAACTTGACAATATTCATCGTATCGCGCAGGTAATTCGTGACGTAATCTATGTTCAGGTAAGCGATATTAATCGAAATTTCGCTAGTAAATTAGACTCATTGCTACTAGGTCTTCACAATCAACACTTCTTTCTTTTATCCAAACTAGTTTCCACTGTAAGTATGCAAGTGCGGTAATCTGTATATGTCATATTAGCATTCTAATTCTACACTTCCATCTTATCTTAAAGCCTTAAATATCTCACACTTCACTTTATATTGCACACGCGTTCTTAATTAATTCATAAACATCACCAAATATTCAGCACATGCCGAGTTAGATTGAGGGTGCAGATTACAAGAAACTACTCTACTAAAGAAATGTATGGACTTAGCTCGCCAGTTGCTACGTTTGGTCTGGTTGTTGCTCCATCCCTCGGTTGCAGTTAGACCCTCCGATAGGATCTGGATCTCTGGTTGGATTGCATGTTCATGGTCATCAGCTGGTCACATAGCTCGCCGGTCCACTCCTTATCGTCCGGTCTATTGGCTGGCCGGTGCTCATCCACGTCATCATGTCCACTGGTTGGCCGGTCCAATCATCCTCAGCTGGTCCTCTGGCTCGACGGTGCATATCCCCAGTTCAGTCCATCTTGTTAATTTAGCAGACAGTCATCATTTTGAATCTGTAGACAACGAAGAAAATTACATTTGCGGAGTAATTCGTCATGATATATTCCATATTTCTATTATTTGTAGTAATCGTCGAAGTTTTTCTTTGCTTTGTAAAATTTCTCCGTAAATAGTTATTAAGTTTACTGCCACAGTAGTAACTATCTTCTCGTATGAAATTATCAATATTGTAAAATGGTGAATTCCTATTCCTTCGATCGTAGAGTGGCTGCTCATTAATCCAAGTCAGTCATATATCACCACAAATTATTTATTTATATAATTTTTCGCCTCTTTTCTTAGCATACACCGGTGAATAATTTAATCGTATGCTATCGCCGATTGTAAATAGTTAATATTCTCCTCAGTAGTTAAGAATATTCTTCAAATGTGTAGCTCCGCTCGTATCTGCGTCTTGCTTCTGCGAATGTAATTTTTTGAGTATATTCTTAAACAATCCTTCCGCTGCTATATTTTTTTAAACAATTCAAAATGAGCCTCTACTGTTCTGCAGTGTCTTCGAAATTAATCCGTTCCGTGACGTACATAGCCTCCTATACGCTGTATAAATGTAAAGTTCATTGCCTTAGTAGATCGCATGGGCCATACCTTCCTACGCCGCCATTTTGTAACTGGTCCACGAGATGCGAACGGGCACAATATATATAAGGAAAACTCGGAATATCCTACGCTAAATAACATACACAAATAAACAAAAACTGATCCTATCAATCCCTCATTTTCCCAAACATCTACTCATAAAGCAAAATGAAAATAAATAAACATGCATTATTCTTGTATCCGAATCTATCATAGTAACAAAATTAAACAAACACATGCCGTCAGTCTTACTTTAGATGAAAATAAAAATTCTATCTACACTGCCCTAGTACCTTAACATAACTTACATATCATGCCATAAATATCACATGCGCCTTACTGTATTTTACATGACTCTCGGGAAACCAGGATAGCAGCTTACATCCCCACTGATTTAGGGATCTACTCCATGTTAATCACAGCATTAACATGTGTGAATGCACTTCCTTCCTCTGCAGGTGTATCCATCATCTTGCTGGAAAATAATTCACTGGAACACAGAAGATTATAGTTGATAATCTCTTCGCTGCTTAATGCTGCGAGCCGAAATACCCTTTCTCTTTACCAGATCAGCTAAACACACTGATTCACATATATATTACACACTTCACTTAAAGGGTAAAAATACAGTTTAAAAAGCAGCCCACGGTTCGGTACGGAAGTTCCACGCGAATACGCGCCCGTCGCGGAATAGTGAAACAATAGCACGTTTCCACTACACTTGTTACTCAGCGGTCACTAAACACCGTCTTTATCAATTGAAAGTAAACTCTGCCAAAATTATACTATTTCATTTACTCAAGTACAGTGAAATATAGCAACTGCACAATCTAAACTATCAATGAGAACCAGTTACTATTACTGGAATAACACCACGTTAATCACGATTACCAGTCACAGAGTTAATGCATCCGCACTGTTCAAATCTTTACCACAGAGATACAGAGTTAGTGCATCCGCTCTGTTCAAATCTTTACCACGGACTGACGCTCTCCAGAGCTAAGGGTTACTGAGGAGGCTTCGGTGACGCCAATAATGCTGGGGTTCCCGGGTGTCTGAACCAACCACCAATCAGAGAGTTCGTCATATATGATGACACAATGCTTATTGTGATATATTTACAAAACACAGCTCAAACACTAGCAAATCTCTTCCACCAATTTTTATAATACATTTCCAAATATATCTGACTTCAGAAACTGTGCAAAACCGATTACCTACAGAAACTGACATTATCCACAGAGCACGTTGGTCATCCTGGAATTAAGATTTGGCACGGTGTGGCCTCCAAGTTTGCCAAATCCCTAAGTTCCCATTGGCTGAAATATCTTGCTTGGTCAGCATCTAATACACGTGTCGATCCTTGCCAACGCTTGGGTACGCTATCCTTTCTCACGGTCATACGGAAATATGAAGCAATATCCAGCGACTTACTGTCTGGCTCAACATCCGGTATCAACTATCTTAGGATACGATGCTTTAGCATGTTAGACTGTAACTTTTATGAATAAATTTTACATATTTGGTCAAATAATATTCCAATTATTATTATGGGCCGGCAGGATACGGCTCAGTATATTGACGTTAATATTAACGGTAGAACACCCAACGTGTACATGTGGGATCACAGCATAGTTAGTTCTAAACGGATTACCACACCCGATCATGGGTGTGTTCCTTGTACCTTTTATTATGCGTTTCTTGAGTTTTCTCACGACTTTCTTATGGCGGAAATACTGTAGGAACTTTTGAACAGACACTCCTCAGTCGGTTTTTCAGCCATCTGTCAGTTCAGCAAGATTATTCAAAGATAATCGTATGAAAGTACACTAACGGCAGTGTCCAAAAGTTAAGCATAATCACTAAACGAGGCCATACCGCCTGATAGGAATGTCAGACGGATTGCTGAACAAACGGAAGCTGAATCACACACCATATGTCACACAACTTGTCCAAAATAACATTGTCAGAAATGTTCTGATAGCTAAGGTACACTTTTGACAATAGCTAACAAAACTTGGCAATGTCTTCAAAACAAAATATGCTGTTAATAGGGTGCACGGTTACCCCTAACGGCCACACATGCTTCGCAGCGACGTGGCATGCTCTCTACCAGATGGTCCAAGAGCTCTTGTGGCAGTCGATCCCACTCCTCCGAAAGGGCAATGCGAAGGTCTTGGAAGGTCCTTGGTGGAGGCTGGCGGGATGCAATTCACCTCCCTAATGCACCCCAGGCACGTTCTATAGGATTCAGATCCGCAGACTTCGCTGGCCGGTCCATGCGATGAACGTCTTCCCCAGCCAGAAAGTCATCCACCAGAGCAGCGTGGTGTGGTCGGGCATTATCGTCCATTAAGAGGAAGACTGGACCAACCGCAGCTCTGAAGAGTCGAACATGTGGTCTCAGTACCTCATTCCTGTATCTCCGAGCGTTAAGAGTGTTCCTCGGACCACCGATGAAGATGAGCAGGTCCGTACGGCCATTCAACATGATGCCGCCCCACAGTATGCCACCACCACCATACTGGTCCCGTTCCACGATATTCCTGAGGTTGTATCGGCTACCCGCTTCTCTCCAGATTAATGTGCAACGGGAATCGTTTTGTAAACTGAAGTGGGATTCATCTGTGAAGAGCACATGCCTCCATTCATTCATGGTCTAGTTTCGATGTTGACGGCTGCACAGTAAACGGGCCCGTCTCTGTGCTGGAGTGAGCGGGACGCACACCACTGGACGTCGGGCAAACAGCCCTGCTGTTCTGAGCCTCCGGTACACAGTTTGCCGGGAAACGGAACCCCTGAGACGGCTGCAAGCTCCGCCGACAATTGTCTTGCAGGTGCACTCCGATTTCGTCGGGCGGTTAAGGCCAGATATCGGTCCTGCTGTAGGGTGGTTACCCTTGGTCGACCTGGTACTGGCCTACGACTAACATCTCCTGTGTCTCGAAATCGTCTCCAAAGCCTGGAAATGACACTTTGTAGCACATTCATGGATACGGCGACTTCGGTCTGTGTCTGGCCTGCTTCCAGGCGGCCGAGTATTCTACCCTGCAAAACGGGGTCCAAATGGCGTCGTTGTGCCACTGTTGTCATGTTCACCACGAGGCTACACTCCGCACACTATAACAGGGCAAACACGACTGAGGGGATACCGGGCGCAGGCACTGGCTGTGTTTACCTTGCGGTTACGCCGCTAGTCAAAGCAGGGAACACTCCTTTCCTATACAGAGCGAACACGTAAGGTTGGTAGGTGCATATGTCGTGCGATTTGCAGTCTATTTCCTGTTGCCCTGCTTACTCGTAACTTATGCTTAACTTTTGGACACTGGTGTACATGCACAGTAGTTGGTTTTATCGAGATTGATGATTAAGTCATTTCATTTAAATCAAAGAAGAGCTTTCTTTGCTAGTGATTATTTAATGGGTAGTAAGAATGTCTGACGCATCTAACTGTAGAGAATCGAGAGGTAGTAAAATAGTCAGTTCGTTGGATTGTTCTGGTCGTAATATTTTACGTCGTACGAGCGTTAAAGCTGCTTGCTTTCTCTTCTGTCACGGTGTGCCATCGCACTACAATAAAGTTAATGCACTGTTTGGTCTAATTTATCCTTACTAGCTTGTTCTTCATTCATTTGGAAACTTTCATTAGTTAGAGGTGACTTCTAAGCTGATCAGCCATAATTAAGCATTATCACTTTATTGCTCTATTGTGTATTCCACGAATACAACAACACTGCCAGTAAAATGAAAGTGTGCTCGTAAAACTACACATAGCTCGATCGTTAATGCGGTACATTATGCCAGTTACATAATCGGAAAGGGAATTTATCGTTCCTGTACCCATTTCAAGTGGATAAGGAAATCGTCATTTCTACCGCATTAGAGATGTAGGCCTATCCCGAAATTACGAAAATTATGAATTAAGCCCTGAAGAACAAGAGAGTTGTTAAAGAGACTTATTATTTAATTATTTGTTTATTTATTTATATTTTAGATATTTCCCCTACATATTACTAACACAGGTAGATCATTTTGCAACTTCCGGAGGTGAATATGGCCCTGAGGTTCACTCAGCCTAAACCAAAAATGAGTACCAGGTTAATTCTTGGGGGCAAAGGCGGACCGGGCGTAGAGCTAACCACTCTACCCCATCACGTGTCGCGGTTAACAAAGGTGGAAGCCTTTACCTTCCACTCCTCCAAGGGTCTTCATGGCCTGTACGGAGGTGACTTTGTCTTTGTCTTGATCTTTTTGCAACCATCGAATTGGAAAGGTGTAGGTACAGTGGTGGATCCAGAACATATTTATTTGGGGGTGGGGGAAGGATCATTATTACTGTATTTAGTTTCTCACCAACTTTTCCGCTATAAATAGTGTGTTTTTCTATGAAAAATACAATTTTACGAACAATTCTACATCATATGAAATTCAGAAAGCTTAAAGCTTACATACTCATTACAGTTTCTGTAAGTCCTTCATAAGTCAAATAATTAACTGCAACAAAATCAACAAAGTTGTAAAGTTGTATTTTACATGTCTATATGAAAATGGAAACCTACAACCTGTTTTCCATTTTTGACCGGGTCAAGGATGTAATGAATGAATCATATGTAGGCTATTAGTACCATAGGGTCGCCACTCCCAAAGTGATTTATTAATGACTGATAGATGCTATGATATAAGAATGGAGAGTGTTGCTGGAATGAAAGATGACAGGGAAAACCGTAGTACCCGGAGAAAAACCTGTCCCGCCTCCGTTTTGTCCAGCACAAATCTCACATGGAGTGATGGGGATTTGAACCACGGTATCCAGCGGTGAGAGGCCGACGCGCTGCCGTCTGAGCCACGGAGGCTCCCCACATGTCTACACATCGAAAGTAAATGCGAGATGTCCCTGCGTACCAGTATCGTCTTCCAGCATACCAAAAATCTTTTTTCGACAATGTTATCTGTTATCATGGAACCACAACGCTCAACCGAGATTATTTTGTGTTGTCTTGTTAACAAAACTGGAAGATTTTGGCGTGTCTCTTAGAGACTCCTCTACAGTTTCGTCACCTGTATCGACTCGAAACCTGTGCAATGCTCTGAAATTTATTTTTGGTTTTCTTTTTTTTTCTATTGGCTTTACGCCGAACCGACACAGATATGTCTTATGACGACGATGGGACAGGAAGGGTCTAGGTCTGGGAAGGAAGCGGCCGTGGCCTTAATTAAGGTACAGCCCCAGCATTTGCCTGGTGTGAAAATGGGAAACCACGGAAAACCATCTTCAGGGCTGCCAACAGTGGGGTTCGAACCTACTATCTCCCGAATACTGGATACTGGCCGTACTTAAGCGACTGCAGCTATCGAACTCGTTTTAGTTTTTTTTTTTTCAACATTTGAATTTTGAACTAGAATTTGTCCATTGTCACGATAAATCCTATGCAGAAAACTTAGACGGCTACAGAGCAAGTTTATGGTATTGCTAGGCCTACAGGGTGCTCACGGTTCCTGTCTACTTGATTTTTGATGTTTGATTTAATCACCACAGACACTGTTTTTATGAAGGCCCCTTTCTTGATCACTGAACTCTTATGACACGGTTTGTTTGGTCCTTAAATTCAGTTTCTACAATAAAGGCACTTACCAAGTGCCATTCACAATAGAGATGGATACATGTTATAATAATGGCAGGTACCATTTCCTGATGCCAATCACAATCGAGTTGGAGAGATTTGATTATAATCGAGAAGTACTGCCCTATCGAGATACGACTATAAGGCATAGGACCAAAATGAAGATCTCTCTAAACTGAGCAGCAATTGTGTAATCGAGTCACCGTTTAGAAAGCAGTTACCACGAAATGAAGTACGGCAAATAATTTAAATTGCCTCCAAATGTCGACATTTTTCGGAACTTAAAAGTAATATATTTGAACAGCCTGGAACTTTCCCTCAAACGAAAGAGTGTCCAGTGACCAAGCGAAATTATGTAAATAACAAAAGTTGTGTAATATGAAGTGACGTTTCACGTATGGTGCACGGATTTGACTTAAAATCAATAGTATAAGAGAAAACGGAAGAAGCATGTTGTGGTTTCCCTATAAATCCCTATTCTATTGAGTGGTATGCATATCTAAACCTTCCCCTGCATGAGTATACTGTCTCCTTTTCTACCATCAAGGTAATTTTCCCCAGAATATTCACCGCTCCCAGGCGTGCTCAGTTCGAACTATGATACTGCCTTAAAAACATACACACCCTCGATTTGATGGGGAACATATAACTAATATGGACACGGTGAGGTCAACTAAAGGCCAAAAATAAAGGAAAAATCTGTTTATTAAAAACACGAAAATGAAATAAAATAGCAAAACAGAACATCAAATGATCAAAATTGACCAGACTCGGAATTATTCTCTCGGCTTGATAAAGTCCATCTTGAAAAGCAAAATAGAAATCATACGAATATAGAATTGTATGCCGACACACATACTCAACATTACAAATCAAATTCTTGAAGTTTATTAATTTTAGCACATTGGCTTGCGCACTCGCACCACACACTTGGTTTTACTATTGTTAACACTTTCAACTGTAGATGAGTACGTTCGCCTTTCCTGCACACTTGACATTGCAGTGGGGGCCCCTAACCTTAAGAAAAGACGTGATTTAATGCACAAAAAGGGGAGACAAAAACTGATCTAACTGTACAAAGTATAACACGCTGAGTGGTAAAACATCCTACGCACAAATATATACACCCTAATCATTAGCAATCTCATGAGCACAACAAAACACTGTGGATCGGAACCACACACTAAAAATCACATAAAAGGCAAATATATACAATCAAAGGAACAAAAACATGTCATATTTTCCAGAGCTCACCAAGAAAAGCATGCTGCATTTATGCAATCCTCACTCACTCAAAGACTCGATGGAAAATATAAGGAAACAACTTTACACTCTAAGCAACACTTCCTATTCAACGTAGGTTCCGGAAATGAATTACATGGCACAAAATCAATCAACTGGTGGACTTTATAACGACACGCACAAATCAACGTGGATTCCTGAAATAAATTATATGACACAAATACATAAAAATAACAGAGTAGGCTTTAACTTTCAACACATACTTCAACGTTGGTTCCTGAAAAGAATTACATGACACAAATATTCCTCAGCGCGGTAATTGTCATAAAAGAAAATCCAAACTAAACGTCGCGATATAAGAATCTCGTCTACAGCAACAACCGTAGTGACATGGACAAAGATCACGAAGTTTAGGCCGCTAAAATAAAACTCTCCTCGGCAGACACACATATCACCCTCAGCAACACACAGCGGAATGACTCAAAAGCGGAGATTCAGTCTCCCAAAATAAAGCAGCAAAAATAAAAAACACAGGGCCCGACCCTTTGCACACGCTGCTCAACAGTCTGCCCGAGGCCAGGCACACAATCATGAAACATGCAGGCCTTTCAAACGAGGAACGCGCCCTATTACTTAAAATCACATTAAACCATATCGCATGTCCTGAAGTTGCCAAAACTGAATAAGTATATAAAATGACGTCGTCTAACATTCGCTCGTATGAAAAGAAACAAGACCGCGCTGATCGCAAATCAAACCACTCGCTGCTCAAAGTTAAGATTAACTAATAAAGTGGCTAGCTCGGTAATAATACCATAACTTGAAACTAAGAATATTGTCATAAAGACAGTCGATCATGTCTGAGCATCTGAAAGTTACTGAAATATATCAATTCTTACCACTCGAGAAACTCGCATCAATAATAATAATAATAATAATAATAATAATAATAATAATAAATTTACAGAAAATTGATTCTAAATTATCGGAACTTGAAATACGAAACTGCATTCGAGGAGCTCGTGAATCAATCACTAATTTACACTCATCTTTATATTCAATTAATCATGAAGATGACGCTATCAAAATTTGTGGATCCAAACTCCACCATTTCACACATTCTCATTCACACAACATGCAATGAATCCCAGAAAACGTGACGGCATGTATTCGTACACTTTGAGCTCCCATTGATAACACTGTAAACTAGTCCTTCCTGACTTTAATTTAAATCTTTATTTACATTTATCTTTAAGTCCAGAGACGCACACTGCGTCTCAAATATCAAAGCAAACAAATTAAAAATATATGAGGCTAAAGCAAGGAACTTACTCATAAAAAGAAAGACGTTAATCACTCAGTTAAAAATCTGAATAAAAATGGAAAGAAAGCGAGCTGCGACCTTATGCAATCGGTCCACCTTTTACGTTACAATTACATTTACAACCTTCCTAACATTTACTTTAATAGAACGTAGTCCTTCAAACCAAAGCTAAATCTATTGGAATTAAATATCAAAACTAACCTATCCCCTTTTGCAACATTAAAACACGTGCATGCATACATAATTACATTCATCTATTTCGTCGACTTGTTGCTGCCTGCTATCGAAACAGCCGGCTCCCCATCGTTTTAACCTGCCAGGGCGAAGATGATGCCTTCACAAAAGACTTGGGTCAGTCCTTGGGTCTCCATCCTCCTGGCATAGAAATGTGATCTCGTAGTCTCCGTCGCTGCTTCTGGATGTTGTCTAAAACATCCCCTCGTACACGGTGTAGAAAACTGGGTCAAGATTAACCTACCAGTTACTAGAATACTTCATCCGGGGTAATTTCCACTGACCGTGAAACCAGTTCCTATTCATTCTCGGAACAACTTGTTATCTAATCCCGTAACTCGGTCAAATATTTTCCAAATGCTGGACTGTAAATATTGAATTTTACGTCCTCAGAAAATCTATCTACACAGGCAGGCTACTATGCATTTAATATGATTATCTGAAGTTGATCCTCCCGTCCGGAACTCGAAAGATAAATGCCGTTCTCCCAAAGTTAAAATCTTGAATACTTAAATGCAGTCTGAGCGTCTTTCAACAAAATTTACAAGTCCCCACACGATCACTCGTGAATAATACTTCTTCTCATGACGTTACCTGCATGGAATCTCGCCGAATAATAGGGTAGCTATCTCACGCGCTAATCGCTTTTATTAATTCCTCCTCTCATACGCTGTTGTGTGCTCGATTGGGGTCATCCCTTACATGGACCAATGCCTAGCCAAATTCACTGTGAAGCTATCATAACATTGGTTTAACACATCGCGTACCCGACGCTTACTTCAAACGTATATTTTCAGATCCTCTAGCCTCTCGCCGGGTCTCCGAAATGTTTTTCGTTGGTCTGGCCATTGGAGTTCTGTTGCTTCTTTTTCCTGCGTCATGTCGAAATTCCCCCTTCTAAACTTAGCTGGAGAGCAAACAGATGTGGGCTCCAAGTTTCCTATAGAAATTGTGACATGTGCTGCTGAATGTAGATGTTCCCTGTCAGTTATTAATACTTCATAAAATTAAAATATTCTCTGTGCATTCGAATAAATGACTGATTAATTAAATGATCACTTCAATAAGGGCTCAATACTGTATATATGAAGTTTGGTCGAGATCTATCCAGCCGTTTCGCCGTGATGGTGGAGCAGACAGACAAACAGACAGGCGGAGAGACACGACACCTAAAAACCATTGATCCGGTCTTGAGTTGACCTAAATCGGATAAATATCTGAAAAATTGCCAAAATAACAGGAATTAGAAACAGCGGACCCCGTACAACTTTATAAGTATGCGCACGTTAATAAGTGCAGACCTCCATTTCGAGATTCACTGCTTATAAATGATACGTCATATCTACAAACGGATTCCGCCAACAAACGCCCCTTTTAGCGTTCTACGTGGTAGGTCCTATGACACGTTCTCGTATTTCCTATATTTATGGATTCGATTGAGTTAGAAACATTAAAAACGGTGACATTTGGGTACAGTTCTCACACATTACGGTACTTTATTTTCGGATACGTTTGTGGCAGCTGGAATCATAAAATTTGGCTAACATATGGCCACTGGTCGTGTCTATGTGCGTACCGAATTTGATGATTCTGTCTTTCCTATAAGTATGCCAGACGATAAGATAGTCGTGTAAAAAATACAAAATTAACTTAAAATTGAGAAATGCAGCTCTAAACCATGACATTTTCTCGTATCGCCTATATTTATGAGTTAGAAGCATTAAATAGGGTGAAATTTGGGTACCGTTTTCACATTACTTTATTTTTCGGATAATTATGGTGTGACAACTGGAATCATAAAATCTGGCTAACACATGACCACTGATCCTGTCAATGTGCGTACCAAATTTGACGATTCTGTCTTACCTATAAGTGCGTCAAACGATAAGATATACATGTAAAAGTACAAGATTAACTTCAAATTGAGAAATGCAGTTCTATCTAACGTAAAAGGGATCGGGATATGACAATATATGTCATAGGACCGGAGATGTAGATACCCCCAAATTGAAACGCGATTGTGCTATCTGTTTTGTGATACGACTTACCGTTTAGCCGACAATTATCCCGAAACAAAGATCTGTACCGTCATTAAAATTGCCTCCATATTTCGATACGTTCCGGGTTCAAACGTTATACATTTGTACAACTTGGAATTTTTCCTCAAAGGAAAGAGTGTCCAGGTTTCTGGATTAGCACTCGCATGCATACGGAGTAATTAAGGAAGAAAGAATTACAGTTAAGAAAGTTGAAATTAATAGAAGATAGGATTATAACCGACTAGGACAAATATGTAAATACCAAGTGGACGTATTGTAAAATGAAATGTCCGTCACTAAATTGTGAGGATATAAGATAGCAGTAACATAGGAGAAATCTAGGCGCAGGGATTCTTAGGTAAACAGATAAGGATATGACATATGGTGTAATTATTTAACCCTAAGAGGCAAGGCAGAGGCAAGAAATTAATGCAAAAAACAGAATTAGAAGAGAAATGCATTAACATTTGTAACAAATGCCACAAAACACCTTACGGTGTGAAATCATGGGCTACACTCCACGATAGTGTTCAAATATTAACAGCCCCTTTAGAGCAATTCGAAGACGATTGTAACCTCCAACGGTATTCCGCAAATATCCCGCAGAATGGCAGCATGACGTCTCTCTCGCCTTCTACGCAAGAAACAACCACGAGTTTACAGGAATGTTGATGAAAATGACATTACTGTATGTTACACCCCGCTGGCAAGCAGCCAGAGACGTTGCCATGGTAACCGGTAGGTTCGTTGTCTGTCTGTCTGTCTGTCTGTCTGTCTGTCTGTCTGTCTGTCTGTCTGTCTGTCTGTCTGTCTGTCTGTCTGTCTGTCGGACACTCAATGCAGAGCATGAAACCCGAATAAAGCAGTAAATTTCTCCGTCATATTGTGACCGTATGCTTCTGTCCAAGTAGCTAAATGCAGGATTGTATGGCAAGATTCTGGTTTCTTTTTGTCGGCACGGCACGTGCTAGCTTTCCGGAGCGAGGTGGCGACATGTTTCAAGCGAGAGGGGAGCGAACTAGTTTGGATCAGAATATAAAAGTAAAAGAAGCGAAGAGAGAAGAAATAGCTGGAATATGTACACTTACAGCTGCACCTTATAAAAGTAAGAAAAATATTATTAGTGATGTCGACGGCACGATATATTTGTACTTACGAATGTGTATAAATTTGAAACTACAGTAGACCGCACAGTGGTAATGATATCATGTTTAAATTATAATGTTAGTAACTGAATTTATATTTAACCCTGAATGATGTACGTGGGATTTTAATGATAATTAATTAAAGTAGCTGACAAGAATTCAGTATCTGAACTGACTTGTACTTCCGACGATCAGTGGAGGTAAAGTGTTACTTAAAGGAGGTCATACGCGTCCTCATTCTCATTAGTGGTGAGGACGGAGCGGTTCGGTTCGGAGCAAGTACTGTGACGTCATTACTCGGTTAAACCGAGTACAGAACCGAGTACAACTTTATAGCGGTAAATTTAAACTTTATATTGACCTTCTAAGCTACAGTTCATATTCATAAAGAAGATTATCAATTATTATCAGTGGTACAATGCTCCGTACTATCTATTATTGGCTATTTGCACAATTTTTATAATGTAATATAAATTTAACAGATAACGTAACATACAGTGTAATTACAACTCTGTGCTTAATATGAGGCATATCAAGTAGACAAAAATAAAGAAATAAACATACAAATGAATAAATAAGTACAATAAATATTAATGCTTATGGATAAAAGTACCGTATTCCATAATGTGATAATTGACGAAACGAAATCTAGTGCTTTGAAATGTGCCTAAAATCATGAAATGAAAAAATCTGTTAAGATAACATCAGTAATGGAAATAGCCTAATTAAAGTATACAAATGAACTCAATTCTTCATCTAGTGACAAGTATTAAAATTAAGACACAGCCAGCATGGGAAGTACCGTTAATGTTCTGTATTGCACGGAACAGGTGTTATATAGGAGGAATTTCCATTCAGAAATATCAGAGTTTCAGCTCGTTTTGCACAAAGCGACGAACTTCGGTCTGAAAGAATTTGTCCAGCACATGAAAACACCTCCTACGCGGGCACAAATGTAGCAGGTACGCTAAGGTATGCAAGAGCAAGTTCTCTTAAGGGTCAATGAATATTGAAATTTCACGATCGCATTGTAATCGAAATCGACTTTCAACCTATTAGTTCATGTTACGTACATTTAGTACGTGTCGAAGAGATGTTAAGCACAGAAAACAAAATGGCCAACCGAACACCAGTGGGATCCGAACCCACAACCTCCCGAGGTGGCGTTGGTAGCTCTGCCAATTGAGCTATGGTAGCCTAGTTCTGTTTTGTTCAGTTGGAAAGAATATAAGCTACAGGTCTAGCTCTATCCTCTTACAACCCTCAGTGACTGCATGTCTTCGCATACAAAAGTAGCCAAACTCCTATATAACTTTTATTTTCCCTGCACCATCTTATCCAAACGTAGGAATGGAATTACTTTCACGATGTGCAACTGTATATTTACCATGTCCTTACGATGCGCCCGTTTTATGTGATTCCATAAATTTGACGTTCCTCCACCTGTACAGGAGATTTGATTGCAAATTTTACAAGTAGCGGATTTTCTGCCTGGACTGCTAGTAAAATACTGCCATGCTTGGGAGGACTTTCATAGCATTATTGCTCCTTTCTTATTACATATATCGGTAGAAAATATAGCGCAACAAAACTAAACAAAGCTATATACAGTATAAGGAAACACAAATAGAATGGACGTCTCAGTCTGGAGTCTGAACAACAGCACTGTGGTGTTGCGAGTGTAGCCTGGCTCGAAGGTTTACTGAAGCACCCGGAGCGCTATACGGAGTATTAGAGTTGAATTGGTGCTCCACTGTGACGTCACGTAAACCTGAAGAACCGAGTTACTCTACAGTTCTACTCGCTCCGTCCCCACCACTAATTCTCATTCTATGCTCCGTCTATTCTCATTACACTGGTCAACGAGAACGTCGCTACACGTCGTAGGAGAACACCATTCTACATTCAGCTGTCACCAGGGACAGTGAAGAGGTTTATTCAGTGTCTGTCATATATTTAGAAATTTGTGCTAGTCTCTACTACTACGATTAAATGTACTCGACCAACAGGCGTCGAATGTATGCGGATAACTAATAATAAGTACGTGTTTTTCAATGCCAATTCGTAGGATTGTGCCTAGAACTCTTTCTAATTTATTCTGTGCAAGTTTCAGTGAAATCATCGGAAAGTGCGGAGATGAAGAGGACCTCAACAGCCTACATTACAAGGAGATGGAACTTACAACTGTGTTCTATCCATATGTCGCCATGAGTTTCTAAACCAGCAGGCCATCGCCAACGGAGGAAAAAAGCAGGAATTTCAATCCTAGACAGATCAATTAAGGACGTCACGATCTACACATGAAGCCTACAGTATAAGTTAAGTCGACTACGTCTTTATTTAATATCTGTTCTATGTAGTAATTTAATTCTATTTTTATTCTTTAGCCAACGGCCGTAGCCGTGTTGAAATACCGGATCCCGTGAGATCTCCGAAGTTAAGCAACATTGGGCGTGGTCAGGAGTTGGATGGGTTGCCACGCGCTGTTGGTGGGGTAAGGGAATGGAGGAGCGGAAAGGAACTGGCCACCCTACCGCACGTAAACTCCGGCTCAGGAACACCTCTGCTGAGGTTTGGACCTGCCTTCGGGCAGAATAACCCTTACCTTACCTTTATTCTTTAGGTGTGGTCTCATAGTCTAGTAGTTGATCTATTTCTTATATTACTTCACTTAATTGTTCCCAAATGTCCGAGTTAAGATGTGAAATTTTGTACGAGTATGTGAGTCATATTCCTAACCACGTGTTACAGGTTTCTGAGATGATGGATCATTGAAAGTTTATCTATGTGTTATCATAACCATCCTTTCTTATTTAATGAATTTTACAGCATTAGTGAGTTGAAATGAAATGTCGTATGGCTTTTAGTGCCGGGATATCCCAGGACGGGTTCGGCTCGCCAGGTGCAGGTCTTTCTATTTGACTCCCGTAGGCGACCTGCGCGTCGTGATGAGGATGAAATAATGATGAAGACAACACATACACCCAGCCCCCGTGCCATTGGAATTAACCAATTAAGGTTAAAATCCACGACCCGGCCGGGAATCGAACCCAGGTCCCTCTGAACAGAAGGCAAGAACGCTGACCGTTCAGCCATCGAGTCGGACATTAGTGAGTTAATCTGTATGGTAGGAATTTATCGAGATAATATTTTCCGCATATTTTTCGATATTTCGGTGAAATTTGGACTTACATTCGTACCTCGTGGCAATTGTAGTATGTCGTCAGGATGTTAATTCTAGAATAAGATAATGGATTAATTAGGAGTACGTGAATGGAAATATTTGATTTTGAATAGTATATTTAATCATCGAGAAGAATTTAATGAAAGTAAGACTTGTTTCTTGGATGCTAGCATATGTTCTTACGTGATTTTCTGACTACATGTTTTGTGATGTACAGTTATGGAGAATAATAGTCATCGTTGTAAGATTGTAATTATACTATGAATTTACGGTGAATTAACATATGCGATAAGAGTCGTCTGATAGTGATTTACGATGTGTTTTGTGTGACGATATTTTTTATTACGCGATATTGAAGGTTGATGGAGATAGATGATAGTTCTTCGAGAATACAAACTTGTAGTCGCTTTGATCAAGTCTTAATAAGAATATGTTAGTAGGCGTACTTCAGAATTCCGACTTAATTTCTATGAATAGATTTATCCTGTTGCAAGTTGTGGAAATCAGTGATTCGAAGTTACGAATGTTTTGTGTGAATATTTACTGGAAAACGATTGAATTTGGACGTAGATTCTAAGATGAAAATCCATATCAGACTGTAGTTCGATACCAGGCGAACTCACTTTAATTGCACGAATTCTTAACCACAGGGAGACTTCATATTTTCAGTAATATCTCAGAATGGAGAGTGGGAATGTTAATTCATACGTAGACGTGGTGTAAATAATGTGAATAGTTCTTCCATAGAATATTTCACGTAGTTAGTTGGTAGAATTAGTCATATTTTGTAGCCATTAGATATGTCTTATAAATTTCAGATATATGTGTGGTACTGACGGATGGAATAATCAATGATATTTTAGTTTACTTATAATTCACGTCACGTTTATTTAAGAGTAGATAAAATTTTGATTTGGTTGTTTTTGAGGAGGATTATTAATTTCAATTCGTTAGAAATGACCACTTAACGCTAACGTCAAATATTAATTCTCATAAGGCGATAATTGAGAGTAATTTAGACCAGACATACCCGACGTCTCGATTTAATTTTTACTTATTTTCTAAATCATGTTCAAGTAAAATTTTCAATTAAAATAAATGTTTTCAAGAATGTGGCTTCACCAAAACGTCATTATGAATGTAATTTTTTGAATTCTAAATATTTTCTATTCCAAACACTCCATTAAAATGTAATGTATTTTTCAGATTTGTCCGAGGAATTATACTCGACCGCCTCGTTTTTCAAGATTCAAAAAAATAAAATAGTTAAATAGTTCGATAAACAAAAAAAATATGTTCATAAATAAATTCTGTTAGAATTGTAGGGCAAATAAGTCGAATGTACCATCCCATTTGCTTGCATTATTTTTATGTCTCGTCAAGAATCATCAGTAATTTAGTTTAACGTAGCGATCATTTCTCACAATCAGAGCTAGTCATGATGGCAAAAACTTTTTATTTCATGAATAAACCATGTAATAATTCCATCTGATATCTGTTTAATCCTGGCACTTGTGTTCATTCAGCCATTTATGTCAAGTACGAACTGAGCACCCCTGGGGTGTCTCTTGTTCTACGATTTGTCTATACGGGCGCAATATGAGGAGTAACAATAGTCGTTTAAAGTGAAGGGACGTTTTACATGTAGTCTACGGGTTTTACAGAAAATCTATAAGAGAAAATGGAAGAAACTGTTGTGGTTTCCCTATAAACCTCCATTCTTTTCAGGGTTTTTAAAATCATATACATGCCTAAACCTTTCCCGGGATGATTATACTCTATATATGAAATTTGGTCGAGATCTATCCATCCGTTTCGCCGTGATGGTGGAACAGACGGACAAACAGACAAACAGACTCGAAAGCTAAAAACAACTGATACGGTCTTGAGTTGACCTAAATCGGATATACAGTATATCTGAAAAATTTGCAGAACAAACGAAATTACAGACAGCGCATCCCCTACAACTTTATTTATGTAGATGAAAGGCTTAGCACTAAAAGCACCGAGAATTTGGTCACCTTTACCCGCTTTCCTTGACAAAACAAAACGTACAAACGGCTATACATACCCTTGCGACAAGCCCCCTCCCCCCGTCCTATTAAATCAGTGCCTGGCCTTAAGTAGCCTTAAGTACAGCAAAATACCATTTGAAGTAAGAAAACGCAGAAAATTTCCAGCCCACATCCTTGCATGTGCTATCACAAGATGTCAGGTTTTACATGTAGGCTCTTTCTTCTTTCTGCCTATGTGGTTTTTCCCTGATCATTCAATACCACACCTTAACACTATCCAACCAACACAAACTTTGCCGTGGTAGCGAGTCTGACTCGGAAACCGGCAGATACACCTTGTATCACTTCCCACTCTACCCAGCTATCTCTTTTCTTAGAAATTAATAGCATGTCGGAGGCCATGTAGATTGAGTCGATGGTCACGGCGGGGGAGCGGGCTACGGGGACCCCCGTAAAAAAAACCCAATGTTTTCAAGGACGATCCGACAGTCGTAGTAAAAGGACGTACAGTACGTGCCTCTCGATGCGCTTTCTCTCTCCTTGCCAGGCTCTCAGTACTTTTCAAGTATCAGCCAGGCACTTGTACTTAATAGTACATTTTTGAAGGAGCATTGTCTGAGCTGTAGCACTTCTCAGTGCTCGCTCTTCCTTTCCTTCTGTTACAGGAGGACCAGGATGGAGGAACTAGTCGGCATAGAGCTACCGGACAACTTCGACTACAAGGGAGCTGTTGAGGCAGCACAAGCGGCGCTCAGATCAGTGATTGCCCCCGACGTCAGACTTCCGGCGCTGGTGGTGTTCAACCGGTGGGGGGAACCCGCCTACCAGGAGACGGCTTACCTGACCCTTACGATCGAGCGAATCGCTACGTCCATCGGAGAGGTGTTCTATGAGATCATCAGCGATGTAATACCTGGCTGGGCGGTCATCCTCCGCCCCAGGGACGCCTCCTGCTTCCGGATCTACGAGGAGCAGACGTCCCAGCAGTTCCAGGTTGCCCGGCTACCAGGAGTGAGGAAGCACCTGGACATCTCGGGCTACCAGGAGGCATCCACGCAGACGGAGCCAAGGACCGAGGACGACGGCGGCGCGACCCCAGTTGGAAAGCTGTACTCTACGAAGTACACGCAGACCAACAAGGCAGCCAACCAGGATCGTCGACCACCTACCAAGGCGAAGTGGTCACAGACGCAGGCCTACCAAGAGGGGCCTGTAACCCGGGCGCAAACCAGGAGAGCGCCCATGATGTTGGATGGCAGCACGGCAGTGGACAAGGACGCCCCTTGGCGTGCTGAGGCTGCCGTCCAGGCCCTGCCAGCCAACATGTCGTTCGAGATGCAGACATCGATGTGCGCCCCACAGGACAGGGAACGCAGTCGAGTGTTAGCACTGACCCACACCGCCGCCACCGCCGCCACCGCCGCCACCGCCAGCCGGGAAGAAGAAGCAGATGGCAACGCAGAGGAGCCACCAGCCACCCCGGGGTCACCAGGCCGGGAGGAGGGCCACCAGGATGAGGCCTCCTCCCCAGCCGAGAAGCATCCCCAGGGAAGAAGAAGAAGACGACGCCGCACCAAGAAGCAGAAGGCGACGCTGGCCCATCACGGGAGGGCCGCCCAGCCGCAACACAAGACTGCTCCCAGGACAGCAGTCAACCGAGGAGCCAATCAGCTGTGTTTCCGCTGTCTGAGGTGGGGCCACCGTCAGGTCAGCTGTGGGCTCGAGGTGAGGTGCAACCGCTGTGGTGGTGATCACCACTACACGGCCTGCGCAGCACTTAGGGAGGCGCCGGTGTGCGCCAACTGCTCGGGGGGCCACCCGGCCTCCCATCGCAGTTGCCCTGTCTACCGGGCCATGGCGCGGCCAGAGAGGAAGGAGGCCCGGCGCCATGACCCACCCCCTTCCAGGAGGCCCCCGCCTCGGCGGGCTTGGCCTCATTCTCCGGGATCGGAGACTGGGTACGAGGTACCCCAAGGAGGTGGAGCCGTGCGACAGGCCCTAGTGGTACTCGACGCATGGCTCCGCAGCCGGCAAGGACCGCGCTAGTCCCAGCCGGACTGATCCCCAGGCGATGGAATGGCGAGGAATGGGTTTTTGTTTCGTGCACGTTACCTGTTCCTAACTAACACAACCTCTGGTCTTTTTCCAGCCCACATCCTTGCATGTGCTATCACAAGATATCAGGTTTTACATGTAGGCTCTTTCTTCTTTCTGCCTATGTGGTTTTTCCCTGACCCTTCAATACCACACCTTAACACTATCCAACCAACAAAAACTTTGCCGTGGTAGCGAGTCTGACTCGGAAACCGGCAGATACTCCTTGTATCACTTCCCACTCTACCCAGCTATCTCTTTTCTTCTTAGAAATTATTAGCATGTCGGAGGCCATGTAGATTGAGTCGATGGTCACGGCGGGGGAGCGGGCTACGGGGGCCCCCCGTAAAAAACAATGTTTTCATTCCTCCCCTAAAGGGGGAGACGGGCCTCTTAGACGGTGATGCGGTCTCTCATGCCGGGAAATTTGTTGCGGTGAAGGAGATGCGCGGAGAAGGTGAGAGGGTTTTTGGCCATGGCCTATACTAGGAACTGTTCCGGTATTCGCCTTAGTGCAGGGGAATCGAAAACCATGGAAAACGATTCTCAGAACAGCTGACGGTGGGGCCCAGCCCCTCTCACGAACACAGAGGCGTAGAGCGACGGTAGAGCCGTGGCCACCCGTCCTCTGCTCGATTGGCCGGTCGGACAACGGACCAGCCGTAGCCACTCTATTCTACCGACCAGGATACAGGGTGGTCGCAAACAACGTGAAGCGGGTATAGTATGTGCGTTAGAACATTAGTCATAGTGATCAAAAATTTCAAAGAAATAATTCGATACCTCGCACCGTTATCACTTTATCAGCTGCTGAAGTTAGCCAATGGGAACACTTCGCGGGTGAATTCAAATGGGCTTTGCGTGGCAGTGTTGCTAAATCTGCGCGTGACTTAAGAACGGTTGACAGCCATGCCGAAAAATGAGCATCAAACACAAACATACCGTTGGTTTCAGCGCGTGCCATCGCAGCGTATTTGTTTTGGTTGCTTGTACACTGACTGAGCAAATTGCATGGGATAGCGGAACACTGATGCGCAGATGTGTTGTCTGCGCACCATACGCACCCTGTGCCAGCGGCAGTTGTATAGGAGACCTTGTGAGCAGTGGCTGTGCATGTGAAAGGTGTAAAATGGAACGTCGTCTTGAGCTTACACCGTTTGAACGGGGTATGGTGGTAGGTGCCCGACGGATGGGAAGTGCGACTTCGGAAGTGGTGTGGGAATTCGGCTTCACACGATCAAGCGTGTCCAGGGTGTATCATGAATGGTTGAATGCGGGTGTCACCGTCTACAACAGACGAATGATCGGCCGTCCAGCCACCCTCGATGACCGTGACAGGCGACATCTGAGACGGATTGTCAATAGTGACAGACGGGCAACCATGCAACAAATCACGGCTCAGTTCAACACAGGCCGTGCTAGATACGCCTCCCAGCGGACAATCCGTAGGAACATGGGTTCTATGGGGTATGGGAGCCGGCGCCGCACACGGGTGCCACTGTTAACTCAACGTCATCGGGCAAAACGACGCGCATTTGTCGCCAGTCACCAGGGATGGACACTGGAACAATGGCGTAACGTGATATGGTCGGACGAATCACAATTTCAACTGCACCATGCCGATGGGAGGCACAGTGTATGATGCAGACCACATGGAGCGATGGATCCCGCCTGCCTCGAAGGTGTGGTCCAGGGCGCTGGTGTCTCTATTATGGTCTAGGGTGCATTTTCCTAGTTGTTCTGGAAGAGACTTTGAATGGTACGCGGTATGTTGAGCTGATCGGAGACCATCTCCACCCATTTTTGGTCTTCCAGCGCCCAGACGGTTCTGCGGTGTTTCAAGACGATAACGCGCCGCCACATCGCTCCCACATCGCCCGTGAATGGTTCCAGGAACATGCAGCGGAGGTCCAACGACTGCCATGGCCACCCAGGAGCCCTGATATGAACCTATCGAGGATATCTGTGATGTCCTGGGACGCAGCCTCCGTGCCATGGATCCTGTGCCCACGAATAGACCAGCATTGGCGGCCGCTCTGCAAACGATTTAGTGTCAGCTGCGTCCAGAGGACTAACAGGGACTTGTCGACTCACTTCCACGGCGTCTCACTGCAGTTCACAGGGCCAGAAGAGGCCCCACACGCTATTAGGAGACTCTCCCATGACTTTTGCTAATTCAGTGTATTCAAACCCCTCCGCTGGCGAAGTTTTATTCTTCGACTGGTGTTCTCATGCCGGTCTTAAACCAACACCGCCGCGCAAAGCCCATCTGAAGTCGCCCGCGAAACGATCTCATTGCCTAACTTCAGCGGCTGATAAAGTGATAACGGTGTGAGATATCGAATTATTTCTTTCAAATTATTTGTCAGTGTGGCCAACTCTCTAACGCTCACATACACGTTTGACATTGTTTCCGACCAACCTGTATAGATTTACTCACTTCGCAACAAAATCCATTAAAGGAAGTTATTTCTTTTTTTCTTCTTCTTCCTACGATCTGCTTTACGTCGCACCGACACAGATAGGTCTTATGGCGACGATGGGATAGGAAACGCCTAGGAGTAGGAAGGAAGCGGCTTTGGCCTTAATTAAGGTACAGCCACAACATTTGCCTGGTGTGAAAATGGGAAACCACGGAAAACCATCTTCAGGGCTGCCGACAGTGGAATTCGAACCCACTATCTCCCGGATGCAAGTTCACAGCCACGTGCCCTTGACCGCACGGCCAACTCGCCCGGTAATTCAAAATTCGAGCAAGTCATAGAATGAAACAGTAAGAGTTAGGTGGAGTCAAGTGTTAGTTAGGTAATTGTGGGGACTTTACGGAAGATACAACAAGTACCGACATGTGAGTGTTTTGTGCAAGCGACGTGATTCACATAATACGCATTTTTCGGACGCGTTGTTTTAGACAGCTGAATTATAATGGATATTTCAGCAAAGAAAAAACACAGGGGTGGGAGGTGCCACAACGTTTATGGCGTAAAATAAGTCTTTCGGACAGAAGTGAAGGTAGATCGAATGTTTTGAAATAACAATATTTCTTGAATGTGATTTTAGGGGCAGCTTGCCGAATACTGTCAAACTCGGCCCTTTGACGTGCTTCCTTCACTCAGGCTTAGTCATCGTCCACGAGCTGCTGGACGTCATAGATGGTCCTCCAGAGGTTCCCAGTGACTGCTCCATCACCTACAGAAAGGTAACGTTACGACTATCAACACGACTATACTTGCGCCAAGAAGTATCGACGCAATTTCACTAACATCATTCATATTCCTCCTCCTCATGAACTCGATTGTTCGAAAGTCAACAGAAATATTTTCAAAACATACCTTGGGTTGATGACCTGCGATGTTAGGCCCCTTAAAACAAGCATCATCATCATCATCATCATCATCATCATCATCATCATCATCATCATCATCATCATCAAAACATTCCTTCCAACCGCCCTGTTATTCTCTGTGATCTATTATGAGTTCATCTGATTTACCCAAAACACTATTAATTTCCTTTTCTCCTGACTTTCTATGATTCTTTATTACTTTCCACGAAGGTTTCCCCGTCGCTTGACCTAGCCTTTTCAGGTTATTACCGAAATATTTCCACGACTTCTTTTTGCATTCAAGTTATTTGTATCGCTCTGTTTCTTTCATCTACATACAATTCCCTGTCTGTATCAGTCGTTGTTTGGAGCCATTTCTCATACGCCGTCCTTTTACGTTTACAAGCTACCCTCCCTTCATCATTCCACCAAGATGTTCACTTGTTCCCATCTAACACACAGTTGTTCCTGGACTTTCCCTTTCTTTTAAGAAGTTGTACTGTCGGGAGATCAGAAGAATGCACATGCCCGGTGAGGCACGGGGCGAAAGGGTTTTCACCAGCAGAGCCAGTGACGCAATGGTTACCATAGCAACTCCGCTACTACCCAGGCGACTTTATATTATCTTCTACTGGCAGCTCTTCGCCCTTGTCAGTTGTAATCCATCAAACTGCAAGGTGTGAGTCAATGTTTTCGTGCAGCAGATAAGAGCCGATCTGTCTGGGCAGAACAGGAAGTTCATGCTTGGAGGCCACATTCCTCATTCTTGCATTCTTCCCATCTCTAGACAGTAAAGGCATTCTGTTGATTTCCCGGACTCCCACTGTTCATGTTTCCTGTCTTATCGTTCGTCTGTAAGTGTTTGCGAATTGTACACTTTGTAATTGTTAGATCACGTGTTAGGTTGTTACTATACTGGAATTGTGTTGTGATGTATGTGCGAGCAGTATCGATCGAGAAAAAGATAAGGGTCATTAACAGAATCGATAAAGGTGAGAGTTTACAGTCTCTTATGAAAACTTTCCATTTTGGAAAATCATCAGTTTATGATTTCTAGAGCACGGAAAGAAGAAATTCTGAATTTCGAACCAGACAGTGAAGAAAATTACTAAAGGAGGATGAAAAGTTAGAAGAAGCTGTTTATGAACTGCTCATTCAAAGAAGTAGGGGAGATCCTATTTCGGGACCTTTGTTACGTGAGGAAGTGTTCCAATTGAAAGAAAAATTGGGTGGTTCTTCTGATGTCAAGACTAGTACTGGTTGGTTGAAACATTTTAAATCTCGCCATGGCATTCGTGAAATGAGGTTGAAGGAGAACATTTATCAAGTGATCTGACTGCCGCTGAAGAATATAAGCACAATTTCTGGGACTTTTTGAACAATGAAAACTGGATGATGGTGAGACAGGATTGAACTGCAAGTCACTACCATGTAAGTAGCTCGCATCAAAGTAAGAAATGACAGCTCCCGGTTTCAAAATCAGTAAAGAACCAGTAACAGTTCAGATGTGCCCAAAAGCTAGCGGTACACACAACCTGCCTCTACCCATGATTTAAAAAGAAACCCATGGCGCAACAGCCCTGAAGGGACATGGCCTACCAAGCGACCGCTGCTCAGCCCGAAGGCCTGCAGATTACGAGGTGTTGTGTGGTCATCACGACGAATCCTCTCGGCCATTATTCTTGGCTTTCTAGATCGGAATCGTAAAGTCATCTCCGTACAGGCCATGAAGGCCCTGAGAGTGGTGGAAGGTAAAGGCGTCCACTATTCGTAACCTCCGCACTTAATGGGGTAGAGTGGTTAGCTCTACGCCCGGCCACCTTTGCCCCCAGGAATTAACCAGGTGCTCATTTTTGGTGTAGGCTGAGTGAACCTCAGGGCCATATGCACCTCCGGAAGTGGAAGTCTCATTTCTTAAATTTTACGACTTTCTCGTACATCTTGAGTCTGGTTATTATGGAATGACAGTTGCCAATAACATCTTTGTTATTGCTCTGGAAACAATCCTGGTCGCAGGTTCGAAACGCGTCAGCAGAGTATAAGCATTACACGACCTAATATCCCCAAAATTAAGTATTGTAAGATTAGGAAAGTTTTGTATCTTTTCCGAAAAGACAATTAAATATTGCAGTTATATGCTAGGTGATATTTGGAACTCGTTGACGCCAGATAATCTTCGAAAAATAAGGAATTAACTGGTGGAGGAAGAGGATGCTGAGAGTGACTTAGACAACGCTGAGAAAGACTTGAATCTAAGGTCAAGAAGAGAGAGACCGAATTATATCTTTGACGATGAAGATGCTATTTTTTTTTGCTAGGGGCTTTACGTCGCACCGACACAGATAAGTCTTATGGCGACGATGGGATAGGAAAGGCTTAGGAGTTGGAAGGAAGCGGCCGTGGCCTTAATTAAGGTACAGCCCCAGCATTTGCCTGGTGTGAAAATGGGAAACCACGGAAAACCATTTTCAGGGCTGCCGATAGTGGGATTCGAACCTACTATCTCCCGGATGCAAGCTCACAGCCGCGCGCCTCTACGAACACGGCCAACTCGCCCGGTACGATGAAGATGAAAGAGGATCACGTCATGGAGAAGACTTTACCGCATTAGAAACTGCATTATTGCGGTAAGAAAAACAAGATGAACGTTGTTCCACTCAACTTCTTCTGCTGAAAAGAATGCGTGACTTAGCTGCCAAAAGAGACGCTCCAATGTTGTAAACAAAGGACATCCGCTCTTTATTTTGTATAAATATGTAGTGTTAACGATACCTTCTGGTTGCATTTTTCGTTCTTTACAGTTATAGTACTGTACTGTAGTTCTCTGATTTTGAATTGTGATTGCTTTAATACTGCAGCCTAAATATGGCTTCAATAAATATCACCGCCTTGTACGTGTTTTTCTGCGTTAAATGAGTGCATGTTCTACTATCCGGAAGAATCATTATCCGATACGCCTTCAAACCCAATCAATCCAGATAATTGACGCTCTACTTTACGTCGAACAAGTATTGACATACGGTATTCAGTGTGAAACTGAAATCAGGAGTGCTAAACAAGCACTTCATGAGAAGCAGTCTCTGATATCTTTTTGCACAATGTCTCTCAGCTTAAAAGGGTACTGTACTCTGAAAAAGAAGAGATTTGAGAAGCCTTTACTCACGATGTTTGAAGAGAATACGTTGAGTACAGACGACGAATACAGATGTGCTAGATTGAGTTAGTAAGGAAAAATAGTGAGCAACCAGAACTGGAGGATGAGTTCTTCGTGGCTGGGATGCAGACTGCAACATGGTGTGCTGATGATCGATGCCCTAGAGCAGGGACTCTCAGGGTGCATGCACCAGTGCACTGTGCTGTGCACGGTGCAAAAAATGACTTCGCTTGGTTGACCAGAGTGCAGACCTCTACTCCTCGATTTGGAGCAATAGCACTGTCTCTCTCTTTCCCCACGCCTGTCTCGCTCGCTCAACCTGTCTCCCTCTTCCTCACTTGCTCCGTAGCGCTCCAAATCCGAGCCGAGTTGAGCCGAGCTTAGCCGAGTAGCCCAGGGACGAAGCGTTGGTCCGAGCGGAGCCGAGTGGGACCGATGCACTGTGCACAGGCCTCTGCGCCTCAGTTTGCACGCGTGAGATTTTGGGTGTTTGAGAGGCCCTGCTTTAGAGGGCAAAATACACGGAGAACGTCATCGTGGAGGGCCAAGAAACACGATAATGAGGATGTTCTTCACTGATACATACTTAAGTGTTACGAAGATGCTAAAAGGACAGCGATACATCGACTCACTTGGAGGACAGTCATAGTAAACAGAGACCAGTCGTAAGGCTGAACACACGTGACGGATGTTATTATTCATTCTTTAGTAGACTCCATTAAAATAGTTTATTCGCACATTTTTCCAATTGGTTTTTACGTCGCACCGACACAGATAGGTCTTATGGCGACTATGGGATATGAAAGGCCTACGAGTGGGAAGGGACCGGCCGCAGCCTCAATTGAGGTACAGCCCCAGTATTTTACTGCTGTGAAAATGGGAAACTACGGAAAACCGTCTTCAAGGCTGCCGACAGTCGGGTTCGAACCCACTATCTCCCGGATGCAATCTCACAGCTGTGCGCCCCTAACCGTACGGCCAACTCACCCGATCATTCTTTTTATTTATTTATCTACTAGCTCAAGACAAAGCGCTTCGCTGGATTTTTCTGTACATCCGTGCGGTTTTCTGTATATCATATAAAAGTCGTGTATTAAAAGACCGCTCTTTTTCTGTTTCTTCTTTGATTTTAATTTATTTTTTCGGGATACATAAATATTTTACAATCCAAGTCATTTAATAAAAATACATTCTTATACACTGCATTTGATGTCTTGTTGTCTGGTGCATTCAAAAACAGTTTTTCTGCTCGTCCGAAACGAGAGACACCAGCGGAAAGCTGACCGTATGTTAAACAAGAAATCCTTCAAATTAACTGCGCAATACTGGACCATTCGACCCTGAGCCTTATCGATAGTCATATTATAAACTAATATCAATGGAAATTGTAAACGTTTGAAACCAAATGACAAATCATTTGAGATAAATGGAATTCTTGATATGAAAACCGATTTTCCTTTTTCTTTGCCGGTTAGGATTACTGCCTGAATGATATTGTTAAGGAGCTGTTTTGAGTAAGTATCTACTTTATATTCAAGAATTACAAAAAATACTCACAGGTGTACTCAAGCAGCAAACTGTTATGGTTCTGAGATCACCATACTCCTGCCAGATGATTCAAAGATGGTATACAAAACCAAGGAGTACACATAACATCCTTTTAGAGTACAGTACATTCCCACTCCAATACTTCCAGTATATTGTCATTCATTTTACATTCAATGACGAAGTCAGCCAATTTCAAGCCCCATATCTCCCACACCACCACAGCTACATACACGCAAGCACTATAGTGTACGATGGCAGAATCGAGGCTAAAATCACACACAAACACCAGTGGTCTGCGATGGGTAGTTGTGGCTGTAAGGTGAAATAGAAGGACACAGACGTCTTTTCTTTTATACAGTCGGCCGCTTTAAACCCCTCACATGTCCCACACCACCACAGCTACCGACACGCAACCACCCTAGTGCACGACGGGAGACTGGACGTTACTACCACACAAAAACACCAGTGGTCTGCGGTGGGTAGTTTTGGTTGCAAGGTGAAATATACGGACACACACGTCTATTTTTATGTATAGATATAGATTTATTTATTTATTTGTTTGTTTATTTATTTAACAATGATTCATTCAGTTCTCAGTCACTCTACCTTGCCCTACGTTTTCGTTTCTATGTTACATATTTACTCATACCATTTTCTATACGCGTTTGTAAATTTCAGTTAAAAAACTACTTTTCCTCAATATTAAATAATAATAGATTATTGCATTATTTACCTTTTCCCAGAAAGTGCTTTAGACTGATATTAATTCTGATGAGATTCTCAGTTTATTGGAATTCATGGAAGTAACTTAATAACAGTTATTAACGAACTGAAATTAATCAGCCTGTTTTGTACAAGACAACCTACACACGGACTTCATCAACGGTATAAAGTCTGTACGATCCAGAATGGTCTGGAAATGACATCGCTTTAATAACGAGGCATGATAGAACCCTGGGGATATCATTAATTAAGGAGTACGGGCGACTTGCTGTGAGAAATATACAACCTAATATTCTCGTACAAAAGTAGTAACATTGAGCAACAAGCAGGATGATAAATACCAGAGAATGGTCGACACAAGAGATGGCACGTTGTAAATAATAATAATAATAATAATAATAATAATAATAATAATAATAATAATAATAATAATAATAATAATAATAATAATAATAATAAATAATAATAATAATAATACCACATTATCCTTTAGAGATCAGTGATAGTGTATCGTTCTCTGGATTCCAAGATCGTGAGTTTAAACACGGCAGAGAAGTCGGATTTTTGAAGTTCAGAAAAATTTTATTCGGCATTCTATGTTGTACGATATCGGCAAGAAAAAAAAAAATCTGCTGACATATCCGATGTTTGGCAGACAAATGGATTAAATCTCAGCGAAAGAGTCACTAATAGATTTCTAAATCTGCACCCTCGTGAAGTAAAATGACACGCTGGCAGTGTAAATGAAGTCAGCTCAAAATGTTTAAACACAGTAGCAGAGGTCGTGCCAGCCCCGCGGTGTAGGGGTATCGTGCCTCCGTCTTATCCAGAGGCCCTGGATTCGACTTCCGGCAAGGTCACGGACTTTTACCTGGATCTGGGGCCTGGCTCGAGGTCCACTCAGCCTACGTTATTACAATTGAGGAACTATCTGACGATGAGGTAGCGGCCCCGGTCCAGAAAAACCAAGAATAACGGCCGAGGGGATTTTTCATGCTGACCACATGACACCTCATAATATGCAGGCCTTCGCACTGAGCAGTGGTCGCTTGATAATCCATAAAATAATAATAATAATAATAATAATAATAATAATAATAATAATAATAATAATAATAATAATAATAATAATAATAATAATAATAAGTTCCTATTCATAGGCACAGTCGATTCCTATATATTATTATTATTATTATTATTATTATTATTATTATTATTATTATTATTATTATTATTATTATTATTATTATTATTATTATACCGGACTGAGTGGCTCAGGCGGTAGGATAAAGCCTGGTTTTTAATCCAAGATGGCTGGTTTGATCCCGGCTCAGTCTGGTATTATTTGAAGGTGCTCAAATTAGCCAGTCGACACGGTTAAGATAAGTGCCGTACAAAATTCTGGCACTCCAGCGTCTCTCCGAAATATGTAGAAGTAATTAGTGGGACGTTAAACCAATTACTTTCTTCTTCTTCTTCTTCTCCTTCTCATGATGATTATTATTATATTAGCGAGTGGAGAGGCCAAGCTTGTTTACGCGCTACAACCATGGATCCAAGCTTTTCATTCGAGAGGCGAGGGGGTTCGAACCCCACCGTCGGCTGTCCTCAGAATGGTTTTCCGTAGTTTCTCATTTTCACTTCCAGGCAAATGCCCGAACAGTTCCTATTCATAGACACAGTCGATTCCTTCCAGCTCCTTATTCAATTTTATTCAACCTCATTCATTTCATCTTCGTTAGGTCCTCAACTGAGGTTGGCGCTAAGAAGGGAATCCGGCCGTAAAACACGCTGACTAATTTCATCTCACTTTATCCGTTGCCCTGTATCAGGAAACGGGACTAAGGGTTAGGCATTATTATTATTATTATTATTATTATTATTATTATTATTATTATTATTATTATTATCATGCCATACTTCGCGCAAAACATCTAATGAAATTTAATCTGTTTCAATGGTTGCTGAGATGCCAGAATTTTCCCCTAAATTCTGCGGCGTAAATGGCACTACCATTAACATTAAAGACGTGGAAACATGTAAAATATTTTTAATACGCCATATACTTTATTCTTTATTTCATCATACGCTTATAATGTTTTTACTATACACATTCATTTATTTTTAACGCTCATTAATTAAAGCACCATGTTTCCATGACTGTTCCAACGATTAAGTGAAGCAGGGCAGTTGGCACCACAGTGCAATGACCGAGGAGGACGACGAATTACGCGGGCTCCTGACTTAGAAGATGCAGTGCTTGCTCGCGTGGATGAGGCACTTGCAATCAACACTCGAGCAGTTGAACGTGAAATGAATGTTTCGCATATGACTGTGTGACGAGTATTACGTGAAATACAGCTACACGCCTACCATCTACAGAAAGGGCACACCTCGAGTCGTGTTCAGCCAATGGCTCTTACAGCGCCTTGCAGTCGATCCTCACTTTTCTGCGTGTGTGCTCTTCATAGATGAAGCCTGTTTTGCCAGGGACGGAATGCTAAATAAGTTAGTCACAACAGTCATACTTGGGGCGATGAGAACCCCCACGCTACAGTTGTGAACAGCCATCAGCACAAATCTTCAGTTAACGTGTGGGCAGGCACAGTCAGTGATTACGTAGTAGGTCATTTCTTGTTCCTTCCTGCCTAAATGCAGCAGTGTACGCAGTGGTACTCAGAGATGTACTACTGACTTTCCTGGAACACATCCCACTTGCCCTTCGTCTACGGATGTGAAGCCCCACCTCACTTTGGACTGAGGGTTCGTGAATACCTGGATCAGACATTCCCTGCAAAGTGCATAGGAAGAGGAGGTCCTGTTTCGTAGCCCGATAGTTCACCTGATCTCACCCCCGTTGATTTCTTCTTGTGGGTCCATGTGAAAAGCCTTGTGTATGCTACACCTGTCGAGAGAGAAGAGGACCTCTTGCCACGAATTCTCGCCCCCTGCGACGCTGTTCAAACGACACCGGAGATATTCGAACAGGTACGAGAGAACATTGTGTACTGACGCAGGGGGACGCGATTTCGAACATTTGTTGCAAATGGAGAAGCTTGTAAAACTTGTACTTAGAAGAGTAGAATTTTGTTTAACTTTTGCTTGCTTGTTGTTTAAAGGGGCCTAACATCTAAGGTCATCGACCCTTTAACTTTTGCCTCCATCATTTCCGGACTACGGTTCCTTATCTCAAATTGATCCAGGTACCGTCCTCCATCATTCCTGAACGTTTGTAACATCCTGTATTCTTAAGATAGCTGCGTACTCAATTTTGGTCATACACAACTGTTTTTGATCCCATTTGGTTCGAAATGTTATCTTTGTATCGATGCTTGAGTAATCGGACGTTGTCGTTTGCTTTCTTGTGTTTCGAAGATGGACATTATGAAAATTTGTCCAAAATGTCACAAACATTTTTTTCGAAGAGACGTCCGTCGCCAACGGCCTCACCAACCGAAATCATTTCAAGTCATTTTGTAAGGCATTACATGGGCTTCCAAACGACACTTTGTGTTACTAGTATAGCAAAGTATGTTCTAAAACAATGGGTGTTGAGTCAGCGCTACGTCAGCATTTTCCCTCGAGGTCATTGACCCCCGGCAAGATCATTGACCCCTAGTATTACGTGCTTTAGTTTACAAACAAGACCACGTGCTTTTGTTCATCAACACGAGCACGTTGAGGCGCGGATTTTGAATAAGGGAGCAAGCCTAACCTCACAGACGCCATCTTGGAGGGGCGTTAACTCACTCCACGTGCTGTTGTTTACCAACAAAACCACGTGCTCTTGTTTACTAACATAAGCACGTGTGAGGCGCGGATTTTGAAGAAGAGAGCAAGCCTAACCTCACAGTTGCCATCTTGGAGGGGCTAGGTTACGTTAGGGAACCGAGGTTTTTGCTTTGTTTTGGGGGGGAGGGTGGATAGGTGGTCCTCTCCTCCCAGCCCCTACCAAAAATAGGGGATGGGTGAGTGAGCGATTTTCTTTATCTCCCTAGAGGTCCATCATCTCTACCAAAAATATTGCCTGGCTGCATTGTCACTTCTCTCTTGCGAGAGAGCGATAAAGAGTTTTCGCCTTGTGCATTGCCTTTTATTGGATCGCTGAGCGGGTGGGGGAGTGCCATGGAGTGGAAGATCCGCGAACAGTGGAGAGGGTGGTGCGCGCATATCTACGTCTGCGGATATTAATGCAGCCATGCGGGTGAGATGCGAAGTCATCTCGAAATTTGCGATTGTCATGTTGAATTGCAAAATATCGATCAAGGGAGGTGCGCACACATCCATGCCAGTGGATAACAGTACAGCTATGCGGGAGAGCTGTGAAGTCACCTTGAATTGCGATAGTCATGTTGAATGAAAAATATCGAACAGGGGTGGTGCGCGCGCAGTATGTGAAGTTATCCACACGGTTAATAGCGCAGTATTTTGGGAGACATGCTAAGTCATCTCGAAATTTGCGATTCTCGCAAAATGCTCGGTCACTTCATGCAAATGCGCTCCGTGCCTGCGGATAACAGCGCTGTTATGTGAGAGAGTTAGGAAATAACTATTCGCCACCGTGCACCCACCTGCCTACATGTAACCTGCTTTCTATCTCCCATTAGAGCTAGTGAGGTGTGGTTTTACTATATTGCGTTAGTGTAAGAAAGGACATCTACCTGTAAAACAGAGACAAATCTGCATATCCTCTCAGATGTGTGAATAATAATAATACTATGGGAGTTCATCAAGGTGACGGCTTCTTCCTCCATCCCTCCACACAGATGCCATTTTGGAGGCCCTAACCTTACAGGACTCAGTTTTACGGTTAGATGCCTCTATCCCGCAGCCATTTTGGAGTGGCCTAACTAACAGTCGCCATCTCGGGCCCAGTTGTCCGGTCAGATGCCCCTGCGACGCCATTTTGGAGGGGTCTAACTGCACAGCGCCCAATTTTTCGGTCAGACCCTCAATCCCACTACAGAGACGCCATTTTGGAGGGCCTAACCTTACAGTACACAGTTTTACGGTTAGATGCTCCCCTCCCGTAGCTATTTTGTATTGGCCTAACTACACAGTCACCATCCTGGGCCCAGTTGTACGGTCAGATGCCCCTCCCGACGCCATTTTGGAGGGGCTATCGCACATACTACTACAGTTATTTTATATTGCCATTGCTAAGAATCGAACTCCGCGAACCCCTCCTTAATGAGTTTCTTATTTTGTGTCGCAGGATGAAACTGGTGGAGAGAATGACCAATACTTTACCCAGGTGACTACATCTGCTATGTGGAGATATAGGAAGATTAGAAGGGATAGAAACAACTTCGCGGATAGCTGAGGTGTGAATCGAACCCACATCTTCTCAGTTGACTGCCCGAATCTCTGTGGTCTCCGTTCCAACCCATGTATTACTTTTCATTTTTTGTGCCAGAGCCTCAATTCGAACCCAAACCTGTGGTGGTAGCAGAAAATCACTCTAACTACATCACCAGCTTCGAGTAATACCTGACTTTGCCGCAACTTGAACCCGTAAATAGCATCTTCTGCCCCAGTAAAGAATCAGTCAGTTAAACAGTTATTGCACTTTTTTAACGTAATTGAGTGCGATTTAATAATATCATCCCTGACCGGAGGCCTTCAAGTAATACATGACCTAGCCGGATTTCGAACCAGTAAATAGCACCCTCTGTCATAGTAAATAATTAGTCAGTTAAACAATTATTGCACTTTTTAACATAATTGATTGCGATTTAACAATATCATACCTGACCTGACCGAGAATCGAACCCGTGAATAGCATCTTCTGCTACAGTACTTAGTTGTTCAACCAGAACGTTGTAATAATTGTCGGGGCTGAGTGCTACAGCCTAGCATTTGCATAATATTAATAATTGTCAGGCTGAGTGTGGGTTCGACCCTCCCCTACAATCGAATCCAGACCTCTAGTGGTAGAAGGCCGTGGCCCTAAGTTAGGTATTATCCCGTAATTTGCCTGGAGGAGAAGCGAGGAATCAACTTCACGGATAGCTGAGGTGCGAATCGAACCTACCTCTACTCAGAAAAATCGCTGATACGACCGGGAATCGAACCCGGCCACGAAATGTCCAATGTAGGGTGTGTAGACTACGAACTAGTCTTAGATGCAGGTAACCTGGCTAGGAATCGAACCCGGGCCGTGAACTAGCCCTCAGCACTGCTCAGCTCGAAAGCGTGTCCGGAAATCGATCCCGGACCTCTAGATGTAGGAAGCACAAAAATTCACAGTCTCCAAGCCAGAAGAAATAATGATTTTAATTTTAGTTTCTTTCATTGTATTGTAAGTGTGATTCAGTCGTGGAGTGCGAGAGCAGACCGCTGCGCTGACGAAATGCCACAGTGCGAAATTGAATATCTTCCTTCCTGCATTAACAGTATACTGTGCTGTGTTGGAGACACGTTGATTTCGTATCAGCTCAATGAAGATTACATTCGTGATTTCAAAACTTGAATAATCCTCTTTTTTTACATGTAAGTATATTATGCTACTATGAGGTAAGTAATTAAAATACAAAAAATGCGTTCGAAGTGCATGTGCAAAATTAAAACATGCACATGAAAGCTGTGTAAATATGTCTTTTACCGTTGGTTTCTTCACAACGTTAGAAGATGGTGTTACGTAGTACAATGCGTGTGCTATGTGATGTGCTTAAATTACATCAATGTATCCGTGTTTATTATTATTACTGTGTTTATTAATCGTAAATAAGAACAAATCCATCTCCTTAGCACCGTAGAATTATTATTATTATTATTATTATTATTATTATTATTATTATTATTATTATTATTATTATTATTGCACACCACTGTGGTTGTTATGATTAGCTACTACACCTGGAGGGTCGGGTTCGATTCACGGCTCAGTCACGAAATTTGAAAAAGTCTGTTGGATGGAGACGTAAAAGCATATGCTGACCTGTTGTTGCTGAGGTACTAGTCCTATTCCTCAGCTGTATCCTACCAGACATCAAAAGTCTTACTTTCGTTGAGGTGGTAGAGGTATGATGCCTCGCTAAGACTCAGGGGGTGACCGACACTAGTGGGTAAACGGATTAAGAACGAAAGTTGTTTATTATTATTATGTGACTGTAAATATAGTAAGTACAATGTGATTTAAGTACTATAATGGATGTGTAAAATTGATGTGACACGTATGCAGACTGCGTGTCAATTTTTAAAAACTAAGCTTATGTTTCATACGCAGCTCGGTTAATTTATATACATGTGTTATACCGTTAGCTAACGTCATTTAATAGGTGAGATTAGGTAAAGGGAATGATCAAAGTACAAGATTGTTACTGTCTGTTGGATGGAGACGTAACCCTTGTTGTTGCGTTCGTCATGTGTTGGCTATCTTTCGATCCGTCTATACGAGAAACCCCACTGAGCCGAGGAGACGGAGAATCAATTACCAAGGAGTTGGGCAATAATAATAATAATTGTTTAAACTTTTCAAAATAGTAAACTGTTAATTATTTAAATAATACAGCCTCCCCAACATTTGCATGGTAACATCGCTGATCATTTTAACAAGGATTCGAGGGCAATATTGTAGAGGCTGAGTATTACAGACCCAGCATTTGCTTGGTGACAACGCTGATCATTTAGCAAGGAGACGGGATAATAATAATTGTCGTGCTGAGTAATACAGTCCCAGCATTTGCTTGGTGACAACGCTGATCATTTAGCAAGGAGACGGGATAATAATAATTGTCGTGCTGAGTAATACAGTCCCAGCATTTGCTTGGTGACAACGCTGATCATTTAGCAAGGAGACGGGATAATAATAATTGTCGTGCTGAGTAATACAGTCCCAGCATTTACTTGGTGACAACGCTGATCATTTAGCAAGGAGACGGGATAAAAATAATTATCGTGCCGAGTAATACAGTCCCAGTATTTGCTTGTTGACAACGCTGATCATTTAGCAAGGAGACGGGATAATAATAATTGTCGTGCTGAGTAATACAGTCCCAGCATTAGCTTGGTGACAACGCTGGTCATTTAGCAAGGAGACGGGATAATAATAATTGTCGGGGCTGAGTAATACAGTCCCAGCATTTGCTTGGTGACAACGCTGATCATTTAGCAAGGAGACGGGATAATAATAATTATCGTGCCGAGTAATACAGCCTCCTCCAGCGTTTGCTTGGTGACAACGCTGATCATTTAGCAAGGAGACGGGATAATAATAATTATCGTGCCGAGTAATACAGTCCCAGCGTTTGCTTGGTGACAACGCTGAACATTTAGCAAGGAGACGGGATAATAATAATTATCGTGCCGAGTAATACAGTCCCAGCGTTTGCTTGGTGACAACGCTGATCATTTAGCAAGAAGACGGGATAATAATAATTATCGTGCCGAGTAATACAGCCTCCTCCAGCATTTGCTTGGTGACAACGCTGATCATTTAGCAAGGAGACGGGATAATAATAATTGTCGTGCCGAGTAATATAGCCTCCTCCAGCATTTGCTTGGTGACAACGCTGATCATTTAGCAAGGAGACGGGATAATATTTATTATCGTGCCGAGTAATACAGTCCCAGCATTTGCTTGGTGACAACGCTGATCATTTAGCAAGGAGACGGGATAATAATAATTGTCGTGCTGAGTAATACAGTCCCAGCATTTACTTGGTGACAACGCTGATCATTTAGCAAGGAGACGGGATAAAAATAATTATCGTGCTGAGTAATACAGTCCCAGTATTTGCTTGTTGACAACGCTGATCATTTAGCAAGGAGACGGGATAATAATAATTGTCGTGCTGAGTAATACAGTCCCAGCATTAGCTTGGTGACAACGCTGGTCATTTAGCAAGGAGACGGGATAATAATAATTGTCGGGGCTGAGTAATACAGTCCCAGCATTTGCTTGGTGACAACGCTGATCATTTAGCAAGGAGACGGGATAATAATAATTATCGTGCCGAGTAATACAGCCTCCTCCAGCGTTTGCTTGGTGACAACGCTGATCATTTAGCAAGGAGACGGGATAATAATAATTATCGTGCCGAGTAATACAGTCCCAGCGTTTGCTTGGTGACAACGCTGAACATTTAGCAAGGAGACGGGATAATAATAATTATCGTGCCGAGTAATACAGTCCCAGCGTTTGCTTGGTGACAACGCTGATCATTTAGCAAGAAGACGGGATAATAATAATTATCGTGCCGAGTAATACAGCCTCCTCCAGCATTTGCTTGGTGACAACGCTGATCATTTAGCAAGGAGACGGGATAATAATAATTGTCGTGCCGAGTAATACAGCCTCCTCCAGCATTTGCTTGGTGACAACGCTGATCATTTAGCAAGGAGACGGGATAATATTTATTATCGTGCCGAGTAATACAGTCCCAGCATTTGCTTGGTGACAACGCTGATCATTTAGCAAGGAGACGGGATAATAATAATTATCGTGCCGAGTAATACAGTCCCAGGATTTGCTTGTTGACAACGCTGATCATTTAGCAAGGAGACGGGATAATAATAATTATCGTGCCGAGTAATACAGTTCCAGCATTTGCTTGGTGACAACGCTGATCATCTAGCAAGGAGACGGGATAATAATAATTATCGTGCCGAGTAATACAGCCTCCTCCAGCATTTGCTTGGTGACAACGCTGATCATTTAGCAAGGAGACGGGATAATATTTATTATCGTGCCGAGTAATACAGTCCCAGCATTTGCTTGGTGACAACGCTGATCATTTAGCAAGGAGACGGGATAATAATAATTATCGTGCCGAGTAATACAGCCTCCTCCAGCATTTGCTTGGTGACAACGCTGATCATTTAGCAAGGAGACGGGATAATAATAATTATCGTGCCGAGTAATACAGTCCCAGGATTTGCTTGTTGACAACGCTGATCATTTAGCAAGGAGACGGGATAATAATAATTATCGTGCCGAGTAATACAGTTCCAGCATTTGCTTGGTGACAACGCTGATCATCTAGCAAGGAGACGGAATAATAATAATTATCGTGCCGAGTAATACAGCCTCCTCCAGCATTTGCTTGGTGACAACGCTGATCATTTAGCAAGGAGACGGGATAATATTTATTATCGTGCCGAGTAATACAGTCCCAGCATTTGCTTGGTGACAACGCTGATCATTTAGCAAGGAGACGGGATAATAATAATTATCGTGCCGAGTAATACAGCCTCCTCCAGCATTTGCTTGGTGACAACGCTGATCATTTAGCAAGGAGACGGGATAATAATTATTATCGTGCCGAGTAATACAGTCCCAGCATTTGCTTGGTGACAACGCTGATCATTTAGCAAGGAGACGGGATAATAATAATTATCGTGCCGAGTAATACAGCCTCCTCCAGCATTTGCTTGTTGACAACGCTGATCATTTAGCAAGGAGACGGGATAATAATAATAATCGTGCCGTGTAATACAGTCCCAGCATTTGCTTGGTGACAACGCTGATCATCTAGCAAGGAGACGGGATAATAATAATTATCGTGCCGAGTAATACAGCCTCCTCCAGCATTTGCTTGGTGACAACGCTGATCATTTAGCAAGGAGACGGGATAATAATTATTATCGTGCCGAGTAATACAGTCCCAGCATTTGCTTGGTGACAACGCTGATCATTTAGCAAGGAGACGGGATAATAATAATTATCGTGCCGAGTAATAAAGTCCCAGCGTTTGCTTGGTGACAACGCTGATCATTTAGCAAGGAGACGGGATAATAATAATTGTCGTGCCGAGTAATACAGTCCCAGGATTTGCTTGGTGACAACGCTGATCATTTAGCAAGGAGACGGGATAATAATAATTATCGTGCCGAGTAATACAGCCTCCTCCAGCATTTGCTTGGTGACAACGCTGATCATTTAGCAAGGAGACGGGATAATAATAATTATCGTGCCGAGTAATACAGTCGCAGCATTTGCTTGGTGACAACGCTGATCATTTAGCAAGGAGACGGGATAATAATAATTATCGTGCCGAGTAATACAGTCGCAGCATTTGCTTGGTGAAAACGCTGATCATTTAGCAAGGAGACGGGATAATAATCATTGTCGGGACTGAGTAATACAGTCCCAGCGTTTGCTTGGTGACAACGCTGATCATTTAGCAAGGAGACGGGATAATAATAATTATCGTGCCGAGTAATACAGTCCCAGCGTTTGCTTGGTGACAACGCTGATCATTTAGCAAGGAGACGGGATAATAATAATTATCGTGCCGAGTAGTACAGCCTCTTCCAGCATTTGCTTGGTGACAACGCTGATCATTTAGCAAGGAGACGGGATAATAATAATTGTCGTGCCGAGTAATAGAGCCTCCTCCAGCATTTGCTTGGTGGCAACGCTGATCATTTAGCAAGGAGACGGGATAATAATAATTGTCGGGGCTGAGTAATACAGTCCCAGCATTTGCTTGGTGACAACGCTGATCATTTAGCAAGGAGACGGGATAATAATAATTGTCGTGCTGAGTAATACAGTCCCAGCATTTGCTTGGTGACAACGCTGCTCATTTAGCAAGGAGACGGGATAAAAATAATTATCGTGCCGAGTAATACAGTCCCAGCATTTGCTTGGTGACAACGCTGATCATTTAGCAAGGAGACGGGATAATAATAATTGTCGTGCGGAGTAATACAGTCCCAGCATTAGCTTGGTGACAACGCTGATCATTTAGCAAGGAGACGGGATAATAATAATTGTCGGGGCTGAGTAATATAGTCCCAGCATTTGCTTGGTGACAACGCTGATCATTTAGCAAGGAGACGGGATAATAATTATATCGTGCCGAGTAATACAGCCTCCTCCAGCATTTGCTTGGTGACAACGCTGATCATTTAGCAAGGAGACGGGATAATAATAATTGTCGTGCCGAGTAATACAGTCCCAGGATTTGCTTGGTGACAACGCTGATCATTTAGCAAGGAGACGGGATAATAATCATTGTCGGGGCTGAGTAATACAGTCCCAGCATTTGCTTGGTGACAACGCTGATCATCTAGCAAGGAGACGGGATAATAATAATTGTCGTGCCGAGTAATACAGTACCAGCATTTGCTTGGTGACAACGCTGATCATTTAGCAAGGAGACGGGATAATAATAATTGTCGTGCCGAGTAATACAGTCCCAGGATTTGCTTGGTGACAACGCTGATCATTTAGCAAGGAGACGGGATAATAATCATTGTCGGGGCTGAGTAATACAGTCCCAGCATTTGCTTGGTGACAACGCTGATCATCTAGCAAGGAGACGGGATAATAATAATTGTCGTGCCGAGTAATACAGTACCAGCATTTGCTTGGTGACAACGCTGATCATTTAGCAAGGAGACGGGATAATAATAATTGTCGGGGCTGAGTAATACAGTCCCAGCATTTGCTTGGTGACAACGCTGATCATTTAGCAAGGAGACGGGATAATAATAATTATCGTGCCGAGTAATACAGCCTCCTCCAGCATTTGCTTGGTGACAACGCTGATCATTTAGCAAGGAGACGGGATAATAATAATTATCGTGCCGAGTAATACAGTCCCAGCGTTTGCTTGGTGACAACGCTGATCATTTAGGAAGGAGACGGGATAATAATAATTATCGTGTCGAGTAATACAGCCTCCTCCAGCATTTGCTTGGTGACAACGCTGATCATTTAGCAAGGAGACGGGATAATAATAATTATCGTGCCGAGTAATACAGCCTCCTCCAGCATTTGCTTGGTGACAACGCTGATCATTTAGCAAGGAGACGGGATAATAATAATTGTCGTGCCGAGTAATACAGCCTCCTCCAGCATTTGCTTGGTGACAACGCTGATCATTTAGCAAGGAGACGGGATAATAATAATTGTCGGGGCTGAGTAATACAGTCCCAGCATTTCCTTGGTGACAACGCTGATCATTTAGCAAGGAGACGGGATAATAATAATTGTCGTGCCGAGTAATACAGTCCCAGCATTTCCTTTGTGACAACGCTGATCATTTAGCAAGGAGACGGGATAATAGTAATTGTCGGGGCTGAGTAATACAGCCTCCTCCAGCGTTTGCTTGGTGACAACGCTGATCATTTAGCAAGGAGACGGGATAATAATAATTATCGTGCCGAGTAATACAGTACCAGCATTTGCTTGGTGACAACGCTGATCATTTAGCAAGGAGACGAGATAATAATAATTGTCGGGGCTGAGTAATACAATCCCAGCATTTGCTTGGTGACAACGCTGATCATTTAGCAAGGAGACGGGATAATAATAATAATCGTGCCGAGTAATACAGTCCCAGCATTTGCTTGGTGACAACGCTGATCATTTAGCAAGGAGACGGGATAATAATAATTGTCGTGGCTGAGTAATACAGTCCCAGCATTTGCTTGGTGACAACGCTGATCATTTAGCAAGGAGACGGGATAATAATAATTATCGTGCCGAGTAATACAGCCTCCTCCAGCATTTGCTTGGTGACAACGCTGATCATTTAGCAAGGAGACGGGATAATAATAATTATCGTGCCGAGTAATAAAGTCCCAGCGTTTGCTTGGTGACAACGCTGATCATTTAGCAAGGAGACGGGATAATAATAATTGTCGTGCCGAGTAATACAGTCCCAGGATTTGCTTGGTGACAACGCTGATCATTTAGCAAGGAGACGGGATAATAATAATTATCGTGCCGAGTAATACAGCCTCCTCCAGCATTTGCTTGGTGACAACGCTGATCATTTAGCAAGGAGACGGGATAATAATAATTATCGTGCCGAGTAATACAGTCGCAGCATTTGCTTGGTGACAACGCTGATCATTTAGCAAGGAGACGGGATAATAATAATTATCGTGCCGAGTAATACAGTCGCAGCATTTGCTTGGTGAAAACGCTGATCATTTAGCAAGGAGACGGGATAATAATCATTGTCGGGACTGAGTAATACAGTCCCAGCGTTTGCTTGGTGACAACGCTGATCATTTAGCAAGGAGACGGGATAATAATAATTATCGTGCCGAGTAATACAGTCCCAGCGTTTGCTTGGTGACAACGCTGATCATTTAGCAAGGAGACGGGATAATAATAATTATCGTGCCGAGTAATACAGCCTCCTCCAGCATTTGCTTGGTGACAACGCTGATCATTTAGCAAGGAGACGGGATAATAATTATTATCGTGCCGAGTAATACAGTCCCAGCATTTGCTTGGTGACAACGCTGATCATTTAGCAAGGAGACGGGATAATAATAATTATCGTTCCGAGTAATACAGCCTCCTCCAGCATTTGCTTGTTGACAACGCTGATCATTTAGCAAGGAGACGGGATAATAATAATAATCGTGCCGAGTAATACAGTCCCAGCATTTGCTTGGTGACAACGCTGATCATCTAGCAAGGAGACGGGATAATAATAATTATCGTGCCGAGTAATACAGCCTCCTCCAGTATTTGCTTGGTGACAACGCTGATCATTTAGCAAGGAGACGGGATAATAATTATTATCGTGCCGAGTAATACAGTCCCAGCATTTGCTTGGTGACAACGCTGATCATTTAGCAAGGAGACGGGATAATAATAATTATCGTGCCGAGTAATACAGCCTCCTCCAGCATTTGCTTGGTGAGAACGCTGATCATTTAGCAAGGAGACGGGATAATAATAATTATCGTGCCGAGTAATACAGTCCCAGCATTTGCTTGGTGACAACGCTGATCATTTAGCAAGGAGACGGGATAATAATAATTATCGTGCCGAGTAATACAGCCTCCTCCAGCATTTGCTTGGTGACAACGCTGATCATTTAGCAAGGAGACGGGATAATAATAATTATCGTGCCGAGTAATACAGTCCCGGCGTTTGCTTGGTGACAACGCTGATCATTTAGCAAGGAGACGGGATAATAATAATTATCGTGCGGAGTAATACAGTCCCAGCATTTGCTGACAATGTAGTGACAATGCTCATCATTTAGGAAGGAGTTTATAATAATTTTCGTGCAGTGTGTGATATAGCCCCCAGCATTTGCCAGCCCCTCTGAAAGCCCTCAACGCTGACCATTCAGCCAAGGAGACGGATATCATTCAGTAAGGAGTTGGGCAATACTAATAATTGTTGAAACATTTTTAAATAGTAAACTGTTAATTATTTTTGTTATTTAATTGTGTTATTGTAGTGTATGAGATCGCAAGTCTACATAGTCAGTTACTTGCAGACCCCAGTATTTTGATAAATTATTGAATAAAAAAGACCATTGGAGAGCGCATCATGAGGGGATTATTGTCTCGGTGGGGTTGAGTGTCACTCCGCCTAAATTGGGTGAGGTTATTTCGACTCAGGAAATAGTGAGCCAGTTGCAAGGAGCTAAGAAGGGGAAATCAGGAGCTATATATGGTATCACATATGAATTTTGGAAAGAGGTGGGAGAGCGAAACGGCATGTGGGAAATTTTGACAAGGATATTCAATACTTGCAGACCCACGCACATTCTTTTTACGACACCACCTAACACACAGACATAGAAGATCTGTGACCATAGTATTTAATATTGAGATGAGGTTTTGAAATAATACTATTAAGGAAGGGACCCCCCCCGGAGTTCGATTCTTGGGAATGACAATATAAAAAAATGTATGTGGAATGTGCGATAACCATTTTCATAACTGGCAAATGCTGGGGCTGTACCTTAATTATGACCTTGGCCGATTCCTTCCAACTCCTTATGAGCTTGTATCTGAGAGATACTGGGTTCGAATCGCTCCGTTGGCAGCCCTGAAGATGGTTTGCCATGGTTTCATATTTTCACACCAGGCAAATACTGGGACTGTACTTTAATTATGATCATGGCCGATTCCTCCCAATTCCTAACCCTTTCCTTCCCTTTGTTGTCATAACACTTATCTGTGTCGGTGTGGCGGTAAAGCCACTAGCAAAAAAAAAAAAAGAGAGAGAGAGAGAGAAAAAAATTACCGTATTACAGTTTCATCTCACTGCAGAGAGAAACGGATATCTTCTCTGACGATACATACAGCAGATGCTGCCCCTGCTCTTTGAAAATAGTAATAACATGATTATTATTACCGAGCGTGTTTGGCCATGTGGTTGGTGGGGACGTGCGGCTGTGTGCTTGCTAGGTGTGGGAAAGAATTGGCCGTGGTCTTAATTAAGGTACAGCCCCGGCGTTTGCCTGTTTTGAAAATGTGAAATCACGGAAAACCATCTTCAGGCCTGCCGACAGTGGGGTTCGAATCCCTTATCTCACAGCTATGCGATCCTACCGCAGGCCAACTCGCTCGGCAAATAGAATACAGAGACATGGATAAGCTTGCACAGGCGAAAAAGAGAAGGCAGTTGCTAGAACTGCCAAGGATCGAAAATGTGGTCAGGAGACATCTAAAAGAAGTGTCCGACTCGTTGGCTGAATGGTCAGCGTGCTGGCCATCGGTCCAGAGGGTCCCGGGTTCGATTCCCGGCCGGGTCGGGGATTTTAACCTTAATTGGTTAATTCCAATGGCCCGGGGGCTGGGTGTTTGTGCTATCCCAAACATCCCTGCAACTCGCACACCACACATAACACTATCATCCACCACAATAACACGTAGTTACCTACACATGGCAGATGCCGCCCACCCTCATCGGAGGGTCTGCCTTACAAGGGCTGCACGCGGCTAGAAATAGCCACACGAAATTATTATCTAAAAGAAGTAAAACATACCACCGAATATAGGAAATATGTACTTATGAATAAATAAACCAGAATATGTATGCAATTTTAAAAACAGCAAAAATATGTAAATCAGTAAAACATATTTGGTTAAATAAAACATATTTAAACACATAATTATCCGAGCCTTAGTGATGATAAACAAACCATTAATGCATTCCAAACATACATAAAAACGTAAATAAAAGAAACTGATCGAAAATTTAAAAAAAAATTGAAATGGCGTATGGCTTTTAGTGCCAGGAGATACCAGGACGGGTTCGGCTCTACAGGTGCAGGTCTTTTGATTTGACGTCTGTATGCGACCTGCGCGTCGTGATGAGGATGAAATGATGATGAAGACAACACATACACCCAGCCCCCGTGCTTGGGAAATTAACCAATGATGGTTAAATTCCCGACGCCGCCGGGTCGAACCTGGGACCCCTGTGACCAAAGGCCAGCACGCTAACCATTTAGCAACGGAGCCCCACATTGAAAATGTAAAACACCACTTCAGTCAATTGACAGTGTGGATCCTTACTTCCGTTTACTGTCTCATGACTACATGTGATTGAACACACGTCCACTGACTTCCTGACAAGCGTACCGAAAAATCAACAAAATGGCTGGAAGAAGTCTACGGACTCAATACAGTAGGTAATCCAACTTGGTGAAATGGAGCTCAGGAACCCCCCCCCCCCCCCCGTCATGGCACTACAACCCTTGAAGGGCCTTGGCCTACCAAGCGACCGCTGCTCAGCCCGAAAGCCTACAGATTACGAGGTGTCGTGTAGTCCGCACGACGGATCCTCTCGGCCGTTATTCTTGGCTTTCTAGACGGAGACCGCTACCTCACCGTCAGATAGCGCTCCTCAATTCTAATCACGTAGGCTGAGTGGACTTCGAAACCACCCCTCAGGTCCAGGTAAAAATCCCTGACCTGGCCGGGAATCGAACCCGGTGCAGCCGGGTAAGAGGCAAGCACGCTACCCCTACACCACTGGGCCGGCGGAGCTCAGGTACCGGTAGTAACCAAATAGTTGAATGCATGATACTGTGATAAGGAAGTAAACGAACTTGGTGGAAGAATGGTACTGAACTGAGCACTAGAAATCAACAGATGAGATGGAAGCAAATAAACTAACTGACAGAAGATATAGAGCTCGGTTAGTAATTAAAAATGGGGCGAATGCATGATGCAGAGCTCAGCGAGTATACACAACTGAGTCGCAGAATGATACTCCGCTGAGGGAGTAAACAAACTGGGTGGTAGCATTAATGACACTGAAAGAAAGCGTCGTGTCGTAGCCCCATGTTTCTTTAATTAAAAAAATCCGATCCAAGTTTGTTGGTCTAATTTACAATATTGTAATATTTCTGTTAGGACGTCTCTCATACTAGATAATCTAATTTTGAAATTCACAAGCTCCATTAAGACCTAATTCAATGACCGTTGATTTTAAGGAAATATTTTAGTATAGGCTACTGAAAATTCACATTGTTCAAAGCAAGCATGAAATATGTAGTTTTAGGTGACTGTTAATATCGAGATAATATACATGGGATCTCAATTTTTCAGTTTTACGTACAATTCGCACCACGGAAACGTTCTTTTTACATTTCTGTAATTCCATAATCCCGCGACTACTTAGCTGAGATGCCACTTGGCTTTACAGCTTCTCCCCATTATTCCTACACAGTCGACTCCATATAATTCTACCCATACTACGCTATTTTGTTGTAGTACGACCTTATTCCTCCCGTCACGATGTCTAACACATTGTCCTGTGAGTGACTTCAAACCTTATGTCGATAACAAGTTAATAATGCAGATCTTGAGCAGATAAAAGTAACAGGTCGATATCACTGTACTATACTTCACCGGCGATATTTCCTTGTCATTTGTACAAAATTGTAGGTAATTTAATTTTATGGCCTGGATTGCTTCGTAAGCTTGAGTGCTGATAATAATAATAATAATAATAATAATAATAATAATAATAATAATAATAATAATAATGGTTTTGAACGTTTGTTCTTACTATCAACGATCTTATGATACTCCGGATGTCATAATTTTGACCCAAACAAGTTCTTTAACGTGCTGAAGTCCAGCAACATGGAGTTCGTATTTAATTTGTACTTTTCGCTAATGTGCATTATGACTTACTATCATACAAATCGGTGACACATACAGTCCATACCGACAAGACAGTTGCTGCTCAGCCAAACGTATCAGTCAAATTGGTTGAATTTAATGATCAGATCCGCTGTCTCTCGTATCACAGTTCCTCAATTGGCCTCGCGATGCTGAACGAGCCCCTTACCAGCTCTCACTATATAACATTTATTTACTTAAGCATTGTTGTGTACATTGCTGGTTTCCCCAGTACCACTGCTCACTAGGCCTACTATTTGAATATAACAACAATAATAATAATAATAATAATAATAATAATAATAATAATAATAATAATAATAATAATAATAATAATAATAATATTTCTTCCCCTCTTGATCAGTTTACCCTCCAGGGTTGGATTTCCCTCGGACTCATCGAGGGATCACACGTCTACCGCCTCAAGGGCAGTGTCCTGGAGCGTGAGACTCTGGGTCGTGGGATACAACTGCGGAGGGCGATCAGTACCACGCCCAGGCCGCCTCACCTGCTATGCTGAACAGGGGCCTTGTGGAGGATGGTAGGATTGGAATGGATAGACAATGAAGCGGCCGTGGCCTTAAGTTCGGTACCATCCCCGCTTTTGCCTGGAAATGAAATGAAATAGCATATGGCTTTTAGTGCCGGGAGTGACCGAGGACAAGTTCGGCTCCCCTGGTGCAGGTCTTTTGATTTGACACCCGTAGGCGACTTGCGCGTCGTGATGAGGATGAAATGATGAGACGACACATACACCCAGCCCCCGTGTCAGTGAAATTAACCAATCATGGTTAAAATTTCCGACCCTATCGGGAATCGAACCCGGGACCCCTGTGACCAAAGGCCAGCACGCTAACCACTTAGCTATAGAGCCGGATTTTTACCTGGAGGGGAAGTTGGAAACCGGGGAAAATTACTTCGAGGATGTCTGAGGTGGGAATCGAACACCCCTCTACTCACAATCAGTTGACCTCCCGAGGCGGAGTGGACCCCGTTTCAGCCGTCGTATCACTTTTCAAATTTCGTGGCAGAGCCGGGTAGCAGCTAATCACACTAACCACTACACCATAGAGGCGGAAATAATAATAATAATTGTTACCGAGTTTTTGTGGTAGTTAAGCATGAAAGAAGGTGCTGGGTGGTGAATAGGTCTCAAGCTACTAAAGAGAAATTAAATTTTAAAATTTAACAAGGTTATATTTTCTTTTCAAAATTAGGTAACAACAAATAGAACAGGTACTTAGTAGCCGAAATACAACTTGAAATGTACAATTACAGGGATTAAAGAATTTGGGCTTCGAGCCCTGAAAACACAATTCTTGAGCAACTAGCTCAACTTTACGATATACCAATTTTAACAAAAGGGGCAGAAGACCCCACTCAAACCCTGGAGCCTTTGCTCCAAATTACACAGCAAAGCCTCCTCGAGGCATACAACTCTCAGTTTTAGAAAAGAGCCACTCGCTCTTAAAGTTAAGCCTCTCCCAGGCCACACCAAACTCAACTTTCAAGTTGTCCTCAAAGGACATATACACAGGGGTAAAATACCCAACCTACTGAGGTCTATTAGGTGAGAAAAGATTAATACATGACCTCTAAAATACAACTTGAGAGGAGGCGAACTTGCACTCCTAATACACTTTGCTTTTAAAACCTAATCTGGCTCTGGGCCACTAACGCAAGGGCTAATCCCATACTACAAAGGTGACTTAGAGAAGAACACTTTACATTACACAAACGAAGAAAAGTTTGAGAAAATAAGTTCACCTCAAAACAAATGTGAGTGGGAGCTCGAGAGGGTTAGCACTCTCTATCCCAATATGTAACTTTACAAGAAAAAGAAGAAAAGAGTAGTTACATTTTAGGAAAAGGTTACATGATGGAAAACGCTTCGAACCCGCCGCGAGAGTTAAACTGCCGACCTAGCAAGAAAAGAAGATATTAATAGGCCATTACCTGGTAGTAGATCGCTGCCGAGGAAAGAGGCGCTTCCCGCCTCCTACTATGTACTTAATACACTGAAAGATGGAACAGAAGTGGCCCGGAGACCCCAAAATCAGCAGTTTATATCCTCTCGCGGAAGATTCTAGGCGTTAGGGGAAATAAAACACCCTCCCACAAAATCTTTATTGGTTCGGGAAAAGAAACCCCTACATAGAGGAAAAAGAAACACATTATTGGTGGAAAATTAATTAAAGAAATTCGGGATTGGCTAGATCCAAACTAAGGGGAAAAAGAGGGGTATACAGCCAACTTAAACATTAACAGAAAGAAATTTAACAAGAAACAAACTTTTGAAATAAAAATTTCTCCAACAAAATAGTTCTTTGATTTCGCACTAGGTTGCACTATTGTAATTCTTCAGTAGTGTCCTCTAGAAGAGAAAGTTCCCACTTCTTACTTCAAGCGAAACAAAAACACATCAAAAGTGACACAGTTCAAAAACTCAAAATTTTCCACGTGGTGACATCTTCTGAGAAAGTAGAGAATGAATAGAATAGATAAAGTTCAACCTTCCTCCAGAAGAGGAGTTTCAACTGGCGCAACTTTTAAATAAACGGTGTAGAGGTGTACCGCCCGGTACAGACCTCCCCCCCCAAAAGTTCCTCCAAGGGGTAACACAGAAGAACATAAACTTTCTTTCCAAAATAAGGTCCAAGTTTTGATGTTGATATTAAGATTAATTGCGGAAGCATTTATAAGATTTTAGTAATTTGGTTGGTTGCAATTTCAAAATTTTGTTGTTGCCGGTGCAGTAAAGTTTTTATGTTTGTAGAATTTGAATTTCTGAAGATAAGCTTTTAATACTTAAAAGTGAAGGAAAAATTTGCAATGTCCATCAGATATTGCTGTTGAATTCCCAAATGTAGTTATTGCTTATGGTGACTGTCCATGTAGTTGATGTAGATTGAGTCGAATGGCCGGACCGGCCGTTGCAGCTTGCGTCCAACGGAGGCCGCTCGGACCCCTCAAGTACCCTGAGATACCGCTCGCCCGCACTATGAGGGGAGCAGAGGTGTTGAAGTACGCCGCGCCCGCGGTGAACAGATACAGGCTGCGGGCATGTAGCAGGTCGTGCGCCGCACATCAGCCTTGGCCGGGAGGTGAGCTCCGGCTCGCCGTGCACATGTCGTCCTCGCTGGAGAGGAGGGGGCCCATCCCCCTCCCCAGTCGCTGCACGGCGCTGCGCGGCTGCGGGGGCGCTGAAACATTAAAGCTAGGCGGCAGAATTGTGTTGGACAATTATTTTCTTTGAGGGTACAGGCTTGTAGAGAGAGTGAGGGGCCAGCGGCGTGCAGATATTCATGGTATTCATTAAGCCACTGTGTAGAGTGGAGCAGGAGACGGGAGCGTGGTAATGGCCGTGGCAAGAACAGGATGGCAGTTTAACGGGTCGGGGCAGGTTTTACATAAGGCTTACATCTAAAACCAAAATATTACAGAAGGGGCAGAATGCCTTAAAAGTGAAACTCAAAAAAAATATAACCTTCATATCCTTTCAAAATAATATGGAGCAAGTTAACACAGAAATTACACCGGTTTCACCTGGGACAGGTGAACTCTAAATATCCTCTCGGTGGCTGGATTACTTAGCAATAAGGTAACCGGCGTAAGAAAATCGAGAATGATACAAGGCCCATGAAATCTGGGGGCAAGCTTGCCCGCGGGAACAAAATTTTTGACCATAACCTGGTCGCCTACCTTCAAAGGGGTGGGTCTCCGTCCACGATCATACCTTTCCCTAACCTTTTCATGAGACACTTTAAGATTGGCTTTAGCCTTCTTCCAAAGATCTTTGATGTTGTCCGGATCTATTGTCTCGGGCAGAATGTCACTCAGAGACCAGAGGTTAGAGAGCGGCGAGTTGGGAACAAACTTGAACATCAAAGAAGCTGGAGTAAACTTGTGAGATTCATGAACCGCCGAATTCAAAGCAAAAGCTAACCAATGCAGGGACGTGTCCCACCTGGAAGGATCTTCATGATGATAAGCAATGAGAGCGGACCTGAGATTACGGTTAACTCGTTCAGCCAGAGATGGTTGCGGGTAATAAGCAGAAGTAGTTACATGAGATATTGATAAGTCAAAACAGAATTTACGAAATAAATTAGATGTAAAAGCCTTAGCATTATCAGATACAATATATTGACACGGACCAAAAGAAGCAAAAATAGAATTTAAGCAGGTAATGGTGGACTGAGCGGTAGCCAGCTTAGTCGGAAATAACCAGGAAAATCTAGTAAAACCATCTACACATACAAGGATAAATTTGTTGGCATTTCCCTTCGACTGGGGGAAGGGTCCTACATAATCAATATACAGGCGTTCCATGGGGCGCGATGCTTGATGAGAAGACAAAAGGCCTACTTTAGTGGACATGGTGGGTTTACTGATCAAACAAGATTTACAAGCTTTTACAAGTTCCCGAATTTCACCGTCCATACCTTTCCATATGAACATTTCACGAATCTTTTCACGAGTTTTAAAGATACCCAGATGCCCTCCTAATGGGGTCTCATGATAATACTTGAAGATCATAGGTACAAGAACCGCTGGAACAACAACTTTCATCAACTTATCATGCCTCGAAGGGCAACATAGAACACCATTCCTCAGAACATAAGGGACAGCATGTTCCCCAGAAGAAAGGGTTTCCATTATAGGAGCCAGCGTCGGATCTTCACGTTGGTATTTCTCAATATCCCTAAAAAGCATGGGAGCATCTGTTAAGATGGCATTAACACCAGATAGTATGGACTCGGAAGGTGATGAACTGTCGACCGGTTCGTGGGTCTCTACGTCGTTATGAAACATACGGCTGAGTCCATCGGCAACAACATTTTCAGTACCTCTGATATGCCGTACATCGAATTGGAAGGCAGAAATACGGATGGCCCAACGGGCTATACGACCTGTACGACGCGGCCTACCTAAGACCCAGCTTAAGGCTTGATTATCTGTCTCCAGATCGAATTTGACGTGTTCCAGATAGAGACGGAACTTTTCTAAGGCGAATAAGACTGCCAACCCTTCGAGCTCATAGATGGAATACTTGGCTTCTTGAACCGATAGAGTCCTAGATGCATAGGCGATGGGACGCCTCCCTAGTTCAGTCTCTTGAAGAAGGACTGCAGCTACAGCTGACGACGACGCGTCCGTTTGGACGATGAATTTCTTCGAGAAATCAGGCATAGCAAGTACAGGGGCATTACAGAGAGCTAATTTAAGATCTTCGAAAGCGGCTTGTTGAGAAGGTCCCCACTCGAATTTGATGCCTTTCCTACGAAGAAGGTTTAAGGGCGCCGCTCTATTAGCGAAGTTAGGAATAAACTTCCTGAAGAAATTCACCATACCAATGAATCTAGCGATACCTTTGATGTCCTTAGGAGGTTTAAAATCACGGATGGCCTGTGTTCTAGAATGATCGACTGCTACACCATCAGGTGACACAATATGCCCTAGGAATGACATAGAGGGCTTAGCAAAGGCAACCTTGGACAACTTAACAGTTAACCCAGCCTTACGAAGGCGATTGAGAACTTCTCGCAAATGATCTAGATGTTCTTCAAAGGTTTCGGAAAATACGACGACATCATCCAAATAGTGATATAAGTACTCAAATTTGATGTCGGAAAAGACCCTATCTAGTAGCCTAGTGAGCACAGCTGCCCCCGTGGGGAGCCCGAAAGGCACGCGGTTGTATTCATATAAATTCCAGTCCGTGGCAAACGCTGTAAGATGTTTAGACTCTTCGGCAAGGGGAATTTGATTATAGGCCTGATTCAAGTCCAAGATGGTGAAGAACTTGGCCTTACGAAACCATGAAAAACAAGAATGAAGGTCGGGAAGGGGCAGAGATTGCAACACCACCTTCCGATTGAGAGCCCTGTAATCAATGACAGGCCTGAAGCCTCCTTGGGGTTTCGGGACTAGAAAAATAGGTGAAGAATACGCTGACTTAGAGGGCCTAATAATACCATCCTTCAACATCTGATCGATGATTTCTTTCAGAGCCTTCATTTTAGGTGGAGATAGCCTATACGGTGGAAAACGGACAGGAATTGAATCCGTGACCTCAATTTTGTATTCAATAAGGTCAGTAACACCAAGAGTATCAGAGAACACCTCGGGAAACGACTGACACAGTTTCCGAATACTATCAGCCTGCTCCTCAGGTAGATGTCTAAGGTCTAACAACATCTCATCCTGGGTAGGCGAAATAGATGAACATGATACAGAATTACACTTTAACAAGGGAATTCTACAATTGGACGCAAATTTGAATGTGCACGACCTACTCTGGAGATCGAGCACAAGACCAGTGTAAGAAATGAAGTCCGCTCCCAATATGATGGGGCAAGACAAACGCTTGGCCACAAACAATTTGATCTTCCATGTAAACTTAAAAACCCGAATTTTGACATGTATGGAACCTAGAATTTCTAATGGAGATGAATTAGCCGAAACATATTGAACAGGAGAAGAGACATAGTCAGGGAGTTTACAAACAGATTTCAATTTAGAATACCAATCAGCCGAAATAATGGAACAAACACTGCCTGAATCTAAGAGAGCTGTTATAGGCTCGTTATTTAACTCAATCTTAAGAAAAGGAACAGGTGCGGGGGTATCCGCCGCAATCCTAAGACACTCTTTAGGGCATTCAAAAGATGAATTTGAAGGCTGGTCGTTCTCTGCATTTACAACCTGTTTACTAGGGGCTAAGTCTCGGGAAGATGTATTAGTCGGCTCAGCCGACGCCACTAGTCACTTTTTATTATTGGAATAGCTGGAATTTGCACCAGAAGTTGAGCAGGAGGGGGTGCTATTTGAGTTTGGGCAATTCTTGGCGATATGTGAGAAGGCCCCACACTTAAAACAGCCTTGTGATGACCCTACTCCATTCCTTGTCCCACTTGACTTGATCAGAGGACACTTATTCCGCAGATGGTCAGGCGACCCACAAGCATAACATTTACGGGGATTGACTGGTCGGCGAGGTGGAGGCCGAGTGTTACTAAAGGAAGGCGGGGGTTCTTTCGCCACACGCAAGGAATCGGCATACCTAACTCCTTCCGCAGAGACGGCTAATGCTTCCAGTTCAGAGAAGGTTTGCGGGCACGCCGCGAAACACAAATATGACCTGTAGGGTGGTGAAATCCCTTCAACAATAGCTTGCACGATCTGATCCTCAGGGAAGTGGAGAGCAAACACCCTAGTATAAAACTTAATATCTTGGATGAAGTCTGCCAGGTTTTCATCCAAGCGCTGTACCCGATAATAGTATTTCTGAATAAGGGAGGACCTGGCCCTAGCCGGGATGAAGTTAGCTAGCAAATGGGCGTGGAAATCCTCAATAGAGGATTGCTCGGCAATGGCTCTAACTATTTTGTCAGATAGAACACCAATAGCATAAGGATAGATAATTTGCAAAATTTGACATGGGGAAAGAGAAAACACAAGGGCATGATCCTGAAATTCCACTAGAAATCTTAAAAATGAAATTACGTCACTGGTGGTGTTGACGGAAAACTTAGAGATACCTCTAAGCAACATTGCCAATGGATGAGGCAAGCTGCTGAACCCAGGTGTCATAGTCGTTAAAGGTTTCAAGGGCAAGGAAGTTAATTCAGAGCGGATGTTACTCAATGACGCACGGCGTTCAGATTCGTTGTTCGATGGGGCAGAGATAGTTTGAGCAGCAACGGTTATCCTATTGACTTCTCCCTGAGGAGGCTCTTCCTCGTTACCTACATTCACCGTGGCGGGTTGATCAGTTTTGCGAGGAGCTTCGCCGGTTAGCAATTGAGTGACCTTATTAGACAATTCAGAAATAGTTTCAAGGAGCGTATTAGCTTGCTTCCTCTGAACGTCATTCACCTTTAGAGACAATAGATCATTAACTCTATTTGCAAAGTGATACAGCCTGCCTTGCACACGCTTAATTTGATTAGGAGATGGATCGTTTTCATCAAAAAAGCTGACTACAGATGCTAGCCCAGTAATATTCTCGACAATCGTGGAAAGAGAGTCATCAATTTCTTTCTCTCCCAAATTGGGGATGGAAATGGGCAAATCAAGGGACTCTCTAAGCTTGTTGGTGTCGATTGCAACCGTGCCTCCAGATTGCACATTTCTGATAGTTAACTCATATATCAACTCCTCTTTGCGCAAGTAGTTAAGGAGGAGAACATCGCGAGGGCCGGGCATGATGACAGAACAATTTTGAAAAACTCAAAATTTCCAGCAACTGAGAAAATTGTTAGAGTTCGAATCAAAGCAATGTTTAGCCGTCAAAAGGGGCTAAATTGAGACCCATTCAACCACGCTCTGCTACCACTTGTTACCGAGTTTTTGTGGTAGTTAAGCATGAAAGAAGGTACTGGGTGGTGAATAGGTCTCAAGCTACTAAAGAGAAATTAAATTTTAAAATTTAACAAGGTTATATTTTCTTTTCAAAATTAGGTAACAACAAATAGAACAGGTACTTAGTAGCCGAAATACAACTTGAAATGTACAATTACAGGGATTAAAGAATTTGGGCTTCGAGCCCTGAAAACACAATTCTTGAGCAACTAGCTCAACTTTACGATATACCAATTTTAACAAAAGGGGCAGAAGACCCCACTCAAACCCTGGAGCCTTTGCTCCAAATTACACAGCAAAGCCTCCTCGAGGCATACAACTCTCAGTTTTAGAAAAGAGCCACTCGCTCTTAAAGTTAAGCCTCTCCCAGGCCACATCAAACTCAACTTTCAAGTTGTCCTCAAAGGACATATACACAGGGGTGAAATACCCAACCTACTGAGGTCTATTAGGTGAGAAAAGATTAATACATGACCTCTAAAATACAACTTGAGAGGAGGCGAACTTGCACTCCTAATACACTTTGCTTTTAAAACCTAATCTGGCTCTGGGCCACTAACGCAAGGGCTAATCCCATACTACAAAGGTGACTTAGAGAAGAACACTTTACATTACACAAACGAAGAAAAGTTTGAGAAAATAAGTTCACCTCAAAACAAATGTGAGTGGGAGCTCGAGTGGGTTAGCACTCTCTATCCCAATATGTAACTTTACAAGAAAAAGAAGAAAAGAGTAGTTACATTTTAGGAAAAGGTTACATGATGGAAAACGCTTCGAACCCGCCGCGAGAGTTAAACTGCCGACCTAGCAAGAAAAGAAGATATTAATAGGCCATTACCTGGTAGTAGATCGCTGCCGAGGAAAGAGGCGCTTCCCGCCTCCTACTATGTACTTAATACACTGAAAGATGGAACAGAAGTGGCCCGGAGACCCCAAAATCAGCAGTTTATATCCTCTCGCGGAAGATTCTAGGCGTTAGGGGAAATAAAACACCCTCCCACAAAATCTTTATTGGTTCGGGAAAAGAAACCCCTACATAGAGGAAAAAGAAACACATTATTGGTGGAAAATTAATTAAAGAAATTCGGGATTGGCTAGATCCAAACTAAGGGGAAAAAGAGGGGTATACAGCCAACTTAAACATTAACAGAAAGAAATTTAACAAGAAACAAACTTTTGAAATAAAAATTTCTCCAACAAAATAGTTCTTTGATTTCGCACTAGGTTGCACTATTGTAATTCTTCAGTAGTGTCTTCTAGAAGAGAAAGTTCCCACTTCTTACTTCAAGCGAAACAAAAACACATCAAAAGTGACACAGTTCAAAAACTCAAAATTTTCCACGTGGTGACATCTTCTGAGAAAGTAGAGAATGAATAGAATAGATAAAGTTCAACCTTCCTCCAGAAGAGGAGTTTCAACTGGCGCAACTTTTAAATAAACGGTGTAGAGGTGTACCGCCCGGTACAATAATAATAATAATAATAATAATAATAATAATAATAATAATAATAATACAGGGTGAGTTAGCCGTGGGGTTAGGGGCATGCGGCTGTGAGCTTGCATCCGGGAGATAGTGGGTTCGAATCCCACTGTCGGCAGATGGTTTTCCGTGGTTTCCCATTTTCCCACCAGGCAAATACTAGGGCTGTATCTTAATTAAGGCCACGGACGCTTCCTTACAACTCCTAGGCCTTTCCTGTCCCATCATCGCCATAAGACCTATCTGTGTTGGTACGACGTAAAGTCATTAGCAATAATAATAATAATAATAATAATAATAATAATAATCTATATAAATAAAGTTGTAGGAGGTCCGCTATCTGTAATTTCTTTTGTTTTGCGAATTTTTCAGATATTTATCCGTTTTAGGTCAACTCAAGACCAAATCGGTGGTTTATACTTTTCGTGTCTGTTTGTCTGTTTGTCTGTTCCACCATCACGTCGAAACGGATGGATAGATCTTAATCAAACTTCATATTTTGAGTATACTCAACCCGGGGAAGGTTTCGATATGCACATCATTTTAAAATCTTCGAATATAGGAAAACCAGAACGGTTTTCCTCCATTTTCTCTAACACTATTGATTTTCTGTAAACTCCGTGGGCCGTATGTGAAACGTCTCTTCATTATAAACAACTTTCTGTATGTTCATAATTTACCTTACTCTTCACATGACGGAGAAATTTACTATCTCCTGCGTGTATCATGCTCTGCATTGAGTGACCGACAGACCGACAACGAACCTACAGGTTACCATGGCAACGTCTCTGACTGCTTGCCAGCAGGGAAGTAACGTATTGCCATTTTCCTCATCATGCCTTTAAATTCGTGGTTGTTCCTTGGGTAGAAGGCAAGTGAGGCGTCAATCGGCCTATCTGCGGGATATTGGCGGAATATCGTTGGAGGTTATTGTTACGGAGTTTTTCCGTGGTAGGTAGAGGTGAAAGAAGGTGCGGGTGTGAATAGGTCTCCAGCTACGAAAGCAAAATTAATTTAAAATTTAACAAGGTTATATTTTCTTTTCAAAAACAAGAAATAACAAGCATGGCAGGTACAAAGTAGCAAGTCGAAAAGGGTAGTTACAATATTTACAGGAATTGGGCTTCGCGCCCTGATTTTACACAGCTTGGGCAATCAGCTCAGTTTTACCCCAAACACGAGTTTTAACAGAGGGGCAGAAAACCCTATTCATACCTAGGAGCCCTTGCTCCAAATTACACAGAAAAGCCTCCACGAGGCATACAACACTTAATTTTCAAAAGAGCCACTCGCTCTCAAAATTTAAGCCTCTCCCAGGCCACACTAAACTCCACCTTCAAGTTGTCCTCACTGGACATAGACACAGGGGTACAATACCCAACCTACTGAGGTCTATTAAATGAAAAGGGGCAATTACATGACCTCTAAAATAACAATTTGAGAGGAGGCAATCTGCACTCCTAATACACTTGTTTTTAAAAAAACCTAATCTGGCTCTAGGCCACTAATGCAAGGGCTAATCCCATACTACCGAGGTGACTTTAGAAAATAGCAATTTGTTTTACATTAACGAAGAATAGGTTGAGAAAATAAGTTCACCTCAAAACAATAAGAGTGGGAGCTCGAGAGGGTTAGCACTCTCTATCCCAGAAGGTAGCTTAAAAGAGAATAGAAGAAAGATTGTTACATTTTAGGAAAAGGTTACATGGTGGAACGCTTCGCACCCGCCCCGAGAGTTAAACTGCTGAGCTAGCAAAGAAAGAATTTATTAATCGGCCATTACCTTATTGATGACCGCTGCCGAGGAAAGAGGCGCTTCCCGCCTCCTGCTATGTACTTTATACACTGAAAGATAGAACAGAAGTGGCCCGGAGACCCTAAAATCAGCAGTTTAAATACTCTCGCAGAAGGTTCTAGGCGTTAGGGGAATGAAAACACCCTCCCGCGATGATTTTATTGGTAGATCAATAAACCCCCTACACAATACTAAGAAGAAACACATAATTGGTGGAAAATTAATTCAAGAAATTCGGGATAGGCTAGATTTAAAACAAGGGGAAAGAAGGGGTTAATATTGCCAACTTAACCAAAGACTGAAAAAAAATTAGCAAAGAACAAACATTTGAAATAAAAATTTCTCCAACAAAATAGTTATTTGACTCCGCACTAGGTTGCACTATTGTTGATCTTCAGTAGTGTCCTCTAGAAGAGAAAGTTCACACTTCTTACTTCAAGCGAAACAAAACCACATCAAAAATGACACAGTTCAAAAACTCAAAATTTTCCACGTGGTGACATCTTCTGAGAAAGTAGAGAATTAATAGCGTAGATAAAGTTCAGACTTCCTCCAGCAGAGGAGTTTCAACTGGCGCACATTTTAAATTAGCGGAGTGGAGGTGTACCTCCCGGTACAGACCTCCCCCCCCAAAAGTTCCTCCCGGGGTGACACATGAAATGGTTTGAAAACAAGGTCCAAGTTTTGATGTAGATATGGAGATAAATTGCCAAAAAAAAAAATTTATAAGATTTTCTTAGTTTGGTTTGATTTAGTTTCAAAATTTTGTTGTTGCAGATGAAGTATAGTTTTTAAGTATGTAGAAATAGAATTCTGAAGATAACCTTTTAATACTAAAAGTGATGAAAAATTTTGCAATGTCCACCAAATATTGCTGTTGAATTCCCAAGTGTAGTCATTGCTTATCGTAACTGTCCATGTAGTTGATGTTGATGAAGTTGGATGGCCAGACCGGCCGTTGCAGCTTGCGTCCAAAGGAGGCCGCTCGGACCCCTCAAGTACCCTGAGATACCGCTCGCCCGCACTATGAGGGGAGCAGTGGTGTTGAAACACGCCGCGCCCGCGGTGAAGGAATACAGGCTGCGGGCAAGTAGCAGGACGTGCGCCGCACATCAGCCTAGGCCGGGAGGAGAGCTCCGGCTCGCCGTGCACATGTCGTCCTCGCTGGGGCCGAGGGGGCCCGTCCTCGAACCCAGCCGCGGCACAGCGCCGCGCGGCTGCGGGGGCACTGAAACATTTAAGCTAGGCGGCAGAATTGTGTTGGACCATCATGTTTCTTTTGAGGGCACAGGTATGTAGAGAGATTGAGGGGCCAGCGGCGTGCAGATATCCATGGCATTTCATCTAAGCCAGCCACTGTGTGTAGTGGAGCAGGAGACGGGAGCGTGGTAATGGCCGTGGCAAGGACAGGATGGCAGTTTAACAAATCGGGGGAGGTTTTACAGAAATGCTTACATATAAAATAAAATAGAAGGAGCAGAATGCCTTAAGAGCGGAACTCAAAAAAAAATATAACCTTCATATTCCTATCAAATTATATGAAGCAAGTTGACACAAAATTTACACCGGTTTCACCTGGGACAGGTGAACCCTAAATATCCTCTCGGTGGCTGGATTGCTTACTAACAATGTAACCGGCGTAAGAAAATCGAGAATGATGCATGGCCCATGAAATCTGGGGGCAAGCTTGCCCGCGGGAACGAAATTCTTGACCATCACCTGGTCACCTACCGTCAAAGTGGTGGGTCTCCGTCCACGATTATACTTTTCCCTAACCTTTTCATGAGATACCTTAAGATTGGCTTTAGCCTTCTTCCAAAGATCTTTAATATTATCTGGATCTATTGTCTCGGGTAGAATGTCACTCAGAGACCAAAGGTTAGAGAGCGGCGTGTTGGGAACAAACTTGAACATCAAGGAAGCTGGAGTGAATTTATGAGATTCATGAACCGCCGAATCCTATGCAAAAGCTAACCAATGCAGGGACGTGTCCCACCTGGAATGATCTTCATGATGATAGGCAATAAGTGCGGACCTGAGATTACGATTAACCCGTTCAGCCAGAGATGGTTGAGGGTAATAAGCAGAAGTAGTTACATGAGAGATGGATAAGTCAAAACAGAATTTACGAAATAAGTTAGATGTAAAAGCCTTCGCATTATCAGATACAATATATTGGCACGGACCAAAAGAAGCAAAAATAGAATTTAAGCAAGTAATGGTAGACTGAGCGGTAGCCAGCTTAGTCGGAAATAACCAAGAAAATCTGGTAAAACCATCTACACACACAAGGATGAACTTGTTGGCATTACCCTTTGACTGGGGGAATGGTCCTACATAATCAATATACAGGCGTTCCATGGGGCGCGACGCTTGCTGAGAAGACAAGAGGCCTACCTTGGTGGACATGGTCAGTTTACTAAGCAAACAGGATTTACAAGCCTTTACTAGTTCACGGATTTCACAGTCCATACCTTTCCAGATGAACATTTCACGAATCTTTTCACGAGTTTTAAAGATTCCAAGATGCCCTCCTAATGGGGTCTCATGATAATACTTGAAGATCATAGGTACAAGAACAGCTGGAACGACAACTTTCATCATCTTATCATGCCTCGAAGGGCAACATAGAACACCATTCCTCAGAACATAAGGGACAACATGTTCCCCAGAAGAAAGGGTTTCCATTATCGGAGCCAGCGTCGGATCTTCACGTTGGTATTTCTCGATATCCCTAAAGAGCATGGGAGCATCTGTTAGGATGGCATTAACCTTAGATAGTATGGACTCGGAAGGTGATGAATTGTCGACCGGTTCGTGGGTCTCGACGTCGTTAGAAAACATACGGCTGAGTCCATCAGCAACAACATTTTCAGTACCTCTGATATGTCTAACATCAAACTGGAAGGCAGAAATACGGATGGCCCAGCGGGCTATACGACCAGTAAGACGCGGCCTACCTAAGACCCAGCTTAAGGCTTGATTATCTGTCTCCAGGTCGAATTTGACATGTTCCAGATAGAGACGGAACTTCTCTAAGGCGAATAAGACTGCCAAACCTTCGAGCTCATAGAAGGAATACTTGGCTTCTTGAGCCGACAATGTCCTAGACGCATAGGCGATGGGGCGCCTCCCTAGTTCAGTCTCTTGAAGAAGGACTGCAGCCACCGCTGACGACGATGCGTCGGTTTGGACAATGAATTTCTTCGAGAAATCAGGCATAGCAAGTACAGGGGCATTACAAAGAGCTAATTTAAGGTCTTCAAAAGCGGCTTGTTGAGAAGGTCCCCACTCGAATTTGATGCCTTTCCTACGAAGAAGGTTTAAGGGCGCCGCTCTATTAGCGAAGTTAGGAATAAATTTCCTGAAGAAATTCACCATACCAATGAACCTGGCGATACCTTTAATGTCCTTGGGAGGTTTAAAATCACGGATGGCCTGTGTTCTAGAATGATCGACTGCTACACCATCCGGTGACACAATATGCCCTAGGAAAGACATAGAGGGCTTAGCAAAAGCAACCTTGGACAACTTAACAGTTAACCCAGCCTTACGAAGGCGATCGAGAACTTCTCGCAGATGATCTAGATGTTCTTCAAAAGTCTCTGAAAATACGACGACATCGTCCAAGTAGTGATATAAGTACTCAAATTTGATGTCGGAGAAGACCCTATCTAGTAGCCTAGTGAGTACAGCTGCTCCCGTGGGGAGCCCGAAAGGCACGCGGTTGTATTCGTATAAATTCCAGTCCGTGGCAAACGCTGTAAGATGTTTAGACTCTTCGGCAAGGGGAATTTGATTATAGGCCTGATTCAAGTCCAAGATAGTAAAGAACTTGGCCTTACGAAACCATGAAAAACAAGAATGAAGGTCGGGAAGGGGCAGAGATTGTAACACCACCTTCCGATTGAGAGCCCTGTAATCAATGACAGGCCTGAAGCCCCCTTGGGGTTTCGGGACTAAAAAAATAGGCGAAGAATACGCTGACTTAGAGGGCCTAATAATACCGTCCTTCAACATCTGATCGATGATTTCTTTTAGAGCCTTCATTTTAGGTGGAGATAGCCTATAAGGTGGAAAACGGACAGGAATCGAATCCGTGACCTCAATTTTGTATTCAATAAGGTCAGTAACACCAAGAGTATCAGAGAACACCTCGGGAAACGACTGACACAATTTGCGAATACTATCAGCCTGCTCCTCAGGTAGATGTCTAAGGTCTAACAACATCTCATCCTGGGTAGGCGAAATAGAAGAACATGATGCAGAATTACACTTTAATAGAGGGATATTACAATTAGAGGCAAATTTGAAAGTGCAAGACCTACTCTGAAGATCGAGCACAAGACCAGTGTGAGAAATAAAATCCGCTCCCAATATAATGGGGCAAGACAAATGCTTGGCCACAAACAATTTAACTTTCCATGTGAATTGAAAAATACGAATTTTGACATATAAGGAACCGAGAATTTCTAATGGAGAGGAATTAGCCGAAACGTATTGGATCGCCGACAAACAATAGTTAGGAAGCTTACAAACAGATTTCAATTTTGAATACCAATCAGCCGAAATAATAGAACAAACACTACCTGAATCTAAGAGAGCTGTTATAGGCTCGTTATTTAACTCAATTTTGAGAAAGGGGACCGGTGCGGGGGAATCCGCCGCAATCCTAAGACACTCTTTGGGACCTTCAAAAGATGAATTTGAAAATTGCTCGTTCCCTGAATTTACAACCTGTTTACCCGGGGCTGAGTCTCGGGAAGATGGATTAGTCGACTCAGCCGAAGCCACTAGTCACTTTTTATTATTGGCATAGGTGGAATTTGCACCAGAAGTTGAGCAGGAGGGGGTGCTATTCGAATTGGGACAATTCTTGGCGATATGTGAGAAAGCCCCACATTTAAAACAGCCTTGTGATGACCCGGCTCCATTCCTTGTCCCACTTGACTTGATCAGTGGACACTTGTTGCGCAGATGGTCAGGCGACCCGCAAGCATAACATTTACGGGGATTGACTGGTCGGCGAGGTGGAGGCCGAGTATTACTAAAGGAAGGCGGGGGTTCTTTCACGACACGCAAAGAATCGGCGTATCTAACTCCTTCCGCTGAGACGGCCAATGCTTCAATTTCAGAGAAAGTTTGCGGGCACGCCGCGAAACACAAATATGACCTGTAGGGTGGTGAAATCCCTTCCACAATAGCTTGTACAATCTGATCCTCAGGGAAATGAAGAGCAAACACCCTAGTATAAAACTTAATGTCCTGTATGAAATCAGCCAAGTTTTCATCCAAGCGTTGTACACGGTAATAGTACTTCTGAATAAGGGAGGACCTGGCCCTAGCCGGGATGAAGTTAGCTAGCAAATGGGCATGGAAATCCTCAATAGATGATTGCTCGGCAATGGCTCTTACTATTTTATCTGAGAGAATACCAATAGCATACGGATAGATAATTTGCAAAATTTGACATGGAGAAAGAGAAAACACAAGGGCATGATCCTGAAATTCAACTAGAAATCTTAAAAATGAAATTACATCACTGGTGGTATTAACGGAAAACCTAGAGATGCCTCTGAGCAACATTGCCAATGGATGAGGCAAGCTGCTAAACCCGGGTGACATAGTAGGTAAAGGTTTCAATGGCAAGGAAGTTAATTCAGAACGGATGTTACTCAATGATGCACGACGTTCAGATTCGTTGTCCAATGGGGCAGGGATAGTTTGAGCAGCAACGGTTATCCTATTAACTTCTCCCTTGGGAGGCGCTTCCTCACTACCTGCATTCACTGTGGTGGGTAGATCGCTTTTGGGAGGAACCTCCCCTGTTAACAATTGAGTGACCTTGCTAGATAATTCAGACATATTTTCAAGCAGCGTACTAGCTTCCTTCTTCTGAACGTCATTCAACTTTAGAGACAACAGATCGTTAACCCTATTCGAAAAATGATATAGCCTAGCTTGCACACGCTTAATTTGATTAGGAGAAGGATCATTTTCATCAAAAAAAACTAACTACAGAAGCTAGCCCAGTAATATTCTCCGTGATCGTGGAAAGAGAGTCGTCAATTTCTTTCTCTCCCAAATTGGGGATGGAAATGGGCAAATCTAGGGACTCTCTAAGCTTGTTTGTGTCTACTGCAACCGTGCCTCCAGATTGTACATTTCTAATAGTCAATTCATAGATCAACTCCTCCTTGCGCAAATAGTTAAGATGGAGAACATCGCGAGGGCCGGGCATGGTGACAGAACAATTTTGAAAAACTCAAAAAATTCCAGCAACTGGGAAAATAGTTAGAGTTCGGAACAAACAATGTTTAGCCGTCAAAAGGGGCTAAATTGAGACCCATTCAACCACGCTCTGCTACCACTTGTTACGGAGTTTTTCCGTGGTAGGTAGAGGTGAAAGAAGGTGCGGGTGTGAATAGGTCTCCAGCTACGAAAGCAAAATTAATTTAAAATTTAACAAGGTTATATTTTCTTTTCAAAAACAAGAAATAACAAGCATGGCAGGTACAAAGTAGCAAGTCGAAAAGGGTAGTTACAATATTTACAGGAATTGGGCTTCGCGCCCTGATTTTACACAGCTTGGGCAATCAGCTCAGTTTTACCCCAAACACGAGTTTTAACAGAGGGGCAGAAAACCCCATTCATACCTAGGAGCCCTTGCTCCAAATTACACAGAAAAGCCTCCACGAGGCATACAACACTTAATTTTCAAAAGAGCCACTCGCTCTCAAAATTTAAGCCTCTCCCAGGCCACACTAAACTCCACCTTCAAGTTGTCCTCACTGGACATAGACACAGGGGTACAATACCCAACCTACTGAGGTCTATTAAATGAAAAGGGGCAATTACATGACCTCTAAAATAACAATTTGAGAGGAGGCAATCTGCACTCCTAATACACTTGTTTTTAAAAAAACCTAATCTGGCTCTAGGCCACTAATGCAAGGGCTAATCCCATACTACCGAGGTGACTTTAGAAAATAGCAATTTGTTTTACATTAACGAAGAATAGGTTGAGAAAATAAGTTCACCTCAAAACAATAAGTGTGGGAGCTCGAGAGGGTTAGCACTCTCTATCCCAGAAGGTAGCTTAAAAGAGAATAGAAGAAAGATTGTTACATTTTAGGAAAAGGTTACATGGTGGAACGCTTCGCACCCGCCCCGAGAGTTAAACTGCTGAGCTAGCAAAGAAAGAATTTATTAATCGGCCATTACCTTATTGATGACCGCTGCCGAGGAAAGAGGCGCTTCCCGCCTCCTGCTATGTACTTTATACACTGAAAGATAGAACAGAAGTGGCCCGGAGACCCTAAAATCAGCAGTTTAAATACTCTCGCAGAAGGTTCTAGGCGTTAGGGGAATGAAAACACCCTCCCGCGATGATTTTATTGGTAGATCAATAAACCCCCTACACAATACTAAGAAGAAACACATAATTGGTGGAAAATTAATTCAAGAAATTCGGGATAGGCTAGATTTAAAACAAGGGGAAAGAAGGGGTTAATATTGCCAACTTAACCAAAGACTGAAAAATTTTTAGCAAAGAACAAACATTTGAAATAAAAATTTCTCCAACAAAATAGTTATTTGACTCCGCACTAGGTTGCACTATTGTTGATCTTCAGTAGTGTCATCTAGAAGAGAAAGTTCACACTTCTTACTTCAAGCGAAACAAAACCACATCAAAAATGACACAGTTCAAAAACTCAAAATTTTCCACGTGGTGACATCTTCTGAGAAAGTAGAGAATTAATAGCGTAGATAAAGTTCAGACTTCCTCCAGCAGAGGAGTTTCAACTGGCGCACATTTTAAATTAGCGGAGTGGAGGTGTACCTCCCGGTACAGTTATAACCGCCCTCGAATAGATTAAGTAATAACACCATTAGTCATCTTCTTATCTGTTTAACTAAGAATCACTGCGCCTAAATTTCTCCTCTGTTACCACTTTATTAGGCCTTTACTGGCAAGATGTAGTATTTACAGTGCACTATGTCTTCTGGTATGGGCTAGAATAAAACTGTTACTTTCATTGACCTGTCTCAGTCTTATACTTGGCTTTGACAATATGAAAGTGGCTGAGGTATGAGTGACGCTAGTAATGCCATTCCTTATGCAGTCAGTCCCTACTATGAATGGTGTGAAAATGTCGCTCATAGGGTCGGCTGGTGCACGCATTTCAGTGGGCTTGGCAGACTGATGTGCAATAGCAACTTCTGGCTCAGTGAGGAAAGCAACGGGAAACTACCTCACTCCTCATTTCCCTAGTACGCCTCTTCAGTGACACCTAGGCCATCTATGACAGCTAATGGTGAACCTGTTGAGGATCCAACCAGCCTTCGGGCTGAATACCCAAGATACATACATACAAGGTACATACCGCTTTATAATATCCATAACTCACACCAGCATAATTTATTGAGGGGCATTTGATTTTCCAATACATTCACTTGACATTTACATATTTATCGTTATCCGGCTGTTCTCAGTTATAATCCATTTTCTATTAATTTCAACTTTCTTAACTGTTATTATTTTCTTCCTTAATATGTACGCGAGTGCTAGAATCTACTGGATATATTTCCACCAAACTTCATACTTAGAATCCACCTGTCCTTGGGTAGGTTTTAGGGCAAATTTTGTTTCTAAATCCCTGATCTGACTGGGGGTTTATATGAAACCGAAACCGTGTTTTGCAATTCCACAAAATATACACAACCAAACTTAATGGAAATCTACCTGCCTTAATGGAAATTCATTTCTAAACCTTTTTTCTCATGTGCATCATTTCGATACGAGGATTAATAAGGGAGATATCATTAACGGACCGTTTTTGGGTGCAAGTCCCATCGGACTTAACCCAAGAACTGGTGCGTGTAAAGCGTATTTCTTACAACTTGAAAACTACTGAAGTTGTTCGAACCAAACTTTATATTTATCATTCACCTGTACCAAGGTAGGTTTTAAAGGTCAATAACATTTCAAGTTCCCGGAATGGAACGGTGGTTTATAGGGAACCAAAATGGTGATTTACTCTTCCACAATATATACAGTACAAGACCAACCTGACTGGAAATCGACCAAACATGATGGAATTCCATCTCTAAAACCTTTTTTCATGTACATTTTTTCGTCAGGAGGATTAATAAGGGTGTGACTTCCCCTCTCGGAGAACAATCATCAAACGAGAAATGCAACCATTCAAGCTAAGGGCGCCAATCTTTAAGTTGAGGACTTAAAGATAAAATTTATAATCAAGCTTGGACGGACTCTTATCACAGGGGTGGGGTGATAGTGCACTAATCATTAAGCAGGAGAATTAAAAATCAAAAGGCTAATTAAGGCAAATTGATTAAAGTGAACAAGAAAAATACTATTTATTATATTTAATATAAATGACGACGGTTTAACGAGAACTGAATTTAAAATAGAAAATGAATTTAACAAAAAATTGAATGACTCTACTTCGCGAAAACTTGCAATATCTTTAACTCGCTTGCTCACCATGTAGTTTTGTTCTGCTGGTCCTGGGAAAGCTTCCATCCTTGTAGCGGGAACATCATCGGTCGTCTTTGAGATCTCTTCATCTGCCGCTAAGTACCATTCCTGCCTTGCCAATTGCACCTCCCACTAATTGGAAAATGACTTCAAAACTAACACTCCCTATTATGCTCTATCCCATATATTGGAGATAAGCCCTAAGTCATAGTTAGAAGAACCACCTTGGGTTATATGGAGAGGATACTCAATTAAGAATCCTTCCAACTTTACTGAAAATGTTCTCTGAAGTTTCATTTCTATCTAGATTAAAACTATCTATTGACTTAGACTGGTTCAAACCGGTCTTGTAGCCGTGCTGTACGTAATTCCAGATGAGAGTGGCTATACATCCCTCATTCAGAATTTCTAAGTACCGAGACGAAGAATCAAGTAGATTATCACGTAGAAGATCAAGTAGCGAATGAATACGTAGAATAATGTAGAGAGAAGTCTCGTAGAAGATCATAAGATCATAAGATCATAAGAAGATCAGTAGAAGATGAAGCCACGAGCTCCAACACGCCCTTTTATAACCTTCTCTCGCGCTAATTACAGGTCGCTACACATGGTCCAATCAGATGACACGTCTCTCCCCACTCCAGATATTAGAGTTGACGGGTCTTAACTATGATATCAACTGTTCTTCTATTCGTCCTTTCACTCAGTATCCATGGCAACATGACGCTCCTTTGAAAATATAGGCGTTGATCAGTTCGAATAATTCTGGTCGAAATACGGTAGCTTACGTTAGGACGCGTGAACACGTGCTCGCTTTTCTCAGAACTTGATGTCTAAATTTGTCCTTCCAACTTCCTCGGTGATGTGGCAAGATAGAGGAAATCTACTGCAAGATAATTTTAACCGACTGTCGCAAGAATCTAAGTGAATATGAGGATATTCAGCCCTCGTTTACAAGTCGTAGTTACAAAGTAATGAAATGATAGTGAGCAAATGATTAAACATGAATTATAATACAATTACATACCCCAAGATAAATATCATGACGTTAAATTCCTGAATTAATTACACATAATAAAATTAATATAATTACACTGTAACGTCTGGAACGTTACAAGGGAGATATCATGACTGGTCAGTTTTGCAGGTTAAGTCCAGCGGACATAGCCCAAAAGGTGTTGTACGCGTTGCAGATTCCTTATCATCTATATAAATAGAATCGTAACGACTGTGTGCCTCTACATTGACTATTTTGGCGAAATTTTCGTACAGCTACCCGTTTAAGGGGTAATAATGACCATCTGCATATTTTTTGGTTTAGTTTCCTGAAAGTCCTAATTTTTACCCTCCTCGCCCAAAATCCAGATTGCGGCATAATCAGCCTGACGAAAAAGAAAATTGGAAATTGACAAAATTATACGTTTTAGCCTGTAAAGGACGGAAAAATTCCAAGATCTTTAAATTTTTCACTTTCTATCCCCGAAGAATATCGAAATATGGAGGCAATTTTAATGATGGTGCAGACCTTCGGGAAGTCCTATCATATAACGGATTGTGTCTTGTGAGGCTTGTGTCTATATCAGATACCTGTCAAGTTTATATGTTACGTACACACGTTATATGAACCGCTTAGTCGGATGGTTCGGTCAGCGTTGTGCCACGTCCTGGGAGCCATCTGGTGGCGAATGAACGTACCATTTCCACTTCTATTATAACGTCTAAATTTTAAAGAGTCATTGTTTAGGAAGCCTTTCTTGTGGACAGTCGATATTTATTCTGAGGACGCAGGGCACAGTTCCCTACGAAACGTAAATAATTTCACCTTATTTTCTTGACACAGCATAAGCCCAAAAGCCTATAATAGCATCGGATATTATCATTAAGTCATACGCTCAGAAGCCCCGTACGCCTCTGACTGTTTGATGCTTAACAAGAAAAGCCTGTCACAAACTCGAGATCAAGGAGAGGAAGATACAGAGAGCAGTCAAAGAGGCGACATAACCGGGAACTCTATAATTACACGTAAAAGATCATAGACGTCACGAGAAGGAAACGTCTGAACTTGTGGACAAATATCAAGGACTAATTCCGCCAGGCTGACCAACTGGCTTCTTGTCTACTGGAAAACAGAAAGATTAAGATACCATGGTTAACGCAAGTGATCGAAGACCTGCAGGAACTGGAAGTAACAGAAAGTGACATGAGAGACGGATCACCTCTCAGAAAGATTCTGAGGTAAGATACTCAAGGACAAATCGTCCCATAAGAAGACATGCGCCCTCTAGACCAAGTAGTCAAAGGAACAACATAGCATAAGAATGCATAATTCCTGTACTGGCAAACACCAATGCCTGCTCTAAGCAGTTCTTAGTTAACTAATTCGAAATAATAATAATAATAATAATAATAATAATAATAATAATAATAATAATTTTTTCGTGTGGCAATTTCTAGCAGAGTGCAGCCCTTGTAAGGCAGACCCTCCGATGAGGGTGAACAGCATCTGCCATGCGTAGGTAACTGCGTGTTATTGTAGTGGAGGATAGTGTTCTGTGTGGTGTGTGAGTTGCAGGGACGTTGGGGACAGCACAAACACCCAGCCCCCGGGCCTCTGGAATTAACCAATGAAGGTTAAAATCCCCGACCCGACCGGGAATCGAACCCGGGACCCTCTGAACCTAAGGCCAGTGCGCTGACCATTCAGCCAACGAGTCGGACATAATAATAATAATAATAATAATAATAATAATAATAATAATAATAATAATAATAATAATAATAATAATAATAATAATTTCATTTCTTAATGTGCCTGAAATTATGAGTGGCTGCAACGATCCAGAATAATACAGCAAGTTTATACATAAATAGTCTTCAGTGCTTATGAATGAAGGTGAAATATGAAAGTCAAAGAGAGAGATTTCTGATTTGCAGGACTGAAGCATGTAGCCGATGTCTCAGTATCCTGACTGACTCCTCAGTGCTGTGAGGGGGACATCTTTGTTGATACTAAGTCTGCTGTGGAAGTCGAGGAAGAAAGACGTAATTATGTCCATAGCACCGATTATAAGCTCCTCAATGTCCAGGCTTTGATGTGGTATTTATCAAGATAACGGGGGATTCACGGACTGTAGATATTCTGTAGATAGATAATAGCATTGATTCGTGTGCACAATCAAACAGCATAACATGCATGCAAATATACACGAAATATATAAAAGCGTGCACCATAACACGCAAAATCATATCTCAGATATACTAATGGTTTTGTGGAAAAACATTTTCTTATGCGTTGTTGTTAAAGCATGTAAGGGAAATTGTGGTGTCTAGCACTGATTGAATTTGCTTTGACTGTATGACAACTCGCAGGAATTTCCTAGTTCCAGTCCTAATCCTACCTGCAGAATATTAGTTACCCCGTTACGCAGACACACAGTAGTTTTCTATTAATCTTTATTTTATACCCAATTGGTTGCAGAGATTTTTAAAATGCATTACTAGCAATTAGCTGTTGACAGAAATAGGACAATTAATAATTTAATACAACGGTTAGGAGTAAAAAATGCGTTTTCCTCAGTAATATGTATTTACATGCACTACAAATGGAAAATAATTTCTAAACCTAACTGCGATTGTGGTGCCTCTAAGCAGACAGTCCAACATATTATCACCGAGTGTCCAAAAAGAAAGTACACTGGTGACATCAGTTTCCAGAGACAATTACGTAAACAACCTGGACAAAATCATGCACGTGTGACTTGTATCTGTAAAATCACGCACTGAAAATGAAAAAAATATGCACTATCAAATACAGGGTTATTTCTTCCACCGTGTACAAACTCTAGGGATTGATCGCGAAGAAGATACGGAACAAAAATGGTCTAATGAACGTATGTCCGGAAATGCATGGTTGCCTTGCTAGCGACCATGTATTCAATCATACTTTGTTACAGAGACTGCGGGCCAATACAGGCTGTACCATACCGCCACAGTTACAGTATGCGTGGTTTCCTCCTAGAGGGTGGTACTGTTCCTCATACGCCATGCCCTATACCCTCTCCTGCCATAGTCATTGGTACCTTTGTGTCCAAGTCACTTCTCGTGCTGACTCACCGGGTAGTGGATGTGTTACAGCGTTGTACACAATGGTTCCGTATTCGACTCGAGAGCTTGCCGACATGGTGTTTACTTACGGCAAGGCAAATGGCAACGGGCGGCGGGCAGCACTGTTGTATCGGGAGACCTATGCCCGCCGACAACAACCACAGCACTCAATGTTTGCAACTGTGTTTCGCCGTTTGTCTGAGAGAGGTCGTTTAAGGAAGCAGGAAATCATGAAGGACGTACCCGCTCTATTCGAACACTAGACGTGGAGGAAAATGGGATTAACACTGTGGAAGGCACTGATAGCAGGCCCTTTATACCTTCAACTTTCGGCACAATTGAGGAAATTGCTTTAGTTTACGTGTATCGTACCCTGTATGTTAAGATGTGTTTTCAACATTAAAAATTACTGTACTGAAACTGTCAGTCACGTTAGCTTAAGTAATAATGAATCAACATTCCCGGGGATGACACCATATCTCATGACACTAATTGAACAAAAAACCATTACGTCTAAATTACGTGACGACAGATTAGGAACAGATTAGGCTCTGAGTACGAATCTAAGGAACTAATAACATATTATACAGTGGTTTGCACAAAGGTCGCTAAACTAAATAAATGACTAGAAAACCCTTGTTTTTTTTAACAGGGTACTCTGCCCGTTCAGAAGCGCACCGCGTTTATCGGCTGAGAAACTAACAGCTTATTATCATAAGAATTACCGCGGTTACTCAGCTATAAAGAAAACATGAGATTTATCGTGCTAGTGACGGTTATGGATGCTTTAGGTACTTTTATTACGAGCAATTAATTTTATCATTGCTTCACTATTAGATATAAAATAAGACTATACACTCATTTGCTTAAATAAGTACACCAGTAAATGATTGGGAAGTTCCCAATAAATAAAAAACTGCATAACTCAAATGAAATAACCGTTGAACACATTAACGTCTCAAAAGTAACCATCGAAAGACTTTATACATCATTAAAAAAAAGATAGATTACACTCTTTAAGCATTAGTTATTTTTGGCACGTTACATATAGTTAAACGTTTATAGATTTGAGTCCATTAAATTCTTGATTAGTTAAAATAAAATGTCATGGTGAAATCTAATTAAAATCCATGTTTCTCTGGCGCGATGTTATTAAAATGCATGTCTCATTCCTACTGACTTTACAAAACATTCCTTTCTCGTAAGAAATAGGAATTTAAAGGGAAAAGAAATCATAATTCGTATTACGAACTCTATTAACAAATTATCTTTAATTTGAAAGGAGATGCCGTCGCGAATAAATAAAAATTTAACATGGAAATAAAAATACCAAGTGGACATCAGGATAATTCAACAATGTTCCACAAATAACGACTTGCCACAACATAACCTACCTAATATTTAACAAGATAAACATAAAATATCGCCGCCAGACATAAATAAAAACTGAAAAGGAAAACAACAACCATACGTATAAATTTCGTATTTCCCATCAATTCACATTCTCGTGTAGTTATCAAATATTTTCGAAGACATAATATCCTAACTTTGAATCTGCCCGTCTTTCAACACAATCGAATTAAATTACTGATATAATAATCTTTGTTGTACTATTGCTGATGAATAACATCCCATATTACCGAGCTCGATACCTGCAGTCGCTTAAGTGTGGCAAGTATCCAGTATCCAGTATTCGAGAGTATAGTATTAATTTACATGATTTAATTGCTTCTGTTTTATACAATCTAGCAATTATTACTTGTATAATACACGTTTCTTTTCATTAATTTGTAGGATACAACTTCATATAATTATGCAACTTTTCGAATCTCTCTGTCGGCAGCCCTGAAGATGGTTTTCCATTTTCACACCAGGCAAATGGTTGGGATGTACCTTAATTAAGGCTATGGATGCTGCCTTCCCACTGCTAGCCCTTTCCTGTTCCATCGTCGCCATAAGATCGAACTGTGTCGGTGCGACGTAAAGCAACTTGTAACATGCCATATTATCACAACCATTCTATATCGCTCTCTTTGATTGTAATAAATAGGGTTATCTATGCGAAGATTTTACTACACATCTCTGTATCCTTTTCTTTTATATTTCTTAGAAGATCCCTTTTACAATATTTATTCCATGAACATGTCGTCTTATATGTCAGGTTGACATTCATCTTTTGTTAATATTCCGTAAAACACTCGTGATTCTAATCACTCACTATTACGAATTCTTTTACACATGACGTTAGAAGACATTTTGTTATAAATTGAACCCAGCTCTCATCCACTCGAATAAAATAATAATTATTCCTTTTCTAACTAAACGATTATATCTACAAAATCTCCCTCAAATTAATTTAAAAACAATAATATGTGTATCTACAAAACTGAATAACTAATAAAAATATAATCCAAGAAATAAAATCCTATGTGTAAATAATTTAACAAATTGACACTAAAAAGACAGCAAAGATGTCTTTTCATATTATTATTATTATTATTATTATTATTATTATTATTATTATTAACAAATTCATTGCAATTGGGAAATATCCAGGTGACAATGGTTACTTAAAGTAATGTGATAATAAAGTAAACTCAAAGCATAATTACCCAACAACAACTACTACTACATGACCAAAAGTACAACAAGCAGTTTCATGGACAGAAAATATTACAAGAACTACTACTAGTCTAACATTCTAAGTCCAGCATCACCATTTACAAATTTACATACAAATGTAAGTATTTCCAGTGCTTAACACTACAGCCTACACTGCTATAGGTTGAACTTAATACTAACTTAACATTACAAGTGATAATAAAGTAAAGTGGAAAACATAATTACCCAACAACAACAACAACTACAGCCACAACAACAAGAGTACAACAACCAATTCCATGGAAAGAAAATATTGCAACAAATACTGCTAGTTTAACATCCTAAATCCAGTAGAAAATCATAAATTCAGTGTCCGTCATTTTCAACGTTTACGTTTCACTTTACACTAACAATATGGACTTATCTGATCCTGATTTCATTTTTAGATCTTGTCACGGATAGTGAAGTAAGGCTCCATCTCCTGTGCGTCCTGCGGTCACCATCCTATTTAGCAGCGCATCATTGTGATCTTCTTAATAACTTCATGAAAAATGCCTTCCATTTTATAATGCATCTGAGACTGGAAAATTGGGATTAGTGACCTATCGCACATGAATATTAGATCATATATCGAATCTTGCATTTTTACCCACGTTAATGTATTTTTTTCTTCTTCATATTAATTTACGTGATTTAATTGCTTCTGTTTTATACAATCTAGCAATTATTACTTGTATAATACACGTTTCTTTTCATTAATTTGTAGGATACAACTTCATATAATTATGCAACTTTTCATTAGAATCTCTTTCATCTACATATGTGTTCTTTCGTTTGGAATTGTTTCAACTATATATCCCAATTACAATAGATACTTAGGCCTATTAGTTCGCCATGGTTATTCATCATAAAGTCCCATTATTTTTATAATAACCCTTATTCCAAATTACATTTTATCCTCCATGATCGCTTTCATTAACGTCCGCCATCTTTACTTCAAATGGATAAAAAGTCTCAATACACAATGCAAGTAACTCCTGGAGAGTAATAAATGAAATTTTGACCTCTAGCAGCAGTAATAACGAAATATAAAACTAACAGACACCAATGTCCTTGTTAAAGATCCTGTGGACATTTCAAAAATGCTAAATTTCTACTTTGCTACTATTAGTCAAACCCTACCTGCCCTAGATGCGCATCTATTAACATTGAGCACAACTCACCCAACTCGTTGCTTTTTTTAGTCAACAGATAATGAGGAAGTCCTTAGAATAGTTCAAAAAATAAACTCATCTCGCTGTAGTGACATTCGTGGAATTTGTCACTACTTAATAAAAAATTGGCTCCAAGAATTGTTTTTGTATTATCTTACGCAACTTCAGTGAAGGTTAAGTCCCCAAGAAGTTCATTACTGCCAAAATATTATCTGTATATAAAGGATCAGATAAGAACGACTTGAGAAACTACAGGCTTATTTCTATACTTCAAACACTAGCAAATATCTTAAACGTTCTGGTTAAAGACAGGTTACTAAGGCTTCTCTCCAAGAATATTTCCACACTATTAGCATGGATTTTTACCACAATCCAGTAGAAATATTGAAATTGTTATTATTAAATACGAGAAAATTTACAATCAGGAAACTTAGGCCGAATTACTTACTAACTTGAGAAAAGCGTTTGATACTGTTACGAATAAAACTCCACCTGTTTCATTACTCTAATTTATTTCAGGATGACCCAATAACTGCACACACACACACACACACACACACACACACACACACACACACACACACACACACACACACACACACACACACAATTCCAATCAGCTATGAATGGCCACACCTACTAATTACTGTCTATTTACAAATTGCTCTTCCTTATGGCACAGCCCGCTACTCTATCCGAGGACCGGGGACACTTAATCCTTACTTTCACTTTTCCAAGTCCAGTCACCTCATACAGCAGCTGTGTGTAGACCGCTGGATCTGAACACAGGGCTGCGGGCCACTCGACATACGACGACTGTTCGTTGGTTCGACTCCACAGATAGTCCAGTAATTCACACAGTCACATGCAGTGAACAACTAAACAGCTCAACAGTATTCAACAGCAGGACGATACTCACAACAGCGAACATTAACACAGGTCCATTTACTTTCACACTAGCGATAGCGGCTTCTCTCGTGAGCCTCAGTTCACAGAAATACACGAACACACAGTACAGTCTTCCGTTCTGTCGTCTCCACCTACTCACTGGTCTCTCCGACACTACAACACCAACTCGCTCGCAGAGGCCTTGTCTTTATACCTCGATGTTTGGCCACTAGAACATTCAGGTTTCGGCTGGAGATCGAACTTTCCTGTAGCATTTTCCAGAAATCGCGTAGAGAAACTAGATGAAGAGAACAATAGAGGAAGGGCCGTGGCATGTCTTCGGGCGGGCTGGGAAGTTCCTCGAGCTGGCTTAGTCAACCCCTTTCAGGTAATACCGAAGGGGCCGCGACAAGGCTGACGGTCGCTTGAGTACGTAATAATACTATTGACCATGATCTTATTCTTAATTAAAAGTGGCTGAAGTTACAGGTATTGCATTAAACTGTTTTATTAATTACCTTAAGGATAGAGATCAATTTGTTTTTTATAACAATCTAAATAATGAAGCGCTATCCTTAAGTGTCTCGCAGGGGTCACTTTTTGGACGTTAGTTTTACTTTATTTTATAGTATTTCTAAAATTTGAAGGCCAGCTAGCTCTATTATTGATGATGATACGAATGCTTTTACACACGTATATGTAAGGAAAATTCTGAAAAATAAGTCCTGTCTGAAACAGATGTTCTCCAAAACTGTACCATTGACAATATACTAATTATGAATCTTAACAAGACAAATTAAATTTTATTCCATGTCCCAACACATAAGGATTACTAAATATTACATTCACATATTTTGAATATCCTGAACTTTAGATTTCGAAGCACAAAGCTTTCAGAGTTAATCATTGATGAAGTTCTTTCCTGGAGGGAGCACGTGCAAGAACTATGAGAACTATGCAGAACAGATATTGGGGAGCTCCACATACTTAAATGAAATTTTACGACACACTATTAAAATCAAACATTGCCTTGATTCAAAGTCATGAATTGTAGGCATATGTGATACATATCTGAGCATATTGTAACAAGGACTTATTTGAGGACGTAGAAATCTTGCATAGAAGAGCGCTAAAATACTCTTTAGGCTACCTATGTCGACTCCTGCCGTGCAGTTGTGTAAGTACAGTGACATACTATCCCTTACAACACTACGCGAAAAGGCACCGGTAATTTGGTTTATAAGATAAAAAGTAAACTTGCACGATCTAACTCCACATGTACAACAAATATACGCGAGTATAACGCAGAAGGTAGTACCAAGATTCAAATCAGTCATGAATGTTGAGAGATTTGGCAATAGATCTTTATAGTACTATTCTGGTTACCTTAAAACGGCTCATTCACTGTCTGTGTTTCGAAGTAAACTTACTCATTTTCACCTGTCGATTTAACATGTGCTACAGTTTAAAACAAAATATGTTTTATACATGTATTCGAATAATTTAAGACGAAGATGCAGATATTGCTTAATTTTAATGTTAATTTTAATTTCAATAATCCGCAAGTCTTACTATGTAAAAAATGTAATGTGTAATGTCACACACTTAACTTTTTATTTATGTTTATTTTGACATTATACTGTTACGAATAAAACAGTCTTATTGGGTGAATTTAACATAGAACGACCCAATCAGTGCACACACACACACACACACACACACACACACACACACAATGACAACACTTCGATAATTAGATGCTGTTTACAAAATCTCTAGTCCTCACAGCTTGTCTTTAGTTGGATGGCATTTATCTGGAACGGGCGGTCTCTCCGTAATCTTGATTGACAGGCCTCTTGACATGCTTCTCCTTTCAGTTCGCTACGCACGGGCCAGTCTCTTCATACAGCACGATGACTGCACATTGGCTCGACTCCAGACAAGGCCGATAACTTCATAATCAAATTCACGTGATTGCTCCACACAATGAGTTACGCGACACACATCATTCGATAATAACACAGCACCAGTTCACCTACTCTCAAACACTTTTCAGGACGGCATGCTCTCAACGCTACTCTCCAATAATACTACAACACACTCAGCTACGAAAATAACAACAACTGCTCCAAAACTTCACCACGACGACTCCCTCAACACTCACAACTCTGCTCCAAAAACACACCACTCCTATTCGTGGCGAACATCCTTGTATATACCTGGTGATGAAGCACTAGAATGTTCGGGGTGCGGCCGGAATACGAGCATTCTAATTTCGCTTTCCAGAAAGTCCCCAGAGACACAAAACGAAAAGTACAACACAAGCAGAAGCCGTCACATGCCCTCGGACCGGGTAGGCTCTTCCCGAACTGACTCACTCATTCCTTCCAGGAAATCCCGAAGGGGCTTCCAGAGGGCAGACAGTCGCATGAGCACATAAAAATACTATATGATTAATTTAAATGTACTGCACTGTCACGAGTTGTGGCTCAAGTGCCCATTATGAATTAATTAAAAGATAGTGCAGTTCTGTAGACAGTGGTGTGGTATATACCAGGTGGCGCTCCAGCCCCATAATTTCGACGTATAAGTGTCCCGCATGCACTAGTGATGAATGGGATGCCAGGTGACTGCTTTCCAGTCGAACGCATCAACCTGCTATGTTGTGAAACAAATCGCAGTAACTTTACTACAGACGTTGCACAACAGGATGCATTTGTAAATTCGCCAAAGATACAGAAAATAAGGTTTAATAACTCGTTAATATACACGTACAGACATTCCACTCTTCCTAAGAGCTGTTTTGTTTGCTAGGGGCTTTGCGTCGCACCTACACAGATAGGTCTTATGGCGACGATGGGATAGGAAAGGCCTAGGAGTTGGAAGGAAGCGGCCGTGGCCTTAATTAAGGTACAGCCCCAGCATTTGCCTGGTGTGAAAATGGGAAACCACGGAAAACCATTTTCAGGGCTGCCGATAGTGGGATTCGAACCTACTATCTCCCGGATGCAAGCTCACAGCCGCGCGCCTCTACGCGCACGGCCAACTCTCCCGGTCTAAGAGCTGTTTGTATGAAACAAAAACCAATACACATCATAGCGTCCATGCTTACAAAATAAAAATATCACACATGGATGTACCCTAACGTTTCCTTTTACAACTACTCATAACAAACATGCTCAGAAACATGTCCCTGATGGTGCCTGCAGTGCTGAATACTTCTCATGGTGTCTTATGGACAATTCTTGACATTTCAGGAGTCACTGCAGCACAGGCCTCAGGAATTAGTAGTTGTAATTCTTCAGCATTTTCTGGATATGTTTCGTACACTTTCGAGTAGATATAGACCACATGAAGAGGTTCAGAGAGTTTAGATCAGGTGATCATGTTGGCCACTACCAGGGTCGTGCATCGTGCGTCAAGATGTTCCCTAACGCCTTGAAAGTAGTGAAGTGATGCACCGTCATGCTTGAACCAATGCTGCAGTGCTTTCTTTCGTAGAATACCTTTTAGAAGGTTTTCTAGATACAGGTCAATCTCTAGAAATTCTAGATAACGCCTATTTCTGAGCCCACGGGCTATAAAACGCGCCCAACGATGTAGTCTCCCTGAGTACTGCACCACACACTAACTCCCCACTGGAATTGCAAATGCTGTACTCGAACACAAGGGTGGTTTGCTGGAGATTGTGAGTATTGATGGTGGAACCATTTGAAAAGTAACATCAATCAATCAATCAATCAATCAATCAATCAATCAATCAATCAATCAATCAATCAATCAATCAATCAATCAATCAATCAATCAATCAATCACTGCTGATCTGCATTTAGGGCAGATTCCGTACCTCTTGTTTTAGCCTTTCCTTAAATGATTGCAAAGAAATTGGAAATTTATTGAACATCTTCCTTGGTTACTTATTCCATTCCCTAACTCCCTTTCCTGTAAAAGAATATTTGCCCCAGTTTGTTCCCTTGAATTCCAGATCTATCTTCATATTGTGATCATTCATACTTTTAAGGACACCACTCAAACTTATTCGTCTACTGAGGTCATTCCACGCCATCTCTCCACTGGCAGCTCTGAACATACGACTTAGTCGAGCAGCTCGTCTCCTTTCTCCCAAGTCTTCTCAGCCCAAAACTTTGGAACACTTTTGTAACGGCACCCTTTTGCCGGAAATCGCCCAGAACAAATCGAGCTGCTTTTCTTTGGATTTTTTTCTAGTTCTTGAATCAAGTAATTCTGGTGAGGGTTCCGTACACTGGAACCATACTCTAGTTGGGGTATTAACAGAGACTTTTATGCCCTCTCTTTTACATCCTTACCACAAAGCCCTAAAAACCCATAATCATGTGCAGAGATCTGTACCCTTTATGTACACATTTATGTGAATACCCCAATGAAGTTCTTACCTTGTGTTAACACCTAGGTACTTACAATGATCCCCAAAAAGAACTTTCACTCCATCAATGCAGTAATTAAAACAGAGGACTTTTCCTGTTTGTGAAACTCACACAACCTGACTTTTAACCCCGTTTATCATCCTACCATTGCCTACTGTCCATCTCGCAACATTATAGAGGTCATTTTTAAGTTGCTCACAATCTTGTAACTTATTTATTACTCTGTCCAGAATAACATCATCTGCAAAAAGCCTTATCTCTGATTCCATTTCTTTACTCATATCATCGATATATATATATAAGAAAATATAAAGGTCCAATAATACTGCCTCGACGAATTCCCCTCTTAATTATTACAAGATCAGATAAAGCTTCGCTTACTCTAATTCTCTAAGTTCAGTTTTCTAGAAATATAGTCACCCATTCAGTCACTCATTTGTCTAGTCCAATTGCACTCATTTTTGCCAGAAGTCTCTGATGATCTGCCCTATAAAATGCCTTAGATAGGTAAATCGCGATACAGTCCATTTGACCTCCTGAATCCAGGAGATCTGTTATATATTACTGGGATCCTACAAGTTGAGCTTCAGTGGAATAACCTTTCCTAAACCCAAACTGCCTTCTTTTCGCAAACATATCTAATATAATCAGAAAGAATGCTTTCCCAAAGCTTACATACAACGTATGTCAAACTGACTGGCCTGTAATTTTCAGCTTTATGTCTATCACCCTTTCCTTTATACACAAGGGCTACTACAGCAATTCTCCATTCATTCCGTATAGCTCCTTCATGCAAACAATAATCAAATATGTACTTCAGATATGGTACTGTATCCCAACTCATTGTCTTTAGTATGTCCCCTAAAATCTCATCAGTTCCAGCTGCTTTTCTAGTTTCCAACGTTTGTATCTTATTGTAAATGTCATTGTTATCATAGGTAAATGTTAATACTTCTTTAGTATCAGTCACCTCCTCTATCTGGACATTATCTTTGTAACCAACAATCTTTACATACTGCTGACTGAATACTTCTGCCTTTTGAAGATCCTCGCATACACACTTTTCTTGTTCATTAATGATAGCTGGAATGTCCTTCTTGGAAACTGTTTCTGCCTTAAAGTACCTATACATCGCTCCACAGGATATTTTTGGTAAAACGTGGATTTTGTTGTAATGCAGTGGCCATTCTTCGGCAATGTCACCCTGCGATCAAAATCATTTCCGCAGAGTAGCTGATATAGATGCGCCTTATACAGGTGCCATTGTCTGTCTTTCAGGATCCTTTGTATTTAGATTTCGGGTACCCCGAGCTCACCTGCAGCTCTTCCAAGTCGACTCAACGACCATTATGATTTATTGAAAATAAGTCCACTCACACATAAGTCACAAACGCGATGAAACACAAAAATAAATTTAACTTCATCTGTTTCATTTGTTTGAAGTCAATATTTGGTAGCAATTCCCTTGTTTTCTTAACACTTCCTTGCACACTCGATTCATGGCGTCAGCCAAACGCTCGCCTAATTACCATTCCAGGTTGAGATCCACGACTGTCTTGATGCCATCAATCCATCTCATTCATTGCAGCTCTTTACTTCTTTTATTATCGGTCTTCCCTAACATTGAAGACTTTCCAAGTGAATCATGTCTTCTCATAATATGACTAAGTACTTGTTCCTTTCTAGAAGCCGTCTTGGTTGACCTCCTGTAATATCGACTTATTAGATCTCTTTGCAGTTCAGGAAATTGCTTTCTCCAACAGCATATTTTAAGAGTGTCGATTCTTCCACGTTCAGCCTTTCTTATTGTTCAGATCTAGCTCCGTACATCTCAACTATACTTTGCCATGTCTCTACTGTTGAAAACACTGTCGAGACTAGCCATTTCCCTCATTCCAAGGAGAAAGTGCCTTTTAATTTTATGGATACTCTCATCATCAGCAGAGATCTAGGAGCCCAGATTAATTAAATTGGAAACTACAGTACCCCCGTTATTTCTCGCACTATATGCCAGGAAGTTATAGGTTAACCCTAGAATGGTAACAAGGAAATTTAACGCTTATTGGTAACTATACGCATCCAAGGCGTACACGGCGCAAAACAACGTCTGTACTGTCTCCTATCTTTCTTTTCTTCATGTTAACTACATCACTAAGTATAGAGGTGAATTCAATTATATTTTATTTCTGAAACTTGAATTATTTTATTTTCAACACAGGATATACAAGGTACAAGTGGTACATAGAAATAAACACCAGTGAAAAAACAAGACTCTCAAGACAGTCTTACTAGCTTGTTGAAAGTAAATTCTTGTTCCAGAAGTAACTCAAGTAAAAGAAAAATAACCTACAACAAATTTTATAAAAACTCATATGAAATGAACTAGAAAGAATCACGCCAATTGATGGTAACTATGCGCCTCTCAGGCGCACTACATTACGTAAGAGGATTATTACTCACCGAACGTGGTGGGACGTGACTGACACACGAAGGGGGGGGGTGCTGTTTGAAGCATATCTGGAGGATAGGGATGCCCTGTCAAGGTCACTCGCTTTGACGGGCATTTATATTTGCGTGTACGTCTATGAGGCGTATTGTTACCACTCTAGGGTTAAATGGCCATGATTTTTGATTCGTTGTCTTTCAACTCTACTCCAGCTTTTAGACTTTCTTCATCGACCGTCGGTAGGAGGTCCTTAAGGTCTTTCACTTTCTGCCATCAATATGGTGTAAACCCCATCTCTAAGATTATTTGCATTTCTTCCAGTAATTTTAATTCCGATTCTAGTGTGACAGTATGCAGCCTTGTAGTACGCCTTGCTCAATCTTGACTCATTTAGTTGTTCCATATAGATTTCTCACAGTAGCTTCTTGGTAAGAATAGAGATTTCTCAAAAAGCACAACAAAAGGTCTGGTGTTCCTATCCTGGAATACTTGCCACAATTTAAATCGCATTAAAAACCCTCAAATTCAGTGCTAGTCCACAGAAGGTTACTCATTATCATTCGGGATGAATGTGCTTAAATGTTACAAAATAATTGTAAGGGGTGAATAATAATAATAATAATAATAATAATAATAATAATAATAATAATAATAATAATAATAATAATAATAATGTGGCCTCGGTTATTGTGTGCAGGCGTTTTGATTGACGCCATTTAGGTTGCCTGTGTATCAGTTTTTGTGCTCCGTTTTACTCCGCCAGTTGTTGTTTGAGTCATCAGTCCATAGACTGGTTTGATGCAGCTCTCTATGCCACCCTATCCTGTGCTAACCTTTTCATTTCTACGTAACTATTGCATCCTACATCTGCTCTAATCTGTTTGTCATATTCATACCTTGGTCTACCACTACCGTTCTTGCCACCTACACTTCCTTCAAAAACCAACTGAACAAGTCCTGGGTGTCTGAAGATGTGTCCTATCATTCTATCTCTTCTTCTCGTCAAATTTAGCCAAATCGATCTCCTCTCACCAATTCGATTCAGTATCTCTTCATTCGTGATTCGATCTATCCATCTCACCTTCAGCATTCTTCTGTAACACCACATTTCAAAAGCTTCTATTCTCTTTCTTTCTGAGCTAGTTATCGTCCATGTTTCACTTCCATACAATGCCACGCTCCACACAAAAGTCTTCAAAAACATCTTTCTAATTCCGATATCAATGTTTGAAGTGAGCAAATTTCTTTTCTTAAGAAAGCTCTTCCTTGCTTGTGCTAGTCTGCATTTTATGTCCTCCTTACTTCTGCCATCGTTGGTTATTTTACTACCCAAGTAACAATATTCATCAACTTCCTTTAAGACTTCGTTTCCTAATCTAATATTTCCTACATCACCTGCCTTCGTTCGACTGCACTCCATTACTTTTGTTTTGGACTTATTTATTTTCATCTTGTACTCCTTACCTAAGACTTCATCCATACCATTCAGCAACTTCTCGAGATCTTCTGCAGTCTCAGATAAAATAACAATATCATCGGCAAATCTCAAGGTTTTGATTTCCTCTCCTTGGACTATGATTCCCTTTCCAAATTTCTCTTTGATTTCCTTTACTGCCTGTTCTATGTAAACATTGAAAAGGAGAGGGGACAAACTGCAGCCTTGCCTCACTCCTTTCTGGATTGCTGCTTCTTTTTCAAAGCCCTCGATTCTTATCACTGCACACTGATTTTTATACAGGTTGTAGATAAATCTTCGTTCTCGGTATCTGATCCCTATCATCTTCAGAATCATAAATAGCCTGGTCCAATCAACATTATCGAATGCCTTTTCTAGATCTACGAATGCCATGTACGTGGGCTTGTCCTTCTTGATTCGATCCTCTAAGATCAGACGTAAAGTCAGGATTGCTTCACGTGTTCCTACATTTCTTCTGAAGCCAAATTGATCTTCCCCCAACTCAGCTTCAACTTGTTTTTCCATTCTTCTGTAAATAATACGTGTTAAAATTTTGCAGGCATGAGATACTAAACTAATAGTGCGGTAGTTTTCACACCTGTCAGCACCGGCTTTCTTGGGAATAGGTATAACAACATTCTGCCGAAAATCGGATGGGACTTCTCCTGTCTCATACATCTTGCACACTAAACGAAATAACCTTACCATGCTGGTTTCTCCTAAGGCAGTCAGTAATTCAGAGGGAATATCATCAATTCCAGGTGCCTTGTTCCTATTTAGGTCACTCACAGCTCTGTCAAACTCTGACCTCAAAATTGGGTCTCCCATTTCATCAGCATCAACAGCCTCTTCATGTTCCAGAACGAAATTATCTACATCGTTACCTTGATACAACTGTTGGATATGCTCCTGCCATCTTTCTGCTTTGTCTTCTTTCCCTAGAAGTGGCTTTCCATCTGAGCTCTTAATATTCATGCACCTAGATTTCCATTCTCCAAAGGTTTCCTTGATTTTCCTGTATGCAGCATCTACCTTTCCCAGGACCATACAGCCTTCGACATCCTTGCACTCTCCTTCAGCCATTCTTCCTTAGCTACCTTGCACTTTCTATCCACTTCATTCTTTAATCGCCTGTATTCTTTTCTGCCCTCTTCATTTCTAGCATTCTTGTATTTTCGTCGTTCATCAATCAGGTCTAGTATCTCCTGAGTTATCCACTGATTCTTAGTTGATCTTTTCTTCCTTCCTAACATTTCTTCAGCAGCCCTACTGACTTCATTTTTCATAACTCTCCACTCTTCCTCTACTGTGTTTCCTTCGGCCTTTTCATTTAGTCCTTGTGCAACATGTTCCTTGAAACAATCCATCACACTCTTTTCTTTCAACTTGTCTAGATCCCATCTTTTTGCATTCTTTCCTTTCTTCAATTTCTTCAACTTCAGATGGCATTTCATGACCAACAAGTTGTGGTCAGAGTCCACGTCTGCTCCTGGGAAAGTTTTGCAATCCAACACCTGGTTTCTGAATCTCTGCCTAATCATAATGAAGTCTATTTGATACCTTCCAGTGTCTCCAGGTCTCGTCCACGTATACAGCCGTCGTTTGTGGTGTTTGAACCAAGTATTGGCGAGGACTAAATTATGGTCAGTGCAGAATTCAACCAGCCGACTTACTCTTTCGTTCCTTTGTCCCAATCCAAATTCTCCTACTGTGCTACCTTCTCTTCCTTGGCCTACCACTGCGTTTCAGTCTCCCATCACAATTTGATTCTCGTCACCTTTGACATATTGTATTAAATCTTCTATCTCCTCATTTATTCTTTCAATTTCTTCATCATCCGCTGAACTAGTAGGCATATAGAGCTGCACTATTGTGGTGGGCATTGGTTTGGTGTCTATCTTGGCGACAATAATTCTTTCACTATGCTGGTCGTAGTAGCTTATCCGCTGCCCTATTTTCTTATTCATTATTAAACCAACTCCTGCATTACCCCTGTTTGATTTCGTGTTGATAATTCGGTAGTCGCCTGACCAAAAATCCTGTTCTTCCTGCCAACGTACTTCACTTATACCAACTACATCTAACTTTAGCTTATCCATCTCCCTTTTCAGATTCTCTAACCTACCACAACGATTCAAACTTCTAACATTCCACGCTCCGACTCGCAGAATGTCAGTATCCATCTTCCTGATGATCGCCCCCTCTCGTGTAGTCCCCACCCGGAGATCCGAATGGGGGACTAGTTTACCTCCGGAATATTTTACCCGGGAGGAAGCCATCATCAGTACATCATTCATACAGAGAGAGCTGCATGTCCTCGGGAGGTGGTTACGGCTGTAGTTTCCCGTTGCTTTCAGCCGTGTAGCAGTATCAACACAGCTAAGCCATGTTGAGTATTATTACAAGGCCGTATCAGTCAATCATCTAAACTGCCGCCCTTGCAACTACCGAAAGGCTGCTACCCCCCTTTCGATGAACCATTCGTTAGTCTGGTCTCTCAACAGATACCCATCCGATATGGTTGCACCTGCGGCTCGGCTATCTGCATCATTGGGACACGCAAGCCTCCCCACCGCGGCAAGGTCACATGGTTCGGGAGAGGAACTACAACACTGTTGGCGACCTATCGCTGAGTTTTAAATAACTTTGTCGTGCAAGTATCGAATGTATTACCATTTTGTTTACAGGTTGCTTTACGTCGCACCGACACAGATAGGTCTTATGGCGACGATGGGATAGGAAAGGCCTAGGAGTGGGAAGGAAGCAGCCGTGGCCTTAATTAAGGTACAGCCCCAGCATTTGCCTGGTGTGAAAATGGGAAACCATATTCAGGGCTACCGACAGTGGGGTTCGAAGCCACTATTTCCCGAATATTGGATATTGGCCGCACTTAAGCGACTGCAGCTATCGAGCTCGAAATGTATTGCCAGAGAGATCTTTCGCATGCCAACATCGTACGACAAGAAGTGCCGAATAGACCTTTCCCTGCCCTTCAAAAAATCCGACTACCTTTCCTAGCATTGAACTTGCGACCTGTAGATCCGCAAGCAGACACTACTACTGATCCGCAGAGGGAGCTAAAATACCAATTATAGTAATGAGTCCTTAAATTTCCTTAAATGTGCGGTAAGGGTGAACTAGAATTTGTAGCTATGATATGTTTGTAGGCCCATTGATCAAGATTGAGGGCTTTAATGCCGACGAGTTGTCCATGCTGACATTTCCTGTTCAACTGCGCTTCTATCGTTTCCGAGCAACACAATTAACCTAAAATTTGACTATCAAGTTATTAGAAATTACGATTCGTGTTCTGTAATTTCCTGCAACTTTGTTCCAAAAACGTAACTACAGAGCAACTATTTCTCTGTATTAATCATACTTTACAATATACTTAATTTCTTCTCCGGTCTAGAAAGCCAAGAATAAAGGCCGAGATGATTCTTCGTGCTGACCACACAACACCTCGTAATCTGCAAGCCTTCGGGCTGAGCAGCGTTCGCTTGGTAGACCAAGGCCCTTTCGGGGCTGTTGCGTCATTATCATATTCGGTCTTCTTTGTACGAATGTTTAAAACTTATTACTAATTTACTCGATTTTTAAACGTTGTAAAGGACGAGAAATACCTTATTTATAGCCGTATGTCTGGAACACAGCTGAGGGGAAATTACGGTGACTAATTAACAACGGACCATTTGAAGTATTGTTTAAGAATATGAGAACTGTGGTGGAATATTATTCTTTCACTTTAAGAGACAGATGGACAAAAGAGCGCCAGACACTCATTTTCGCCCTTGATTTATCTCGAAAACCTTTCTAATTTCATTTTAGGGAACGTATGGAAAGGATACTAAGAGTTCACTAAACCTATGTTCACAGATGAAGAGTTACAGTACAGCCCCTAAGGATACCTTAGAAGACGCTTCCAGCACCCAATAACTCAATTTTATTCGCTTGGCGCTGCCAAGACTGAATCACACGAAAGTGGGATTCAACACCCCTCTCCATTCTTAGCGGGAATTAAACAACTATCCTGTGTTAAACTTATTAGACACTGTCCTCCTACTAAGGCTTCGGCCAGCTTGCGACTTGCTCGTGCTGTCAGAAACACCACTGTCTGGTCGCTACCAGTTACATCCACATTTACCCACCAAGCTGACGTCATAGGCTTTAACTTCTAGAAACTCTGAGTCCATTGTTCTTAAATGTGGGTATTTAGGAGGCCATAGAGAACACACCTTCTGTATAACGAATTGAGTGCACCGTCTTGGGGAGAGGAGACCATGGAAGAAATAAAACTGATTTCTGATTTCAGAAGACGCGCGTTACAACTGTGGCGATCTGTGTTTCACATTGCCACGTGCATTAAATAGTGAATATCAGCTATTTCGCTACGACCAGAGAGCTCTCATGGCAGTGGCACTATGACTTAAGTATGTAAAGCAACTCCCCATGGCGCTACAGCCCTAATGGGCCCCAGTCAGCCCGAAGGCCAGGAAATTACGAGATGATGCGTGGTCAGCACGGCAAATTCTCTCGGCTATTATTCTCGGCTTTCCAGACCGGGGCCGCTCACAGTCAGATAGTTCCACCATTGTAATCACGAAGGCTTAGTGGACCTCGAACCAGATGCAAGTAGAAATCCCTGACCTGGCCGGGAATCGAACCAGGGCCTCCTAATGATGTAAGTTAGGTTATGCGTGTATAATTCAAAACGAGCACAAACGAGGCCATTTTAAAACAAGCATCGTGACTGGAATTCAAGAGGGCAAATTGAGGAAAATACCCATTTATATGAAGAGAGATTAGGGATAGGAATAATTTATCACAGGAAATAGTGTTGTATGTCTACCACTTACTCCAGTTTCTTGATATGGCGTCGAGGATCAATTAAATTAATTTATATGGTATGTTTTTTTCTAGCTGCTTTACGTCGCATCGACACAGATAGGTCTTATGGCGACGATGGGACAGGAAAGGGCTAGGAGTGGGAAGGAAACGGCCGTGGCCTTAATTAAGGTACAGCCCCAGCAATTGCCTGGTGTAGAAGTGGGAAACCACGGAGAACCATCTTCAGGGCTGCCGACAGTGGGATTCGAACCCACTATCTCCCGAATACTGGACACTGACCGCTCTTCAGCGACTGCAGCTATCAAGTTCGGTATGCCATGTTTTACGGCCGAATGTGCTTCCTGACGGCAACATCAATCGAACATGAAATGAATGATGGTGAATTAAATTAGGTAGGAAGGTAGAAGGAATCTACTATGGCCAGTGAATTGGAACTGTCCCAGCATTTGCCTGGGAGTGAAAATGGGAAACCACAGAAAAACATTCTCAGAACAGCCGATGATGAGGGTGCGAACCCACGCGTCTCACGAATTCAGCTTTTGGCTCTATCGCCATAACGCGGCCACTCCGCAGGATATTCATCAAGAGAAGTGTTTCATAAATAAAGTTCTTTAAAATCATTTAAGAAAATACTATGTAATTGGTAGGGAATCTGCCATATGGGCGACGGCCCTAAATTCAAATCAATGATGGTATTAATAATAATAATAATAATAATAATAATAATAATAATAATAATAATAATAATAATAGAAGTAATTACATTCATGTATTTATAAATAAAGGTTGCAGATTATTATTATTATTATTATTATTATTATTATTATTATTATTATTATTATTATTATTATTATTATTATTATTATTATTATTATTATTATTATTATTATTATTATTATTATTATTGTACCGGGCGGTACACCTATACGCCGCACATTTGAATTTTCCGCCTTAAAGTACTCTCCTACTGGAGAAACTCTGAACTTTAAAAACCGAATCAACTCAACTGTTTCTCAGAAGATGTCACTGTGTGTATTTCGCCTTGTTTTGTTTTTCATTGATCAAGAAGTCTGGACATTCTCTTATAGATGTCACTACCAAAAGAACTATGATCACGCACCCTGGTGCGAAGTGAAGGAACTTTTTTTGAAGAAATTTTGTATGCAGAAGTTTTGGTCTTTACTAAATTTTGTTCTTCCATCTGTGGGTTGGCAATATTAATTTTTCTTTCCGCCAGTTTTGAAGTTAGCCAATCCCGAATTTCTTTAATTAATTTTGGACCAATCGGGTCCTTCTTCCTCAATTTTTGATCTGTAACTTTTAGACGACCAATAAATGTCTGTGGGTATGTCTTAATCATTTATGAAAGGTCTCGAATCTTCCACGAGGGTTTAAAAACTGCTGATTTTCTCGGCTCTTCGCCACTTCAACAACATCTTGCTTAGTGTATAGAAGCATAGCAGGGGGCGGGTAGCGCCTCTTCCTTCGGGCAGCAGCTCTTCAATAAGGTAATGGCCGTTTAACACCTTTCTTGTCTCTTTGCTACCTCAGCAGTTTAACCCGCGGGGCAGGTCCGAAACCTTTAATATGTAACCTTTAAACATGTAAATCTTTTTCCTACTTCGTAAAACATATATCTTTAAATGTAATTCGGGGATAGAGAGTGCTTTACCCTCCCGAGCTCCCCTTCATTCTGAATTTGAGGTGACTATGTTTTCGTAACCGTTTTTCTCTTCCTTCTTAATGTGTTAAATTTATTTTGTATACAAGTCACCTCCATAGATTGGGATTAGCCCCTGTGCAATAGGCCTAGTGCCTCTTAGGTTTAAAATGTGTATTTAGGAGTGCTAATTCACGCCTCCATTCCTTTTGCGTTTTGGGCCATTTAAAATTAACCTAGTTTTTGTCCACTAAGGCCTGGTAGAATGGGTACAAGATACCCCTGTTTCTTTGTAAGTGTGCCTTGAGGGCAGTTTGTTGTAAAGTCCGTTTATGGCCTTTTAATAGGCTTGAAAGATTGAGAGCGGGTCAGCTCTTTCTGGTATTTTGAAAGGTGCCTCGGGGAGGCGTGACATTTTGATTGCTGGGAGCAAGTGCTCCATTGTATTGAGGGAATTTCTGCCCTTTTCTAAAATATGTAGTTGTGAGCTGAGAGCTCAGGAATTGTTAAACTTTGGGGCTCGTAGCCCAGAATTTGTAAAGACCCCTTAACTTGTGCTTTCGTTTGTAAAGTTGCATTGTACCTGATTTTTCTTTGTTATTTCACCTAGTGAAAATTGTTAAATCTTGTTATCTGTTGAAAATATAACCTTTATTTAAATTTTAAATTCATCTTTCGGACTTGTGGTTAGACCCATTCCAGCCCGCACCTTCTTTCACCTCTGCTGATCCACCAAAATCTCGGAACAATTATTATTATTATTATTATTATTATTATTATTATTATTATTATTATTATTATTATTATTATTATTATTATTATTTAACGTGAGGATGTCGGGCTCCATGAATGTGTACTAAGCGTGTTAGTCTTCCATCCTCAGGGCTCCGACCAGGGTGGAAGGATTTTAATCTTAAACGGTTAATTCCCTTGGCTTTATGCTGACCCTAACATTCCTGCAACTCAAATACCATCCACAACAACACTATCCTCCACCAGTCGGCAGCCCTGAAGATGTTTTTTCATGGTTTCCTATATTTATGCCAGGCAAATGCTGAGACTGTACTTTAATTGATGCCACGGTCGCTTTCTTCCCACTCCTAGCCCTTTCCTATTGCATCGTCGCCGTAAAGGCCTATCTGTGTCAGTGCGACTAACACATACTGCCCACCCTCGTCTGCACCAGGCTATGAGCATCTGTCTGTTCGACTCGGCGTCTCACCGTAGTAAGCCTACCCCTCCCTACCAATGGCGCTACGTTCCTGATGGGACTTGCCTACCGTCAATACCATTTAAAATCCCTGGATAGGAACAACGAAACAGTGATATTACTCTCCCACAAAATATACACAGTCAAAATGAAAATCTATTTCTAAAACTCTTTGTCATGTACACTTTTTCGATAGGAGGATTAATAAGGGAGATATTAAGGGGATGTTTTACAGCTTAATCCTGAAACACAGCCAAAAAGCGGGTGTGATATAACTGGAAAACTACTGGACATATCTTAACAACCAAACTATCTAAGGTAGCTTTTTGGTTTCATACCCTTTCAAAGTCCCTGAATGCACTGGAGGTTTATAGGAAGGCCGAAACCGTGATTATACTTTCCCATAAAATATCCCTGATCAACCTTAATGGAGATCTACAAACCTTTAGGGATGTGTATTTCTAAACACATTTTCGATAGGAGGATTATTGAGGGAGTATCGTTAACGGAATATTTTACTGTCTGTGGTCAAGCGGACATAGCAAAAAAAAAAACGGGTGTGTAGAGGTGGCTTTTTATAACTTAGAAACTTCTGGACATAATTTAACCAAACTTCGTATTTAGAATCCACGTATCCAAAAGTAAGTTTTCGGGTCCAAACGATTTCAGAATCCTGGAATCGATTGGAGTTCGTACGAAGACCGAAACACTCAGTATTTTACTCTCCCACAAAATATCCACGATCAACCTTAATTGAAATATACCTACCGTGGGAAATACAGTATATTTCTAATTTATGTTTTCGCATGCCCAATTTTCGATAGGAGGACTGATAACGGAGATTTTACTATCGAAATGTTCTACAATCCAAGTTCAAGCAGACATAGCCCAAAAGCGGATGAGTATAGAACTGATTTATTTTAACTAGAAAACTATTGAACATATATCGACCAAAATATATATTTAGAATCCACCTATCCAAAGGTGTTCTTTAGTCTTCATCACTCACACACAACCTCAAATGGACAGGCCACTAAGGTAGCTAATAGTTGGGTTGTGCCATATTCGCCCGTTTTATCCAGAGTCTCTCAAACTTACATCAATGTTGAGTATTTCAGTTGTATGAAAGCTATCAATAAAAATAAAGGCAGTGACCGTCATGAAGTCCTGAAATAGCAGACCGGCAGATATACGGTATCAGCACATCCGAATCTCCCCGTGGTGTAGGGGTAGCGTGCTTGCCTCTTGCCCGGAGGCCCCGGGTTCGATTCCCGGCCAGGCCAGGGATTTTTGCCTGGACCTGAGGGCTGGTTCGAGGTCCACTCAGCCTACGTGATTACAATTGAGGAGCTATCTGACGGTGAGATAGCGGCCCCGGTCTAGAAAGCCAAGAATAACGGCCGAGGGGATTCGTCGTACCGACTACACGACACCTCGTAATCTGCAGGCCTTCGGGCTGAGCAGCGGTCGCTTGATAGGCCAAGGGCTGTAGTGCCATGGGGGGGGGGGTACATCCGAATCTGTTTGGTGGATTCTCGCATTCCCTAATCATGAAAGTTATCCGGCGGTAATGCATTTCTACGTTCATCTGAAGAACTTTCAGTGCGTAGTTTTTCACTGCAAGCGATGTTGTTCTGAACCCACGAAACACCACTATAATGTAACTTTTCATACTTTTCCAAACTGATCATTTTGCCAGGGGACTATTATACGAAGAAGTTCCGTCCTTCTAATCCTTCACCACGAACCTGCTACACTGGCGTAGCAGGGGGAGAGGTGATACTCCCACGTGGTGCGTCCCAGGTGGCGGATAGGGTGGTCCTAACCGGCTTGCCGGCGGACTTGAGGGAAATAAAATACCTCTCGCGGACCAAATACACAACCCCCTGTGGGTGGGGGACGCCGACGAAGAATACACCCACGGTATCCCCTGCCTGTCGTAAGAGGCGACTAAAAGGGGCGACCAAGGGATGATTGTCTTGGAACCATGAAACTACTTGTGATTAGTACCACCACGCGGAGAACATCATGGGTCGCTTTTACTTGCGCGTAGTACCACTATATTAGGTACCAAATAGCTTTGTGATTAGTAGCACACAGGAGCACCGTGCGGTCGGCTTTTGCAGTACCTGTGATTAGTACCACCATATGTGCAGGACCATGGGATGATAGCTACCATGGTTCTGCCTTGCCTATGATTAGTACCCACTATATGAGGAACACTATGGGATAGTGGAAGGTCCCTGTGGTTAGTACTCTTATGCGATGAACACCATAGGTTTGCGTTGCCTGTAAATGGCGCCGCAAAGTGAGAAAAACATAGGTCTGTATTATATGTCGAATTTCATAACCTGTGAGTAGTACAATAATGTGTGGAATACCGCAAGTCTCTGCTACTTTTGATTAGTACCGCAACATGACAAATACCATGGTTCTACTTTCCTAGTGATCAGTACCGTCATGAGGGACCGATAACTTGGATTTTGGACCCCCTTTAGACTACAAGCATCATCGTTTCAGTGTTATGCTATAGCAGCAGTCCCTTGGTCAGTGATCCTATTATTTTACGTCAGTTCGTGTGAATGTAAAGCATTGCGGGTCGCATCCACTGATTGTTTTAAATTCATGTCCATCCATTCATTCTTCGTTCTCACGCTTTGAATTCTGGTCAGTGGAGAATTTTAGACTTATAATTTGTCAATCCATTTCGTCTCATTTCGTACCATTAGGAGCCGATGACCTCGATGTTAGGCCCCTTTAAACAACAATCATCATCATTTCTCTTATTGTATTAGAAAATAAGGCATTGCGAATTAGATCCACTGCTGTTTTAATCTCATAATCATTTTCTCATCACCATTTTTTTTAACTCTTGTCAGTGGATAAATTTTAAAATTTTAAATATCATGTATCATGTCGTCCATCTCGTTCCATTAGGGGCCGATGACCTTCGATGTTAGGCCCCTTAAAAAACAAGCACCGGGCGAGTTGGCCGTGCGCGTAGAGGCGCGCGGCTGTGAGCTTGCATTCGGGAGATAGTAGGTTCGAAAACCACTATCGGCAGCCCTGAAGATGGTTTTCCGTGGTTTCCCATTTTCACACCAGGCAAATGCTGGGGCTGTACCTTAATTAAGGCCACGGCCGCTTCCTTCCATCTCCTAGGCCTTTCCTATCCCATCGTCGCCATAAGACCTATCTGTGTCGGTGCGACGTAAAGCCCCTAGCAAAAAAAAACCAAGCATCATCATCATCATCATCTAATCCTTAAACGGACAGGCGGGTATACTTCATAGAAGGAAGCAGGGAAAAGAACACAGAAAGCTTCCCAGGGATTGAGAAGGAACGTGTTAGCCTATTGGAAGATTGCATGCAGTGAACCCAAAGAACGCACAATTCTTCTATTTGCGTTTCCAATTGCGCACCGTGAAAGGCTCTACTTCTTTCAATGACCTCCGTCCTGCCAAAGTGCCTTTTTTCAATACTTTTAGAATACTGTCCTCCACCTAAACCATTACATCTGTGGGGAAGCATGACCGAGGACTTTCGCAGACAGCCACCACCTGCCACAAACGCTATGGAAAATACAGAACATAAATACAGAAAATGAATGTATTCGATCATTGGAAGATATTACTTTATCAATAGGAGGTCAGTAATTGATTCATTGAGGCGTTGACATGGGAAATGTAGTAATTTTTTTAAAAAAATCGAAATTTCGTTTTTTCATGGAGAAAATAGTAAACGCTCATTCTAATGACATGGAAGAGGTAGCAAGTCAACTGGTAGAATAGAATTGCTTCTACTACTGACGCAAGATGGAACCGGTGTTAAGTCCAAGTGGTTTGGTATGGAGAAGGTAGTAAGTCAGCCCATGCCTCTGGTGGAATTGCCGTTTGTTGATAGTCAACTGCGTATAAATCTTGTTTATAGCTATTATAGTTATTATAGCTATTATATCTATTATAGTTCGTCATAGTTATATTTCAGTTACCAGAATGCCTCCGAAACCTATTCCATTCAAAATGGTAAGTTATTATTGCCAGCATCTTGACATGACGTTCATATTAGTTCTTTGTTTTTATAAATAGGTATTACAGTACGTGTGTCTAACAATGGTCCCAGAATAAGTTCAGAGAGAATAAACATTTTCAACCATTTCATGTAATCATGATGACGCCTGGGGATTTTTGTGACTTCACCATGGAAAGCAAGAGATATTTAAATATTCAACATCTCAAGATTAGCAGTGTGAGCTGGATAAGGATTTCAAGAGTAGCCTTTCATCGCCAACATAACCAGAGCAGATCAGCTCAATGGCCATTCATTCATAATCCTCTCTCATTCGTCGAAATATAAGAGTTGATCTTGGAGGCAATGCCGACAACACACGATTTTTCGAGATATTCCTATCTATTGGCAATGGAACGATGGGAGGAACGGAATAAATTATATGGGATTAAATTTGCAAATCACTTCTGAGTATCGATGACGTCGTCAACAAAGTATAACCCAGTATTCAAGAAATAAACCTAAAATCTACTGAACGGTCGTGTGAGAGATACTCACTCCAAATAACAACGAAGCCAGAGCTAATCAATGGGTCGTGAATAGATTTCAAGCGTAGGAGGTAAAATATAATAATAATAATAATAATAATAATAATAATAATAATAATAATAATAATAATAATAATAATAATAATAATAATAATAATAATAATAATAATAATAATAATAATGGGGGTTTTGCCTGTTCCCCTATCGGGCGCGTCCCAGGTGGCGGATCGGGGGGCTCGCCGGACTTGTCCGGAGGGCTTGAGGGAAATAAAATACCTCTCGCGGACCAAAAACAGGCACAGCCAGGAAACATCTTGAGGCAACCTCTGAGGCTCAATACCTTAGTTGTAACTATGAGATTGACAAAGATCAATCTCCCCATTATCTTCAACTTACTAGCATGATGGCAACGTCAGTTAATGATACTACTACCCCAGGCCCTAGTATTCATACTAGGTTTTCTCGGTCATCGGATTCTGGGGGACCGAGAACATCATGCGGGAATGTATCGGAGCTTCCCAAATCTCTTCGTCCAAAGGAAAAACATTTTATTGGCACTTTAAACATCAACACGCTTCGCAAAATTGGAAAGTTGAAGCACTTAACAGACACATTAGACCAACTCAACATCCAAATTTTGGCACTCCAAGAAACTAGGTACAGTGACGAAAATCATTTTGAATCAGGAAACTATAGAATTTATAAAGGTAAACCAGCTACCCTCCTCCCTAACAAAATATTACAATTTGGCACTGGTTTTGCAGTGAGAAAAAATATCACAAATTCGGTATTATACTTTACATCTCCTTCTGAAAGAATTTCGCTAATGACAATCAAATCAGGAAACAAAGCTTATACACTAATCAATGCACATGCACCTACAAACAATTACAATCAAAAAGACCCACAGAAGTTAGATGACTTCTGGGAATTACTAGAAGAAACTACAGCCAAAGTTCCAAAACATCATGTCAAAATTCTGCTGGGAGACTTCAATGCACAAATTGGCAAAGAGAAGAAATTTAGGACCACTATAGGACTTTACCCTGCTCACAAAAGAACCAATAAAAATGGAGAACGTTTAATTGGCTTCTGCGAGAATTTCGATATAAAATTGATGTCAATCCATTTCCTGGCACTTCCACAAAAGAAAATGACATGGAGATCCCCGAACATGCATTTAGGAGAATTTCAACTAGACCATGTGGCTATTTCCAAGAAGAACCAAAAAGAAATTATGAACGTTAAAGTCAAAAAGGGAATTATTGACTCTGACCACCACCTATCTCTTGTTAAAGTAAAGTTTCAACCCAACAGGAAGAAAACCAAAACATTCAGAAACCCAAGAATCGACCCTGAATTTCTGAGACAGAACTCAGACAATTTCCTTGCGAATATCTCCAACGATGCTCCTTCAAACTGGCTAGAACTCAAGGACACACTCTTGAAAGCTTCACAAAACATCAGCAATCCCCCAAGGAAACGCAAACACAGGTGCTGGAATGACACCTGTGACAAGGCCATAGAAGTCAGAATTAGGTCCTGGCTAAACTGGAGTTCCCATAAAACTGATCAAAATCGTGATGAATTCTTCAAAACACAGAAACAAACCTCAAAAATCATCAGATCTGAAAAACGAAAATATGATCAAAACAGACTGGTAGAAATAGAAGAAGATTTCAAGTAAAACAATATACAGAACTTCTACAGAACATTCAGAGAAGAATTATCCAATTACCAGGCACCTAGTCTCTGTTTCAAACGTACTTTGGAAACAAGTAATAAGGGAAATTGTGAACTCCTAGCAAACCATTTCATGGACCTTTTAAACTGTGAATCTCCAAAGGAACAATTCACCTATGAAAAACCAACACCTAATCCAGATTCAGAACCCCCCACATTACAAGAAGTCAAACAAATAATCAGAGATTTAAAAGACAACAAAGCACCAGGAGAAGATGGAATAATCGCTGAAATGTTGAAAATTGGTGGTGACAAACTGGCCCAGAGTATTCAAAAAATTTTACAGGACATTTGGTTTTCTGAAGAAATTCCGGAGGATTGGAAATGTGCATTGATTCACCCACTTCACAAGAAAGGAGACAAATCAGATATTAATAACTACAGAGGAATTTCTCTCCTCTCACTCGTATATAAAATCTTCTCTAAAGCTCTACTTAATAGATTAGAGAAACAAACAGACCACCTGATCGGAGATTATCAGGCTGGATTCCGAAAAGGGAGATCCTGCGCAGAACAAATCCTAAACCTAAAAACCATACTACAGATTCGCAAAACCAAAGAAACAGTAATCACCTTTGTTGACTTCAAAAAAGCGTATGATTCCATAGATCGGCAGACCCTGTTCAACATACTAGAGGAATTTCAAGTCGACAGGAAAACGAGGGAATTGATTAAACAAACTCTGACCAACACAACATCAAAAATTAAGTTCTTGGGAGAAATTTCTGAACCGTTCGAAATCAGAACTGGCGTCCGACAGGGAGATGGACTATCCCCACTACTATTCAATTTAGTTTTGGAAAAAGTGATTCGTGAATGGAGAAAAGAAACTAAAGGTATAAATATTGGCAGACTTCTTAAAGACAAAATTCACCTTGACTGCTTAGCTTTCGCAGATGACCTTGCGATCCTTTCGAACAACAGACAAGAAGCAATCCAATCCATAGAAAAATTGAATGAAATAGCCGCAAAAACCGGACTTCAAATTTCATTTGAAAAGACGCAGTTTATGGAAGGAACTAAATCAAGATTCGACAATCAACCATTAATCACCAATTGTGGAATAATTTCCCAAGTAGACAAATTCAAGTATCTAGGTGAAATTATTCAGCCAGCAGGGTTAAATCAGGAAGCTAACAAAGAAAGAACTGCTAAACTGCAAAGGGCTTACAAAATCACATGGAACAGATACAACAAAAGATGTATATCAAAAAATGCAAAATTACGACACTACAATACAGTCATCAAACCAGAGGCACTTTATGCATCTGAAACACTGATCATTGGCGGCAGGTCACAAATGAAAAGCATTGAGAAACAAGAGAGGAAAATTCTCAGAAAAATCCTAGGACCAAAGTTCGAAAATGGAATTTGGATGAAAAAGAAACCACACGAAATTTTTCAATTCACAGAAAAAATCACAGATACCATCAGAAAGAGACGACTAAAATTCTACGGGCACCTACACAGAATGGATAACAACAGGCTGACAAAGACAATTCTAAATCTAGCTCTAACCCTGAAAATCCGCAACAATTGGTTAGCAGAAATTCATGAAGATCTACAAGAAATGGGTATTGAGGACGAAACCATTCAAGATAGAATGAAATTTAGAAGCTTAGTAAACAAACATAAATTTGCAGAGAAACCAACAAGAAAAAATACAGGCTGGACAGAAACACGCAGAAAGGAACACAGTGAAAAAATGAAGAGATATTGGGAAGAAAAGAAGAAGAAACATTGTGCAAAATAAGTTCAAACGCGCTCCACAGCTGCGCACAACGAATCAAAATAATAATAATAATAATAATAATAATAATAATAATAATAATAATAATAATAATAATAATAATAATAATAATAATAATAATAACATTACATACATGCATACATTATCATTATAGACGGTTATGCCTTTCAGCGTTCAGTCTGCAAGCCTCTGTGAATTTACTAAACGTCGCCACAATCCTCGATTTGCAACTAGTGTTGTGGCCTCATTTAGTTCTATACCTCTTATCTTTAAATCGTTAGAAACCGAGTCTAACCATCGTCGTCTTGGTCTCCCTCTACTTCTCTTACTCTCCATAACAGAGTCCATTATTCTCCTAGATAACCTATCCTCCTCCATTCGCCTCACATGACCCCACCACCGAAGCCGGTTTATGCATACAGCTTCATCCCTCGAGTTCATTCCTATATTAGCCTTTATCTCATCATTCCGAGTACCCTCCTGCCATTGTTCCCACCTGTTTGTACCAACAATAATTCTTGCTACTTTCATGTCTGTTACTTCTAACTTATGAATAAGATATCCTGAGTCCACCCAGCTTTCGCTCCCGTAAAGCAAAGTTGGTCTGAAAACAGACCGATGTAAAGATAGTTTCGTCTGGGAGCTGACTTCCTTCTTACAGAATACTGCTGATCGCAACTGCGAGCTCACTGCATTAGCTTTACTACACCTTGATTCAATCTCACTTACTATATTACCATCCTGGGAGAACACACAACCTAAATACTTGAAATTATCGACCTGTTCTAGCTTTGTATCACCAATCTGACATTCAATTCTGCTGAATTTCTTACCTACTGACATCAATTTAGTCTTCGAGAGGCTAATTTTCATACCATACTCATTGCACCTATTTTCAAGTTCCAAGATATTAGACTGCAGGCTTTCGGCACAACCTGCCATTAAGACCAAGTCGTCAGCATAGGCCAAACTGCTTATTACATTTCCACCTAACTGAATCCCTCCCTGCCATTTTATACCTTTCAGCAGATGATCCATGTAAACTACGAACAGCAAAGGTGAAAGATTACAGCCTTGTCTAACTCCTGTAAGTACCCTGAACCAAGAACTCATTCTACCATCAATTCTCACTGAAGCCCAATTGTCAACATAAATGCCTTTGATTGATTTTAAAAATCTACCTTTAATTCCATAGTCCCCCAGTATGGCGAACATCTTTTCCCTCGGTACCCTGTCATATGCTTTCTCTAGAACTACGAAACATAAACACAACTGCCTATTCCTCTCGCAGCATTTTTCAGTTACCTGGCGCATACTGAAAATCTGATCCTGACAGCCTCTCTGTGGTCTGAAACCACACTGGTTTTCATCCAACTTCCTCTCAACGACTGATCGCACCCTCCCTTCCAAGATGCCAGTGAATACTTTGCCTGGTATACTAATCAATGAGATACCTCGATAGTTGTTGCAATCCTTCCTGTTTCCTTGCTTATAGATAGGTGCAATTACTGTTTTTGTCCAATCTGAAGGTACCTTACCAACACTCCACGCTAATTTTACTACTCTATGAAGCCATTTCATCCCTGCCTTCCCACTATACTTCACCATTTCAGGTCTAATTTCATCTATTCCTGCTGCCTTATGACAATGGAGTTTATTTACTGTCCTTTCCACTTCATCAAGCATAATTTCACCAACATCATTTTCCTCCTCCCCATGAGCTTGGCTGTTTGCAACACCACCATGATGATTTCCTTTTACATTGAGAAGATGTTCAAAATATTCCCTCCACCTCTCCAGTGATTCCCTAGGATCTATTATGAGTTCACCTGAATTACTCAAAACACTGTTCATTTCCTTTTTCCCTCCCTTCCTAAGATTCTTTATTACTGTCCAGAAAGGTTTCCCTGCTGCTTGACCTAGCCTTTCCAGGTTATTACCAAAATCTTCCCATGACTTCTTTTTGGATTCAATAACAATTTGTTTCGCTCTGTTTCTTTCATCTAAGTATCAATCCCTGTCTGCCTCGGCCCTTGTTTGGAGCCATTTCTGATAAGCCTTCTTTTTACGTTTACAGGCTGCCCTCACTTCATCATTCCACCAAGATGTTCGCCTTTTCCCATCTTTACACACAGTTGTTCCTAGGCATTTCCTTGCTGTTTCTACTACAGCATCCCTGTATGCCACCCATTCACTTTCTATATCCTGAACCTGCTTACTGTCTACTGTTCGAAACTTCTCACTAATCATATCCATGTACTTCTGTCTAATTTCCTCGTCCTGGAGATTTTCTACCCTTATTCGTTTGCAGACAGATTTCACTTTCTCTACCCTAGGCCTAGAGATACTTAGTTCACTACAGATCAGATAGTGGTCTGTATCATCGAAAAATCCCCGAAAAACTCGTACATTCCTAACAGATTTCCTGAATTCAAAGTCTGTTAAGATATAGTCTATTATGGATCTGGTACCCCTAGCCTCCCATGTGTAGCGGTGAATAGCCTTATGCTTGAAGAATGTATTTGTAACTGCTAAACCCATACTAGCACAGAAGTCCAGCAAACGCTTCCCATTCCCATTAACTTCCATATCTTCCCCACATTTACCAATCACCCTTTCGTATCCTTCAGTTCTATTCCCAACTCTCGCATTGAAATCGCCCATTAGCACTATTCTATCCTTGCTGTTGACCCTGACCACGATGTCACTCAATGCTTCATAAAACTTGTCAACTTCATCCTCATCTGCACCCTCACATGGTGAATACACGGACACAATTCTTGTCCTAATTCCTCCCACTGACAAATCTACGCACATCATTCGCTCATTTACGTGCCTAACAGAAACTATGTTGCGTGCAATGGTATTCCTGATAAAGAGCCCTACCCCAGACTCTGCCCTTCCCTTTCTAACACCCGTCAAGTACACTTTATAATCTCCTATCTCTTCCTCATTATCTCTCCTTACCCGAATATCACTTACTCCTAGCACATCCAGATGCATCCTCTTTGCTGACTCAGCCAGTTCTACCTCCTTTCTTCCAAAATCCCCATTAATATTGATAGCTCCCCATCGAATTCCATTTCGTTCGCCAAGTTGTTTCCAAGGAGTCCCTCGCCTCCCATAGGTCCGAGGCTTGCTTAAAGTGTACTGAGCTCGGTAAATTCTTGAAGCAGGATGCTGCCCTACTTGCAAATAATAATAATAATAATAATAATAATAATAATAATAATAATAATAATAATAATAATAATAATAATAAATTCAACATCACCATGTAATTTTTGATGGGGGTCGGTCGAGCACCTAGCCTGCCGGCGAATATTATACGTCTGAAAATAGGAGCATCCATCATGCTTCTCAGGAATGTATCCCCTCCGAAACTCTGCAATGGCACTAGGCTACAACTAACGGCATTGCACGTGCATGTGATCGAGGCAGTTATGTTCATACCAAGAATTCCGCTGATTCCTACAAACTACCCATTGCATTTCAAGCATTTGCAGTTTCCGTCCCGTGCTTCGCAATGTCTATCAACAAGCCATAGGGCCAGACTCTAAAAGTTGCAAGACTCGACCTCAGTTCGAACTGCTTCTCACACGGCCAACTGTACGTCGCATTCTCCCGTGTTAGTAGCCGTAAATCAATCTTCGTTTGCGCTCACGGTAACAGAACCAGAAACATTCGATTAAATGACTGGCTCCAATTTCCTCAAATATAGAACTGTCCTCACACGCAAGTGCCTAAAATTCAGAATGTTTGCAACGAAAAAGGTACGCATATTTTGTGTGTATCAATCTCTTACGTTACCTTGTTTTTTGGCAGTGAAATGCAAAAACTGATGCGTGATAACAATGTTTCCTTTAGCCTCTGCAGTAGGTAACACAAAACTAACATTTTATTTTCGAATATTTCGCTTAGTGTAACTGTACGTTCAATTTGATGAAGATGGTGATTAAAAAAGTTACGATAGAAAGGGTATAACACACAGGTGTACAGTGAGCTAAATAATGAATACTCAACTCTATATACCATGAATGATGAGGCATCCTTCAGTTAGAATGTGTTTCTGGTACTTGTAGAATGTTTCCTGAGTTTTTACATGATTTTTGTAAGTAAGTTATCGGTACTGAGCATGAATACCAATGTAGTTTGCATAGTTCTGATGTGTAAAGCATTAAAGGCTAGGAAAACAACAAATAGGGAATCTGCCACCTGGGCGACTGCCCTAAATGCAGATCAGTATTGATTGATTGATTGATTTGATTGATTGATGCATATAAACAGCGATGTATTTATAGATTTACTGTTTCACTCATATTAACATTGCACAGATTGTATGTCTGAGTTGTAGTCGACGGTATTTACACGGTAGTGTTCATTGTTCGAATCAGCTGACGTGACACTCTGTAACGAAGCTAAGCTAATCCAAAGTTCCCGCCAAACGTGTCACGTTCGCACTTTCGAAATTAGCACTACAGTTCAAATCCTGGTGACTTCGGGTGAGAGGACTAGCACGTGGCGGCAGGAAGTGCATCCAGGCTTAAAAAACTGGCCAAGTTTCATACAGAGCCTAGGTGCACCACCGATCCAGTCAGTAAACATGTACACCGAGCTCGATAGCTTCAGTCGCTTAAGTGCGGCCAGTATCCAGTAATCGGGAGTTAGTGGGTTCGAGCCCCACTGTCGGCAGCCTTGAAAATGGTTTTCCATGGTTTCCCATTTTCACACCAGGCAAATGCCAGGGCTGTACCTTAGTTAAGGCCACGGCCGCTTCCTTCCAACTCCTAGCCCTTTCCTGTCCCATCGTCGCCGTAAGACATATCTGTGTCGGTGCGACGTAAAGCAAATAGCAAAAATAGTAAACATGTACCGTAGAAAGGCCAATGACATGCGGGCTCGTAGTCGCCTTCGGTTCAGAGTATGCGGCGTTCGATTTCTGGCCGGGAGGGGATTTTAACCCTAAATGATTATTTCCCCAGGCTCGGAGACTGGGTGTTTGTACTATCCCCAACATTCCTGCAACACACACATCACACAACTTTACCCTCCACTACGAAAACATACAGTTCCATACACGGCAGATGCCGTCCACTCTCGTTGGAGGGTCTGCCTTACAAGGGCTGTACCAGGTTAGGAATAGCCACACGAAATAATAATAATCACGTAGAAAGGACAAGGACATCCACCGGGCTGAGTGATTCAAACAGTTTTATTATTATTATTATTATTATTATTATTATTATTATTATTATTATTATTATTATTATTATTATTATTATTATTATTATTATTATTATTATTATTATTTAATTCGTTAAAGTCATGTATGGACCACGTTTACACAATCCACCAGATCTTCTATCTCTCAAACTTCGTCCCTTCTCTTTGCACTCTTTCCACATGTTCTTAAGTCTTTGACTTCTCCTTTGTTGCTCTTCAACCGAGATGTTGCGTGACTTGACGAGTTTCTCCGGTGCATCCCTTATTCCAGAAAATTTCTTCCTAAAGGTTAGCCTATCTTTCCTGTATATCTACCTCCTGGATCCCCACTTCTTCATCTTCCAAGAACCTCGTTAAACCATAAAGGTTGTGCCTTCCATTTTTCTTGTAGACTAAGTATCCTCTGTGCCAGTCTCGTTGGATTCATGCTCTTAATGTGCCCATAAATTGATGGTCTTCGTTTCCTCATAGTAATTGTTATCTTCTTAACTTTTTTATAAAGTTCTCGATTCGGTCTCAATCGGAACATGGGTTGTGAATCTAGTGACTTCTTTGGACCTAAGATTTTCCTAAGGAATCTCCTTTTCCTTCTTTCAATGACTGGGTCCGTTATTATTATTATTATTATTATTATTATTATTATTATTATTATTATTATATCTGGAAAACACCGAAGATCTTTTACATGTTGACATTGTACGACGTGGAGTGCCGAATGGACTGATTTCCGTCCGTCAAAAATGACTACCTCTCCTAGATTTTTAACCCTCTTTCTTGGGATCTGGAAGCCTAAACTCTATGATTTATCACCGTATTGATAAATAGTGACATTACGTCCATTTCTGAAATAGGAGGCTTTGTATGAACCTCCAAGTTCCAATATTTTATTATAATTCATTGTCATAATATTTTGAAATGCTGTTTAAGTTAGGCAAACATAATTATGAATCATCAAAAACAGGAAGGTAGTAAGACAATAGGAGGACGCAAGAAGATATTCACAAATTATTAGAGTAACATCTCCCTCAGCACTGCGTGGTACAGATTTTGGTATAAAACCGTTACATACCCTGTTTATAACACATAATTTTAAAACTCCTTTTTTTGTCCTTTTCATAAACATGAGATTGGCTCTGAGCTATTAAGCCATAAATATCATCGAGCACATTCAACAGGTCCGAGGATCGAGTTGTGTTTTGTTTGTGCCCATCAGATTGCCAGCTGGCAAACTCATAATAGTGCAACAAGTTAATAATCGACAATGCCAAAGGTGTCTGAAGCGAAGACGTGGAGAACTAATTACGGCCAATTATCTATTTTTTTAAATCTCCTTTCTTTTCTTTGTCCTAGCCTTTGTCCCATTTCACTAGGGGTCGACTCTCATCGTTTGAATTCGCCAATCCCTTCTGTCCCGGAATATTGTTGGATTTAGTCGGGCTTCCTGCAAAATTTTATTTATAACGGTGATTTAGGTTTGTCGAGGTCTTCCTCGGTCTCTCGTATGAGTTGCTGTTATTGCTATTTTGTAGACTTTACCCTCTGTTCTTATCAATGTTCTCTTATTGCCTAGTGCTCCATATCTCTACATTTCATTCCAGAGTTTATGAAATGTATGACATCTGAATTATCAGATGCTCAATTCCATTACTGTTCGAATCATTTAGTCTTCTGGGCTTCTCATGACATGGCATTACGAACTTAGTCTGCTCAGGGAAAGTTTTATTCTTTTTAGTATTTGTTTTACGTCGCACGGACTCAAATAGGTCTTATGGTGACGATGGGATAGGAAAGGGCTATGAGTAGAAAGGAAACGACCGTGGCCAAGCCCCAGTATTTGCCTGTTGTGAAAACGGAAAACAATGGCAAGCCATCATCAGGGCTGTTTTAATGTTATGTGATAGTACATATATCACACCCCAGAATTATATGTAGAAGTTAGAGATATCATTGTCAGTATTCGATTTATTATTATTATTATTATCGGTATTTCATTTGTATGTTTTGTCATTTATATTTATAAGCTGGAAGATATCCACATATGTAGGTATGAGCAATTTGTTTTGCGTGAGTGGGAAAACATTGCTTTAATAACTCTGGTAATTTGAATGAGTCATCTGGCTACCCCAGTGTGTGTTGTGATGTACTTGTGTCAGGAAATTCCATTAGTCATGTATATATCCCAGCCTGATGAGATGAGCTTGTTGTTGTACCAGGGAAATTTGATGATTCATGTAAAACTCCCGAGTGTTTGTTTATAACTTGGGAGAAAGAAGAGGTTTACTCATGATTGGCTAGCAAGCACCAATCCAGACGTATCATCTGAGAGGAGGGGGATGTTGATGTCCATAAAGGTTGATCATACGGCGGCAACCAGGAGATTGTAAGGGACATTGTAAGGGTGATTGTAGAGGTGATTGTAAAGGAACGAGAAGGAAGATAACTACAACTACAACTACAACTGAGGCACTGTACGGGAAAGAAGTGGTGCTGATACACGGTACTGGAGTGACACGGCTGCAATGGACTGGACTTCAAACGTTTGTGGAGCGTAGTCTTGTTATGTTCGTAGAAAGTGACTGATTGTGGAGAGTGCTTGCGCATTAAGTATTGTAGCACTTGTGGTGGCCTAGCATTATATGTTGGTGAAAGCTATCTCAGACTTTCCGTAATTTATGTTGAGGATCGACAGACGTGTGTATATATCTTTACAAGTGTTAAAATATGTGAACACAGTAGTACAAGGTACAGTATCTGTGTGATGTGATAACTGCCGATTATGAGAATCGGTAAGTCGAATTGATATAGAGACAGTGAAGGGTATTTATCTTCATACATGTACATTGTTCATCGGACTATTTACAAATGGTAACTTAGTTCTCGCTTTCGTTTTCCCACGATTTTCATTATTATTGTTGTTGTTGTAAATATGGAGTCTTCCAGCAATATTTTATGTGTGTATTATATGTATAATGTTGTATGTTGATGAGGTGCTCATGCACGGAATTTGTTCGGAATATAGTTAGCTATTTTAGAATCAGTGTTATTGATGAACCTAGGTGCAGTTCCTACCTAATTAGTCGTTTTCAGGAGGTTAGGTAAGACCTGCAGCAGATGTACCAGTACGCAGCATTATGTACACGCCCTGGGATATAAAGTTTATCATGCTCTTATCTAAATTCGAGGGATCCATTCTGGTGAACTCTGGCGCCCATACTACGGACATTTCGGTTAATTATGCTTATTAATTTTATTAAGTTTTTGAGTAATTTTATTTATATATTTTTATTCATGATTTTATTATTATTATTTATTTATTATTATCATCAAAAAAGTTACAATTGGCTTCCCAACGTGTGGCTGAATGATTGGTACATCTGTTAGGCTTATAAGCGTAGGTGCACTTGTCAGGTGTGGATGGAATTTTACAAACTATGTCAGTGAAGTGTTTTGTATGTACGTGATATGTATGTTGGAGTATGAAGAAATGTTGTAGCGAGTCGAGTATTATAAAATTGAGAAGTAGAGAGGTTGTTAAAGTTGCTGGTGCCATGAATCAGGATAAGAGAAGTCAAAAGAATTCCACCACATTGAGTTTATCTAATTTAAGTGAGAATAGCGAAATGGCTGATAGTAGGAAAGATCAATTGACAACGATAGGTGAGGAACCGAGTAACCCGTCTCAAACTCAGAATGTAGGGGATCAAGGGGCGACCTTAACTCTTAGTATGCTTCAATCACTATTTAATCAGTTCAGTAAAGAGTTGAAAGGTGAATTTAACAGTAAGAGTGATGTATTGTCCAGTAAGAGTGATGAATTATCCAGTAAAATTGATAATAATAATGTTGAATTGTCTAGCAAGATTGATAGTCAGAGTAAAGAGTTGAAGAGTGAACTGAGTTTTTTAAGTAATGAAATATACAGTACTAATAGTGAATTAAATTCAGTTAGTACGGAGCTGTCCAGTAAGATTGAGAAGCAGAGTGCAGAGTTAAATTTACCTAGTGTTGAATTGTCTAGTAAAATTGATAGTTTAAGTAGCGCTGTAAATGGTATAATAGACAAATTAAACCAGAAGTTTGACCATCAAAGCAGGGAAATTCAGGAAGTCAACAATAAGATAGAAGCTCAACGCTTGGAATTGACTGAGAAAATTGAAGGCCGATTTAATGTAGTTAGGAAAGAATTTGTTGAAAACAGCAAGGAATGTGATAAGAGAATAAAAATAGTGGAAGATAAAGTCGAAGAAATAGATAGAATTAAAACCAATCAGAATGTTTAAGCGAAGCGAATAGATGAGAAGAATGAGAAATTGGAGAAAGACCTTAAGTCGGTAAAATATGACCTCAAGTCAATAGAAGGAAATGCCAGAATGGTAGTGGAAGAAGGAATTAAATCATGTCATGTGAAATTAAGGCAGGAGATCAGTCAAACCCAAGTAGGTAGCAGTATATGTAATAGGTACGTATCTTGTACGAAGGACTCTGAATGACCCAAGTTTAATGGTCGGCAGTTTAATCCGATGGAATTCTTGAAAACGGTGGAGAAACGGTTTTCTAGGAATCTTGACGATGGTTTGATTGAGTGGAGTATGGTTGATGAGCTGTTGGATGTTGCATTTGTTGGAGAAGCGAGATCTTGGTTTCAAGTTTATAGACAGGGTATTTCGAGTTTGGAGGAATTTAGGGAGAAATTTAGTTCTAAATTTTGGAGTGATGCTATTCAGGGAAGGGAAAGAGATCGCGTGCTATTTGGCAAATATAGACCTCAGGAAGGTGTGTCTATGACGGAATATTTCTTGGCGCATGTTCTGATCAGCCAGAATATTGAAGGTCTAGCATCGGAGAGAGATACAGTCCGCCAGATGTTGAGGCATTTTCCTGAGAAGGTCGGATTAGCTGCATGTATGCAGAATATTGTTACGATTAAGGAATTAGAGCAGCTGTTAGAGAGGTTTGATGCTTTGGAAGGGCAGGGGAGGACTAGGCAAAGTGAAGGTAGAAATTACGGGGATAATGGGAGACAAGGTAATCAGGTAGCGGGAGATAGGAATAATCAGAATTTCAGTCATTCTAGGCAAGGGAATCAGGGTGGTAATTCCGGAAGGGGAAACAGACACTCTAACCAAGGAGGTAATCACCAGGAATATTTTGGCAGAAGACCTAATCAAGGGGAATCAGAAAGTAGGGGGCGTACGGATCAAAGACCTCCAGATCAAGTGCAGAGACATGATAATAGTGAACAGTCCACGTCAAGTAATTTAAACCGGAATCGGACTTCTTAGTTGGGTCAGATAGGCAGTCCGATACCGAAATTCCTATTCACGCGATGAAACAGGTAAGTTACGAGGTAGACGTGAAAGAGGAATTATTGTATGACCGTGTGTTTTGTGTCCAGGGAGATTTTGAGAATAGGGGGCGTGATGAAGGTAAGAAAGATGTGTCGGATGTCTTACTTTGTGCTAGTGGTGATGGTAATAGCGGTGTTGCGATTGATAGTCTTATGGAAGTTTCTGAAATTGAAAGTGAAGTTTTTTGTGAAGTTGATGAAGGTTGTTTAGTAAGTGAAGAGTGTTCGCGGAGTATACATCATGAGGATGTTTTTGTTGATTTAAGTGTACGTGGAGTAAAGTTAGGTCCATTATGTGTGAAAATGGTGACTTTGAGATTAATGAAACTTCTGATAAGGGAGTCGAAAGTAGCAGAGTTGTTGGCATGGAAGTGGTGCAAGTAGGAGCTGATATGAAAGGTGGTGAAGATGGATTAATTGTTGGGTCATTAAGTGGTAATGATAGCAACATTATAGTGAATTATGGTAAGAATTACAATAATAGAGTGAGCGTGTGTGAGAATGGAAGTGTGCGTGAGATGAAAGAAGGTCTATTCAAGCGAGTGTGTAACGTTTTATTTAAGACTGAGAGTTGTGTGAATGACTTGCTGAGTGATATCGATGTGGAATGTGTGAAAAAGTATGTGATCTGTTTGCTTGCATTAATTATGAGTTTGTGGAAGAGTAAATATTGTGAGATTCCCGCGCATTTCAGAAATAGGGATTTCTTTGTTATGAATGTTCTGAATGAAAGCTTGTATGATTCTTGTGTGACTGGATGGTATGAATCTTTGTGTGTGAGATAGAGTGTATTCTAGAAGTAGTTAGTTTTATTACGGTACGCATTCCTCGCTTATCGATGCCAATGTTAAGTTTATGTAAAGTTTTTTCAATTATATCAGGGTCCGTATATTGTGGACAGTAGAATAGGCAAGTGTGCTTATAGGCTCCTAACCACTGACAACAAGGTTCTTGGAACATTTAATATCTATAGCCTTCGCAGATATAAGAGATAGGATCTGCACCTTGGATGTATATATTATCAATTTTATTTTGTGTGTTCATTAGTAAGAAGGGATTGTATTCTATGGTATATGAAACAATCGGAGTTGTGTGTATATAGCCATATTATTATTATTATTGTTTGGACAAATTGTATTTCGTGTGTGCGAATACAATGCAGTAGACGCAATGAATATATCATTATTACAGTAAATTAAGTGTTCAGTTATGTCATTATAAGGTTATGTATGAAGTTCTGTTTTATGGTGAATCATAATATGTGATATCATCGATTCACCAAGGGGGCGTTATGTGATAGTACATATATCACACCCCAGAATTATATGTAGAAGTTAGAGATATCATTGTCAGTATTCGATTTATTATTATTATTATTATTATTATTATTATTATTATTATTATCGGTATTTCATTTGTATGTTTTGTCATTTATATTTATAAGCTGGAAGATATCCACATATGTAGGTATGAGTAATTTGTTTTGCATGAGTGGGAAAACATTGCTTTAATAACTCTGGTAATTTGAATGAGTCATCTGGCTACCCCAGTGTGTGTTGTGATGTACTTGTGTCAGGAAATTCCATTAGTCATGTATATATCCCAGCCTGATGAGATGAGCTTGTTGTTGTACCAGGGAAATTTGATGATTCATGTAAAACTCCCGAGTGTTTGTTTATAACTTGGGAGAAAGAAGAGGTTTACTCATGATTGGCTAGCAAGCACCAATCCAGACGTATCATCTGAGAGGAGGGGGATGTTGATGTCCATAAAGGTTGATCATACGGCGGCAACCAGGAGATTGTAAGGGACATTGTAAGGGTGATTGTAGAGGTGATTGTAAAGGAACGAGAAGGAAGATAACTACAACTACAACTACAACTGAGGCACTGTACGGGAAAGAAGTGGTGCTGATACACGGTACTGGAGTGACACGGCTGCAATGGACTGGACTTCAAACGTTTGTGGAGCGTAGTCTTGTTATGTTCGTAGAAAGTGGATGATTGTGGAGAGTGCTTGCGCATTAAGTATTGTAGCACTTGCGGTGGCCTAGCATTATATTGAACCCTTTGGTCCATATTGAGGGATACCTACCTTTCTTACCTATAAGCAAAGTTCATGAGATGTGTCTCTTGGGTCTTTCGGGTTCTTCGTCACTTGCTGAGGTAAAGGTAGGGTTCAGTAATTCTAATCTATCTACTGGAATGAAAGGTCTATTTAAAAGATTCCTATTTATTCAGGAAAATTCTGAAGCATCATGGTATGTCAACAGTATCAGAGAAGTCAATTGTGTCCACTGGACACCACAATCATTTTTACATAAACGTCAGAACACTGGTGTGAGACTTTAACGTAACTGCCTGATGGGCATTCTTACTAGAAACCATTGTCTCAATTATTAATCATTTAAGAAAGGAGAGTCTGGAAATCCTTAAATTCGGCTTCCATGTGAGACCACATGTACCATCATAGTGATTCGTTATGGTCCAGCCCTCGTAACACGAACTCTGGACTCTGAGTATAATTAAGGGCGTCCAATCGGTGTGTGCCACACAGTGGTTCTACGGCATGGACCCTTAATTGAATCGATGTAACCTGCGTCTATGTCATGGACCGACATCTAATCTTCTAAGTTACTTTAAAGTCATTGTGGATGATGACCGCAAGGAAATGATGCTACAATGGCATATGGCCCTAATCTAAGTCACTGAGGTTGATGACCCCCTGACCATCCAAGTTTCTAGGCTGAAGGCTAAACACAATTAAGTTACATCGGTTGATGACCAAAGTTCCACTTTACTATCCCCAGCACATTCACTGCTCAATCAATCAAAGTTCAATAATTACAACAATAGCAATGCTCACAAACTTTGTGGCAATAAAATCCATTTCCTTCGGATATGTCCCTTTAATCGTTACTTTATATTTTAATATTCCCTCAGAAAAACAAACTAAAATTTCCAGAATACATCTCCAAGTTATTCGCTTGATTAAAGTTATTTCAAAATGCGGTTTCACTGACTTTAATATTTAAATAAATTTAAATGATTTAACGAAATGTTAAAGATCAGTAAATTTTATCTCCGCGGACTCTGGTTTCTTCACAAATTCCTACGCAGCTGTGATGTAAATTCAATATTGCGATGTTTATCTGGCTGGAAAAGAATTTTACATAATTCATGTCCAGCTATATATATCCTGTCTCGTGATATCATGCTTAAAAATCTAATCTAGTCCTAACCGTTATTAACACTTGGATATCCTAATAATCTACGTACAAACCAAACAACTCGCCATATAATTACGATGTCATATCTCGTCATACCATTATGAATTTTGCACACCCCTCACAGACAAACCGATCATCACGACCATCGCTCTATATTTTGGACAACCCTGAATTAGGTTACTCTGTTCCTTATACTCAAAGTTCGTGATTTCAAATGTTCATTACGTCCCCAATTACAGCATTTCACAATACTCAGATCATTACCGGCTATGAATTTCAACTAAATCCAGCATTTTAACGTTTCCCCTGGCCGAGAATTACAGTACAATCTCAACTCCACTCCTTTCCCGTTATCATAGCTGAGGCCTCTCATCCCCTCAAGCTCGTTTGGCAGTTACAGGAAACACCTGGTTTATTCTCAGTTGACTGGCTTCTCAAAATGCTCCCTTTAAACTCTGCCGACATAATTAAACAAATACGATATTCTAACCAACAAAATGCACAGGTTATGCTTCAAGATGCCCACACTAATTACACGCGTCGCCAATTATTACCGCTATGGATTTCTATGAATTTCTTTCCATTCTCAACATTATGAAATATTCCTCGGGCTATCATGTCCCGGCTTCAAATGACAGGACTCTAACCTGATTCGCACATCTCATCTCAACTCATATAAAATATTCCTCGGGCTTCCGTGTCCCGGCTTCAATGACAGGTCCAACCTGATTCACAAAACTAACCTCTGTTTCCCAGCTCCACAATTATCATCGACAAAGAACTGGAATAAAATCCTTACTAGAAATTCCGACGTCTAATATCGCACAATGCATTAATCATGAATAACTTCGCATAAATGATATCGTATTTAATAACTTCATTTTTACGAGAAATGACTGAAACATTCTACTAGATCTTCTATTGTCAGTCAGACACAGTTTAAAATGGGCATTAAATAAAAACGTTTCTCTCCGTGACCAAATTCATCACCCTAGGTTCTCACCCGACAGCGCGCTTCCACTCGATTGAAAATGAGTGACCATGGATTATTATTGTTAACGTCAAATTGCAGACAGAAAAATTTTACGTCGAATGAACATCTTAATTTGACATCACAAAATATAGGCAGTACACTCACACGGATGACGATCTACATTGGACGTGATATCACTTCGGAACCCTATTCAATAACTTTTTACAACATTATACGGCACTCGCAAGACTTCAAACCTTTATCCAAGTGGAAAATAAAACAAATGACTCTTTTAGTCGTACTCTCACATTTACAAAACTTAGTAGGGGTGACCACTGCGTCGTATATCCCCATTCAAATACAAGAAATCACGAGACAAGATATAAGAGGTAGTAAGATGGAAAGTCACCTACCTCATGTCGTCACGCCAGTATTCGTCATAGGGCTCACCTGTGACCCTGGCATTTTATTTAGCCATTTTTACATTCATGGCTTCACAGTTCATTATTAATTTTCTTCAGGTTTCCTGGAATAAAGCATAAAAAAAAATACCCTTCACTTGTTTGTTGAGTGCACACGATGGACTATAGTTATTTGCGCACACGAATTACTTAATCACATTAGAATTTATTCAGCACTTTGACCGTCCTATCTGGTACAATTATTTCACTCGAGAAAACTATCTCCTCATGGAGTCAAGACTTAGCCGCAATGGCTAAAATCTGCAGTTGAACTCAGTCTACTTTCGTTGGTTTGATTTCGCAGAGCAGCTCAACAATTTTTCGTCCGCTTTGTATCATAAATGCCGGAGAAGGAGACTTCGTCATGGCGTCCCTTCATATTTATAGCAGTTACCCCCTCTCTTCGGATCTCTCCCTTTGCCGCCAAGAAAACTATAAATTTTCTGACTTACCTAAACTGCAATTTCAAGAGTTTTGAAAGTGACTACATGCTTGCTACATTTCTGGCGGTAGTGTTCACGGACATTTAAAATTTTTACGGGTTCGATTTGTGAGATGATTGACCCCCTTTGATAGGCACTATATTTTTTTGACTTGGCGTGGTCACGCCATGTACACGCGCTTTGAAATAGTTCATAAAAATGACTTGAGATTCTTCCGCCGTCGACACGTGTGGTTGACGTCACGTACCCCAGAGCGTGGGACCGAAGGTAATCACCCCCTCGTCACGTGTCAAATCCATGCTATCAAGAATCCCACTTTTAGTTTAATTGTTACATTATGCATAATGTTCTTAGGGCACAAAGGTCATGGGTTCAATATGTTGGTGAAAGCTATCTCAGACTTTCCATAATTTATGTTGAGGATCGACAGACGTGTGTATATATCTTTACAAGTGTTAAAATATGTGAACACAGTAGTACAAGGTACAGTATCTGTGTGATGTGATAACTGCCGATTATGAGAATCGGTAAGTCGAATTGATATAGAGACAGTGAAGGGTATTTATCTTCATACATGTACATTGTTCATCGGACTATTTACAAATGGTAACTTAGTTCTCGCTTTCGTTTTCCCACGATTTTCATTATTATTGTTGTTGTTGTAAATATGGAGTCTTCCAGCAATATTTTATGTGTGTATTATATGTATAATGTTGTATGTTGATGAGGTGCTCATGCACGGAATTTGTTCAGAATATAGTTAGCTATGTTAGAATCAGTGTTATTGATGAACCTAGGTGCAGTTCCTATCTAATTAGTCGTTTTCAGGAGGTTTGGTAAGGCCTGCAGCAGATGTACCAGTACGCAGCATTATGTACACGCCTTGGGATATAAAGTTTATCATGCTCTTATCTAAATTCGAGGGATCCATTCTGGTGAACTCTGGCGCCCATACTACGGACATTTCGGTTAATTATGCTTATTAATTTTATTAAGTTTTGAGTAATTTTATTTATATATTTTTATTCATGATTTTATTATTATTATTTATTTATTATTATCATCAAAAAAGTTACAGTTAATGTTATTTGCTTTACGTACCACTAACTACTTTTACGCTTTACGGAGACGCCGAGGTGCCGGAATTTAGTCCCACAGGAGTTATTTTACTTACCAGTAAATCTACTGACACAAGGCTGACGTATTTGAGCACCTTCAAATATCACCGGTTGAGCCAGAATCGAATCTGCCATCTTGGGTTCGGAAGGCCAGCGCCTCAACCGTCTGAGCCACTCCGGCATCAGGGCTGTCGACAGTGGTGTTCGAACCCACTATCTCCCGAATGCAAGCTGATTGCTACTTGACCCAGACTCCACCAGCAACTTACGCGGTACGGATCTGACTTTGAAACTCCGGCGAACGAGGTCGTTTGTCATTTTGTCCAACAGAATCACTGCACCAGTTCATCTCAGCATTTTCATCACGGCAGCATGTAACTTTCCACATACTGTGGCTTTACAGTCAAACACCCCGCGTCGTGCAATATGGTTGACCTTATTGCAGTTTTGTAGATTTTACACTTTGTTCGTATAGGAATTATTCTATCGCATAGTACTCCAAACTTATTTTTCCACTTCATCCGTCAAGTGTTCATGCGATGTCTAACGTTTGAAATATCTTTAATAAATCCTCAACATCTTAAAGTTTCTATAATGTGGAATGGCAGAGTGTGTGTGTAAGGAAAACAAGCTTAGCGTTTTGCGTGACCATTAATCTGAATTTACAAGTCATGGTACCTTGTGATAATACAGACATCACAACCCGCATTATATTTATTGTTGCATTTTGGACATGTGCGGATCACCAGGTGCAGGTCTTTTGATTTGACTGCCGTAGGTGACCTGCGCGTTGTGATTATGAAGACAACACATACACCCAGCCCGCGTGCCAGAGAAATTAACCAATGATGGTTAAAATTCTCGACCCCGCCGGGAATCGATCGAACCAGGACCCCTGTGAGCAAAGGTCAGCACGCTAACAATTCATCCAAGGAGCTGGACTTCGTAGTATGATGGACTTATTTTCTCCCATTCTTCGCGTAAAGCAGTTTTCAGGTCATCTTTCTTGGAACTATTATGTTTCCTTAATAGCACTTCTAAGTTATACCACAAATTCTCTATAACATTTAAATCTGGTGACTGAGAAGATGTTTCCAACATCTTTGGACAGTTATAGAGGAGCCACATTCTCACTATGTGAGCTTTGTACTTGGAGTCGTTATCATGTTAATACTTGTATTGGTAATGTATTCCAAGTTTTTGAACACTAGCAGGCAAATTGTTTTCCAGTATGTTCAAGTACACATTTTTATCCATTATCCCGTCAATGAAAGTCAACTTCCCTACCACACTATCTACCATACACCCCCAGACATTAACACCTCCTCCACTATATTTGACATATTGGCAGGTTTTAGCTCTTCATTCGGTTTTCTCCAAACAGTAACTTTCCCATCTGATCCATAGAGGTTGAATTTGCTTTCATCTACAAATATTATCGGTTTCCAGAAGTCAAAACATTTTCCCATGTGCTCTCGAACAATCTGTAACCGCTTCTTCTTGCTCAGTTTGTTGATCAATGTTTTTTTCCTAGTTACTCTTTCATGCCTATTACTTTTCCTGATAATGCGCCCAATTGTTTCTGAATGGACTTTCTTCCCGGTATGTTCCTCAACCATCACAGCAAGTTTTGGAGCACTAATCATTGGCTTATTCTTAACCCCTCGTAGCGTCCAACGTTAATTTGTGGAATTAAATGATTTTCTGTCTTTCTTTGTCCTTATTTTCAATCCGGTTGCTCATTTTTAAGTATCTATAATACACTCTACAGTTGAATGATTTCTGTTCAAAGTTTTGCATATTTATCTTAATGATTTTCCTGTTTTATTGATAAATCATCAACTCTCTCTCTCTCTCTTCGTTCCAACACTAGCATCTCTGACGGCTCGTTATTACACTACAACGTGTCTTTACTACGCAACGCATGACGATAGACTGACCTTGTCTCCTGCGTTTCGTATTGCACTTGACAGTCAAATGTACGATGTTTATGCCTGTCCATCGAGATCTGTATGAGTTTCTTTGTGACTTCGAGCAGCAGCATAATACTGAAGAATAAGAGATACTTGTATTAATTTATGGACAAGATAACCTTCTGTTCTAAACGAAACAAATAAATTACGATCGTGTGTGAGTTTCATTGTGACTCACTGTATATTGTGTAGAGTACTTGGGAAAACCAGAACTAGATGTTAACAGATCCATGGGAAATTTAGACGAGCCAGAAGTATTGCATCAATGTGCTAGCTATGGGTCCAATTTACAGTTTGAAGGTGCGGCTTCAAGGGACGACTTCGGCTTTTTTTTTTTTTTTCGGGGGGCCCCCGAAGCTCGCTCTTCCCGCGTGACCATCGACTCAATCTACATGGCCTCATGGCCTCCGACATGCTATTATTTCTAAGGAGAAGAAAGACATAGCAGGGAGGAGTGGGAAGTGATACAAGGAGTATCTGCCTGTTTCCATGTCAGACACGCTACCAGGCGATATTGTGTTAGGTATATGGTGTTGAAGTATGATATTGAAGGGTCAGGGAAAAACCACATAGGCAGAAAGAAGAAAGAGCCTACATGTAAAACCTGACATCTTCTGATAGCACATGCAAGGATGTGGGCTGGAGAAAGACCAAAGGTTGTGTTAGTTAGGAACAGGTAACATGCACAAAACATAAACCAATTCCTTGCCATTCCATCGCTTGGGGATCAGTCCGTCTGGGCACTGCTGTGACTAGCGCGGTCCTTGCCGGCTGCGGAGCCATGCGTCGAGTACCACTAGGGCCTGTCGCACGACTCCACCTCCTTGGGGTACCGCGTACCCAGTCTCCGATCCCGGAGAATGAGGCCAAGCCCGCTGAGGCGGGGGCCTCCTGGAAGGGGGTGGGTCATGGCGCCGGGCCTCTTTCCTTTCTGTCCGCGCCATGGCCCGGTAGACAGGGCAACTGCGATGGGAGGCCGGGTGGCCCCCCGAGCAGTTGGCGCACACCGGCGCCTCCCTAAGTGCTGATCACCACCACAGCGGTTGCACCTCACCTCGAGCCCACAGCTGACCTGACGGTGGGCCCCCCTCAGACAGCGGAAACACTGCAAGAGCTGCTGAGGGGGACGTTTTACTCTCACCTGACTGCCGCTTCCCGCTGAGGTCCTCTCCTGATTGGCTCCTCGGTTGACTGCTGCCCTGGGGGCAGTCTTGGGTTGCGGCTGGGCGGCCCTCTCCTGGTGGGCCGGCGTCGCCTTCTGCTTCCTGGTGCGGCGTCGTCTTCTTCTTCTTCTTCCCTGGGGGTGCTTCTCGGCTGTGGAAGAGGCCTCGTCCTGGTGACCCCGGGGTGGCTGGTGGTACCGCTGCGTTGCCATCTGCTTCTTCTCCCTGACTGGCGGCGGCGGCGTCGGTCGGTGCTAACGCTCGGCTGCGTTCTCTGTCCTGTGGCGCGCACATCGAGGTCTGCATCTCGACAGACATGCAGGCAGGCTGTGCCTGGGCAGCAGCATCAGAACACCAAGGGGCGTCCTTCTCCACTGCTGTGCTGCTTTCCACCATCACGAGTGCTTTCCTGGTTTGCGCCCGGGTAACAGGCCCTTCCTGGTAGGCCTGCGTCTGCGTCCACTTCATCTTGGTTGGGGGTCGACGATCCTGGTTGGCGGCCTTGTTGGTCTGCGTATACTTCGTAAAGTACAGCTTTCCAACTGGGGTCGCGCCGTCGCGGCGCTCGGGAGCGCCGCCGTCGTCCTCGTTCCTCGGCTCCGTCTGTGTGGCAGTCTCCTGGCTGCCGTTGCCGGTAGTGTAGTTCCTCTTGCCTGGTATTCGGGTGACCTGAAAGTAAGCAGAGAAGCTCCTCTCGTAGCGGGTGATCTGGCCTGGGTCCGTGGGGCGAATAATTATCGCCCAGGTCTCGATGTTCTCGACGGCGTCGGGGGAGAGCTCCTTCCCTGTGGCCCCCTCGAGCCTCGTGAGGAGCTCGAGGATGAGGTAGGCCTCTCTGTAGGTGTCTTCCCCAGGTCGGTACTGCACCAGCAGCGCAGGGGCGGCGTGGTTCAGTAGGAAGGTCCTGTGGTCGACCCGGAGAACAATCTCCCCTACTGCATCCTTGAAGTTCTCTGGTAGGTCGTCTCGAAGTTCCATCGTAGCTGTCGCTTCCTGAAATAAAAATCTGAAAGAGAATAGCACTAAAAAGTGCTTCCTGACAATGCTCGTACTGCGTACTTAAAAGTACAGACAGTAGACAATGCTCTTTCGGAGATGTACTAACAAGTACAGCTGCCTGACTAGTACTGGGAAAGTACAGAGCGCCTGGCGAGGAGAGAGAGAGCGAGCGGGAGGAACACGTCCTTCCACTACGGCTGTCGAACTCGTCAACCTTCGGACGACTTCGGTGCAGGGTAGCCGGCTATAAACGCGGCAGATCTTTCTTTCCGGACTGGAAAGCCTTTACGACGCCGTGTACGTCATAACGAATTGGAGGGGGGTGTAAGGGCGGTGTCTGACGCGTTCTAATAATAATAATAATAATAATAATAATAATGATGATACTGGTTTCACATCCCACCAACTACATTTTAAAAATATTTTTCTGTCCATTGTCAAGTATCCAATATCGGTTGTCTTAATACAGAATGTTTGGGAAAGTTATACCGAAAACGTGAGTATAATATAATAATTTCATATGGTTATTTCTAGCCGAATGCAGCTCTTGTAACGCAGACCCTCCGATGAGGGTGGGCGGCATCTGTCATGTGTAGGTAACTGCGTGTTATTTTGGTGGAGGATAGTGTTATGTGTCGTGTGTGAGTTGCAGGAATGTTGGGGACAGCACAAACACCCAGCCCCAATGAAGGATAAAATCCCCGACCCGGCCGGGAATCGAACCCAGAACCCTCTGAACCGAAGGTCAGTACGCTGACCATTCAGCCAACGGGTCGGACGAAAACGTGAGTGGCGTATACGGAATGTATTTGCTACAATATGACACAGCTGCCAACATCCTCTTATTGTCTAGAAGGACAAAAGTCATTATTTTCCGTTTTGCTTCACGTCGCTTGCATGGCGAGTGTTTGTAAACTCGTAGGTAATCACTGCACAGGGTGACCGTCAGACAACCATGGCACTGGTATCTGTGGCTGTGACACACAGCGAGTGTTTGTAAACTCGTAGGTAATCACTGCACAGGGTGACCGTCAAACAACCATGGCACTGGTATCTGTGGCTGTGACACACAGCGAGTGTTTGTAAACTCGTAGGTAATCACTGCACAGGGTGACCGTCAAACAACCATGGCACTGGTATCTGTGGCTGTGACACACAGCGAGTGTTTGTAAACTCGTAGGTAATCACTGCACAGGGTGACCGTCAGACAACCATGGCACTGGTATCTGTGGCTGTGACACACAGCGAGTGTTTGTAAACTCGTAGGTAATCACTGCACAGGGTGACCGTCAAACAACCATGGCACTGGTATCTGTGGCTGTGACACACAGCGAGTGTTTGTAAACTCGTAGGTAATCACTGCACAGGGTGACCGTCAAACAACCATGGCACTGGTATCTGTGGCTGTGACACACAGCGAGTGTTTGTAAACTCGTAGGTAATCACTGCACAGGGTGACCGTCAAACAACCATGGCACTGGTATCTGTGGCTGTGACACACAGCGAGTGTTTGTAAACTCGTAGGTAATCACTGCACAGGGTGACCGTCAAACAACCATGGCACTGGTATCTGTGGCTGTGACACACAGCGAGTGTTTGTAAACGTCAATTTACATAACCAGTTCGTGTGTTTGTTATGATTCATTCTAATGCTCTGACCTTCGCCCAGGTGTGTTGTGTCTATCACGGGTGCATTCCATTTGCGCTAAACTGACCGTGCAATAACAGCATAAATGAAGGTTACAGTACCGCAAATGAATGTGACAAATTAATCACACAGTGAAAGTGACTGCATGGCTCCAAGCTCTATGGTATATAAATTGTTCGTAAAGAGGAAGATTGAGTCTATAATAAATGTATCAAGCCGTCTTTTAATATTACTGAATTTACGAACACGCCCACATGGTAATGGTGTGGCAGCACTCCTTCTTCTTCTTCTTTTCCTGCCGCTTTTCCCACACCTGTGGGGTCGCGGGTGCGAACTGCGTCGCACATGTGGATTTGACCCTGTTTTACGGCCGGATGCCCTTCCTGACGCCAACCCTCTATGGAGGGATGTAAGCACTATTGCGTGTTTCTGTGGTGGTTGGTAGTGTAGTATGTTGTCTGAATATGATGAGGAGAGTGTTGGGACGGACATATACACCCAGTCCCCGAGCCAGAAGAATTAATCAGAAGCGATTAAAATCCCCGACCCGGCCGGGAATCGAACCCGGGACCCTCTGAACCGAAGGCCAGTACGCTGACCATTCAGCCAACGAGTCGGACAATGGTGTGGCAGCACTGAGGAACAATATTACGAACATAGCCATATGGTGCCGTGTGGCAGTACTGCTGAACAGTAGATATTGCCCGTGTAACAGTATACGTAGACATTCTTCAGTGTCAGTATAGTCCACGCACCTTTTAGCGATATTTCTTTGTACGGGGTCAGGAGTAAGGAGGGGGCTCTCCCGGTTCCGGTAATACTGCCAACTGAATGGAAATGAAATCTGAATTGAATCGATAATATGATCGATCGATATGAATTTTCTAAACCTTTATTATCTTAAGCCAACAACTGTGTCATACACACATTATACAGGGTTATTCACCTAACATGTTACACGGAAATAACTTCTAAACCATTAAATATATCGGCATTCCGTTTTCATATTCGTAAATGGTACCCAGGGTCTTGCAATTTTTTTTTGCTATTTGTTTTACGTCGCACCGACACAGATAGGTCTTTTGGCGACGATGGGATAGGAAAGGCCTAGGAAGTGGAACGAAGAGGCCGTGGCCTTAATTAAGGTACAGCCCCGACATTTGCCTGGTGTGAAAGTAGGAAACCACGGAAAACCATCTTCAGGGCTGCCGACAATGGGGGCTCGAACCCACTATCTCCCGATTACTGGATACTGGCCGCAGTTAAGCGACTGCAGCTATCGAGCTCGGTGGTCTTGTAAAATAATAATAATAATGCTATTTGCTTTACGTCTCACTAACTACTTTTACGGTTTTTGGAGACGCCGAGGTGCCGGAATTTTGTTCTGCAGGAGTTCTTTTACGTGCCAGTAAATCTACCGACACAAGGCTGACGTATTTGAGCACCTTCAAATACCACCGGACTGAGCCAGGAACGAACCTGCCAAGTTGGGATCAGAAGGCCAGCGCCTCAACCATCTGAGCCACTCAGCCCGGCGGTCTTGTAAAATAACGCGCTACTTAGTCTCATGGGGTGATTAATAACCGAGATATTGATACTAACTCCATATTTTTAAATGAAACGGCACAAATTCATACATCTGGCCTAAAAGATCAACTGCGTACAAGTTCAAATATGTAAGTATTTTCAAAATCGGACAATTACTTTTTGAAATAGTATAAATAAGAACAGCATGCGCGGTTTTGCATGCCGCATCAGACGGCGTGAAGTCGGGCAAGGACATATTGAGGCGCAAGCTGCTTCCTGGCCTTGATTCCAGCCACAGAATGGATACCAGGCATGCAATGTAAACATAATGTGATGTACGGTAACATACCCTGGGTGTGCAACGTTATTGTATGACTGGCGAACACACAACGGGGAAGGGAGATTAAAGTTGTATTGTTTTGTTTTGACAAGTAATAGGTTGCGCTCAGTTTAGCTTTTTTTCTCACGGGTGGGAATGGGAAGGATTTGGAAAGGAAGTCGGCCGTGGCCTATCACAAAGGTACTTATCCGGTATTTGCCTAGTGTTGAACATGGGACGCCATGAAAATCTCTTTCAGGTTGGGCCAGGCAGGACTCGAACCTACGCTCTCCCGAATGCACGCTACTACAGTCGCGCTGGAGCTCTTGGGAGATTAATGCGTGTAAAATAAAACATAAATGATAATGTTGCTGCCATCTCACCACGATCAGCTCTGAACATTTGCTTTTCTAGAAGGAGCTCTTCCGGTGTTTTGTGTTATGTTTATTTCTCAACTCATAGAGTAGTATGAACTGTACACTACAACCAGTGACAATTACAGCTTTTGTTATGTTCCATTCAAGGCAAAGTACTTATTTTATTCCTTTTAAACACATCAACCCTTTCTGTCCTGTCATGTGTTCGCCTGTCATACACACTTTGCAAAACCATCACATGTGTAAGAGGTGCTTACACGCCTGGTGTCCATTCTGTGGCTGAACTCACTCCCAGGAAACTGCTTGCGCCTCAATATGTCCTTGCCCGACGTCACGCCATCTGATGCAGCATGCAAAACAGAGCATGCTGTTCTTACTTATATCTCAAAAAGTAATTCTCCAATTTTGAAAATACTTACATATTTGAACTTGTACGCAGATGAACTTTTAAATCAGCTGTATGAATTTGTGCCGTCCATTTAAAAATATGGAGTTAGTATCAATATCTCGGTTGTTAATCACCCCAGGAGACTAAGTAGCACGTTACTTTACAAGACCCTGCGTACCATTTACGAATATGAAAACACAATGCTGATATCTTTAATGGTTCAGAAGTTATTTCCGTGTAACATGTTAGGTGAATAACCCTGTATAACATTATATAACATTTCTCGATGCGAATCTTGTTCCTGGCATGAATTCTATAGTTTGGTTTTGCTGTGTAAACAACAACAATACTAGTACGTAAAGTGTATGCCAGATGTCGCACAGCGGTACATAAACGATTCATAGTTTGTGTTTCAAATGTTGCCAATACGAATCTCGAAGATACCCGAGGTCGAACGATTCAGCACTAGGGTGTCCATGTATCGCCAAAAGGTACGCGTACTATACTTGTGCCAGCAGGAGGTTGTGAAAAGAGTGACCAACCGTGGAGTGCAATGCGTAGTCTGGGATAATTTTAAATACCTTATACAAAGTGTAATGAGTACTAGAAATATATCGTGGCAGTGCACTGTTAAAACTGTGTAGCTACATTTCAGACTAACTCAGATGCTAATGAAGTTGTGTTTACAAGAGGTGAACATACGCATGAAAGTGAAAGCGAACAGTGTATCGAAAGTCATAATATATTTAAAAATAGTTTTAAACACTTAACTGCAGAGAACCTGACTACACAACCACGTGAAATTATACGTAGGGAACTCTGTAACTTAAATGCAAATCACAAAGGAAATATTAACAGTATTCGTATATCAGTGTACAGAGAACGAAGGAAATTACTAACATTTTTACCTTGTTCTGCTGACGAGGCACTAGTACCATTACACGAGTTAAATATTTAATGTAACAGACATGAACAATTCCGTTACGTAGATCTTAACAACAAAATGGTGTTCTTTACGTGTGACACAAACTTAAACTTTTTATGCAATAATCTAATATATTGGCAGATGGCACATTTTATGTGATCCCAAAGCTTTTTTTCAAATGTATACCATTCACTCATATACAAATGCTGGATTCATTCAACTTATATTTTGTTTATTTTTATTCAAAACTGCTGAAACGTATGAAAACCTGTGGAACGGTATTCGCCAGTTATGTAAAAAAAAAAAAATTAAAAAAAAATAATAAAAATTAGACTTCGCATTAACAGCTCTCCGAACGCGCGTCTTAAACGTTGTAGCTTTCATCTGGGACGGGCCTGGCTTCGGGAAATTGTAAACATTGGGCTGAACAGCTCAGAATTAGGACATCTAAAATATTTCTTTGGTTTGCATTATTTGCCTCCAGATACTGTAGGTGATGGGTTTGTTGAATTTCACAGTATAAATTATTTATTCGAAAACTACATCAATGATGACGCCAAATTTCCACCTGTGTTATGGGCTAGTTGTCCTTCAAGCGATCCCCGAAAGACAAAGACATAGACATTTAAAAAAACAATTGCATGAATCACACCCATCTGTTCATTGCTGACTGTAATGCTTAAGGAATTCCAGAGAGAAATATACATCTCTGTCACTTCTTTGCAGAAGAGAAAAACCGAGCTCGATAGCTGCAGTCGCTTAAGTGCGGCCAGTATCCAGTATTCGGGAGATAGTAGGTTCGAACTCCACTGTCGGCAGCCCTGAAAATGGTTTCCCGTGGTTTCCCATTTTCACACCAGGCAAATGCTGGGGCTGTATCTTAATTAAGGCCACGGCCGCTTCCTTCCCACTCCTAGCTCTTCCCTGTCCCATCGTCGCCATAAGACCTATCTGTGTCGGTGCGACGTAAAACAACTAGCAGAAGAGAAAATTCAAGAAACATATCATACAGAAACACATATACAACATGGATCTCTGGAAAAGTTATTCAGCTGGTACAATATGGTTACTAAAACCAAACAAAAACAAACCCCACGGCACTACAGCCCTTGAAGGGCCTTGACCCACCAAGCGACCGCTGCTCAGCCCGAAGGCCTGCAGACTACGAGGCGCCGTGTGGTCAGCACGACGAATCCTCTCGGCCGTTATTCTTGGCTTTCTAGACCGGGTCCGCTATCTCACCATCAGATAGCTCCTCAATTCTAATCGCGTAGGCTGAGTGGACCTCGAACCAGCCCTCAAGTCCAGGTAAAAGTCCCTGACCTGGCCGGAAATCGAACCCGGGACCTCCGGGTAAGAGGCAGGCACGCTACCTCTACACCACGGGGCCGGCACAATATGGTTACTACAGCACCAAAACTTTGGATCACCGTTACCAGCCACAACAACTCTGAAGAAAATTAGTGCTATGACGAATCCTTTGCAGAATGCAGTGGACGCCACACTTCTAGTGTAAGGTAAGCTTTAATGCCCATTTGCGTGAATTCAACTTACTTTTGTGTAAAAGTGCTGCACCGATACAGTGGAAATTTTAGCTATAAGTGCTGCACTTCGTTTTTGTCAAAACAAGCGATTCGATTCCACTCTCATCATTACGGACTCCCAAAGTGTTATGAATAAATTACAAAATCTTCAGTGGAATCTCCAAACGCATGGTTAATTGTATCACATCGCGGAGCGAGCTTTTAACACCTACTCTTCAAGTTGCTCCGATGCATTTCTTTGGGTCAAAGGACATAGTGGAATTTTTGGCAATGAAAAGGCTGACCTACTAGCCAAACGTGGTGCATCGGAAGGTCTACTTACAGCGCTGCAACTCCCATGGATGGACTTTATTCCCACTATTCGACAACAAATTCGTCGCGAGCGGTCTATGGAATGGGAAACATCTCAACTTCACAAAGGTAGAGCTTATGCTCTCGTACAACCCAATATCCCTCCTAAGCCATGGTTTATAAATTTCATCGGCCACGAGGTCTAACGGTTTCAGCAATCCGAATGAGGCTAAATCATGGATCATTCCCTTCACATCTACATCGCATAGGGGTTTTGGGTTCAGCACGGTGCTGATGTCAGTAGGCGGAGGATGGCGATCTCAACCACATTTTGTTTAAGTGTGGCCTTTATGATGCTTCTCGAAGCCGCTTTCTATCTGAACTATGTCATCTACAAGTGCCGTTACCGACCAGCGCTGCATTGGTGTTGCAAGGTGAAAACAATTCAGTTCTCAATGCTGTGATGGACTTTATGAGCAATGCGGATATAAGAATTTGACTTAGTGCTCACCACATTGTTGCCAGTGTTTTGTTTGTTCTCCCTCTCTTGTCCAGGAAAAGAGACTCCGGGTGGTTTTATGTACTTGATGAATGTGGACAATTTGGTTTTTATTTCTTACTAGCAGTGCCCGCTACTTAGTACGCGTGGACTTTATTTCTGACTTATTAAACGTTTTTGCATACAATGTTTGATGTAGTATCATTGGAGACATGAACAAAGGGTGGCATTAAACAGTTCTGATGGGCTTAAATTTCTCAACAGAATAAGTATATCATATGAACGCTTCTCTGTAGACAATGTTTGATGTTATATTATTTTCTGGCATCAAGATATATTGTCTTTCGGGTGATCCAACTCGAGATGAAGCATCAAACTGAAAAGATATAGGTTGTAGCGATTCGTCGCAAATGTTTTAATTGTAAAGCCTGTGGATTGAATTCAATAAAGATTTACGGATCAATACGGTTATATATTTCCGTCTATCACCACCATAATCTCTGCTAACTAATCCCTTCATGTTTCCCTTGATAATATCATTCTAACAGTTTTATCATGTATTTCCAAATATCCAGTGAAGTGAAATTTAAGCGAAAGCTTTGTTATTTGACTAAGTGAAATTTCTAAATGATCAGCTTGTTGTTCTCTTTTACTGCGGTGCTATCCATCTATTCTAGTAGAATATGTCATTTTAGTGCCGGGCTGAGTAGCTCAGACGGTAGAGAGCTGGCCTTCTAGGCCCAACTTGTCAGGCAATTACGTAGATATTTAAGAATTAAACGTTAGGCCTTCCCCTAAAGTACCATTTCACTTAGCATGAATAATTTTTTTTTTTTTTTGCTAGGGGCTTTACGTCGCACCGACAATGATAGGTCTTATGGCGACGATGGGATAGGAAAGGCCTAGGAGTTGGAAGGAAGCGGCCGTGGCCTTAATTATGGTACAGCCCCAGCATTTGCCTGGTGTGAAAATGGGAAACCACTAAAAACCATTTTCAGGGCTGCCGATAGTGGGATTCGAACCTACTATCTCCCGGATGCAAGCTCACAGCCGCGCGCCTCTACGCGCACGGCCAACTCGCCCGGTAATAAAATTATTTACAGCCTAGATTGTAGTGCCTCATTCCTCGACTTAACATACAGATTTTCATTAAATTCTACCCCCTGTGGGTGGGGGACGCAGGTGAATACACCCACGGTATTCCCTGCCTGTCGTAAGAGGCGACTAAAAGGGGTGACCAAGGGATGATCGAATAAGAACCGTGGGACTACTTGTAATTAGTACCACCATGTGGGGAATACCATGGGTCGCTTTTACTTGCGCGTAGCACCACTATGTTAGGTAGAAGATAGGTTTGTGATCAGTAGCAACAGAGTGCGCTTCCAGCTTTTACAGTACCTGTGATTAGTACCACTATATGAGCGACACCATGGTTCTGGCTTGTCTATGATTAATACCCACTATATGAGGAACACGACGGGATAGTACGTGTCCCTGTGGTTAGTATACTTATGTTATGAACATCATGGGTTTGTGTTGCCTGTAAATGGCATCGCAGTCTGCCTAACACCATAAGTCTGTATTACATGTGCGAATTTCATTACCTGTGAGTAGTACCATAATGCGTGGAATACCGCGAGTCTACGCTACTTTAGATTAGTAACGCAACATGACAAATAGCATGGTTCTACTTTCCTAGCGATAAGTACCATTATGAGGGGGCCGATGACTTGGATTTTGGACACCTTTACACTACAAGCATCATCGATTCAGTATTGTGCTATAGAAGCAGTCCCTTGGTCTATTGTTTTACGTCAGTTTCTGTGAATGTGAGGCGTTGCAGGTCGGATCCACTGATTGTTTTAAATTGATATCCATCCATTCATTCTTCGTCCTCACGTTTTGAATTCTGGTCAGTGGAGGATTTTAGACTTTTAATTTGTCATTACATTTCGTACCATTAGGGGCCGATGACCTAGATTTTAGGCCCCTTAAAACAACAAGCATCATCATCATCATCATCATCTATTAAATTATCTTCAGTCATCACTCTCTCTTGTCTTGTCTTTTTAATTTTTTTAAAATCATCTTCACAATTTTCCTTGTCGATATGGACCGATGACCATGCGTCTTTTACACCTTAAAACAATCATGACGAAAACCATTGCCAGTGAACACGACTGAACCATTTTTCCATATTAGCAATGCTCGGCATTGAAATGAACTAAGCAACAGAAGTCTAAATTCATGAATTATATTATCATAGTGGGTACGGTAAAACTGTATAAGACATAAATGATGGGAAATTGTTTCTCTACAGCTTTTGTTATATAGTACAGCACTTTTCGACAGGACCAATACCCATTTTTTACATGTCATCCCCTCCCCAGAGAGTACAAGTTTGCTTGAGAGCTATGCTTGAGCATACGCGCATACATCCATAATCTTGGTCACATTGGACATTCCGAATGGTGCTGAAGTATGACTTAAATGGCATCCAGATTGTCACAGTTCCTCTCGGGGACCTTGAAAACTACGGATTCGACACTAATATCTGGGTGCTAGGGGTGTCTTGCCCCAAAGTCGTCTCTTTTTCAGACAATAAGTCGTATGTGTACCAAGTTCGGTTGAGAGCTATGCTGGAACATACATAGTTTCATTCGTAATCTCGATCATTTTAGACATATTCTTTTCCACCCCTTCTCACTGCCGTGTCAATGGTAATGATCTTGTAATTAAATTATATCTGGAGTGTGACTATTCACCTCAGCGAGCCCCAAAACTACGGATTCTACATTAATATAGGTTGTTTTCTATTATTTTTATACATCACCCTCTTTCCATCACCGCCCAAAGGAGTGTTATGAGTGCCTTACACAACAGTATATTTTTTCCAGATAGTAAGTCATATGTGTACCAATTTTGGTTGGCAGCTATGCCCAAACGAACATGCTTAATCTCGCCGCACTAGAATCCGGGAGCTGACGTTGCCATTACGGCAGTTCATTTCTGTATCCGATTCCTAGAACAGGGGTAGCGTGGTGCCAATATCTCCATAACGGTTCGTTTTAGGGTTTTCGGGCCCGTAGGGCTCACCGAGTTTTGTCCTTTGCGTCAAGGGGCTTAAAATGACCTTTGTCTCGTCCTTGTACGACAAATTCGATATTTCACCTATATTAGCCTACTTTTTTTTATATCTTCCCCCATCGCACCCTCCCCCTCAAATTCTTTTGAAAATAAAATACATCCCATGTCCCTCAGGGATAATGTATGTTTACGTTAGTAAACGAATTTTTAGAATTGATCCAGTAGTTGCTGAGATTAGCCATTACATACAAACAAAGTTTACCTCTTTATATATTAGTATAGGTAAGTAGTTTACGCTGACAATTAATATTTTGGTATGTGTGTTGTGATTGTTCACTGTACATAGAGGATGACCAAATGTTGTTAAACAAAGGTCAATAAAATAAATAAGTAAGTGCTGAACCGTTTGTCACAGCAAGTCGCTTGCCATTGCGACTGGAATGAGTCACCGCATATACAAGCAAACCACCGCACTGCGGCGCGTGTTCTTTTCTATTGTACAGTTACAGTGTATAAAAGTCTCGTGTTTCACAACGCACCAACACGGGATCTACAGCATGTCCAAAAAGTAAAAATTGTTTTCACGTATGCCTTGCAAATATTGTTCTCTGCTATCCCGTACAATTGCAGTACAATATTCCCTTTCACGCCATATAGGGAGAATCTGGCAGCCTTTTTTTTCCCCTCAATGTCCATAAGTGTGTTTGCTCGTAAGCTATCAAAGACGCGTTTATTCCTCGGTGTCGTTAATTAAAAGTGTCGTTCTTTTTCGCTATTCTAGACTATGAAAAGATTACGTTGGAGTAAAAAATCTTCAAATTTCATCTACAATTTTTAATTTGCTATACATACCCCTATGCAAAAGATATGATCATTTCGGAAAAGGAAATAATAAATATTTGTCACATTGGAGGATCTCTTTATCCTCAACCTCAATTTTCAGTAAATAAAACCTAAATATTTAGTTAGCCCGACGACAGCTAGGAAAATGTAAATGACAGTGAGTTGTCTGGTGATCTACCACGGTGCAGGAGGCGTGTAGCTCCGCTAAAGGAGGTCAGCGTCGGCTGTAATCATCTTCACTCCTCCCGAAGGAAGACATGTGATGGTGATTGTGTAGCCTGCGTCTAATAAGGTAAGTGGTCAATGCACACTTTATTTTCAAACATAATTCTCATCATCCGCAGGCACAGTGGTGGCACACCATCATTCTCACGTGTCTGGCGAGGCTCGGACGTCACTGCTCGGAACATCAGGAAACGGAACATCAGTCGATTGTGCTATAAATACAGATCTGCACATAGTGAGAGTCCGCCTCTGTGGTGTAGTGGTTACCGTGATTTTAGGACCATAAAACATGATTTTCGGGCCCGTAGGGTCTGCCACGAAATTTGAAAAGTGGTACGAGGGCTGGAACGGGGTCCACTCAGCCTAGGGAGGTCAACTGAGTACAGGTGGGTTCGATTCCCACCTCAGCCATCCTGGAAGTGGCTTTCCGTGGTTTCCCACTTCTCCTCCAGGCAAATGCCGGGATGGTACCTAACTTAAAGCCACGGCCGCTTCCTTCCCTCTTCCTTGCCTGTCCCATCCAATCTTCCCATCCCTCGACAAGGCCCCTGTTCAGCATAGCAGGCGAGGCCGCCTGGGCGAGGTACTGGTCATTCTCCCCAGTTGTATCCCTGACCCAAAGTCTGAATCTCCAGAACACTGCCCTTAAGGCGGGATCCCTTGCTGAGTCCGAGGAAAAAACCTGGAGGGAAAACAGGTTAAGAAGAAGAAGAACTATAATAAAACATTGGAACTCAAGCTTCATACAAAGTCTCCTATTTCAGAAATGGAAACAGCCAAAATATGCATTTATATGACAAATAAAAATCACTTAATTGTGACGATAATCACCTGAATTGCACCAAAATCCAATCAGGCAAGAAAATGGATGCAAAGAAAATATATGACTTTTCCTAAACATCCGAGCCCTAATAATAATAATAATAATAATAATAATAATAATAATAATAATAATAGTAATAATAATATTTTCTGTTTGTTCAAGGAAAAATGTATCATGGAACGAACTAGAGGGTAAGAAACTATTTTGTTTTATGCTACATGTGCATTCTGGCATAAGTCATAATATAAAAATAGGGTTTGCCTAGTAGATCTCAGCACATATAGCAAGAGAATTAGTAATATCGATGACTAAAAATGAGAGGGTAAAAACAAAATATGAAAATACAATAGGGAACATGCATGATCCGGGGTTTTAATTTAAAATATGCTAATCTGATTCAAAATTTCATGCAGAATTCAAAAATGTGATCAGAATGTACAAATAATAACTCCAAACATGATAAAAATCTACTAAAATGTCACGTCAAGCAAGTACGCGATCTCATTGGCCTGACGTCATCGTACAGGTTGACTGAATTAGCAGACGAAATAACACATAGTGTGCTGTGAGAAGCAGGATACACTTCGCGTATTTCTACTTTAGTTAGTGTCTAGTATAGCTAAATTCGAGGTCTATACATTGGATAATAATCTGAGTGGTATATTTTAGACTTAAAATGAATCCTGCGCAGACAGTGAGGCAGAAAACCTATAAATGGTGTAGAGTTCCGATGTGCAATAGCACATCGCATACCATACCAAACAAATTGTTTATAAACGTTCCAAAGACGCTAAAACTAGGGAGAAATTGATTTTGGCGAGTTGGAGAAATGCTGGTGATATATCGGAAAAGTCTACAGTTTATTTTTTTGAAGATTTTAACGTAAGATGAATTTGTTTGAATTTTCAAATCACTTTTCCATGTCAGCTGTTCTAGTGATAAAACTTTAAATTTTAATGTATAATGCTTTATTTAAATGCTTCAATTACATCTTGGAATATGAAAGTAATAAACAGTGCATTAAATAATGCTGATTATTAAAGTATTCTCCAAACCTATGTTTTGGGTGATCCATGTCAAGATAATAAATCAAAGGGGTTATGAACCATTTTGACAGCTTTAATTCTACCAATATATCTTGGCATGGGACAGTTATGTATGTCTTTATTGAAGAGCTTAATTGGTAAAGAAATTTAGGCTACACCTAAATACTCTATAATGTAACAAAGAATAGGCGTGTACATCATGAAAGGAAACAACGTGAATTTAACAAATGTATAACTCTACACAAAAACAATGCTTGTCTGTTGGGGTCTTATAAGTTAACAATACTCAGTTATAATAATTATCATAATATTAATGAAATAAATAACATAATTGCACACAGGTGAAAATAGTCATGTAGGTGTTTAAAATATTATCCAACTTAGCCTAAGTTTTAGGTTATATAAGCCAAGTCAATAAACCGAAGGGTAAATACCGCGCGAGTTGGCCGTGCGGTTAGGAGCGCGCAGCTGTGAGCTCGCATCCGGAAGATAGTGGGTTTTGAACCCCACTGCCGGCAGCCCTGAAGATGGTTTTCCGTGGTTTCCCATTTTCACACCACCAGGCAAATGCTGAGGCTGTACCTAAGGCCACGGCCGCTTTGTTCCCATTCCTAGGCCTTTCCTGTCCCATCGTCGCCATAAGACCTATATGTGACGGTGTGACGTAAAGCAAACAGCAAAAAAAAAAAAAAGTCACAGCACCCAAAGACATTCCTGTATTGAGCAACTAAAATGTCACCAGGACACTTTTCTTTCCTGATATGCTCAGCTTGTTAAAAGCCAAATGTAATTAAGGTTACTGGCTTCACGCCCCGATAAACTACTTCTATGATTTTCGGAGACGCCGATGTGCAGGAATTTAGTCCTGCAGGAGTTATTTTACGTGCTAGTAAATCTACCGACACGAGGCTGACGTATTTGAGCACCTTCAACTACCACCGGACTGAACCAGGATCGAACCTGCCAAGTTGGGGTCAGAAGGCCAGCACCTCAACAGTCTGAACCACTCAGCCCGACTTGTGAAAACTAGATGAAGTCATATTTATCTTTATCATGTTTAACTTTTTCCCTCCACAAAGATATTTAATTCTCTTTCATGGGCCCCAGAAGTGGGTAGGCCAGTTGTCCCAACCATAAATATATATATTTTTTGGGGAATGATAGATTATAGCCCTATAGTACTATGATCTTTCTTTCTTTCTTTCCTTCTTTCTTTCTTTCTTACTCAGTTTATCCTTCAGGGTTGGTTTTCTCTCGGACCCAGCGAGGGATTTCACCTCTACCACTTCAAGGGCAGTGTCCTGGAACGTGAGACTTTGAGTATGGTGATGAAACTGGTGAGGAGGGCCATTACCTCGCCCAGGCGGCCTCACCTGTTATGCTCAACAGGGGCCTTGTTGGAGGATGGGAGGATCGGAGGGGATAGACAAGGAAGAGGGAAGGAAACGGCCGTGGCCTTAGGTGCCTGGAGGAGAAGTAGGAAAATACGAAAAACCACTTCGAGGATGGCTGAGGTGGGATTCGGAACCCTTCTACTCAGTTGACCTCCCGAGACTGAGTAGACCCCGTCCCAGCCCTCGTACTATTTGTTTTCAACTTTCATGGCAGAGCCGGGAATCGAAACCGGGCCTCCGGGAGTGGCACACATTAACCACTACACCACAGAAGCGGACTAGTACTATAATGCTACCTATATGTTTATGTTAGTGCTGAAATCCGATTTCTTACTTTACTAATGCTGAAAGCCCGAAAATGTAATGTTATTCTTTAATAGGGGAATCAGTCTAGAAGAAAATGTTGAAAGTGATGTGGTATCTATCCAGGTTCGTTGTTATCCTAATACTATGGGTTACAGTACATTGCACGTATATAAAAGACGCCACTTACAAACTTGCTTTTTATCCGCGAATTTCTGCGGCCACAAAAGTCACTATTTTTCAAGAATGATGACATTTACTCATGATAGATTGTCTGATTGTGCTGTTTTGAACCTTTCTTCTGTCATTTTGAAGTTATTCGCGATCATGGATAATAAACAATCGGCTTTTAGCAACGGCTGATGCACAACGGCTGGTAGAGCTCCATGCGGTACTGGATCGTGACGTCACAGCGCGCCGCTTACGTCAGAGGCCGTTTCACTCGCCTTGCGGAAAGGCACTATTAAATATTTTTTTAATGGTAGAAAACAAGGCAACTTACCACAATGTAATACGTTTACGTACTATTTCATTGGTGTACTTTTCAAAAAAAATATTTTTGAAAATGATGCATGTTCCCAATTCTGCCAGAGCATTTCAGTTATGCGAGGTTTCGGTTAAGCGAAGTCCAGTTAAGCAGGGTTCTACTGTACTGGTTTATTGGGATACCTATTTCCCACTTCTGATTTGTGCTGCTCCCTCATGTGGCTTTCTATAAACATGAAAAATTACACGACCAATATATTAAATTCTAGGGTTAACTTCAGTGTTTCTTTATGAGAATGTGTCATAATAAATTTTAGAACTTAAAGCTGTTGTGGACTTATGGAAATATTTTCTTATGATAAATATTGCAAGTTACTAATTATTGATACATTATTTAGGTATTGTGGCAATTGTAAGGTATTTCTGCTATAATTATGATAATGAAATAAATGAGATGAAAATACAAACTATGTTCTGGAGAACTATACAGAAGTATAATATTGATATACACAAAAACAGCACAATTTATTCAATTCCGTCCAATATTTAATTTTACTACACTGCATAGAAAAATAGAATAATAATTATTAATGACATAAACCCTGGAGGAGCTGTCCTGATCAGGTCATGAGTCTTTGATAATGGACTATAATAGGAGAAGAAACAGAGATATGGTGATGTAGATTTCAAGAAAGCTTACAATTGCATCCATAGAGAATCTCTGTGTAAAATTTTAAGACACCTTGGACTACACCCTAAATTAATAAACACGATAAAATTGACCCTCATTAACACCAAATCAAAAGTGTAGTTTAAGGGTGAAACATCAGTCATTAGAAATTAAAACTGGACTACGGCAGAGAGATGGGCTCTCAGCACTATTAATAATAATGGTTTAGGAAATGTCCCCCAGATTTAAAGATTGGCCGAAAAAATCAAAACAAATTGCCTGGGTTTTGCCGACAATTTAGCATTACTAGTAATGGACAAAAAAGAAGCAAAAACCCAGATATCAGAACTTCAAAACATTGCAAATAAAATTGGACTCAAAATATCATTTGAAAAAACAGAAATGATGCCCCAAAAACCAACACAACTAAAAGAAGTTACCATAAATGGTAATAAAATCAAAATAGTAACTCAATTTAAATATCTTGGAGAAGTAATAACACATGACCTTAATGAAACATCTCAATCCAAACAAGAACAAATAGATTAGCTAAAGCACAAAAATTAACATGGGATATCTACAAAAAGAAATGTCTATCAATAAATGCAGAAATAAAACACTACAACACAGTTATAAATCCGGAAGCTACATAGGCAGCAGTAACACTTTTTCACCTGAATAAACAATCAAAGACTGACAGACTTCGGAAAATTGAAAGGAGGATTGGAAGGACCTGCATCAACAAAAAGTACCAGAAAGATGGACAATGGCGGATAATACCTAAGAAAGTCATGTACAAAGTGCTAGAACCCATTACAGATACTATGCGTAAGAGGAGACTGGGATTCTTTGGACATATCATGAGGATGCAGGATTCGAGACTTCTGAAACAACTAGTACAACACAATCTCATATCAAAAAATACCATAACAGGTTGTAAATGGATCAGAGAAGTAAGAGAGGATCTGAAGGAAATAGGCCTTACAACAGAAGACACCACAAATACAATAAAATTGAATACAAAACTCAAGAATACCAACCTCTGCTTTACCCTTACACGAAACAAACCAACAACATGCATATTTTCAACCAAGGAAAGGGCACGAAGATCGGATCATCTGAAGAAGTACTCGGAGGACCGCAAAGCCCAAACAATCCCTTCAAAGAGATCTGAACAATGGACTGACTAAAGTGATCCTATGCGGTCATAAAAGAAGAAGAAGAAGGAGAAGAAGAAGAAGAAGAAGAAGGACACAAAAAACCGTAAAAGAAATTGAAAGAATGGTTGTTGGTTCCTGTCAGACTCTGCACCTCGGTAGACGTCATTAATAAGAATCTCCACCACCCAAGTTCTTAGAAGAACCAGATTCACTGTCCATGGAAAGGTCCATGGTTTGGCAGAGTTTGGAAGCACTCGAAGGATCGATATGATCGCCTACAAGGACAACAGTGTAGGATATATAATTGATTCAACCATCCGCTCTGAAACCTCCACAAATCAACCTGACGATATAGATCGTAAGAAAAATGAATAGTGGATGAACCCACAATTCCATTCTACAAGCAAGCACACAACCTAAAAGAGGTATAAAAGTCATGAAGTCAAAAGCTTGCTAATCAGGATTAGGGACACAGTACCAAGAAAATTCAGCGAGTTCTGGAAGAACCTACCAAAATCTTTGATGAGAGAAATTGAGAGAGCTGTTTTTAAAACATCAATAAGCTTTTTAAGAAACCATTTTCAGTGATTTTCTTCAAAATCCAATAGTCTGTTTTTGTAATGTTTCCATCACGGACTTTCAATGTATCTATTAATAATTAAAACAAACTGTGATTGTGGTAGTCCTCCACTATTACCATAATAGAGTTTCATTAACAAGCTGCTAATCGTCGGTTACCTTCATCAGCTGCGTTTGGACTAAAGCCAGCAGCAGCGGCGACTAAGGGGGACCAGGGGGGGGCAGTTGCCCCCCACTTTGTAGAGAAAACGTTGCATTTTTATTCCATTTTAGCCAGCTGAAACTAGGAATTATAGGAATTATTTAAAAAATGTCTGCAAATGTTTAATTATTAACGAAATTATCGAAAATACGCACAAAATGTCGTTCGTCGCGGCTAACCGATTTGTATAGCACCACAGCAAGTAGTGGAAACTTCGCAAATGCTATGAGGAAGGGTAACAGGGGTATATTTTTGGCCAAGGTCGTGGACACGGAGGTATGATTCACCTGCTTGCCATGTGCATTCGTCAGTCTGGCGGCAGTCTCTCTAATATTGTCTGTTAGTTTCTTAGAGTGTAGTCAAATACAAAATGATTTTTTAAATTTTATAATCACGCCGTACTTCTATTTAATTGTAATAAGTGTGTAATATTGTTTCTTTGGTGAAAGTGTAGTATTGAATCAAAATCTCAAAAAACTATTATTGCCGCACTTAAATTAGTAAACTGTCAACCTTTACCTTCCTGTCGAAATTCGCTCAAAGATCCTCAAAAACTTACCATTTTGTAGCTTTTTTGTTCAGTTTTGATGTGTATAACACCCCGCCCGCTATATCCCTCAAACCGGCTACTTTTTATTGTCTGCATATTTTTTTGCCCCCCTACTTCTAATCCCCAATCGCCGCTACTGAAAGCCAGTTCCCTTGCTCCGGTTCTGGTAGCTGTGTAGTGGGATGAGAGCAATGACTCTGTTCAGTGGAGAGGGATGGGGAAGTAGGGGGGTGAGGAGAATACTGTATGCATTAACTCTATTCTGTTGTATATTAGGGAGTAAATGTAAGCTAATGATTTTGAAAACATGCAAATATGGACTTGAACTGGTCAATAAATAAGAAGGGATTCTTCTTCAGCAATGGAACAATGAAGTTCATGTTACTGCTCCTTAATCATCAACCTAATTTTCTGCCACATATGGTACTAAAACCAACAATTGTGTCACCTTTTCAAGGATTTCAAAGGTCATTGGAGCCCTCGTTACAGCTCATTGGCTTCTATTGAGATTTAAATGGATATGCTATCTGACACACAATTTTTAAAATTAAAGTTCCTAGCCTTTGGTCTACAAGGATGGAAAGCCAGTAATTTATCCATGATCTTCTGTATCATGTCTTCCACATGTCTTCTGTTACAGTTCTAAATAAACTCAAAGCAATCCACTATACAGTAGTTTTACAATACAAGATATATTGTTGTGATATGCTAATTTTAATGGGCTCATGTGTAGAGTCACCTTCAAAACAAATGTGTTGTTGTTGTCTCATCCTAATGGACCTGGGTTATCTTTGGCCATCAGTGCAAGTACCGGAACAGATTTTGTACAGGAACTATCTGATACCTGGTGCTGCTTTGAGGTCTGTAATTATATATAACTTACGGTATTTGGACCAAGGAAGAGGTTAGGTGCTGTCGTCTGGCATTCTCTTGGAGGTACCGGTATGTGGAAAATTCAAGGGGAAAAAAGACCCTCATGATACCTGCTGTTAAGTTAAAGATTCAAACCTGGTACTATGAACAGTAAAGCTTAGTAATTCTATCACAGAGCGCACTTACCAGCTTGACTCTTCTGATGGATTATACATAGTAGTATAAAAAAGTTCCCAGAAATGCTAAATAAGACGTAAATATGCAGAGTTGGTGGTTGAATACAGGTGCATTGAACAGTCTGGTGAAATGTTTCAGTTCAAGCAAAGATGCAACATCAAATTAATGTGCAGGCTGTGGATAACTGCTGCAGAAAAATTAAAGGCATTGTATCAGATCTTTAGAGGTGAAGCTCTGAAAAAACAACTATAATTAATGGCAAATGAGGTTCCAAAAAGAGCAGGAGACAGTCAAAGAGGAGCCACCTTTCATATATGTTACTCTTGAGAATTAACATAATTATTTCCTTAAATAAATTGTAAAGAATTCTAATTTCTGGAAACTTTTTGATACTACATTGTATAAATTTGTCTGGCTATCTTGATTCACATATATTTACAGACTGTCAAAGTATTCTCCCTCGGATGCAATATAATAGTTCCACCATTCACTCTACTGTTCAGAACACTCCCTGAAGCTCTTCTTCTGTAATCTGTTGAGTATATCCAAAATTTAATGTTTTTTCTGATCTCCATGAAAATGATTACCCTAAAGGTACACTGTAGAAAGAAAGTGCAAGTCACACGTGCTAGGTGCTAGGTGCTAGGTGTAGTGCCCAATGCGGTGATTGTTTCTTGGGCCTTGATGGTGCAATAAGTGGGCACATTCTCCTGATGAAGTTGAGCAAGATGTGTTCAATTATTGGCAAGCTTCCTCTTAAAGGGCCTCTTCAGTACCTCACAATAGGAATCAGTAGTAAGAGTGTGTTACTTCTTCACCACGTAATCACACACACAATGCCTTGCTGATAAAAAGATTAGATACATGACTTTTCCTGCACTTGCTTCAACCTTGACCTTTTTGAGTCTTGGACTTGAACGGTGTTCGCACTGGGCACTTTCCTGTTTTTCCTCCTTGTTGTAATGATGGAAACAGGTTTTGTTGTTTGTGATGGCTTTGGCTTTTTTTTCTGAAGCCTCCCTTTCTATCATTGCAATGCCATCACATGGTGAACCTTCTGTTCATCATTCACCACACACTGTGATGTAACTTCATGATATCTGAGAACTTTGTATATGATGTCTTCAGCTGATCTGCACTATTGATACATACCTGCAAGATGACAACAATTGTGTTGACACTGCATTTGGTCTTTGGTGTTGAGGGTAATCCAGGGTCTGCAACATCCTCAAGGTTAGTTTTATCCTCTCTGAATTGTTTATGCCACTCTAAGACTTGCATTTTTCCCGTGCCTTGCTGCAATATTTTCACTTTTTGTGATGGAGGTTTATCGAGGAAAATGCAAAGTGTAATTGATGCATGCTGTTGCAACTTAAGATCCATGCTGGGTACAGTAAACATGTCCTTTCACTCTCGCTGTTTCCCTCAAACTGAGGAGCTCTAGCAGAATGACAGGTCAGCTATCTCCAGTACTGCCAACACCCTATATAAGAGTGGGTATATTGAAATGCAATAAATTAATTCCATTCTTTTAATATATCATTATACATGTACATAAACTTACCTTAACCCTTAGGCAGTGATGTAATTGGAACAAAATATTTACAGGAACTCACCTTATTAATTCAGCAATTCCCAAATGGACTCGTATTAGGTGTCAAAATCAGCGGCCTTATGTTTCCGACAAGTTGTTTCATCAGCTGAACGTTTCCCCTTTCGTAGCCATGACTTGACATATGGTTGTGGGTTAAATATATGCACAGAGGGTCCAACGCTACTTATGAAAATAAGTAAGCTTGATCTTGCAACCAGCAGTCTATTTCTCTTTTCGGCATGGATCTCATTGTACACCCAGCGCTATGTATAGATATAAGATATTCTTACTGAGTGTAAATATGTTGCGTCATTCTAAAGCGGCAAAATATTTTCCTGAACGGTGTTCCGGCCCGTTCCGGTCCAACTAAACCACTGCCCTTAGGACTCGAATGGGTTTGTCTGGTTACACAACTATAATAGGTTTTTTTTTTTAAAGAAAAGAATGGGTGTAGTGTTATCTATTACTAAGGCTAAAACTGAAATGATATTCTTTACATGATTACATTAATAGAAATAAAGAATTTGTAGTTATACTTTCATTGTTTACTATTACCCTATGTATTTAGCAGATCTCAAAGCAAACATTTATATCAAGGTCTGGTTTCATTGCAACAATTTTGAAAAAGAAGTAGATTTTTTGCCTTTCTTTATTCTGCCTGTTACTGCACTCAGCACTGTCCTTTTTAAATATTCCAAGTGGGTGCCTAGATTAAGTGTGGCCCTCTGTTCAGTGGCCCTTCATCTTGGCTGAAAAATATACATTCCACAGACCATAAACTGGTACTTTACAGACGTGATATTGTCCAAAACTTGCCTAAAGCTTAAATGATGCCGTCGATGCATGCTGTTCTTGGAATAAACATATGTCGGTATATATCCAACATACGAGTGCAAAAGGTTAAGACATAAAAGAGCTGAATGAAACACAATGAATGTAATATTGTATGATTTAATTCACAGCATTAAATATGAATACAAAAATCAACATTTATAACTTACAACTATGGAATTATTGTCAATATTTGTATAAAAATAACATTAAAATTTTACACAATAATAATTAATGCTGAAATGTCATGGAATACAAACAACTATGAATGATATTGTGGTGAAAATTAACATGATAAGGTTATATCTTTGCACTCAGAATCATTCACTTGTTGTTACTGGATTTAACATCAGCAACATTTCTCACTGCTAAGAGCTTAGATGATCCCTGATTTTGGTGTTCGTATCTTAGCTGCCATTTTGTTAAGGTATGGCGTATGTCTGACTTAATCAGTCCAGTTGATATCACAGAAATGTCATGGTGCACTATCTGATGGTACAGGGTAAACTGGAGCAGGTCCAGTAAGTGCGTTCACTGCCGAGCCGATGAGGCGGAATATACCGAGAAACAGCTCGACAATAGTGTCTGACCAGGAGAAGATAGTGTACATGAGCAACACTAGAAGAAGGAACTTTGTAATCTTGTCCACCCAGTACATGCTGCAAGCAGAAAAAAAGTACTGTCTTTACTTGCATAATTCACTAACATTACAATGGATATTATAGGCCAAAAATACAACTACCATACATAAACTATGTACAGAATTATGGTTAAAAATATAATTAGGACAAATGTAATATTATTCTACACAAGTGAAGGCAAAAACCATATACAAAGAAAAGTAGTGGAAGGAGAGGATGAAATGGAGATCAATGATCCACTGCTCAATTCAGGAGTTCCCTGGACAAGGGTGACAGAAGAAGAAAAAAGAAGGAGTAGAAGAAGAAGATTGAACAACAAATTTTTGTACAAATATAAAGAACTAATTCATATCAGTTCAAGAAGTCATCAACCACATTTAAACTTTCAGAAACTTGTCATTATTAGGCCACAAAATTCTTCCTTAGCATTCTGTTTTATACTACTGGATTTACTTAGACAGGTCTTATGGTAATGATGAGATAGGACCAGTGGCAAAGCGTGCTGTGAGATACTGAGACAGTGTCTACCCTAGAAATTGGGTGAATAACATGATTTGCAATTTTAAAATTCCACTTAAATTCTATAGCATTTATTTATTTGCATATATGTTAACATTGATGCTTTCATGGCCCGTACTTGTAGACTTATGCTTATGCCGCATCAAGAAAACAAGGTGAAACTCTTTATGTTTCACAGAGAACTTCTCTGTGTGTCTTCAGAAGAAAATCTTGACTGTTCCCGAGGAAGTCTTCTACAATAATGAGGGTTTGAATTTAAGATTGTTTTACTGTTGGAACTGGAGTGGTATGCTTGTTCGTCACCAGATGGCTCGCTGTATGCTGGCACAGCACTCCAAGCGGAAGGTGACGACAACATTAAGCTCCACTCTGTGGTGTACAAAACTCCCTGTACTTGCGGCAAGGTATACATTGGCCAAACATGCCAGTCCATTGGGACTTGCATCAGGGAACACCAAAGAAATATCATTCTCAACCAGCCAGACAAGTCAACAATAGCTGAGCATGCCCTATCGTCAGGTCATGATGTCGTATTCCAAGATGTTCGAGCTCTCACTCACACTAAACACTACAGGTCTAGAATTATATGGGAAGCTGTGGAAATATGTAAAAATACTAACAATTACAACAGGGACACTGGCTATCAATTAAGTAATGCATAATTGCCAGCCATTAAGGATTTAGTGTACATAGGTAGTTCTCTTCCCTGTCCTTTCTTCTTCTTCTTCTTCTTCTTCTTCTATTGCTTTTCCCACACATGTGGGGTCGCAGGTGCTAACTGTGTCGCACATGTAGATTTGGCCCTGTTTTACGGCCGGATGTCCTTCCCGACGTCAACCTTATATGGAAGGATGTAATCACTACTGCATGTTTCTGTGGTGGTTGGCAGTGTAGTGTGTTGTTTGAATATGAAGAGGAAAGTGTTGGAACAAACACAAACACCCAGTCCCCGAGCCAGAAGAATTAATCAAACACGATTAAAATCCCCGACCCGGCCAGGAATCGAACCTGGGACCCTCTGAACCAAAGGCCTCAATGCTGATCATTCAGGCAATGAGTTGGACTCTCTTCCCTGTCCTTTCTATATTTTTATTTCATTTCAGTGTTTTTCAAATTTGTATGTTCGTCATCACCAGTTGGTTCATTCCAAGCTATGTGATGATGTCATACTTTCATAACATATGTATACCGGTTATTTCCCTCTCCCCACTCCCCCCACTCCTCTGACCATCTCACATCATCCTCTGGTTTTCTCTACATACTTTCTTTTCATTCTTTAGCTCTGTTCTATTCTTTTGTTGCATTTTATTTGATTAGTTTCTATTTATTTCTTCTACCATATTTGTCCCCGATTCGTCTGATGTCCTCTCTGATACTTCTGAAGCACACACGGTGTGATGAACTGGAGCTTAATGTTGTCATCAGCTACCGCTTGGAGCGCAGTGCCAGCATACAGCTGGTGACGAACAAGCGTACCACTCAGTTCCAACAGTAAAACAATCTTAAATTCAAACCCTCATTACTGTAGAAGACTTCCTCGGGAACAGTTGAGATTTTCTTCTGAAGACGCGGAGCGAAGTTCTCTGCGAAACTTAAAGAGTTTCACCTTGTTTTCTTGACATGGCATAAGCACAAAAGCCCATATCATGTCTATTTGCATATATTTCTACGTCTTCTTGGCTCAGTGAAGCATCAACCAACAGTTTGAACACAATGACCATAGTAGCTGTGCATCTAGGCAGCCGTGGCCATCACATTGTGCTGGTCGGTTGTTGGTGCGACGTTTTCATTAATAACTCAGCCATAGTGCAGCAGCACTTTTTAATTTCAGAGTAAATTAATAACAGGCACATGAGCAAGGCCAAAATCAAATGAAGGAAAATACAAACGCTTGAGACGTTCCTTCCAACTTCTCTTGCAGTCTCGCGGTTCAGTGCTCGCTGACCTTATCCTGGATAGCCCCTTGCATCTCTCTCTCTCTCTCTCTAGTCCTTCATATAGCTACCTTGTGAAAACTGTGTCTAGTACTGTAAATACAAAATGATTGCTTTAAAAAGTGAAGATATTTCTGAGAAATTTCATGACTAATGAAATACTGTCTTGTTTACCATCTTTGGCCATTGAGAACTGAGTTCCAAGTTGGCAAGTGACCCAAACTCTAAGGAATGCGTCACTGATGATTTTACAGAAGAGAAGAATCAGCATGTGGAATTAAAATAGAGTAGTATTTAGATGAGTTGAAGCTATTTAGAATACTGTATACAAGAGCATTTCATAAGTTTGTTTGAAATACTTTGATTGTTTGTACTGTGTTTTATTTCAAAAGGTAATATCTTGTAATTCAAAAGGTAGATTATTACACAGGCTTCCAAAATTGAAGTTTTTTAAATATACAAGAGAAGTTTTCACTAATTTCTATGTATTTGGTGTGCTTATTTTGAAAATGACATCCATTTTTTTCCATCACATCAGTTTTTTCTGTAAAATTGATATCAATATTTTTGCTAAAATTGAGAGCAAAAAGAAAAGTTCCCTTAAGTTTAAACTTTTTACATAAAATTATGGTGCAGTTTCTAGAAGAAAATCACCAAAATGCTACTTTAATTTGTTTTTATTTAGGTAACTTAGATAAAATAGACGATTGACCAAGAGGAACAAATATTATGTATATTTATGTGGAAGTTCAAAACAAATTTTAAACTGAGCAAAAAATGAAACAAAACAAACAAAGTTTCTATTCAGGTACGTATTCTTTTTCCCTTGAAACTTCTTTTTGACATTCTTCTATTATGTTCAATCTCAGGCCTATCTTGTGTTATCATCCAACAGTAGTCGGCGAGCATCTTCTTGTCCCATCTTCCTTGATATTTGCGCTACATATCTTTGATGTCTTGGTGGAACATTTCACCTTTTTTGCTGACTGCTCCTATATGTTCGGAGAAAAAGTCCACATGTGAGTGAAGGAAATGTATTTTGACACTCATGGAGCAACCCAATGCTTGAAATTTGTCCAACATATTCATTAAAATTGCTTTATAGTCAGGATCTTTGTAATTACCCAGAAATTTATGGATGACATCTTTGAAGGCAACCCAAGCTTCTTTTTCCTTTTTTGTCATGCTAGTCTCAAGTTCTTTATCCTGCATAAGTTTATGGATATCGGGACCAACAAAGATTTCCTCTTTCAACTTGGCTTCGGATAAACCTGCAAACTTGTTGCACAGATATTTGAAACAATCGCCATCTTTTAGAATAGCCTTAACAAACTGTTTCATTACACCTAATTTGATTTGCAGAAGGGGTAACAAGCCTTTTTTTGGCTTAACTAAGCTTTTCCAAATCACTTTCTTGGTGCCTAGTTCAAGATTTTGTCTTTTCAGCCATTCTTTGTTAACCCAATGTTGAGTCTTATCGTGGCTGTCCCACTCACAAATGAAACATGAGTACTTTGTGTATCTGCCTTGTTGTCCAAGGAGTATGGAAATTACTTTCAAATCTGCAGATGATCCAACCTTGGTCGGCATATCGTCCCCACTCTGGCAAACTAGCGAGAGTGACAAACTAGGGAATTTGTAGTTCTCAAGTTTTGGTCTATATTTTTATTATTTATATACCTCTGTCAAAGTCTCACATCTGCATCTCGCTCTGTATGCCTAACACATAAAACCAATCATGAAATATAAACATTGATCTGACATGAGCAATCAAACTTATTTCAGCTCTCCTAACCTTTTGACAGTTTGCAGATTCGTTAGTTTGCCAGAGTAGGGATGATATTATATTTTGTTGAGGACGAGAGCCAGGTTTTCATACTGTAAATGCACTGAGTGTCTAACTGGTACAAATGCATACTAGCTTCTGTTATGAAGCAGGGCAGTTTTCAGGCACCTTTTTGAAGAATCTATGAACAGCCTCCATTCACCTTTATCATAGGTAATATTAAATTTGCTCATCAGTTCGGGAACATTAGAACAATAGACCAGTTTCTCCTCTTCCTCAAAATACTTAACAAATTCCTTTTCTCGATTCCTGTACCAATAAAAAGATGTTCCTTTGGCCAATAAGCTTTCCTGTCAATGTGGTGCCCAACAATTCAGCTGCCTCTTTCAAAAGGCCCAGATTTCTAGTCAGATCATTAACTTCAACCTGAGAGAAGGGCTGGGGTGAATTGCCTTCAGAGGGCTTATATTTGGTATCAGAGCCTTGAACTTCAGGATGTTCCAAGTCTGAAGGCTCTGAAGAGATGACTGGTAATTCTGTTGGAGGCTAAGGCACTGACACATCAGGTCCAAGAGGAACGAGGCATATGGCCGATGAAATGTTATCAGGATAAGAGATTAGCCTTTGATTTTGGACATGGCAGGAACAAAAGTAACAATCATCGGAGTGATTATTCAGCTCCATGCATGTCATAGGAGTTCTGAATCATAAAGCGGTCTTCTTTCCTATGAGCCATAAGCATAGATCATTGAAACACTGCACACAAACTTTCTGGGAGCTCACGATTTGTCCTGGTCTGCGAGTTTCATGCCAAAATACACAAGATAAAGTTGTCTAACATAGCCTGTAACGCTCCTCAAGCCATTTTTAATAACACTATATTCGCCGCGTATATAACAAAAGTCATCTGGCACATTTTCACGTCTCGAACTGGAAGCCATGTTTTAAAATACACACAGAGAAAAGCAAACATTAAATAAAATTGTTTCTGTGAAGAAGTTTCTACTTGCCACTGTATCAGTGCACACACAACACTACTTGGCAAGCATTCCTGCGAGGTCAGCAAACCGAGATGATCTGAGATAAGGATTCGCACAATGCTGTTGGTAGAGAGAGATTGCGATGGGGAGGTAGGGATGGCAATGGGGAGGTGTCACAGACGGGTAATCTGTAGGTTTCGCTATGGTAGAATGATGGTCAGGCAAGGAGGGAAGAAATTCAATGCCGAAAACAAATTATGGTAAATGTTCATAAAACTGCAAGTAAAATTGAATTTTTCAAGAAAATGTGATTGATAGAACTTTTTCATTATGGTTTTTGAAATCGGCACCAAAAAATACATAAAGTTCAGATATCACTTCCCTTGTATTTTTTTTCACAGACCTGTGGTATTAGTAACAAAATATATAATGTCTACCCTTACTTGAAATCCACCCTTCACCACTGGATAGGACAGGGCTAGGACTGGGAAGGAAGTGACCATGGTTTTAATTAAGACACAGCCCCCAGGTTTTGCCTGGTGTGAAAATAAAAAAAACCATGAAAAACCATCTTCAGAGCTACCGATAGTGGGATTAAAATCAACCATCTCCCAGATACAAGCTTGTTGCAGTGTTACCAAAACTGCAAAATTTTTCAAGCTTGCTTGCAAGCTTTCTGAAGTCTATTCAGTTCTTCACGTTGTTCCCTACTGTCCTATTCCTTTGTTCTTTGGTGGAATTCTTTACAGCCAGTTTAAACAATGTAGAATTATTCCCATACTTGTCATGTGGATTAGCAAGAGAAGAAAGGAATATATGGAATTACATAAAATCCATGAACCCGCTCTTCAAACAATAAAAGAATGTAAAGCAATACTAGTCTACAGTAATTAGTGTTTGAAGTCTGGTATAGAGCCATACCATCCTATTTTTAACTTGTGTCATATAAAACATGGCCTGCCAAGAATTCTACACTCAGTGCAGAACTACTGTGCTTCGACTGAATGCAGGCACAGCATATTACAGAACAAGTGTAAATTTGGAAAAGTTCATTGCTGTTATTTATAGTCATCACTAATTTTGACCGAGTTAAATGTTGCACTGATACTTCAGTTTCATGGCTTAATATCAATATCAGCTCTGTACTCTTTGAATAATAATCCGATACTTGGTTTTTATATTCTCCAGTTGCTTGATAGAATGGTCAGCATAACATCCTTCAGTTCAGAGGGCTCCAAGTTCAATACTTGGTTGTGTCGGTGATTTTAGTTATGCCTGGTTAATTCCTCTAGCTTGAGGACTAGATGTTTGTGTTTATCTTCATATATACACAATACATCATGCTACCAACTACCACTGAAATACACAATAGTGAATATAATCCTTCACAGGGGGTTGGCATTAGGAAGGGCATCTGGCTGTAAAACTGGTCAATCCCACATATGTAACACAAATCTCACCCATGACCCCACCAGGGTGTAGGGAAAGTGGCAGAAAAAAAATGAATGAAGGACTTAGTTTTTATCTTGAACAGGACAACAAAATACATGAAGTTACGGTATCATCGAAAAACAGTCAGCTGGAATTTTGAAAACTTCATATTAAAGTTAACAGTAACAGCAATTATGATCTCGCATTTTATTATTCATGTTTTAAGAAGAAGGAGGTGAGGGTAATATTTTCCTTATTATTAGTCTAATTGTAGTACCAATGCTACAGTAAGCTTTACTTCCCATCATCTATCACCTGTAAATTTTTTCACTTGACAAATAATGACACAACATGTCTGAGTACTGGAGGGAGACCTTCCTGTTGGCCCAACTTCCTGTCTAAATGATGTAGAACCCATATTTACATCCTGAAATCAGATTTAGAGATGACTTCTCTATCCGACATACCCACCAATAAAAACAAAACCTCTAAAAATCCTAGATACACATTAAACTAAAATCTGAATACATCAAAGTCCCACCTCTGAGTAAAACACTGTTCAACAAAAGTGTAACCATATAAGTTTATACCAAAAGTAATTTTTCTATCAATGACAGGCACAACACCTGAATAAAATATGCTATCTCTGTACTACACTTGAAAAAGACGCTTGCTGTGGTAACTAGCCACTACTGTATAATGGAACATTGTGCCAGTCTAACTAACAAGCTCACAGGCACTCTGGGGCAAAATGCTGGATGTTTATATTGAGAAAACTTTGGAAATACCATATCACAAACTTGAAAACTTATATCATACCTTATAAAACCCTTCCAGCACACAACAAATGGGATCTTGTATAAGTTATGAAAACTCAAAATAAATTAACAGTGAATGAGAATCACTACAGATGTTAAGGTAAACAAGTTAACTTACCTCAATGGACTACTTTCTATTCAATATATTTTGTCATCTTTATAAACCATCTCCCAGGAAACACTAACATTTCAGTTACCAGTATAGAAAGACAGTTTTGTATGATGTGGTCCTATAATGCAGGTGATTTAAATATGTTTGTTCATTAAGAATGTTTGGTGTATCTGTATATGCTTCATATTGTTTTTTTATTTTTGTGTTCCTTAGATCTCATAGAAAACAAATCCAGATTAGATTGAAGTCTGGCTTTGTTTACTCTGTGTCTAACTGACATGTGGCAAATGCAGATTCTGTTTTTGGGTTTGAATGCTCTAATGTGTTCTGTTTACTTTGTTTCTGAAATTTCAACCACTCTGTCCAGTATAGAAATTGGGATGTGGACTACATTAAATTTGTATTCACCAGGTGAGTTACTAATATGTTTGTGCTGGATTTTGTTTTTAGGTTGTAATCTGTGAGTATTTTTTTCTTTGTCCTGAATGTTACTTTGTACCCTAATTTTCTGAATTATTAAAATGTTTTTGTACATATTGAGATATGTTAGCATAAATAGGGGTTGTAGTAAGGATGTCAAGGAGAGGGCATACAAGTCTCTGGTAAGAACCCAAATAGAGTATGGTTCCAGTGTATGGGACCCTCACCAGGATTACTTGATTTAAGATCTGGAAAAAATCCAAAGAAAAGCAGCTCGATTTGTTCTGGGTGATTTCCAACAAAATAGTAGTGTTACAAGCATGTTGCAAAGTATGGGTTGGGAAGACTTGAGAGCAAGGAGACAAGCTGCTTGACTAAGCAGTATGTTCCGAGCTGTCAGTGGAGAGATGGCATGGAATGACATTAGTGGACAAATAAGTTTGAGTGGTGTCTTCAAAACTAGGAGAGATCACAATATGAAGATAAAGTTCAAATTCAAGTGGACAAATTGGTGCAAATATTCATTTATAGGAAGGAGAGTTACAGATTGGAATAACTTACCAAGGGAGATGTTCAATAAATTTCCAATTTCTTTGCAATAATTCAAGAAAAAGCTAGGAAAACAACAGACAGGGGATCTGCCACCTGGGTGACTGCCCTAAATGAAGATAATTAGTGTTTGAACAGTGTATTTTTCTTTTATGGTACAGTACTTTAAGATGCATAGTTATTCATGGAATCTTCCAGAAGTGTGGTTTGCATTTTTCCATCTTTGCTTGGGTGGATAATGCCAAAAATGCTGTTGTTGTTGCTGTTGTCCATACTCAAAACTCAGTAAAAACACACAACTTATACTGATGGCTAATCAACATCAACTGTCAGTAATTACAGTAGCAGTCAAATATTACTGTATCTTGGTAGCGTTTACAACATATCATGTGTTTTCAGACTATGCTAATAGAATACTCAATATCAACAGCATTCATAACTTCATCCTTTTACTTTTTATCTATGAAGCTATTTTGATTACTGCTCCTATACTATACTATATGAACTAGGCCACCATAGCTCAATGGTAAGAGCATCCAATGCAATATTGGAAGGTTGTGAGTTTAGATCCCACTGGTGTCCAGTTGGCCAGGTTTGTTCTATACTTCACACCTCTTCGATATTTACTGAACATGGCCTAATAAGTTAAAGTTTATTTTGAGTACAATGTGGTTATGGATCAGCCTTATCACCCATGTGGTGGCCATGATCGTTAAGGTGTAAGTCTATATGGTCTGTCATCATGGCTAGTCGGCTCAAGACCTACTGGTCGAAAAAATATTCACCATCAGAATATTTTTCCATCAGAATGTTGACCGGCAGGATAGGAGAGATGGCAGTATACAATTTATAATAACTAGATTGCGTATAAATATCCTCGATTCAATTCCAAACCTCTCAGTAGTGTTCATATGAAGTGAGGGCATATGATGCTGTTGATGGTGATTTATCCGTCGGATAGAGACGTTAAGCCTTGAGCAGACCCCTTGGTGCTATTCAACAGGAGTAGGCTATGTGTTGGCATCAGTTTCAGCCACTCCCTTCCTGCTATCATATATCAATTTCATCTCATTAACTCCTCTAATGAAATTGCTGCCAGGAACTGCATTCGCTTGTAAAATCTCATTTCATTCAAGACCTCTTCAAGAAACAGGACCAGGGTTGGACATTCACTGAATTGGCCTTACAATGGGCAACTTGCGTGCACTCCGCAGTAGTGCCAGACCTGTAGTTCAGATCCTTTCCAACAGAACAAATATGACTTACGCCACCACACCTCACTGACACAAACAACCAATTATTAAGGAAGGTGAGGGAAGAGATAGCAAGTTTGAGGGAAATAATTAAGCTTGTAACGGAGGACAGGAATAAAGATAGGTCCCCCTCAATCAATATACAGGATATGGTAGGTAGGCAGGAGGCAGGAGAAGGAAGGGGAGAAGTTATGAAAGACAGATGGACTAATAGTTTATGGAGAAGGAAAATGAGGGCTAATTTTTTTTCTTCAGGAGTGGACCCAGGAGAGGTATCAGTGGGGTATCAGTATGATTTACTGCAGGTAGATCAGAAGAGGGAAGATGGAGATCAGAGAAGTGTTAGAAAGGAGGTGCGAGGCAAGAGGAGAGGGAAACGCGGAGTAGAAGGTAGGAAGAGAGAGGTGGAACAAGGTAGTGAGGGGGAGAGAAGGGAGGAGGAAGTAGGTTCTCCAGGAGTCAGGGATGTTAAAGAAGACAAGGAGAGGAGGGGATCTAATAAAGAGGGTGGGTCTGATGCTCTGATCATGGCTGATTCAATTGTCAGGCAGGTGGGGGAAGTGTGTGGAAGAATGGGAACCAGGGTAGAGTGTTATCCAGGAATTAGGTTAAGGCAGATGTTGTGGAAAATAGAAGTGAAGGAGGAGGGAAAGTTGAAGGTGGTAATTTTCCACATTGGTACCAACAACGTAAGGCAAGCAGGAATAGGTTTAACATAGTTGGGGATGTGTGGGACCTGGTTACGGCAGCACGGAACAAGTTTAAGGGAACGATTGCTGTCAGTGGGATACTGTGTAGGAGGGATACTGACTGCAGGGTGACTGGGGATTTAAATGAGACTATGAAATGGATATGTGGGAAATTGGGAGAAAGATTTGTACATCCTAATGGGTGGGTAGGAGATTGGGATCTACACTCAGATGACCTTCACTTGAACTGCAATGGTATATATAAGTTTGGGGCTTTGTTTAGAAGGGTTATAAGGAGGTACATTCAGAAAAATGGGGTGGACTAGGGAGCGGTGATGACAGTATAAGAAGCAGAAAGTCAAATAATGATGACATAAAGTAGTTAGTGTTATAAACAGTACATGTAATGTGGAGAAAGGAATAGAATTAAGTAATTTAATAGACATCTATTTACCAAATATTGTAATAAGAGTTGAATCATGGCTGAAAACTGATATTTGGATGCAGAAATTTTCTCATTGAACTGGAGTGTTTATAGATATTTCTCTAAGGTACTTACATACGCATATGTCTTCGTGCAGCAGGCAGCTGTTCTGGGGTTTCCTTGAGAATATACAGTCGAGCAGCTCGAATGCAGTCCTCAAAATATGCTTCTAAATCTACTTTACTGCTGTCTATATTTATTTCCTGTAACTCCCTTGCATTCATTCTTCCACGTATTATTACTACCAGATCATTCTGAAACTCCCATTGATTGTTGGCATAGTATTCAAACATCTCAAATCCTTTAATAATACGGCGATGAATTCTTAATAACCTAGAACATCAAACATTGAAAGTCACACATACTTTTGGTATAAAGATCTCTCCAGGTTTCAATGTTTTAAACAAAAGCGCTTACATATTTTGAAACTGAGGCAAGAATATTGTAAAAGACATAAAACGCTCTTTGAAATAAGGGGCATGTTTACTCCTTCTTTTGCCAGCAGCATTATGATGGTCACAGAAAAATTTCAAATTTCAATCAAAATGAGAGACTAATGAAATCTAAATAGTATTGTGGGGCTTGTGAGGCATTGTGCTATGTCTTTCTGCAGAATTATTAATAACGGAGATATCAACACCAACTTCGTTTATAGTAATTTCTGACACCAGCAGAAAAGTTTGTACTCTTATGACTTTAGACATGTAATTAATTAATTAATACATCAAACCATTACATATTGGAATATCACTAATAATCCAGCTTGCAGTTCTAATGGCTGAGAGCATGCACTGGTCTTACCATATCATATGGTGTTTGCTGACGCAAGATATTTCTTTGTTGTGATCCCACCACACAACTGGTACTATACAGTATGTACAAGCATGTTTCATGATGTATCCCTTGGGCTTGCACCATGTTTCTGACAGGCAAATTAAAGGCAGGTTTGGAAGGTTTATGTTTTAAATTAAAATAAAGTAATGGTGTTAGTTGGATCATTGCTGTACGTGCTGTGATAATGAGGAGAGAACTCTTCAGTCTGTGGTATCATCTCTCGAGAAAAGATAGTAAATGTGTACTGCCATTGACAGTCAATATTCCTTTCCAAGCATCTTCTAATTCATTTGTATGCATTGCTTAAACATGCTGGGGGGCTATCTCGAATTAGCATAAGGAATTTAGTGCCGACAGTTTTGTGTCTGTAAATAACCGACACCATAACCAAGTAACCAGTGTACATCATATGGATGGAAGAACAATGCCGTTTTGGTGGACGGAAAGGCATGTTTTTGGAAGATGTGCAATGGCTTTATTGCATAAAGAAAAAATCTTGTTGCCTACAGTATCAGTGTCTTAACAATTAAACAGACAATACTCTATTATGTTCCTGTGTCCAGTCCACTTTGATCATTACCAATGAAGTCTAACTTGTACATCATTCATTTGCTTTTCTGAAAGGAGCCATTCAGTTTTGGTGTGTTATTTTCATCGATCAGTTGACATGTACTGTATTTATAAAACAGACACAGTAAAGCTTTAGTTACAATCCTTTGTAAACAACACTGTTATTTATTTCTAAAAACATAAACCTTCTCATTCATCTTTAGTTTGCTTGTCATAAAAAAAATTTGCTGCAAATCCAAGGAATATATCATATTGTATTTATGAAACTTACTTATATGTAATGTAGTGTGTAAGTTTCGTGGCTAGTGCCAGTGAATGCTGTCTGATACAGTAAGACCAGTGGCCACTCTCATCTAGTAAAACCAAAAGTTGAACTATTATTGTTATTACATAAAGTAATTGTCCAATGTATGAATTAATTATGACCTGACGTCAGGTCAGGCTCATCCTGCTACTGTATGTATCAGTAGACGGTAATACCTGCGACTGTCTGGCCGAGGGTCAAGTGGCCATTACCAAACTTGACACACAAAGGGGGACCAACGGCTCCCTTTTGAGGCCAGTTGAAGCCTTTGTGTACGAAATGACACAAATTCACTTGAAAGGAGAACATGGTCAATGGTTTAGATGGCTGAAGAGGAACCCAGTCCCAGCGGTAGATAAAACGGAAGAACATTCTCCTGTAACTTGACACACAAAGGGCGGACCAACGCCCCCTTTTGAGGCCAGGTGAAGCCTTTGTGTACGAAATGACAAAAATTCACTTGAAAGGAGAACATGGTCAACGGTTTAGATGGCTGAAGAGGAACCCAGTCCCAGCGGTAGATAAAACGGAAGAACATTCTCCTGTCAGAAACGTCTGTACTTCAATGAAATGGTTGCAAAAGGCTTCTGTACTCCTGAGGAGCAGCCTAAAGTTACATCTGGTAGTAGGTATAAAATGCCTCTGGGAGTGCTGACCCAACCGTAATAATAGCCTATACATGATATAGTACTTTGGAACTTGCCCCAGAAAAGGTTACGATGTACCCTGCTGCAAGCAACATGCAGTTCCTTGGGCACTGGGGGAACTGTGAAAGATGAGCAACCAGCAGCCAACATCATGAAGGTGGGCATAATCATCAATCTTATGACCCTGACAGGAAAGGCAGAACAAGTGGTCAGCAGCCAACATCATGACATAAGACAAAGACACCTCCGTACAGGCCATGAAGGCCCTTGGAGGAGTGGAAGGTAAAGGCTTCCACCATTGTTAACTGTGGCACTTGATGGGGTAGAGTGGTTAGCTCTACGCCCAGCTGCCTTTGTCCGCAGGAATTAACCTGGTATTCATTTTTGGTGTAGGCTGAGTGAACCTCAGGGCCATATGCACCTCCGGAAGTGGAAATCTCGTTTCTTAAATTCTACGACTTACTGACGGGGATTCGAACCCATGTCCTTCCGGGTGAACCAAGCACACCTTTACCGCCTCGGCCAGGCAGCCCCTACCAACATCATGAAGGTGGGCATAATCATCAATCATATGACCCTGACAGGAAAGGCAGAAGAAGTGGTGGATTTTATTGAAAAAAGAAAGGGGTAACTTATAGAAATGATGGGGTTGAAGGAAGTTAATTGGAAAAGGAAAGGAAAGAAGAGAATGAGGAAAGGATGTACACTATACCGGAGTGGTGGCAGAAAGGCAAAAAATTGAATGGGCCTGATAATTTCAAAACAGCTGGAAGACTGTGGATATGGTAGAGTATATGAGCAACAGGGTAATGAAAATTAGACTGAGAATCAGGAACAAAGTGAAGAACTTCATACAGGTGTATGCACCACAGACGGGCAACAAAGAGGAAGATATTGATGAATTCCTATAGAAAAGGGGATAACTGATGTGGAAGGAATTATAATGGGAGACTTAAATGCGTAGGTGGGAAATGAAAGACAAGGAAACTGAGAAGTAATCGGATCGTATGGATATGGGAAAAGGAATAAAGGAGAGATACTAGTTGAGTTTTGTGAGAGAAATGGAATGATTGTGGGCAACACATAGTATTGGAAGAAAAACAGCAGGAAAATTACAAGATATGGCTGGGGTGACAAAAGAATAAAATAAGTAATTGATATTTTCTGGTGGAAAGGACAAATCACAGACAGTTGATGGATGTAGCAGCTTTACCAGGAGAAGCATTCGATGGAGACCATAGAGATGTGATAATAAAAATGAGAGTGGGGGAAAATGGAAAAAATTAAAGGAGATAAGAGATAGTAAAATAAAAGTGTAGAAATTATAAGAATGTACAGGGGAAACACAGGAGAGACTACAACAATGCATTCTAGTTACTGAAATACATAGGAAATGTGGAAGATGAATGGTCCAACTTCGAAAGGGCATTTGTAAATGGGGCAGAGAGTGCCTGTGGTAGAACATCAACGAGAGTGAAAGAAAAGGAGACAACATGGTGGTATGAGGTGATGAGAGAAGCAGTGAAAGAAAAGAAGAAAGCATGCCAAGAATGGAATAGAGATTTAAAAAAAAGAAGAAAGCAAAAGGAAACATCTTCATAATAAAAGGAAATGTAAGAAATTGGTAAGAGAAGAAAAGAAGAAAATTTGGGAGGAATTTACGCAAAAGATGGAAACAGATGGAGCTGGCAGTAAAAAATTGCTATATGGAATTTTACGAAGTAATAGGAAAGAATGAGTTTATACAAAGCTGATGAAAGAGGAAGGTGATAACACATCCAAAAGAAATAAAGAGAAGATGGAAGGAGTATTTTGATAAACTGCTGTATGTGAGAAATTGTGCAGAGGAGACGGTAGTAATACAGTCTGATGACTCATCAATAGAAGATGATATAAGTACGTCAGAGGTGGAATTAGCAGTCCATAAAATGAAAATGGGGAAGGCACCAGAAAATGTATGAAATTAGTGTGGAAATGATAAAGGCTGCTGGACCTGTTGGACTACAATGGGTTTACAGATTGTTGAAGCACATATGGAGACTGAAACATGTGCCAGAAGACTGGGGAAAGGGAATAATTGTACACGTCTTTAAGAAGGGGAACAAAAACATGTGTGATAAATATAGGCATACTTATCAAGAGTGGCAAAAATAATGGAAAGATTATTAGAGAGGAGAATGAGAAGAATAGTAGAAGGAGAGTTTCAGGAAGGACAGTATGGCTATAGAAGTGGAAAATCCACAATGGACCAAATGTTCAGCATGAAGCAATTAATGGAAAAGAGTTGGGAATATGGAAAGTATCTAGTCATGATATTCACAGATCTAACAAAGGCATACAATAGTGTTCCCAGTGAGAAGGTGTGGGAAACCATGGTCAAAAAGGGACTGGATACTGCTCTATTGGTGGAAAAATATCTAATTCCCTCCATGGGAACTTAGAATTTCCACTGTAGAAATGGTGCAAACAATTTACCAAAACTGTGTCAGCAGTCTCCGTTTGTAAAGACAGAATGGTTTAGAAATGAAACTGGTCTAAGGCAGTCATTTTTTTGTTTCTAATGGTTATGGACAAAATTGTAATGAAGACAGGGGAAGCATAGGGGAATAGGGGAGATGATATTATTACTATTTGCAGAAGATATTGTGGTCTGGGGAACAAAAGAACAACTTGATGTACTGTACAAGAAAACTGAAAAGTACGGTATGAAAATCACTGCAGAGAAAAAACCATGCTTATATCAAGAGGAGAAAGACAAGGGGAAGGCATTGTGAAAATTGGTGGTCAAAGCCTTGAAATTGTTGACAGTTTCAAATATGTAGGGAGTGAATTAATGCAGAATATGGACATGGAGATTAGCAAGAGGATGCAACAGGGCAATGTATTCTACCAGAGTGTAAGAAACCTTGCCTGGAAAAAGGAAATACCAAGGAAGTGTAAAGATAAAATGTATTTTGCACCCATATTGACCTATGAGGCTGAGACCTGGACAGTGACAGGTAGGGAGGAGAGTAGAATTCAAGCCAGTGAAATGAAATACCTGAAAAGTATGATAGGAAAGATAAAGGAAGACAGATTGAGAAATGAAGGTGTGAGAAAGGAGCTTGAATGGAAAACCTAAATGAGAGAATTGATAAGAATATACTTCTTTTTTTTTTTTTTTTTTTGCTAGTTGCTTTACGTCGCACCGACAATGATAGGTCTTACGGCGACGATGGGACAGGAAAGGGCTAGGAGTGGGAAGGAAGCGGCCATGGCCTTAATTAAGGTACAGCCCCAGCATTTGCCTGGTGTGAAAATGGGAAACCACGGAAAACCATTTTCAGGGCTGCCGACAGTGGGGTTCGAACCTATTATCTCCCGAATACTGGATACTGGCCGCACTTAAGCGACTGCAGCTATCAAGCTCGGTAAGAATATACTAAGATGGTTTGGACATGTAAAGAGGATGGAGGAGGAAAGGATACCAAAACAGATGATGGAGATGAAGTTTGAGGGATGGAGAGTGAAAGGGAGACCTAGAACAAGGTGGATCGATTCAATAAAGAGGAGTGCAAGAAGAAGGAACCTAGAGTGGGGCAAAATGATGGAAGAGGAATGGTGGAAGGAGAGTGGAGAAATGCCATAAATACCCTGACCCAGCAAGAGTTGGATGAGGGGAAAGGAGGAGGAGGATGATGATGATGATGATGATGATGATGACAAATTTTGCTGCTAGTGTCAGAAATTACCGTAATTTCAGCTAGAAAAACAAAGGTGGTGTCAATATTTCTGTTATTAATAATTTTAAGGAAAAACGTACCGTAACACAATGTTTCATGAGTTCCTTAGTACCATTAAACAATATGAAAACAGAATATTCACTTCTTCAGAAGATTAGGAGTTATTTTGTATTAAAATCTTAGGTGAATAATCTTGCATACAGTGTGTTTGGCTTAAATGTATAATAAAATAAAAATTAATATCTTGAAAAGTAATAGAGATAATTATTGGTCGTTTGTTTACACAAGTAGGGAAATGTGTTTTTACATACCCAATACACCTCAACATGCAGACGTCTAATTCCACCTCCATATGTTTTGTAGCATTGCAGGTGTAATATTTGTGATAGCAGCTTGAATGCTGCATTTAAATGTGAAAACTGCATTTAATTTTGTGTGAATTTTGAATTGTGTAAACATCCCAACACCAGCAGCATACAGTGAACACCATCTACCTTTGCACTACTGGAGTAAAGAGTTTTGTATTTATGTTTTCTTATTATTCTTTAGAATGTTTTTAATCAAGTTTAAAAACTGAAAACAGTGAATTCCAGTGAAGTACAGTTGTTTCAATAAACTGCCCACTCTACAGCAGCCCAGTTCTCTCCAGCAAGCTGTATTTCTTTGCAGGTGCAAAAGAGAGCTACCCCATTGAAATTCAAATTGCTGAGTTGACGCATGCACTTAAAACCACCTTGTCCTGGTAAGTCAGGTTGTGGTCTGTGGGCCTACCTGGAGATTCATAGTATCTTACAATGACAGACCAGCTAGCAAGGGTAGGGTTGCGCCACTAATTTGTTACGGTAGTTAGCACTCGAAGTGTTTAGCACCATGCACTAGAGGCTACAAGAAAAATATCAATATGTTAACGGTATAGCTACTTACACATCGTCTTGCTACTAAAATTAGAGCCATTTTATGAAATCAATCGTAATAAAAGTATTTATTTTATTTTTGGATTTTGGCATGTATAGAAGAGAGAAGAATGGAGTTCCATATTTAATGAAGATGTCAGCATTGTTGAAATGATCCAGCACAGATCAGTCAGTAACTAATCAGCATGAAATGATTAATCTCATTATATACTGCTCATTAGGCCTACTTTTGTGGCCAAAACGGTTGGCAGGGTGGTGAAATATTATCTTGGAGGAATTCTTCAGGGTTCATAAAACTAATAAAGGTACACAGTTCTCATGTTTTAGCTCTCTTACACATTACGAATCAACTGGATATGAACCTGCTTCCCAACTGCAGATTACCATCTAATGGGCAAATATGCTGCTGAACTCACTTCCACATATCATTCAAGTGAGTAATAATTGCATAAGTTTTTAATGCATACATTGATTGATTGATTGATTGATTGATTGATTGATTGATTGATTGATTGATTGATTGATTGATTGATTGATTGATTCTTATATTACAACTGAGTTCATAAAATAATAATGTTGGATTTAGAGAGGGCTGCAATTCCTTTTTTTTAATTTTTTTTTTTATGCCACTACCAAACACACAGCTGGCCTGCTATATCAGACAGCAGTGCAGCACAGCACGCGTCCCACTAGCCAGTGCACTCCACAGCAGAAAGTGTGCTATGTGCTTTCTTTCACAGAATTCCAGTCTGCTATGCTTGTATAACTTTGTTCTCGGCAGGGATATCAACTGCGACCAACTGACATGTTTCCACATACATATTAATCAAGAAATTGGATGGATACCTTCGTGAAATTGGCAGTTTGCTTTTGATGTCGGGTCACAACACCAAGCGTGCAGAGTGGTGGAATATGGATTCAACATCTGTTGTGCCACTATTGGTGAATATATCATATTAACATGTATTAGGAATGTAAAAATAAATAAAATTAAAAAAAGTTTCTCTACTTGTAGAACCAAATTGCCAATAATTATTTCTATTACATCTTCAAGATATTAAGTTTTATTTTACATTCAAACCTTGGAGACAGGAACTACTGAAACACCAAAGAGCATGCTTATCAGTACGGATGGGTGTTGGCTGGGTTAGCAACGAGAAGAGAAGGGCATATTCAGAAAACCAATGATTATTGTTTCAAACACTCTTAAGCAGGGAGGAAGGAAGAAACATGGAAAAAGAAAAAAGACTTAACATGGGGAGAAGTGGAGGTAGCATTGGACAAGATGAAAGGAGGGAAAGCCCCAATATTAGATGAAATGAGTATTGAGATGGTGAAGGCAGCAGGAGAGGTAGGGAAACAGTGGCTTTATTATGTGTTAAAAGTAGTACGGAAGGAGAGGAAGATCCCTGAAGATTGGAAAAAGGGAATAATCATACTCGTCTTCAAGAAGGAGAATAGGAAAGATTTTAAGAACTCTAGGGGAGTCACACTGATGTGTCACTGTGCAAAGGTGTTTGAGAAGATTCTCAAGAATAGAATCAGAAAGAGGGTGGAAGAAACTTTAAGAAAAGAGCAGTATGATTTCAGATCAGGAAGGTCCACAGTAGAACTTATATTCACAGTAAGACAGTTACAAGAGCATCATTATGAGTGGGGTAAAGATCTACTGATGGCCTTCTTGGATACTGAGAAAAAAACATGCTCATGTGTGCAGAAACAAGGTATGAGAAGCCTTCGAGATAAAAAGGTGTTGAGAAGCAGACAATAGAAAGAGTGAGGAAGATGTACCATGGGAGTGTCAGTTGTGTGAAAGTAGGAGGAGAGAGAACTGACTGGTTTGAGAAAAAAAGTGGATTAAGACAAGGAAGTGCTCTGTCACCTTTGCTCTTCACTGGAGTAATGACAAAAGAGGCAAGGGAAAATGAAAGTGATAATGTTTGCAGATGACCTGTTAGTCTGGGGAGAAAAGGAAGAGGATATCCAGGAACAGTTAGATGCATGGGAAGAGGTGATGAAACTATATGGAATGAAATTTCATGCCAAAAAAGAGTGAAATAGTGATTACAACAAGAAAGAAGGAGAGACCTACGAGAGGAATAATGCTTGGAGGAGAACAGCTTAGGAAGGTAGAGAGTTTCAATTACCTGGGAAGTACAGTATCATAGGGGAAAGTGAAAGAAATGATAAGGAAATAATTGAGCGTGGAAGACAAGCAAGAGCATTCCTGAAAAGTGTCAGAAACTTGGTTTGTAGCAAAAGAGTATGCAGCAGAAACGTGGGTAATGAGGTAGAGAGCTGTAACTAGGATACAGGCAAGTGAAATGAAATTTCTGAGAAGCAGGATAGCAGTGACAAGAATGGATAAGATCAGAAACAAGAATTTTAGAGGTATAGTAAAAGAAGAGCCACTACAAAACAGGATAGAGGCATCTAGACTTAGATGGTATGGACAAATGAACAGAATGACAGAGGAAAGGATACTGAAGAGGATGCATGAAATGGAGATAACAGGAAAACGACCGAGAAGAAGACCGAGAGATAGGTGGATGAAAGGAGTGGAAAAGTGTGTACAGAGAAGAGGAGGTGACTGGGCAAGAGGAAGAGGAAGAAGTGGTGGGAAGACAAGAGGAGATGGAGAGGCTTATGTTTCAATCAGACATGGCCAGCAGCTGGAAACTGCAGATGATGATGATGATGATGATGATGATGATGAGGATGAGGAGGAGGAGGATACTCTCATAGGTGCAATACTTATTCATTAACCAGTGTGGTTGATGCACACAAAAATTATGTTACACACATTCTTTGTAAATTATCAATACTACAGTGAAAATATTTCAGAATGAACTGAATATTGAGCACGTATATACCTGGACTGGACTAACGAGTTTATGAGAAGAAAGATTTCCTGCATGATTCCCTGCTGTAATACTTCAGCAGCAGAATTCTGTTTGCCAGCAAATACTGTATAGTGGAAATTAAATACAACATAAAAAGGAGGTATATACTAATATTCTGAAAATATTTAAAAATAGAAATTCAACATTTTTATTTGCCCTTCTGAATGATTTTTGTAAGATTTCCCTGTAAACAGAACCTTTACATACACAGGTTTGTGTCCAGACAAGAAGATCAGTGTGTCGATGAATATCGCTGGCAATATGTGGAACAGCAACACACAGATATTGTGCACCCATCTAGAATTCTTCATGCTGCCACCAGGGTACCAGAGAATGTTGTTGAAAGGAACCTTCTGAGTGAGTCGCCGGCCCAAATCGATGATCTGAGACCATGAAACTCGAACTTCAGAACTCGTTGTTAGATGAACAACTCTGTGTTCCCAGTCTCTGTAAACATAGAATTGTAACTTTACTAACTGCTTTGTGCTATTTTAATTATAACATCCTTTCTTTTAAATATTAAAATGTTATATTATTTGATTAGTTTACAGTGGCATAATAGGGATTAAAACAGAAAATGTCAAATTACAGTGTTAAAGAATCCCCAAGATACTTAATGACAGAAAAGGAGAATAAGATGAATAAAGTTGTCAAATTCAAGTACCTTGGTGAGATACTACAGTCTAACAGTCTTGATAAAAAAAAGAAACTGTGAGAGAGGCAGAAAAATGGAGCTTGCATTCCACCTTACGAAAAACACATACAACGAGAAAGTGATTTCTATTAGGACTAAACTACGACACTATCACTCAGTAATTCAACCAGAGTGCCTGTCTGCTTCAGAATGCTTAGGATTAACAACAAAAATAGACATTGAAGAAATTGAGATGGCGGAAAGATAGATTTTAAGAAAAATTCTCGAACCAAAGCTATACCAATTGCACAGTAACAAGAAGTATATAAAACATGCAGAAGGATTTCAGATACTATACACAAACGAAGGGTTAAATTCTTTGGACATATTTCCAGAATGCCTGACGATATACTCCCAAAGAAAATTTTTAACCATTTCAACAAGCCTAATAGGAAAGGTAGCTCTTATGACAAATGGTTTGTTAACACCAAGAAGGATCTGCAAGAAATGAACATCATGGATCAAGACATCCACAACAGAACCACTTTCAGAAAAAAGATACACACATTTGAGGGGTTCCTAGAGCAAGAAACAGCATTGGGAAGCTCAAAAGAAAGAAGCTGTAAGCAAGAGAATGAAGGAATGTTGGCACCAAAGAAAACTGAAATGATGTTTACGTGGTCTATAGTTGGCCAAAATTGATTATGAATGAATTAGTTATATCATAAAACTGTAGCCTGCACAATAAAAGTTGTTCAAAATATAATTTCCAAACTTTTACATTTCATGTCTCTTTACCATACAATGCGATATCTGTGATTGACATTTTTCAAAAACTTCCAAATATTTTTGATAATATTAGTTCTATTCTAAAAGTATGCACAACAAAAATTATAGAAAATCCAATTTCCAATCTTTTTAAGTCTGAAACTTTTTTACTGCATGAAGTATAATAATGGAGATATTCATGAATTTTTATTACTTTAGTGAAGTCCATCAACGGTGACCATCATTGATGTTGTTATGGTAACGAAATAATTAGCGATAGAGGTCGGTGTTGCTGTGATTTTTATAAGCTACAAAACAATATGGTCATTAGCCCCTATTGATCATGAAGATAATGAAGATGACTATCAAAATGAGAAGGAAAATGTGAAGGAATGATCACTCAAAGAATGAGGAATTGTAAAAGGAGAGAGTTGAAAGGCATGAAACTCGAACATCAGACCTCGTAGTTATGTGAACAACTGTGATTCCAAAGTCTGTAAACAAAGAATTGTAACTTTACTGAGTACTTTGTACTATTTTAATTATAACATTGTTGGCTTGTGAAGAGCCTCAAATGCTCTAATATAGCCCAGCTGGAAGAAAACAAAATGTGATGATAACCAATGTCTCAAACCTCTAATACTCAAACAATATAATATCATTTCATTGACTGACTATTGTTATTAGTTGAGGTGTGCTCTGTCTCTTCTGCTGCCACTCATCTCCACTGCTGTAATTACAAAAATTAACCCATAAATGTCATGCACAGCAGCTAGCTTATGAATAAATATATAGTCGCAAACGAAAACAAAAAACAAAACAAAAAATGAATACATGGTGTTTTATATTCCCTGCATTTAATATTTCATCAGACTTAATTTTAATCAAATGGGGCAAGGAATGGACATACACGTCGAAACCTCATACTTATACCTATAGGTTCAATTAATTGTTGCTGAGAAAAGTACTTCTGTGAAGAATCAATATAATACCATGCAGTCAGGACTGTCTGAAAAGGAAATTGTCAAGCCCAGAAGAAATACATCTGAGTCTTGTGTGTATTATATTGTCAAAAGAGGTAGTTTCCATAGCAGTTGTTTATCTGAAATAAACATTACACTCGTAGACTTTCTATGCTACACAGAAAAGCAGAGAATCATGGACATGTTGTTGGGCTTAGCAGACAAGAGAGTGAGTACAGATTCTTTGGCTGTTCCACACTTAGTCGCCTGTTATGACATGGAGGGTGTACAGATAGGGGCTAATGACCTCACAGTTTTGCAGCTTATAAAAGCAATCACGACAACACCGACTTCCATGGCCAATTATTTCGTTACCATAACATCAGCGATGCTCACCATTGATGGACTTCATAAAAGTAATCTAAATTCATGAATAATCCATTATTATAGTCCATACAGTAAAAATGTTTTGGATTTAAAAAGATTGGAAATTGGATTTTCTATCATTTTTGTTCAGTAAAAATGTTTTAGATTTAAGAAGATTGAAAATTGGATTTTCTATAATTTTTGTTGTGTATACTTTTAGAATAGAACTAATATTATCAAAGATATTTGGAATTTTTGAAAAATGTCATAACTGCACACACCACCCAGAGGGGGAGATAAAGAGTTCTGATAAATCAAAAGAGAAAATGAGTGCATCCATAAAAGAATGGCAAGGATCATGAATTTTTAGAAAGTGAAAGACAATGTAGGCCTCGTAAATATATTATTATTATTATTATTATTATTATTATTATTATTATTATTATTATTATTATTATTATTATTATTATTATTATTAGAGATAGAGGTAGCATGCCTGTCTTTTATTCCAAGGCCCTGGGTTCATTTCCTGGCCAGTTCAAGGATTTTAATTCTAGACTGAGGAATAGAATGGAATTCACTTGATACAAGATTTTCTCAAACTCTTGGTTATTACAAGATATTAAATTCATTCCGTATTGACAGTTTTCATTTTACAATACAATACAATGTATATCCATGTTAGATGGTATAATTCAATGTTTTTGATCATTTTAGAGCTTTTAGTGCTTTCCGACTCAGAGGTCTTAAACCTCGCTACAACTTTACATTTTAACAACTTCATCATGTTGCACATGTTTTTATATATTCTTTTTTCATTGTGTGCTTTTTTTTCATGACATTCTTTTAACTTTAATTATGTAGCTTTTAATATGTTCACTGAAGGTGGCTCTAAAATGAGCCGAAACATGTCTGATTGAATTATTCCATCTAAGATGGATATACATTGTATTGAATAGAACATAATAAATCTTTTTCCTTTTAAAGCAAGCTTTTAGTTACAGCAAGAAAGCACACAGTGAGAAGATGATGCTACTGACCTAGTATACATGGACAAAGACTGATTGTCATGGTTACAATGGTGTGGAGAAATGAATGAGTTCCAGATATACTCCCAGCCCCAAAATCACATCCATGTTAAAATATTTCAGCCTGGTCCAAGTAATATCGAACACAGTGAAATTTTCTGCAGAATGCAGTGTATTTAGTAACCTTTCAAGGTCAAAATACTTCCCATTTGAGTATAGAGTATAGTATAGTATAGAGTATAGAGCTCAACATGGATAATTTAATTACTGATATTATGACGAAGGTTAATTCAGAACTATCATACTTTGGAATGAATTTTAAGTGGATGGCACTCATGAAATGCTCAGTTCATATGGTATATAATAGTTACTTACTTGTTTCCAATAAAATTCCAGATTGCAAGCAGAACCCCACTACAAGCCGCATCCACAGGTATGAAGTCAGCATAGCCTTCCGACTTACAGTACATGGTACGGATAACTCCTTTTCCAGCTCCTATTAACAGGCCAGTGGGGCCATTGATGTTGTCTGTCCATCCTGGTAGTGGTTCCTCCCAAACAGGAATCACTGGAGCATTAAGACAATATAATATAATTATATGCTAGAGTTACAATTCTTGGAGCATGTAGGGCTATTAGTTATATTACATAATATTTTAATGTTATTGTCTCGATTCATTATTAATTTTTTCCTGAAGTCTGAATAATTTATCAATAATAATACCAAAATCACATCCATGCTGTTTAACCCTGGAGAGGGTGCATAAAAGTAACCCCATGAGAAGGCGCGCACGGTGTTTTAGACCGGGTCAGGAAAAATTAGCTCAAATTAAGCAAAATCTATTTTTAATGTTACAATACTAGTAAATAATTTTGAAACAACTTGTGAATAATGCTCAAAGATATTTTAACAATGCAAAAATGGGATATTAAACAATTGACATTTATTCTGCGTCATCTGAGGGGATGGAAGCTAGGGGCCCGCTACGTTAAGAACTATAAACATTTATCTCTGAACCCAGTCGAAAAGACCGTGATGTGCCCTCTCCTGGATTCTACAGCCATTTCAGTCCCAATACAGAAATTCATTAAAATGCTTTCCGTACTGCACCAAACACATGTCACGCCGAGTATTCTCTGCAGATATGTCGCTGAAATACACAGCAACTAATCTTGGTTTTTATGTTCGTCAAGCAATCCTAACATTTGACGAATGTTCCTTTTCTAAAAGTCCTTTGATTTCTCTTTCCTATTTCTATTCATGATGTGTTGGACTTCAGTATATACAAAAACCACTATTTTACATGAAACTGAAACAAAACGGACACATTCTTACTATAATAACTAAAAAGGAAAATAAAACTTAACTCATAAACACGCATATGTCATGGGGCGCACCAGGAGTTTTAGACCAGACCTGTCAAACAATGCACTCAGGCTGAAACTGAGGAGCGTGAGGGGTGAATCGTTCACACACAATGATAGTGGACGAGTGCAATATAAGGATGGAAGCTAGGGGCCCGCTACGTTAAGAACTATAAACATTTATCTCTGAACCCAGTCGAAAAGACCGTGATGTGCCCTCTCCTGGATGCTACAGCCATTTCAGTCCCAATACAGAAATTCATTAAAATGCTTTTATTAACAAAAATGAGTCACTATATTTATCAATTACTGTTAAATGTTTAGTGAACATTTATCATTTTAATCTGTTAATTGCTACATCACCCAAACAATTAGATAAATGAACTAATTTCACATAACATCTTGAATTCCTCCCAATTTAATTATTCTAAAATCATTATGTATGTTCCTTTTATAATGCACTTCAGAATATGTAAAGAAAGTTAAAATGAAAGTCACCGGGTTTCTATTCTCCCTTACTCCCAAAACCTGGAGAAAAATGAAATAATCTCTAATAGCACAAACTGATTCAATACTATCACAACTTTTTTCTAAAGTTTGGAAATAAACAGTACCCTATGTTTAAAATCTATGTGGAGTAATAGAATTTTGAAGAGATTTTTATTATTATTATTTACAAAGCAGTAAATAGTTGGAAATTAGAAAGTTTCTACACTGATGTTCCCTACATCCAAATATTTCTTTCATAGAAATTCTAAATTTTTTTAAAAACTATTAATATGAGGCAAGTATTTCAATGGTTTTCTGGCTAATTCTTTGAATATAAACATATTACTTGATAGTAATTCAAGTTATTAAAAAAATGGAAATACCAGTTTTGAAAAGTAGAAGAATATGGATATTAATTTCATAAGAAATGATCATTAGCAGAGCCAGGATAATGGTGACCTAAAAGTGTTTTAAAAAATGATCAATAAAATAATGGCAAATATCCAGTAATGATATAAATACTTTAAAAAGTGACATAAATTTTAAATGAAATTTTACAATCTATTTACTAATCAACTTGGTACAGTCTATATTTATGTTATAGACATTATAATAAGCTTTTGAACTTTTGTCATGTCAAAAAAACAAGGTGAAATACTTTACATTTTGGAGAGAACCTTGCACTGCATCATCAGAAGAAAATCTTGACTTTTTACGAGGAGGACTTCTCCAATTTGAGGTGGAATATGGATATTTTCCAAGAAGTGGTGAACAAAGTTTCTTTAGTCCCCAGATTGACAAAGTGTTGTGAAGATTCTCAAGCATCCGTATTCATTGTCACTTAAAGCATGGTGTAAGTATAGTGGTGAGGCGATGCGCAGGTACTGTTCCCTCTCTCTCTCATGCTGATGACATCATGCTGGGACCTCAACTCTTGCCTTGTGGCACAGCGCGAATCTTTTGAGACGACTTTTGTCTTAGTTTAACTTGAAGGAATTAATAAAACCATATTTATTATAATATTCTAAATGTATTGTATACACTGATAATGTTGAAGTAATTCAGAATGCACCGTCCTTCTAAATAATATTAACAGTCCGTTTATGAGATATATTATTTTTTTACATTGCTAAATTTTGATATTTTATGATCCAATTTTCTCTGGGATTTGCTTATGCTTATTTTTCTGTTTAAGTCACTCAAACTTATGTATGTTTGGGTTCGAGATAAAGAGTGAATAACCTCATATGGAATATTAATATGAGGCAATTTTTCCATTGGGTTCCTGGTTAATTCTTTGAATTATTGTTGTTTGAGTCATCAGTCCATGGACTTGTTTGATGCAGCTCTCCATGCCACCCTATCCTGTGCTAAACTTTTCATTTCTACGTAACTGCTGCATCCTACATCTGCTCTAATCTGCTTGTCATATTCATACCTTGGTCTACCCCTACCGTTCTTACCACCTACACTTCCTTCAAAAATCAACTGAACGATTCCTGGGTGTCTTAAGGTGTGTCCTATCATTCTATCTCTTCTTCTCATCAAATTAAGCCAAATTGACCTCCTCCCGCCAATTCGATTCAGTATCTCTTCATTTGTGATTCGATCTATCCATCTCACCTTCAGCATTCTTCTGTAACACCACATTTCAAAAGCTTCTATTCTCTTTCTTTCCGAGCTAGTTATTGTCCATGTTTCACTTCCATACAATACCACGCTCTAGATAAAAGTTTTCAGAAACATCTTTCTAATTCCTATATCAATGTTTGAAGTGAGCAAATTTCTTTTCTTAAGAAAGCTCTTCCTTGCTTGTGCTAGTCTGTATTTAATGTCCTCCTTACTTCTGCCATCATTAGTTATTTTACTACCCAAGTAACAATATTCATCTACTTCCTTTAATATTTCCTTTCCTAATCTAATATCTTCTGCATCACCTGCCTTCGTTCGACTGCACTCCATTACTTTTGTTTCGGACTTATTTATTCTCATCTTGTACTCCTTACCCAAGACATCATAAATACCATTCAGCAGGTTCTCAAGATCTTCTGCAGTCTCAGATAAAATAACAATATCATCAGCAAATCTCAAGGCCTTGATTTCCTCTCCTTGGATTGTGATTCCCTTTCCAAATTCCTCTTTCATTTCCTTTACTGCCTGTTCTATGTAAATATTGAAAAGGAGGGGGGACAAATTGCAGCCTTGCCCCACTCTTTTCTGGATTACTGCTTCTTTTTCAAAGCCCTCGAATTTTATGATTGCAGATTGATTTTTATACAGATTGTAGATAATTATTCATTCTCGGTATCTGATCCCAATCACCTTCAGAATCTTAAATAGCTTGGTCCAATCAACATTATCGAATGCCTTTTCTAGATCTACCAACGCCATGTACATGGGCTTGTCCTTTGTAATTCGATTCTCTAAGATCAGACGTAAAGTCAGGATTGCTTCCTTGAAGTTTCTTCTGAAGCTGAATTGATCTTCTCCCAACTCAGCTTCAACTTGTCTTTCCATTCTTCTGTAAATAATATGTGTTAAAATTTTGCAGGCATGAGATAGTAAACTCATGGTGTGGTAGTTTTCACACTTGTCAGCACCGGCTTTCTTGGGAATAGGTATAACAACATTCTGCTGAAAATCAGATGTTACTTCTCCTGTCTCATACATCTTACACACTAAATGGAATAACCTTGTCATGCTGGTTTCTCCTAAGGCAGTCAGTAATTCAGAGAGAATGTCATCAATTCCAGGTGCTTTGTTCCTATTTAGGTCTCTCACAGCTCTGTCAAACTCTGACCTCAAAATTGGGGCTCCCATTTCATCAGTATCAACAGCCTCTTCTTGTTCCAGAGCCATATCATCTAGGTCATTATCATGATACAACTATTGGATATGTTCCTGCCACCTTTCTGCTTTGTCTTGTTTCCATAGAAGTGGCTTTCCATCTGAGCTCTTAATATTCATGTACCTAGATTTCCTTTCTCCAAAGGTTTCCTGATTTTACTGTATGCAGCATCTACCTTTCCTACGACCATACAACCTTTGACATCCTTAGACTTCTCCTTCAGCCATTCTTCCTTAGCTACCTTGCACTTTCTACCCACTTCATTCTTTAATCTCCTGTATTCTTTTCTGCCCTCTTCATTTCTAGCATTCTTGTATTTTCATCTTTCATCAATTAGGTCTAGAATCTCCAGAGTTATCCATTGATTCTTAGTCGATCTCTTCTTCCTTCCTAACATTTTTCAGCAGCCCTACTGACTTCATTTCCTCTATTGTGTTTCCTTCAGCCTTTTCATTTAGTCCTTGTGCAGCATGTTCTTTGAAACAATCCCTCACACTCTTTTCTTTCAACTTGTCTCGATCCCATCTCCTTGCATTCCTTCCTTTCTTCAATTTCTTCAACTTCCGATGGCATTTCATGACCAACAAGTTGTGGTCAGAGTCCACGTCTGCTCCTGGGAAAGTTTTGCAGTCCAACACCTGGTTTCTGAATCTCTGCCTAATCATAATGAAGTCTATTTGATAACTTCCAGTGTCTCCAGGTCTCGTCCAGGTATACAGCCGCCGTTTGTGGTGTTTGAACCAAGTATTGGCAAGGACTAAATTATGTTCAGTGCAGAATTCAACCAGCTGACTTCCTCTTTCATTCCTTTGTCCCAATCTGAATTCTGCTACTGTATTACCTTCTCTTCCTTGGCCTACCACTGCATTCCAGTCTCCAATCACAATTAGATTCTCATCACCTTTTACATATTGTATTAAATCTTCTATCTCTTCATATAGTCTTTTGATTTCCTCATCATCCGCTGAACTAGCAGGCATATAGACCTGCACTATTGTGGTGGGCATTGGTTTGGTGTCTATCTTGACAACAATAATTCTTTCACTATGCTGGTCGTAGTAACTTACCCACTGCCCTGTTTTCTTATTCATTATCAAACCAACTCCTGCATTTCCTCTGTTTGATTTTGTGTTGATAATTCGGTAGTCGCCTAACCAAAAATTCTGTTCTTCCTGCCAATGTATTATACTTCACTTATACCGATTACATCTAACTTTAGTCTATCCATCTCCCTTTTCAGATTCTTTAACCCACCACAACAATTCAAACTTCTAACATTCCTCGCTCTGACTCACAGAATGTCAGTATCCATCTTGTGTGGTCTCCACCCGGAGATCCGAATGGGGGACTAGTTTACCTCCGGAATATTTTACCCGGGAGGAAGCCATCATCAGCACATCATTCATACAGAGAGAGAGCTGCATGTCCTCGGGAGTTAGTTACGGCTGTAGTTTCCCGTTACTTTCAGCCGTGTAGCATTATCAACACAGCTAAGCCATGTTGAGTATTAGTACAAAGCCATATGAGTTAATCATCTAGACTGCCGCCCTTGCAACTTCTGAAAGGCTGCTACCCCCATTTCGATGAACCATTTGTTAGTCTGGTCTCTCAACAGATACCCATTTGATATGGTTGCACCTGCGGCTCGGCTATCTGTTTCATTGGGACACGCAGGCCTCCCCACCGCGACAATGTCACATGGTTCAGAGGGGAGGATTCTTTGAATGTAAACATATTACTTGATAGCGAATTGCCATGAAAATGATGAAATTCAGCATCCACTGTTGTTGCAGCTTCCGTAAGTTCATTAGAGGAATAGAGAAGTTTTCCTCTTGAAATACACTGGAGCCCATCTGGACCATCATTAATGAGTTCAAGTTCTTCAGATAATGTTCCCAAGTGTTTGTACAGTATATGTCCCTGAATCTATGTCCGACATACCCTGTAATGTATTTTAAACCTTTGTTGTTCATTCCAACTTGAAAATCTGCAAGATCAAATTCATCTGGATTTACATTCCACTAACTACTTTACGGTTTTCAGAGGCGCCAAGGTGCCGGAATTTAGTCCCGCAGGAGTTCTTTTATGTGTCAGTAAATCTACCAATGCGAGGCTGACATATTTGAGGTCTTTCAAATACCACCGATCTGAGCCAGGATCAAACCTGCCAAGTTGGGGTCAAAAGGCCAGCGCTTCAGCTCGGCTTGAATTGGTTTAATCGGACTTAATCAATATCCTCCTCTGTATTTCTATTGACAGTAAAAATTGAAGCCAAGTACTTGCTTGAAATATACTGTCTCAATTTATATGTAATCTCCAGAGGAGTTGGGTGATCTTTGGTGAAGAAAATGTTCTCTGAAGTATCTGATTTAGATGAGGTTATGATATAATCGACTTCAAATATTTTAAAAGGGCAACTAGAGACATGTTTCCCTCTATTTTTCTCCATAATCAAGAGTGTAGAATGCAGAAAAAAATTTCACATGTGTCTCATTAGACTTATCAGCCTGTATTCACTACATTGTATAGAATATGAATGAGTGATAAATAGGTCTACATAATTATAATTTTCATAGTCTTTATTTACAATTTCTGGTTCATCAGAGGAAAATAATGTGTTACACTGAATATTGTTCCATTTTCCCAGTCAAGAAAAAAGTGGAATAGTTTTCATTTTGATAAACAATTATCTAATTGTGTAAGAGAATATTTCATATTTGTATACCATTCTGTATTCTAAACAGTAATTCTGGGATCATAGCAAGAGAATGATCCACAACATTTTTGCTCTAAACACCAATGAACCTTCTTACTGGTGCAGTTTAGGAACAACATGTAAATCTCTCCTATTTTTACCACTCCCAATTTTATTTCCAACACTTCCACGTAATATCTGGTTCAAAATATCACACAGGCCATGTTGTATTGTTATTCATTTTGCCTACTGACTTTCATGAATGCCTTTCCTATCATTGTTATCCACATGTTAATTGAAATATTTGCCAGGTTGGCAATATCCTCCTATTGGTGGATATTTAGAAGATGTCCATCCAAACTGAGGAGCTTATTTTCACCTTGAAAGCTACTCACCAACAGATGGACGTAGTATCATTACAGGTAGTTTATCCATTTGTTCTGCAACTAGTCCTTCAGCCAGTGCCTTGCTGAGGGAATAAGTGTTGGGGAGGTTGCCAAGAAGTCTGCAATCACATCACAATCATAAGATATATATTACTCTATTGTTTTAAAGTACAATACAGAAGTTATTCAAATAAAATAGGTAAACTTGTCCCTCAGGCATCTCTTTATGTTCTTACCTGTCTGCTTTTCCTGCAAATAATGAAACAAACTTTTAAAAATTCCTTCTGTGGAAGACCTAACAATTTTTTAGATGTGATGTGTATAATTTCTGTGTTGGCATCATAAACATCAGAGATGAAGACATCTGAAGTGAGTGATAATCAAATACCATCTTCTACATACTTTGAGAAGAACAAATTTTAAAATTTCAAGATTACTGAGATATGTGTGTGTGTGTGTGTGTGTGTGTGTGTGTGTGTGTGTGTGTGTGTGTGTGTGTGCGTGCGTGCGTGCGTGCGTGCGTGCGTGCGTGCGTGTGTGTGTGTGTTTTTTAGAGAGGGTGTACGGGGGGATGTTGGCTACTAGAGAATTGTTTGCATTACACTCAAAATCAAAAATCAAAATCTCTTTATTTGCAAATGAGGTGTCTACCTCGGTGGCAAATGGTACACTAAAATACATTATTGTCAAGCACTAAATATTAAATTAACAAGAGAATAAAATTTTCCTATAATACAATATTATATAATTTATGCTAACAATTTTTTCTATTAAACACACAGCTCATCCTTAATAAATTTACATTGTTTACAAAATTCTACTTATAATATCTCCTGTACTACTTACAAATATAGTCAACTGATATACAGTATGTGGAATTACTTCAAATGATACTGTACAACTGGTATAAGATTAAAATTTACATTGCGTTTATTTACTTTTTCTTTTCTTTACCCATTCTGGAACCTAAGTAGCATAACGACCTGCTGCATCTTAACCAGAGCCCCTTTTACCACCACTTTTCAGAGTTCCTGAAGGGCCTTCACAGCTACCGTAGCGGTCCCAGGGCCCTCAAAGTCCCCACTGTACTTCACCCCTACAGGCAGTCCCCTACTTTGGCTGTCCAAACTCCTTAGACGAGGGGATGGAATTAATTTATTCACACACATTTTTTATTTACATTAACCTGCACTGGTCGAATGCCCTCTAATATTTCATTTATTTTCTCTGTTGCTGTTTATTCTCTTTTTGAATATCTGTACAGATTTTGGAAAAGGATCAAACACTACCCCTGGTAAACTGTTCCACTCCTTCACACCCTTCCCAATAAATGAAAATTTACCCCAATCGCTTCGGCTAAAATTCCTTCTAATTTTATATTTGTGGTCAGTCCTGCCGATATAATTATTTTCCAACTGAAGCCTCTCACGGATATCTCCCCATGGTGCTTCTCCTGTATAGGCTCTATATAATCCTACAAGTCTAGTTTCCTCCCTTCTTTTACTTAAAGTTTCCCACCCTAGTTCCTTTAACATTTCTGATACACTACTCTTTCTCCTGAAATCCCCTGTTACAAATCTTGCTGCTTTCCTCTGCACACTATCTATTTCTTTTATTAGGTATTCTTGGTGAGGATCCCAAACACTGTTTGCATATTCCAATAATGGACAAACCATACTTAAGAAACTTTTCTCTTTGTTGCATCCTTTAAGTAGCCTCATTATGACATGTAACGATCTGTATGCTTTCCCAACAATGTCATCCACATGACCCTTCCAGCACAAATTACTTTCAAATCTTACACCTAAGTATTTGCACTTGCCATCTTTTGGGATAACTACCCCATCCAAAGTACAGTATATTCAAATTCAGTTTTAAAACTCCTGTTTGTAAATGTTGTAACAGTTGATTTGCCTCCATTAACCTTCATGTTATTCTCTTCAACCCATTGTTGGATACTCTCAAGGTCCCTTTGTAATTCTGAACAATCCTCAATGGTATTTATTTCCCTATAAACAATTATGTCATCTGCATACAATCTTATTTTTGATGTTATATTGTTCCCTAAATCATTTACATATATTAAGAAAAGTAACGGACCGATTATACTACCCTGTGCAATTCGCTTCCAAACTTTCTCTTCCTGCGATACGTTAATTCCTACTTTGACTTTCTGAACCCTTGAATTTAGAAATGTTTTTACCTAACGTGTAACCCTTACGTCCAATCCTATTCCCTCCAATTTCTTTAATAATATTCCATGTTCCACTCTATCAAAGGCTTTGGAAAGATCTATGGCTATGCAATCTAACTAGCCTCCTGAATCCAATTGATCTGATATGTCCTGCTGAAATCCCACCAGTTGTACCTCACAAGAAAATTTCTTTCTAAATCCATACTGGCTCCTCATGAACCAATTTTTATCATCACATACCCCTCTGATGTACTTTGATATTAAACTCTCCAGTATTTTACAAACTATACTGGTCAGGCTGATGGGTCTGTAGTTCTCTGGTTTCCTTTTGTCACCTTTTCCTTTATAAATTGGTATTATTATAGATTCCTTCCATTCCTTTGGTATTACACTATTATTTATGACATAGTCAAAGAGAAATTTTAAATAAGGCACTATGTACCACCCCAATGTCTTTAATACCTCCCCAGTAATTTGATCACTTCCCAACACAAATAGGTTCATGTTTTCTGTCCTACCTGAAGTTCATCAGCAAAAAATTAAATAATAGCTACTTGGGATGGTATGAATAGGAATCACTGTATTGCAACTTTGTACATTATTCCCAGTTTAAATATATATTGATCACAAATTCCTAGGATCTGGCCATTTATATTTTCCAAATGAGAGAGATTTTAGTAGTAGCCTACCACTCAAACCTCAAAGCATAATATAAAATTGTTCATGATAGAATATTATCTGAACTTAGTTAAGGAATAAAGATGGAATAAGCCCTTTTGAGACAGAACAATGGGAAATCCTTGATAATTCACCTTCTCAAAAGGGCAAGCAATCTGTAAATATATTAACTTTGTTACCTTCACCACGGGAATTAAGTCCTGCTTACATAGCTCCCCAGAAAGTAAACAAATAGTTGGTCTACAGGGAGGATAGAAATGTATATGATCATACAGGATGGAAGGCTTACATGAAAATATTTTCATTTTTTCAGATATACTGAAGGTACCGATACTGTGATAGTATGTTGTAAAATACAATACTTTTACACAAGGTAATACATTAAGTAAGAACACACACTTGCTTCCGTATGCTGTGAATCACTCCAGTCACAAGGGCAAGCGACCTGTTGTGACAAACACAACACACCTGGATGAACGTCAGAATAGTAGAATGAATCACAACAAGCACACGAACTGGTTACATAACTTGTGTTTACAAACATACGCTGTGTGACATAGACACAGACATCAGTACCATGTTTGACGGTCACTCACGTGCAGTGAATATGTAGCTTATGTGTTTACAAACACTTGCTATGTGTACAACATAAAGCAAAATGGTAAATATTGACTTTTATCCTTCTGGTCAATAACATGACATGGACAGCTGTAGTATACTTTAGCAAATACCCTTCCTATACACCCCTTCTATTTTCAGTACAACTTCCCCTTACACTCTGCATATAAAACATATCATAGGTAATGAATGCTGGAAATTCTCTCCATTAGTCTGCAGATATGTGATGAAATAATCTCATAAGAGAAGAAGCAGGGGCAGGTTTTGGGTGGAGGCATTGGAGGCCAACCCTCCTTTACTTGTATTTCAGAAGCATTCATATTTTCCTGTGAACCAACTGAGGACTTAATTTATTTCCTATCAGAAGTTCATGGCCAAATTTCATACCCTCCCACGTAGCTAATAATACAATAATATTTTCATATGTACAATGTATGACATATGACAATAAATTGTATGAGAATGCTTATTTGATGGAATTTGACATAGTATGTAGGCTGGTACGCAGGCTGGTTGACGGTGCAAAGCTACTAAAAGGGAGAGCAATTGATGGTGTAGACGGCTGACCAATTCATTTTTACAATTCGTTTTACGTCATACCAACACAGATAGGTCTTATGGAGACAATAGGGTAGGGAAGGCCTAGGAATGGGAAGGAAGTGGCCGTGGCCTTAAGTAAGGTGCAGCCCCAGCATTCGCCTGCTGTGAAAATCGGAAACCACGGAAAACCATCTTCAGGTCTGCCGACAGTGGGATTCGAACCCACTATCTCCCGGATGCCCCTAACCGCACAGCCAACTCGCCTGGTGCCTGGCCACTTGAAATGATGCATGTGTTGTCTGTGTTGCCATGGTAACCAGTGAACCTCCTATGCTAGCAGTCAATTTCAGCAGGGGCCACTCTCATTTTTGCCTCACAGGCCACATGATGGACGTGTGCTGAGAGCTGCTTGTATGGCTCTTTTGAAGTGGAAGTTTGTGTGGTAAATACTGGCTTTAGTTTTAGCTGTTAGTATACACTTAAACTCTAATTTGGTACAAATAATATGTAAATGCATTTAATTTTATTATCCTGTCTTCCTCATCATGTGAACCCATGCGCTGTCACTGGGAAGAAGAAATTACTCTGAATGTAATACAACTATCAGTGCAGCTTGGGGTGGAACATTCTCTTTGACTGTTAATCACTGGGCAGCAACTGTCAGTTTCCTTATTAATTTCAGGGGTGCTAAGTCCCAGTATCCAACAGTATACAACAATAATTGCCAGGGGCGATTTCTCCGAGCATGCTACGCTTGCTGCGCAAGCGCAATATTTTTCTAAAGCAGGCGAGTTAAAAAAATTACAATATGTACCGTATCTGTAATAGATCTGCATTATACAAATTGCATGTTGCATATATCTTGGCGAGTCCAGCGAGGCTTGCTCGTGTCTTAAGAGCTTTAGCGGAGCTGTCGACACAGCGAGAAATGTATGCGCGCGCAGGTTTCTTCTCTCCAAGGCCGGTTGCAAGCAGTCACGTTTGTAATGTGTAGTTGGAAGCTACAGATCTAGTGTGTTGTGTCAGTGAGTAGTGTACTGAAAGTTCCTGATCATCTATTCTGAATGATTTGACGTGCTGCAATGGGTTCCGAACCGTGCATTTTTGACAGCTTATTATCAAATCCATTTTCTCGGAGGACTACCCAAGAGAAAACAGACATTATTAAGAATGGCAGGCCCTGTCCGGCGCTGCCAGATTTAAAGAGACAGCACAGGGGAAAAAATAGAGAATATGTAGGTACGTTCGTTCTCTGTATCTCAATATAATAATACACACTGGTTGACAGGGTCCAAGAAACTGAATAGACTGTTTTGCTGGTCATGTTTACTATTTTCTGCTGATAACGGTGTATGGTGTAAAAGTGGCTTTGACAATTTGAACACCTTGACACTGTTCATTACAAGACATGAGAAATCTGCAAACCATATGAAGTGTTTCTTGCAGTTAAATAGCTTTGGGCGTACAAGGATCGACCACCAGCTGGATGAACAGAAACGCATCAGTGACCAACTTCATAATGAAAAGATAAAGAAAAATCGCGACATACTTAAACGACTGATCGATGCAGTGTGTTTTTTAGCAAAACAGGAACTACCATTTCGCGGACATGACGAGTCTGCAACTTCCGTAAACAGAGGGAATTACATCGAACTTCTACAAATTATAAGTGAATATGATCCTCTTCTGGCAGCTCATCTGAAAGACTCCACCATTTTTAGAGGGACGTCGTCTGCAGTGCAAAATAATTTAATAGCAGAAATAAGTTCAGTAATTGTGAGAAGAATAAAGGAGGAGCTTAAACAAGCAACTTTTGTGGCAAGAATGTTGGACGAAACGTCCGTTCGCCCGATATTATTAATAAATCACAACTCTCTACTTTACTCTGTTTTGTAGATGAAAGTGGTGAAATTCAAGAGAGGTTTCTTGGTTTTGCTGACGTTAGTAAAGATCGCACTGCTGGAGCCATCTTAAATCATGTTCATACTATTTTAAAAGAGTTCAGTTGTGAGGAAAAGATTGTGGCTCAAACATATGACGGTGCTGCTGTCTTAGCCGGTCATGTGAATGGGCTTAATAAACTACATCAAGACCAGTATCCATATGCGACATTTGTGCATTGTTATAGCCACCTATTGAATTTAACACTACAGCAGTCTGCTTCAAAAATCAAAGAATGTACAATTTTCTTCCAAACAATGTTACGACTTGCTGCTTTTTTTTCAAAGTCTACGAAGAGAACAGCTGCTCTTCGAGATTTTGTTCAGAATAAGTTGCCACCGGAAGCACCAACGAGATGGAATTTTGCTTCACGTCTTATTAATACTGTGAAGGAATATTATGATACGCTGGTAAAATTCTTTCAATATGTAGAGGATACTTCAGACGACCGGGATGAAGACACTACATTGAAAGCACAAGGATTTTTGTTCTTCTTACTTAAGTTCAACACTAGATTTCTGCTGGCAGTGTTCTCCAAGATTTTTTCATTCTCCGATACTGTGTTCAATATTTTACAAACAAAAAGTCTGAATATTCAGTACTGTGGCAAGAAGGTTGAGGAGCTCCTTTTAAATATCCAGTCTATGAGAGATGAAGATTTTGATAGTTTGTGAGGACATGTTGATACTGAAATTGATGTTTATGGAGGACAGCCGTGCTCTAAAAATCAAAGAATTAGTGATGAACCAGAAAAATCTAAATACAAACGTCTATTCAATGAAATTATTGACAATGTACTTGTCCAAATAGGAGAGCGTTTTAAATGCATAAAGAAATTTGTGTTCCTCTCGCTGTTGGATTGTGATTTGTTTGAGAAGCACAGAAATAGGTTTCCAGACAGTGATGTTACTGCCCTAGAAAAGACCTATGGGTCATTTTCCGATATTGTTCGCTTGAAAACCGAATTAAGTCTGATGTATTCATCTTCTGATTTTAAAGAGAAAAGTGTTTCAGACTTAATGCAGTTTATGCATACTAATAAATTGTACATGGCTATGCCAGAAATTTTCAAGCTCATCAAACTTGTAGCAACAATTCCTGCTACTACGTCCTCTGCGGAACGTTCTTTTTCAACATGGAGACGCATTAATATATATTGCAGATCGACTGAAGGTTAGGAGAGGCCATCATCATTAGCTATCTTGTCGATTGAAAAAGGATTGCTTGCAAAAATTAGATTACAGTCCTCTTTCTATGATGAAGTTATTGATGGTTTTGTAAAGAGAAGCCGCAGAGTCGAGTTTGTTTTCAAGTAGGAAGATCTAATAAATAGTTGCAATTTTTCTGTGTACGTAGTTTGACGTTTACTTGTTTAAATTATATAATCACTGGCTTGTCATGATTTGTTAATAATTATAAAATGTGTCTGTTATTCTTTTGGCCATTCTTGAAGGTGTGACGTAACCAGTTTGAATGTAACCGATGATTAAAATGTTCATGTGATTTAGCGATTATTGGTTTATAAATGTTATTCATTCAGAACTATGCAAGTCCCACCCCACCAACTTTCACGAATGGAAGAGCAAGCCTGACTTTCATGACCAGCATTCGCCCCTGATAATTGCTATGCTCAACAGATGGGGAAACAAAATCATGAAACAGACAGAGCTAAAAATACTTTTCTTTTCAAGTAAAAAAATTGTCATTCATATTAAAATATGTTAGGGTATTACATTTTTGATGAATAAAAGAATGTCCTATAAGACTAAAATGACCCCATTATTATTGTAAATATGAGACATACGTTTTGGTCATGGCTTCCAGGACCTCCTCAGATGTTGTTTCCACTAGTTTAATGATGGTGTGTGGATCAGCTGGAGGTGGATACACTTTCTCATAGAGCACCTTCTCTGACAGGTGACAGTAGGCAGTAGAAATATAGAAGAAACCCTGTAAAGATAATTATTTATTAAAGATTAGTGACAGCTGTCATACTTTTACTTATAGGCCTATCACATTTCAAAAAATTGTGACATCACTGGGCTTATTTCACTTAGAAGACTGAAATTAAGCTTCATCTCTTGGTGGCATGTATATATTCATATAAAAACGTATGTTAAAACAACATGAATTTGCAAACATCAGTGTGTCTTTTCATAACAAAAGAAATTTCAAGTTGCTTAAAAGATCATCTGTTTTCTTCAGTGAGAAACCCAAAGATACAAGGAAATATTCTTCAGATGCCTTTTATTTCCAGCAGAAAATTATTACAGAAATATCGTCACCAGAAAATCAACAAGTCCGTTCAGTGTAAATGTTAGGGTAGCGAAAAATAATCTAAATGGTTTATGTACTATCTTATAATAGAATTCTATACAAGCAGCATTATTTACTAAAACTGCATGTTTTGTAATTTACTTTAAAATGCAGAATCTGAATGATATTGCAGTGTTTTTAATCATTCTCCAAGCAGAAAACTGTTTTAACACTATTTTCATGTTTGTTACCTTAGAGGCTCTCTTCTCATTTTCTCATAACAAAATCAAATATTTCATCACAGATCAGAGTCCGCTAAGAGGATTCATAACACAATATAAAATTTTCATTATGTACATTTAGTAGTTACAAGTAATTGTCATTAATTTGAACACTTTAATGTCGGTGGGATAGTGTCTCAGTTTAAATATAACACCAATTATGTGAATTAGAGATTAAGTCATACTGAAACTAATTATACTATTACATTTGAATAGACATCAGTACCTTTCTACTGTAACCTATTTAATATATATACCGGTACTCTTAAACTATACTCATTTACTCATTATATATATTTTAATAAAGAACTTCAGACAAACGTGTCTTTATGCTTCAGTTTCTTAACAATAAATATACTATTTACAGAAGAGCTCAAAATTAGATTCACTCCCACAGTAGGCCTATCATACGAGACAACTTGATAAAAGCTGATTTCAGTTATCTTATCTGTACGACACAAACACCAATGAGGGTAGAGAGACTTGCACTTAACAATTTTAGAGAATTTCAATTTAATTCTCGTAATCATAGCCAAACTTATTTCACTCCATACAAATTTTTGAAATCTAATTAATTTAAAGTTAATTACAAGTAGAACAAGAAGTCCCTCTAGCTGTAACTAACTGCCATTAAGATTTAAATTAATCAATTACTACGAGATAATCTAAATAACAAGAGAAAAATAATGATACATTTTCATACAAAAAAAGGATTAAAACATATCTTTTAACTCTCTAGTGTGATAAAGAAGTGGGCTAGTAAGGCCATTCTCATTTAATGAAGAAACGATGAGGTTAGTTATGAAGAGAACTAAGCACGAGCTTAATTAATTCCGATATGCAGCAGCAATAATAATAATACATTGTGACTGATCAGTGTAACAATCGAACTGAGAGAGTTTGGAAATTGCCATTCATAGTGAAGAGCTTTAGTTTGATGAAAGTGGAGGGAAGGTAAGATAGAGAATACAACGGCTATTAGAAACGCATTACCCATATTCTGAACTTACCTCCAACTTTTTCATCTGTGCCGCTAGTTCCAGCATAAGGTGAGTCCCACGGGTGTTCAGCAGGATGATCTTCTTGAGCGGCTCATCGAAGCGGATGGTGGCCGCAGCATGGACGACAATATCCACCCGCTCGCAGAGCAGTTTGCGATCTGCTTCGCTGAGACCCAGGTCGGGGGCAGACACATCGCCCGCAATCCCGACCACCTTCTTGAGGATGGCGAGACCCCGTTGTGCCTTCAGCTTGTCGTACAGCTGTAATCAAAGAGAACACACTTCAAGAACTTTGTTAGCGGTCATGAAAGTCGTTTACCATCTTTGGCTCTCAAAAATGTAAAACAGTCGAAGTTGGAAGAGAAGAAGAATATTTTTCTGCCTGTTTAGATCGCGCTGACAGAAGTAGATTTTCGGCGACGCTGGTCAGGGAAAGAGCTAGGAGACGGGATGTAGCGGTAGAGAAGGGGATAGTCTAAAGATAAACATTGATTCCTCGATCATTTTTCTGAGAACATATGGTTGTCGAAACATATAGGTAACGATCCAGAACTACATCTGAAGTTAATTTGCTTCTTCTCAAAATTCTAATTTTATGTATTGAATTTCATTCTTCTCCTGTAATATTTCCTTTAACTTTACAAAACTTTTATGCTATAAATGTTCGTCTTGTATTAGAAAGTGTATGGATATTTTTATCGCAAGATTTTTACATGATTTTTACTAAGGAAAATAATATCCTACTTTTTGGTTCAAAACATGTTCATTCTTCTAAATACAATATATCTCTGAATATAAACTGTATACATAAAAAGCAATGCTCAATGCTTTTGAACATGAATTATCTACTAAATTTGAGATGTTCAAAATAACTCATTTTAATGAACTGTGCGTTCGAAGCGCTCGCAAGGTGGCTGGCTATGTCCCACCAGTCACTTTTTGTTTATTTTCATGTGTTACTCTCTACTTTAGCCCCCAAAATGATGGTTAGTTGGATTGGTGGACTGTTAAATAACCTCAAATGCACATTTTGGATTTTAAAAAACGTTAATCCTTGAATCAAAGGACAGTTTAAAATTAACTCAATTCTTCCAGGCTTTATACAGTAGTGTCTAAAATTGTATCGCATTTTAAGTCACTATTTAAAACACTGAACAGTTTAAAATGAACTCGTATATAAGTATATCTTAATGAAGATAAAGAGGAAAAGAAAGTAGGCAGCTTAGCTGGAAAACACAAAACTAGAAAGGAACTTTTAGAGAAAAATGAAAAATTCGATGCTGGATGCCTACGGGATCTTTTCGAAGGTGCTGGCTAGGAGACTCAAGCTCTTTGCAGAGAATTAGGTGGAAGACTCACGGTGGGTTCCGGCGCAACAGATCACATACTAACCCTAGGGCTCATCCTTGAAAAGCGTTACGAGTACAACTTCAATATCCACCAGCTCTACGTTGACTACTAGGAGGCTTACGGCAGTGTGGACAGGTCAAGGTTGCGACAGGTGTTGGAAGAGATGCAGGTGCCGACGAAGATCACCAGCCTTGTCCTGATGACTGTGAGAAGTACCAGAGCCAAAATGAAAAAGGTCCAGGGCCAGCTCTACAGGGAGTTCGAAGTGTTGAGTGTGTTGAGACAAGGCGACTCATTGTCTGGAGTATATTTAGCGCCGAATACCACTGAACCCAGGGAGTAACAATTGCATCGCGGACGATGTTGTCCTATTCGGGAGAAGTGCGAACTACCTGCCGCACATGAGCGAGGGATCATAACATTTGGGCTTACAGATCAACAAGGACAAAACAAAGTACACGGTGAACACTCGAGACAAAACAAGATCTCACGGCGTGAGAGGCCTGGAATTTCCAGGTAACACCTACGAGAGAGTGGCGCATTTTAAGTACCTGGGAGCCCTCATGACTGAGGACAACAAGGTCAGCGAGGAGACAAAGCCTAGGGTGACAGGTAAGAACGGGTGTTACTTCGCCTTCCAGAAGTTACTGAAGATTGCAAACGCTGTCCAGAACATTGAAATTCACCGTGTACTGGGATTATAATCCGTCCATTTGTGTTGTATGCATGCGAGACGTGGACCCTAAACGAGCGCGAAAAGAACTTTCTACAGGTGTGAGAGAGAAAAGTCTTGAGGAAGATCTTTGGCGCGGTTCGCGATCAAGGAGAGTGGCGCATCAGGACCAGCGAAGAAGTCTATGTCCTGTATGGTGACCTCGAGATAGTCGCAGAGGCTAAAAAGAGGAGACTTCGGTCGGTATCTCGGGCACATCGTTAGGATGGACCAGGACCGGGCAATGAAGATGATCCTTGACCAACATCCTAGCGGCCAACAAGATGGCTGGACAACACCTCGAAAGATTTGGAGTTGTTAGGGATCCATGGCTGGAGAAGAAGAGCTCTGGACCGAAAGGAGTGGGCGAGTGCCATTGCAGAAGCCAGGGTCCTTCATGGGCTGTAGCACCAGGAGAGTGAGATCCTGGAATAGTCCGTTATCTATAGAAACTATGTGCAATTACAGAGTACTATCACTTCCTGATGCTCTAGCCTTCCTCACTGAAGATGAAAGTTCCTCTTTCTCAAAAAGTGCGGCTATTTACCGCCCTCGCGAGTGGACGAAGGTTAAAACACAGTATCTCCAATTCGTTTTGGGAATTTCTATTATTTGGAAGACACTCCTTGAAAATTTCATGAACATTTATCTCCGGACTGTCCCCTATATTACAGTACAATCCCATGGGAAACCATTCACGATGCCGTTCGAACACTCTGTCTTCCGCATCGAAGCTTGATGCAACCCCTTCTCTGTTGGTCCAAGAAAAGCCGGACCGAAAATCTGACTTATCAGCAGGGGCTGCAAATCATAATCGACAATTCATTGTAATTAGTGCGTATGCGACGTGTGTCTGTTCGTCTTAAGGGCAAAAGTGTCTATAGTGGTGGGTATATCTGTAATTTGTTACTGCTCGATTTGGGAAGAAGGCAGTCGAGGTTTATATGTTAAGTACCATCCCAGTATTCAGCTATAGTTTAAATGAAAATTCATGGAAATCCAATTCTATTGTGGCCAATTGTGGTATTTTGACTCCATTTCTTCCCCAGCCTCATTTCCAAAGCTAAGTTCACGCCATCCTAGGTCCTTAAACCTGTCTTAAATTCAAGGATAAACAGGGGATCAAACCCTGTCCAATCGTGCGGAAACCTACTGTATTGACCCCCAGACTACAGACAGTTATTAACTTACTGCAGTAAGAAGTAATAAAACAAAAGTGCGGCCAGTACCCAGTATTCGGGAGATAGTGGGTTCGAACCCCACTGTCGTCAGCCCAGAAGATGGTTTACTGTGGTTTCCCATTTTCACACCAAGAAAATGCTGAGGCTGTACCTTAATTAAGGCCACGGCCACCTCCTTTCCACTCCTATCTCTTTCCTGCCCCATCGTCGCCATAAGACCTATCTGTGTCGGTGTGACGTAAAACAACTTGTAGTTGTGAAAACAAAAAGAGACCCTTCTGCATTACCGGCGAGTTGTTCGGACAACACAAATTGTGAAAATCGATGGAGTTTGGCCATGTGATTAGGGGTGCGTAGCTGTGAGCTTGCATTCGGGAGATGGTGGGTTCGAATTCCTCCGTTGGTCCTGAAAATGGTTTTTTGTGGTATCCCATTTTCACACCAGAAAAATACGGGGGCTGTACCTTAATTAAGACCACGGCCGCTATCTTCCCAATTCTAGCATTTTTCCATTCTTGCGTCGTCGAAATATTTCTATGTGCCAGTGCGACATTAAATGCCAGTAAAAAAATTAAAAATATAAAAAATGTGAAAAGTCCAATTCGGGCAGATGTCTTCAAAGACAGCCAAATCAATATCAAAAGAGTCGAATGTTGATCTTCTGACCTATGTGCAGTAGTTGGTTCTAGCGCAGACGACAATCACGTTTCAGGACTTGCAGCTTAGACTGAATTAAAACCGATATTTTTAACAGACCCACTCTGCATTATAGAAACATACGTAATTTTTGAAAGTGCTAGTCCAATCTATCCCTCGGGTCGGAATTGTGAACAAGAAACCAATAAATATTTCTGCATAATTTTACACCTCTTCCTAATTTATTTGACAGAGAGTGTAATTGAATTTGTAATGTGCGAGCTTACAGGATAATAATTCAGGATTCGTCTAGTGACTGAGAGACGTAAATCCAATCTGCGGATATGTACAAAAATTGCTGAGCGTAGCATCGACTATGATGGTGCGATTTGGTAATGAGGACAGAACCGTAAAACTGACGCATAAATCACCTAGGTGGCGATTATTATTGTGCCGGCAGGTACACCTCAATCCCGCTCATTCAAAAGAAGCGCTTTAATGAACTCCTCTATCGACCAAAAGGTGAAATTGCTACTACAGGAAGTTGGGACATTAATCAGAAGATGTCACCATTGAAGTATTGAGTAATTGTGTTATTGTGAAGTTGCCTAAACTGACAGAATTTATTCGCCTTGTGTTTGTTTACTTCAAGAAGTTTGAACTTTTCTCCATAGATGGTAGTACAAAAACTAAGGTCACATACTCTGGTGCGAGGAAGAACTATTTGTTATTGAAGGAAATTTTGTGTTTATAGGTTTCCTCAAGTAAATCATCTTTCACTTATTTTTTATATATTTCAAGGTTTGCAACACTTCCCTCTCATTCCGCAGTTTTTTAATGTGACCAATCACTAATTTTCTGTACTTATTTTTCAGCCTATCACAGGCTTCTTCTTGGTTTTTGGGTGTGAAATTTTGAATGTGCCAATAAAATTGAGAGGGTGTGCCCGGATTAGTCCAGAATCCTCTCGAACCTTCCCTTCGGGTATATAAGCTGAGGCTTTTCTGGCTACCTTATCTATTGATCGTCGCCTTTCTGAGTGTGTGTGTGTTAAGACAGGAGGCGGGGCGCCTCATTCTTTGGCGGGCAGAACAACAGCCAGGTAATGGCCACCTAAATTCTATCTTTCTTGCTGTCTCCACAAATTTATCCGAGGGGAAGGTCCGAAATTCCAACTATGTAACCAACCTTTTCTAAAATGTAAAATTTCCTTCGGCTAATGTAAAAAATTTCATAAATCTTTAACTGTAATTCGGGAATAGAGAGTGCGTTACCCTCTCGAGCTCCCCTTCAACTTGGTTTGAAATGACTATGACCTTGTAACTGTTTTTTCTTCTTTTTCGTAATGTATTAAATTATCCTTTATTCGTGTCACCTCAGTAGCTTGGGATTAGCCCCTGTATCACTGGGCCAAGAGCCCGTTGGGATTTTATTCTTCATTTAGGAGTGCAAGTTTACGCCTCCATTCATTTTGTGTTCTGGCCATTAATTTATCCTGTTATCCTTTTTCCACGAAGGCCCAGTAGGTTGGGTACTTTTATCAACTGTAAATTGCACCCAGAGAGGCCAGAGATATTAAAATTTTGTGTAATGTTGCCGTGAGTAGGCTGTTAGAAACTGAGAGCATGTAAACTCTTTTCTAAGTTTTTGTTATAGTGAGGGGTGCCTCTGGAAGTCTAAATATTGTAACTTTTGCAGCAAGTGCTCTTAAATTTGGGAGATTTCTATACCTCTTTTGTAATTGTAAATGTGTAAATTGAGGGCTCGAAGCCCAAAATTGTTAAATTCTCTATTCTGGGGTGTCCCACCCTTGTAACTGAATTGGCATTGTACCTGTGATTTCATTGTTATTTCACCTAGTGAAAATTTGTTAAGTTTGTTTTTTGAAAGAAATATAACCTTTGTTTAAAGTTTTAATTCAAATGTTGATATCGTAGTTAGACCCATTCAAACCCAGCACCTTCCTTCACCTCTCTGCGATCCACAAAAACTCGGTAACAATTATTATTATTATTATTATTATTATTATCATCATCATCATCATCATCATCTGTTTACCCTCCAGGTTCGGTTTTTCCCTCGGACTTAGCGAGGGATCCCACCTCTACCGCCTCAAGGGCAGTGTCCTGGAGCTTCAGACTCTTGGTCGGGGGATACAACTGGGGAGTATGACCAGTACCTCGCCCAGGCGGCCTCACCTGCTATGCTGAACAGGGGCCTTGTGAAGGGATGGGAAGAGTGGAAGGGATAGGCAAGGAAGAGGGAAGGAAGCGGCCGTGGCCTTAAGTTAGGTACCATCCCGGCATTCGCCTGGAGGAGAAGTGGGAAACCACGGAAAACCACTTCCAGGATGGCTGAGGTGGGAATCGAACCCACCTCTACTCAGTTGACCTCCCGAGGCTGAGTGGACCCCGTTCCAGCCCTCGTACCACTTTTCAAATTTCGTGGCAGAGCCGGGAATCGAACCCGGGCCTCCGGGGGTGGCAGCTAATCACGCTAACCACTACACCACAGAGGCGGACAATTGGCATTGTACCTGTGATTTCATTGTTATTTCACCTAGTGAAAATTTGTTAAGTTTGTTTTTTGAAAGAAATATAACCTTTGTTTAAAGTTTTAATTCAAATGTTGATATCGTAGTTAGACCCATTCAAACCCAGCACCTTCCTTCACCTCTCTGCGATCCACAAAAACTCGGTAACAATTATTATTATTATTATTATTATTATTATTATTATTATTATTATTATTATTATTATTATAAGGTTATAACAGTGATCTCATTCCAAGGATAGTGCATAACAGCCTAAAAATTCTCAATCTGTATCCTTTCAGCTACATAGAACTGACATCTCGTCCGAAAGTTTTTGGAGATGAAACACCCCACCCACTACATGTATGCAAATATTATGTGACTATATACAACACCTCTTCTTTATATCTGTCACCGAAGAGGTACTAATACTAATTGTAATATTGTGAATTATTATTATTATTATTATTATTATTATTATTATTATTAATAATAATAATATTATTATTATTATTATTAGCTCGTCTCTAACTCTAAAATCAATTATTAGCTATATATTATTTTGTTTGTAAATATTTTGGACAGCATTGCCATAGCATTTGAAGCAATTTTCTTTGAGAACTCTGTTGAACAGTTACGTAAGTATTTTTGCCTGAGAAAACGCATCGTTATGCTTGGTCGACCTGCCGCCCCACTGGTATAGAATGTTCTTATTGTCTTTTGTTCTGGAAGACTTTTATGCAGATTTCTAGGCATTACGTCATCGAGGAAGAACACATTCCATGCGTCTGGCGTTGCTGTTGCTGGCCGGAGCATTTTATCGCACTGAGAAAGATTTTGCAAAGACCGGATTCTTGACATTATGTGCTTTAACTCAAACAACGTTTTCGAAATAGCTGGACTGCTACACCAATCTAGGATCCGAGATTCAAACCCTGTCGCAGACAGTGGCTATCCTAAGTTTTATTCCCCAATCACTATCCCCACACATGCATGTTCTCATGCCAGGAAATGAGAATGAAAATCCACAGCCTGTTTCCAGTCACTCGACTGGGTCAGGTATAGAACGAATGAAGCCCCCATCTAGCGGCGAGGATAGGATATGTGCCGGCTGCCGAAGCCTGTCGCACTCCTTTGGGGCAATGATTAATGAATGATAGATGCTATGAAATGGTAATGTAGAGTGTTGCTGGAATGAAATATGACAGGGAAAACCGGAGTACCCGGAGAAAAACCTGTCCCGCCTCCGCTTTATCCAGCACAAATCTCACATCGAGTGACCGGGATTTGAACCAGGGTATCCAGCGGTGAGAGCCAGGAAATGCGGAATAATAATATAGCATCGATCGAGTACGCTTCGTGCGTCTAGTTGTAAGCTTACGTTCGGGAAATAGTTGACTTGAATCCTATCATCGGTAGCCCGGAATATGTTTTCTCCATTTTCACACCAGACGAATGCTGGGATTGTTCCTTAATTAAGGTCACGGCCGCTTTTTTTCAGCCTAAGTCCTTTCCTATCCCATCGCCACCGAAAACTTATCTGAATTAATGCAGCATTAACCACTAAGGATATCAAATAAATAAATAAATAAATAAATAAATAAATAAATAAATAAATAAATAAATAAATAAAATAAAATAAGAGTTTTGTCTGTACATTGCTCAGAATTTGAAAAGAATGGTATTTCTATATCGGTTATGTCCACCGTAACTTTTTAGTTTTCCGTAATTTCTGTCTGTCTGTCTGTCTGTCTGTCTGTCTGTCTGTCTGTCTGTCTGTCTGTCTGTCTGTCTGTCTGTCTGTCTGTCTGTCTGTCTGTCTGTCTGTGCGTGTATGTATGTATGTATGTATGTATGTATGTATGTATGTATGTATGTATGTATGTATGTATGTATGTATGTATGTATGTATGTATGTATGTACACGCATCACGAGAAAACGGCTGAAGAGAATTTAATGAAAATCGGTATGTAATGTCGGGGGATGAGCCACTACAATCTAGGCTATAAATCATTTTATTCACGCTGAGAAAAGTGGTAGCTTAGGGGAAGGCCTAAAATTTAATTCTCAAATATTTATATTATTAGCGATCCTGTCGATAAATACTACGTAACTAAGGTTATATAGAATTAAATTTCCGGTCATTTATGTCTTATACATTTTTACCGTACCGGCAATGATAACACAGATATTCATGAATTTGTATTTTTTCTGCTAAGTCCATATCAACACCGAGCCACGAGAAAATGGGTAAACAGAATTTAATGAAAATCGGTATGTAGAGTCCGGGAATAAGAAAATACAGTCCAAGTTATAAACAATTTTATTCACCCTGGATGAAATTGTAGTTTAGGGGAAGGCGCCTAAAATTTATTTTTTTAAATCCCTATGTTATTGGTCCTATCGAAAAGTATTACATAACATAAGTTATAGAGAATACAATTTCCGATCATTTATGTTTTATTCAGCTTTACCGAACCGAGTATGATAAGAGTCATATTTCATAGTAGGAAGAAAACTAAATGTGAAGGCCTGCAATATCAAAAGCGCCTAACATCGAGCAACAATAACATTACATTGACCGTTGTTTGTTGTGATGTTCTTTGTCTCTTATGCTGCCACTCAACTCCGAAGATTGGATTACTGCTGCGTACCGAGTATAGCAGCCTGACTGAATATTTTCCGGAAATGGCTGGGGAGTTAGAAAACTTTCTCTGGTGATTACATTTTCTGATACTGCTGGTACGTAGCACACTGGTTCGTCATATTATTTCAGCTATTCGATCCCTACTCTGACGCACTGTTTTGAATCAGCAGTGTGCACATTTAGGCCTAAGGCAGAGGCTCACTTAGTAGTAATAGTAGCAGTATGACCTGTTTGAGAATTACAATTTACGCCTATTCCAAATTATAGCACCACAATTCACAAAATAACTCAAAATTCAACCCTGAAAAGAGCCGTTTCTTAAGAAAAGCTTCTTCCTCTTCATTTTTATTATATTCTACATTCATTTTATTCCAAATTAGCAGTGAAGAGGGGATTTCTGCTCTGGCTTGGAGGAATAATTTGCCTCCAAGTCAGATAGATTTTTCCACCGTCAGTGTAGTGAATTGAGATTTTACGATTCATCGAGTACTCCTAGGAAATAGATTAGTAAAAAGGCATATTTTTTGCACTGGGACTCTCCACTGTTTGACTCCCCCCGCCGAAAAAAGGCGAAGAGTGTTCACGGATCACGGCTGTCTGCAGCTTGGTCATTCCAGCTCTGGAACTTTGAACTGTTAGATCGACAACCATAACATTAAATTAACTATTGTTTGTTGTGATGTTCTTTGTCACTTATGCGGCCACTGAACTCCGACAGATTGCATTACTGCTGCGTACCAAGTATAGCAGCCTGACTGAGCTATGCAATTCAATACAATCTTGCTCACTACGTGTACACTACCTAACCTAGACTTTTGTATACAAAGTAGAATTCCGTAGCGAAGCACGGGTACATCGGCTAGTAAATAAATAAATAAATAAATAAATAAATAATAAAAAATAAAAAGAAGAAAACTTGGATATCTCCAAAATCCAATGTTAGGCAAATTTCAAATTGACCACGTTGCAGTTACAACCAGAAACAGACAGGGGATTATGAATGTCAAGGTACGTAAAAGTCTGAATATTAAAACAGATCATTTCATGTCGGAAATTAAAGTAAAATTTCTAGCAAATAGACATCAAAACAGAGATAAGAAAAGCCAAGGATCGACACAGTAATTTTTAAACAAAAAATATTATATGAAGAAAATTTGTCAAAGTTGGAGATGGACAATTGGGAAGAAATCAGAGAATCGTCAACAAAAGCTGCCGAAAACTTGGGCCAAAGAAGAAAGGAAAAGGAAACACAGATGGTGGAACAAGATATGTGACGATCCACTTGAAGAGGGGCTAAAGACATGGAAGAGATGGTACTCCAACCAAACGACAGAACATTGGGCTGTTCCAATTTTTACAATCACTACTGATCTGCATTTTGGACAGTCGCCGAGGTGACAGATTCCCTATCTGTTGTTTTCCTAGCCTTTTCTTAGGCAACAAAGAAAAACCACTGCCAAGATCATCAGAAGAGAAAAGCGACGTTATGATAAAAACCGGTTAGAAAATACAGAAGACAACTTCAAGAAAGGTAACACTAGAGAATTCTACAGAACTTTTAAGGAAGAACTACAACAATACCAACCTCCAAGTTTCTGTTTGAAAAGAGAGGGCAGTACATTAGCATTGAACAACAAGGAGAATTGCCACCTTTTGGCCAATTATTTCGAAACCATTTTAAACTGCGAGGCACCACTGGAAAGGCTGAATTTCGAGAAGCCAACACAGATGAATCCACATTCAAAACCACCGAGTCTCATGGACATAAAGAAAATCATCAATGAACTCAAAAACAATTGCCAGGGGAAGATGGGATAGTAGCTGAATGTGGAAAATTGAAGGAAATAGGGCAACGAAAAACTTACATCGTTTAATCTGTGATATCTGGGAAAGTGAAAAAAATCCCTAGGGATTGCAAATGCGCCCTTATACACCCACTCCATAAGAAAGGAGGCCGCACCGACCCGAACAACTATCGAGGAATTTCGTTGTTACCCATTTCTTACAAAGTATTGTCCAAGGCGGTACTAAACATAATAGAAGAACAGGTAGATAATCAAACTGGTGAATATCAAGGGGGTTTAGAAAGGGAAGATTCTGTGTGGAACAGATCTTTAGTCTGAAAAGTATTCTGAGAATTAAAGCTATCCGAGGGAAATATACGATGGTTGTGTTTGTAGAGTTCAAAAAAAGCTCATGACTCCATCGACCGGCAGACACTCTTCGATGTTTTGGAGGAATTTGGAATTGATGTTAAAACAAGGGAAATTATAAATCAAACACTGACGAAAACAATCTCCAAAGTTAAATTTCATGAAGAACACAAAAAAAAGAAAAAAAAAACAAAAAAAACGCTGAACATATTAGAGCAGGAAAGATTCTAGAACCAACCATAAAAGGGTTATGATATAATACAAATATTGGCTAAATTGTCAGCGTACTGGCCTTCGGTTCAGAGAGTCCCGGGTTCGATTCCCGGCCTGGACGGGGATTTTAACCTTCATTGGTTAATTCCAATGGCTCTGAGGCTGGGGGTTTGTGCTGTCCCCAACATCCCTGCAACTCACACATCACACTATCCTCCACCACAATAACACACAGTTACCTACCCATGGCAGATGCCGCCCACCCATATCGGAGGGTCTGCCTTACAAGGGCTGCTCCCGGCTAGAAATAGCCACACGAAATTATTGTTATTATCGGCTGCTAACTTCAGGTTATTATTTCGTGTCAGAGCTTTGATACTATACAAACAGTACAAAATTACATTACATAAAGTACATGCTTTAGCACACCAAGGTACATTTATAATAGGTTAAGTCACACTGAGGTAATCCAATAATCAGCGATAGAAATTTCCTCTTCGGTCGCTTGAACGAGGTCTTGAAGTGTACATTGGACAGGGCATAGTTGACAGTTATATAAGGGGCGATCAAAAAGTTTCCGTTCGGCTTCCGTACAGTCCTGAATCGGGGTGCCAATCAGGAAAAATCGGTGTGAGCATTGAGGCAGTCATCCTACCGACGCGACGCACCAGGTTGAAGATCCCCGTGTGTTAAAATACCGTGTCCTGCTGCGTGAAGAAGTCCGTAAGCGCCTGCTGCATATCCTCGTCCAACAGGAAGCGTCGACCCTTCAAGGCCTGTTTGTGGGGACCGAAGACGTAATAATTGCACAATAGGACTCATCCACCGCCCGCTTGTTGTTGTCCGTAATGGATGAGGCTGATCTCCCATATCGACCGGCGTCTTGTGTCGAAACGCGACCCGCACGGAACTTAGTGCACCATTCCACAACAAAGGTTTTCGTCAGACATGCTGTCCCGTACACAGTCTTCATTCTCCGACGGACGTCCACCGGTGTTCGTCCTTCGGCAGCCAAGAATAGAGTAACAGCACGTTGGTGCTTTCTGGACACATTTGGTAATAACGTTGCCATAGTTCACGTGGCCACATATAACGCACGCACCTCGGCACGACTCGACTACCTCACTAATACCTTTGCTCTTTTTTTTTCGGGGTGGCCCCCGAAGCCCGCTCCCCCCGCGTGGCAATCGACTCAATCTATATTGCCTCCGACATGCTATTAATTTCTAAGAAGAACAGAGATAGCAGGAAAGAGTGGGAAGTGATACAAGGAGTACCAAGTTAGACTCGCTACCACGGCCAGAATTTGTGTTAGGTATGTGGTGTTAAGGCGTGGTATTAAGGGTCAGGAGAAGAGCATATAGGCGGAAAGAGAAAGAGCCTACATGTAAAACCTGACAAATTGTGATGGAACATGCAAGGATGTGGTTTCTGGATAGGTCCAGGTGTTTGTGTTAGTAGAGAAAAGGTATCATGCACCAGCCATGATCCATATTCTCGCCATTCCAGTCGTCAAGGGATCAGTCCTTCTGGGCACTGCCGTGACTAGCCCTTTGTCCACATGTCCGTGCTTATGTACCAGCATCGGAGTCGCGCAACGGTACATGTCCGCTGTAGCAAAGCCCTCAAACGGAAAATGTTTTGATCACGCCTTATACATGTGTGGGGTAGTTTGTTTTCCCCACAATCGCAAAATTCTGTCTGATCTCCTAAAAACCCCACTTCTGGAGGTTGTCCCTAGATTGCCCAGCACCACTCCTCGAACGATTACGTGACCTCCAAGTAGCCCAGCTGAGCTGATGTCCAGGCGTTGTATGCTGCTTCGTCACAGGTCTCGACGTTTTGTTGTTGGTGGTTCGTTTATACTGGTAGAAACGATTTTTCTTGATTTTCATCTTTTAGGAGGAGATCGAGGTCGATATAGAGGATGACTTCTGTTGACCTCTCATATCTTGCCGCCAATTTCCTCCGAATATCAGGGGGAGCATTACCAGCCATAAAACATAGCCTGCGCGGTTGCTAGGTAATACGGTCTAGCCATCGATCAATACTTCACATCACAGCCTGCACGGTTGCTAGGTAGCATAGCATCACACATTTTGTATCCCTAATTTCGTGGCGCAAATTTTCAGATGACCCTCAGTTTTAAGACATATTTAAGTCAACTTTAAAAATCCACACCTATTGTTAGTGGTGCTGCAAATCATGAATGGTACAGGATCGAATGTAAAATCTCAATGTTTGATCATATTTGTAATAAAATTTTTAAAATGGGAGCTTTACTACTACTACTACTACTACTACTACTACTACTACTGCTGCTGCTGTTCGGCTACGTGGTTAACTGGTTGGCGGTGGACTGCCCCTGTGCTTCCATAGCATCAATTGTTTTGTTTGCGGCTCATGGTAATGGAGCCATGTCTCATCACCAGTCACAAGCCTAGCCATGAAGTCGGCTGGATCTTGATCATGGCGTTGCAAAAGTTCTCTGCACACGTCCACACGCTTCTGCTTTTCGTCTGCAGTCAAGAGTCTAGGCACCCATGGATGACACCTTCCCCAACTGTAAGTGGCCGTGCACGATCCGCTGCAAGGTCTTTCCGCTAATTCCCGTGGCTGCCTCCATTTCCGTAAATGTGATGCATTTCTTTCCTTGGATGGCCTGTTCGACCCGGGCAATGTTGGCTGGTATTGACACTGTCACATTCCTTCGAGAACTGGTTCCCTCGTCCACCGATGTGCGGCCTATTTTCCAACCTTCCACCCAGTTGTAAACTGTTTTCCGTGACGGCACATGTTCTTCACAGACTGCTACCAAGCGCCTTCTTTCCATAGGAAACAAAGTCAGTTGCTTCCCATGTTGTCTGCTCCTACGCCGACAGTGTTGTTATGAAATGGCTATGACGAGTGCATTCGTTGGCCCCTGTGCGTGTGCTTCTGCCAAACGGTGGAACAAAAGCACTAGTTACACGTCACCACCTTCAAAAGTGAAATATGAACCACACCCGGACGTACAAAAATTGAAGAGTAAAACAATATAGTACGCCCCTCGTATATCAATATGTCGGTTGTTAACACAAACAACATCCACCCACTGCTCCCAGCACGGAAATTGCTGATTATATCAGAGTGTCATCGGGTACTGTACAAGAAATGTGTGTGTGCTTCCTGGACTTGAAGCTATGATTTATGACGGGAAAACAGATAACGGGAAGGGGACTTTTACCGGGTAAGTTGGCCGTGAGGTTAGAGGCGCGCGGCAGTGAACTTGCATCCGGAAGATAGTGGGTTCGAATCCCACTGTCGGCAGCCCTGAAGACTGAAGATGGTTTTCTGTGCTTTCCCATTTTCACACCAGGCAAATGCTGGGGATGTACCTTAATTAAGGCCACGGTCACTTCCTTCCAACTCCTAGGCCTTTCCTACCCCATCGTCGCCATAGACCTATCTGTGTCGGTGCGGCGTAAAGCCACTAGCAAAAAAAAAAAGAAGGGGAATCTATTGAATAGTGAATAAGAAAGCTATAAATTGTTATTCAATACGTAAGAACGCATTTCGCTGAACAACTTTATTTATGGAGTTACAATTATTTCATGGATGGTTGACGGTGGGATTGTAACCCAGCCCCCTCACAAGCACATGCTTGTCATCGTAGTCTAGATTTAGCAGCTTACCGTCCGGCTGAAATGAGCTGAATTCCGGACTCTGTATAAATTCAAGACTGGTTTATCGTATTGGAATTTGATGCCTTCATGTTCAGCAAATTCCTGCTCTCTGTCAGTGTGGATTTACTAATTTTTTTTAATCATTAGTAACTATAGTATATTAACTATTTTAGTGAATATACATATCAGTTGCCATGTGAAAAACATGTTATGTCAATGTAAACAGAATGTGGGGAAATGAAGAAAACCATATTCCAAGGGTTTTTTTTTTTTTTTTACAATTGGCTTTACGTCGCACCAACATAGATAGGTCTTACGGCGACGATGGGATAGAAAAGGGATGGGAGTGGGAAGGAAGCGGCCGTGGCTTGAATTAAGATACAGCCCCAGCATTTTCCTGGTGTGAAAATGGGAAAGCACTGAAAATCGACTTCTGGGCTGACTACAGTGGGGTTCGAACCCACTAACTCCCGAATGCAAGCTCACAGCTGCGCGTCCCTAACCGCGCGGTCAACTCGCTCGGTCATATTCCAAGTAATACACAGTAGACGTAAATGTGATTCCATCTTGTACAATGTTCGTTAAACTCTTTTCGTCAATTACGTGGGAGTGTACACAAATCTAGCAAACAGGGGAATATATCAAATACTGGGAATACTTTGATAATAACACATTTTGCAGCTGTACGAGAGACATAATACAGTTTGTATCTGCTTAAAAATTGAGCCTGGAAACTACGGCTTAATCAAACGCGTTGGCGTGAAGCTGTAACAGGATACTAACGTAATAAATGAAATACTAAATAAGGAACAAGTACTAACATTACATTTTGTTATGTTACTACAGACTGTTTAATTTGCTTTAGCACAATAATTAATATAAACAAATACAAGAACAGCCATGCATTCATTGATTCATTCATGAATCTCATGAATCCCTCTCCCCAGTTGGTGGTTATCTATAACAGGGAGAGAGGACTTGGAATCCAGTATACGCATGCATGCTCTCAGCCATCCATCAACTCATTTATTTAGGCAGTCAGTATTTCATTCATCCACGATTGAATGTTCGCGTTATTCAATCAATTCACAATCAAGCATTCATCCTCTACTGGATGCTCTCTCCCCAGCTGGTGGCTATCCGTGACCGGGTGAGAAAAATGTTATTTATTCATTCATTAATGCACAACTACAATCAACCATGAAATAATCCATTTACCAATTCATGCAGTCATCCACTCATTCAATTCAGTCATAATGTATGTTGTAACGGTAGAACAACTCTATAAGACTTGTGATACAAAAGTAAGCACTAAATAAGCCAAGGAAGAGGGAGATACATGTTGTCCTAGACTAAGTAACATTGTTAACGTCTAGGACGAAATAAATTATATTTAGTGTAGTAATAATCAAATAATAGTGAGAGGAGAATGTAATGCATGTATCGAATTGCAATAATCGAATGATCTCTTCCCAGTTTCTGTCCGACTCGATGGCTAAATGGTTAGCGTGCCGGCCTTTGGTCCAGAGGGTCCCGGGTTCGATTCCCGGCCGGGTCGGGGATTTTAATCTTAATTGGTTAATTGCAATGGCTCGGAAGCTGGGTGTGTGTATCCAGCATTAGAAATCATCCTAGGTAAGGCCCTCATCTTCACAGACATGCAGGTTCCCTAACAGGCCGTCTACGAGAAAAAGACCCGCACCAGGCCTCACCGGAGGCCATACGCCATTATTATTATTATTATTAATTATTATTATTATTTTTTTTTTGCTAGGGGCTTTACGTCGCACCGACACAGATAGGTCTTATGGCGACGATGGGATCGGAAAGGCCTAGGAGTTGGAAGGAAGCGGCCGTGGCCTTAATTAAGGTACAGCCCCAGCATTTGCCTGGTGTGAAAATGGAAAACCACGGAAAACCATCTTCAGGGCTGCCGATAGTGGGATTCGAACCTACTATCTCCCGGATGCAAGCTCACAGCCACGCACCTTTACGCGCACGGCCAACTCGCCCGGTTTTATTATTATTATTATTATTATTATTATTATTATTATTATTATTATTATTATTATTATTATTATTATTATTATTATTATTCCCAGGTTCAGGCGATTGGGAACTAGGGGATGGGAGTATTCTATTCTATTCTACAAGAACAGCATTGTTTTGTATGAGCTGTTGTATGTTGCCGAATGAAAATACAATGTCTTAATTGCATCCTAAGGATACCTTACGACGGACGAAACACTCCATGCATCTGTACTTAACATTGAAAATCATTTCTACCACGGGTAGAAGACATTCAGCAACGTTATTTATAGTCTTGTCGATAGACGAGGTATAATGGACCCACATGGCGCAAAGAAGCAAAGTTTATTTTCAAGCAGACATAACACGCATTGCAAACGGGCTGCTCACATACTAACATTAGGTAAGGTAAGGGTTATTCTGCCCGAAGGCAGGTCCGAACCTCCGCAGAGGTGTTCCTGAGCCGGAGTTTACGTGCGGTAGGGTGGCCAGTTCCTTTCCGCTCCTCCATTCTCTTACCCCCCACCAACAGCGCGTGGCAACCCATCCAACTCCTGACCACGCCCAATGTTGCTTAACTTCGGCGATCTCACGGGATCCGGTGTTTCAACACGGCTACGGCCGTTGGCACTAATATTAGGGAAGTAATTATTTTCTCAGTGAAAACGAAACAAATTTTATGCTTCATCAATATCCCCTACCTTTTCCATTATTTGATACCATCACTTTACAATGTTTTAAAAATCCGTTCACGACCGAAAATGTCATTCACATGATATTTGTTGGCGGGGAAATTAATAACTGATTTTCCATGGAGCGCATTGAAAGCGCACAAACAGTTGTATTTTTAAATAAAAAACGCATCCAAACAACGATGCACATCCCAGCCTTTGCACGGACCACGGAAATCATTAAAAGCGTACTAAATTTTCCTTCCCACTTTTACAGATGAAATAATTATAGTTATAAATTCTGTACGTCGACTTGTTAAACTGATCTTATTTAGAAAATTCAACTGGCTAATTTTTTTCTGTCGTACTCCTCCTGACATTTAGGAATATTTATGTAAAATCTGCCGGCCCCGTGGTATAGGGGTAGCGTGGCTGCCTCTTACCCGGAGGTCCCGGGTTCGATTCCCGGCCAGGTCAGGCACTTTTACCTGGACGTGAGGGCTGGTTCGAGGTCCACTCAGCCTACGTGATTAGAATTGAGGAACTATCTGACGGTGAGATAGCGGCCCCGGTCTAGAAAGCCAAGAATAACGGCCGAGAGGATTCGTCGTGATGACCACATGCCACCTCGTAATCTGCAGGCCTTTGGGCTGAGCAGCGGTCGCTTGGTAGGCCAAGGCCCTTCAGGGGCTTTAGTTCCATGGGGTTTGGTTTGGTTTTTATGTGAAGTATTTTCCTGTCTTCTTTTGAACAACTTCCTAAGTTAAGACACCATGAAATCTCTGTATGTAAACATATATGTATGATTGGAGTACACGATGCACTCATCGTCTTTATCAGTTACCGTTCCCACCAACGAAATCCTTCCTGACCAGCTGACATGTATACGTTGCAGACGCAGGCGCTGTTGTGCGCTTCTCATTGGTAGGTTTAGGTGCGTTTTCATTACTGCATAAAGTTGACCTACGTGAACTTAGCATAGCGTCCACCTTCAGAGCTCAAGTTGGAAGATTCAATCCTAGCTCGTCCGGTGGTATTTGGACGTGCTGAAATATGTTTGCTTCGTCTCGCTAGATTTAACAGCACGTAATGAAACTCCTACGGGTCAACATTCCGGCACCTTGGTGTCCCCCAAAACCGTAAAAGTAGTTAGTAGGATATAAATCCAATAACATTATTATTCTCTCAGAACACTTTGAATATATTCCCCTGATTCCCAAAGAAATAAAGATGCAGGAGATTATGTTTTCTTTAATGAATCATATTCTTCTTCTCAGCCTTTTCCACGCTTTTCTATCATCATCATCATCATCATCATCTGTTTATCCTCCAGGTTCGGTTTTTCCCTCGGACTCAGCGAGGGATCCCACCTCTACCGCCTCAAGGGCAGTGTCCTGGAGCTTCAGACTCTTGGTCGGGGGATACAACTGGGGAGAATGACCAGTACCTCGCCCAAGCGGCCTCACCTGCTATGCTGAACAGGGGCCTTGTGGAGGGATGGGAAGACTGGTAGGGATAGACAAGGAAGAGGGAAGGAAGCGGCCGTGGCCGTAAGTGAGGTACCATGCCGGCATTCGCCTGGAGGAGAAGTGGGAAACCACGGAAAACCACTTCCAGGATGGCTGAGGTAGGAATCGAACCCACCTCTACTCAGTTGACCTCCCGAGGCTGAGTGGACCCCGTTTCAGCCCTCGTACCACTTTTCAAATTTCGTGGCAGAGCCGGGAATCGAACCCGGGCCTCCTGGGGTGGCAGCTAATCACGCTAACCACTACACCACAGAGGCAGACTTCTATTATTATTATTATTATTATTATTATTATTATTATTATTATTATTATTATTATTATTATTATTATTAACAAATGCATCGCAATTGGGATATATCCCGGTGGCAATGGTCACTTACAGTAGTGTGATGGTAAAGTTAAAACATAATTACCCAACAACAATAACAAAATACTATAACAAAAGTACAACAAACAATTCTATGGAAAGAAAATATTACAAGAAATACAGTACTACAAGTTTAACATTCTACCGGGCGAGTTGGCCGTGCGGGTAGAGGCGCGCGGCTGTAGAGCTTGCATCCGGGAGATAGTAGGTTCGAATCCCACTATCGGCAGCCCTGAAAATGGTTTTCCGTGGTTTCCCATTTTCACACCAGGCAAATTCTGGGGCCGTACCTTAATTAAGGCCACGGCCGCTTCCTTCCAACTCCTAGGCCTTTCCTATCCCATCGTCGCCATAAGACCTATCTGCGTCGGTGCGACGTAAAGCTCCTAGCAAAAGAAAAGTTTAACATTCTAAATCCAGCATCATCATACACAATTTCACACACAACTTAAGTATTTTCAGAGCTTAACACTGCGGCTTACAATACTATAGGTTAAACTTACTACTAGCTTAACATTACAAGTGATAATAAAGTAAAGTTGTCCGCTTCTGTGGTATAGTGGTTTGTGTGATTAGCTACCACCCCCGGAGGCCCGGGTTCGATTCCCCACTCTGCCACGAAATTTGAAAAGTGGTACGAGGGCTAGAATGGGGTCCACTCAGCCTCGGGAAGTCAAATGAGTAGAGGTGGGTTCGATTCCTACTTCAGCCAACCTGGAAGTGGTTTTCCGTGGTTTCCCACTTCTCCAGGCAAATGCCGGAATGGTACCTAACTTAAGACCACGGTCGCTTCCTTCCCTCTTCCTTGCACATCCCTTCCAATTTTCCGATCCACCCACAAGGCCCCTGTTCAGCATAGCAGGTGAGGCTCCCTGGGCGAGGTACTGGTCATTCCTCCCAGTTGTATCCCCCGACCCAATGTCTCACGCTCCAGGACACTGCCCTTGAAGCGGTAGAGGAGGGATCCCTCGCTGAATCCGAGGGGAAAACCAACCCTGAAGGGTAATCAGATAAAGAAGGAAAGAAAGAAAGAAAGAAAGAAAGAAAGAAATAATAAAAACAGAATTACCCAACAACAACAACAACAAAAACAAAAAGAGCGCAACAAGCAATTCCATGGAAGGAAAATATTCCTATCACCATCGTCGCCATAAGACCTGTCTATGTCGGTGTGAAATAAAAAGTGTTTTAAGTTAATTATGTTCGATCTGGCAGGGAATCAAACTCGGGGCTCTCTGAACCGAAAGTCAACACGCAGACCATTCAGCTAAGGAGACTGGCATTTTCTTAAATGAATGTGGACCGAGCTCGATAGCTGCAGTCGCTTAACTGAGGCCAGTATCCAGTATTCGGGGGATAGTGGGTTCGAGCCCCACTGTCGGCAGCCCTGAAGATGGTTTTCCGTGGCTTCCCATTTTCACACCAGGCTGTACCTTAATTAAGGCCACGGACGCTTCCTTCCCACTCCTAGCCCTTTCCTATCCCATCGTTGCCATAAGACCTATCTGTGTCGGTGCGACGTAAAGCAGCTAGAAAAAAAAAGAATAAATGTGTGGTAATTTTAAACTTCTGTAATAAATGTTGGTGACCTAATTTTCATTTTTCTGATGAAGAAACGTCAATACTAAAGATGTGAAGAAAATATCAAGCTTGACATAGGGTTTCAGACAACTTTCTTTAGACGAGACTGGGAATTCCTGATTTCTAGGTCACTGGTAGAGTCTTGGCATAGTTTTTGTCGGGGAGGGGCGAACGGATCTTGCACAATATCTTATGACTAGCAGTTATTAGCCGGAAGCAGGGGCCTGTGATCCAACAGTCTGTTGTGTAACCTGTTCATTTCAACGAGAAAAAGAAAAAAAGGAAAGCCGGTTTGTCGAGCCTAGAAAGCGAGAGCAGTGCTTCACCATCACTTTCACTAGGGGTCTGCCCTACCTGCGAGGGCATCTGCGTATTGCTACAGCGTGTACGTATTACCTCAAGGTCATGGCAACATGCGCTCGTACACAATTATTATTATTATTATTATTATTATTATTATTATTATTATTATTATTATTATTATTATTATTATATACATTCGTTTAGCCCCTTAAGGAGCACGTGGAACCATTAAATAGCACTGGTATTCTTAATCTTCTTGTTCTTCTTATCTTCCGAAAACTTCCTCATCCTTTCACTATGGGGCTGCCGTCTTTCTTGTGTCCATGAGTTTTTAAGTTTCAACCTTTTCTCAGACGGATTCTTGGGTGCAAATTTATGGGTGTTGATCTTTTGTCTGCATGTATTCCTTGTGGTTGCCACTGGATCAACGTCAACTTCTGCGAGGTCCTTTTGTGCATACACTAGCCAGCGAACTTTGGTTTGTCGGTTTCCGTTGATAATAAGAAATATTTTCTTAGTCAGTCGTGAGTCATCCATTCGTGCTAAATGTCCATAAAATTGCACGCCGTGCGTGCGACTGAAGTGAATCGCTCAGTTAATGCATAGAGTTCTTCCGAGCTTTTTCGCATCCATATACCCTCTTGAAACTTGGGCCCGAATATCTTCCTCAGTATCTTTCATTCAATTTTCTCAATGTCCTTGATGTTAATGGTGAGTGAAGATGTCTCAGTTGTGTAGAGTGCCTCAGGGAGGACAACAGTGTGGTAGTGTCGGAGTTTGGCTTTTGTGGATATTGATTTCTTATTGTAGAAGTTCTAGGTGATTAGGTATGCTTTACGTAGATTTTCTGTGCGCATTTTATTATTATTATTATTATTATTATTATTATTATTGTATTTCCTGGTCTTTATCCTTTTTATTTGGGCAGATACTCCGTGTAGATGAAGTCCAATTTTACGACCGGATGCCTCTCCTGACGCTAAATCTATATGGAGGAGATCCATCTAATTAGGATGCTTAATTTCGGACGGGCTTAACACCACTGACTGTTACGAAAATGCTATAAAATTTGTTTGAAACAATTGATTTCTTACATTGAATATCTAGGTTGAAATTAAATTATATATCGTCCTTGTGCCTAGAAAAACCGCTATGTGTTAATATTTCAGCTTAGAACTCTCACCAGAAAGGTTCTGTCTTCTAAGGTTCAGTACTGCATGAACAAGATCAACGGATTTTTGTTCTGTGATAAATGTTTTGCGGGTCAGTTTTTCTCCCCTCACCATTGCCACATCGCCACGATATAATGTTTACTGCAAAATGAGTTTGCATAATTTGGACCGATAACCTGTAACTTGAATCGAGAAACAGTGTGGTTTGGACTTATACATTAAAACAAGTTTTGTGAATTATAAACGTTTTATATTGACAATGTTTTATTTGTATATGTATGGTCTGCATGTCACTTCTCACGTGTAGCACATTGCCAGAAATATTCATGATTGATTTCTGTCCGAATACACAATCGCAAATACTTATTTCGCAATTAATCTCCGTGTACACATAGCCTAGATGCATAAAGACCTAGTTCTGTCTACCATAAACCAAACCAAGCCCCATGGCCCTGCAGCCCTGCTGGGCGTGGCCTGCAAAGCGACCGTTGCTCAGTTCGGAGACCTGCAGACTACGAGAAGATGCGTGGTTAGCGCGACGAATCCTTGCGGGCGTTATTCTCGGCCTTCAAGACTACGACCCCACCAAAACCTATGGAAAGTATAGCTCCTAATTCTGAACAATATTCCTTCATACTAAAAAATGCCTTCATTAGTACCAAACGAAAAGAAAAGTGGCATTATACACAAATATACACTGATGAGCTATTAAATTTGAGACTTGGTGAAATGGCGCTGTGGTCGGCCCAAGGAATGTGGCACGTGACTGTGATGTCGTCAAACCTCTTACTGACCGTGTGACAGCAAGACGGGCAAGACACGAGATCTCAACGCTTTTAATCGCAGCCAGATGTGTGGGACATTCGTGTAGACACTGGACACCGTGACAAGAGAACGTTGATTCTGGCAGAACTAACGCCCTGGCCATAAGTACCGGGCACCAACAAAGTGTGAGCAGTCATTTCATCTCCTCGTAATGGGGTACAGAAACCACAGTACAAGGCACAAAAACTGACATGAAGAAAAGAACACCGCTATTGGACTCACGAAGCATGGAAAATGGACAGATGAGTCGTGGTATCAGTCGGTACATGCCAATGGCAGAGTACGACTAGGTAGGCAAGCATCCCTCTTGCCAGCAGAGTACAGTTCATGCCGGTGGTATTTGTATCCTTGTACGGGGGCTGTTCACTTGGGATGTAATGGGACATCGGCGAACAACACAGAAACTTGCTGTTAGAACATGTCCACTCATTTACTCGCACCCAGCGTCCTGCTAGGGGACATGTACCTACAAGCAAGATACTGTAGTGACCAGTCGCTCCCGAACTGTGGCTGATTGATTCGATGAGTGAGCACTCCACGGCCATGAAGATGCTTTTCTGCTCCCCATGGATAGAGTCCTGCGTGGATAAACAAAATAGTATCCGCATCCTCTCCGCACTTCCTTCATCGGCACTCACATCCGCATCCGCGAATGGTTATCTGCGAATATTTCAACTATTTAACTATATTACACCTAAGCAGTGGCGGCGCGTTCTGTATGTTCAGTGGTTCAGTGAACCCCCTAGAAATTTGCTCCGTATATCAGCGCGCGTAGCGGTGTTTTTGACATCAACACTCGGTTGCTCTCAGGAACCAGCGAATAGGTTCAATTTCAGGACTGAAGGCGCGCAGCCTCGAGACGTAGGAGGGTGCGCAAGGCGAGGGGTTATGAGAAGCAGGGAAAACATAGCCCAGGAATCGCTGGCAACTGGACCAGCGATAGACACGAGTTACATCGAGCAGTTCCGAAATTAGCCGAAGCATTGTTGGAGCGCGCTGTTAAAATTTGCCGCATGTGGTAGGTTTTGAAGGGATTTTAATTTGGCGATTTTGCCATTCTGATGTAATTAACCGCAATGAGTCAGAATATTTTGCTAACTACGGATTGTATAGCATCAATAGCCGAACGCAGACTAAGATTATATAATTAAATGAAACTTTTCATTAGTAATACGTGTTTTATGAGAAGTAAACAACAAAATATGTCAACACATAAATAACAGTAGTCTGCCTAACACGTACTTGAATGAGTTATTCCTACGTCAGCAACGTCTTCTAAATGAGGGGAAATTGGATCAGCTTAAAGTAATTGCACCTCATATTCTCTAGCTTTCATTCTTCATTGTTTTGGTAACTTCTTTGAGCTGTAGCCGTGTCTCTGCAAAGCAAAGTCGCGTTTCTAATCAAGCAATGTCACTATTTTACATCTATGTAAACATCAAGTAACAATAATAAACTGAACTCGTTCTTTTCCACAGCAGTGAACCACCAGACGTTTTATCCACGCGCCGCCACCGCATCTAAGGTATTGAAACGGATTGATCTGTTAACATAATGCAATAGACCTGATACCTGGCACCAGCCATCACACAGTGGCAGGTTTATGAGGAATTTCTTCTCGCGACAACTACCGACATATTGATTGGTTCTCTTTCAGAATCTTAGTTCCTTCCTTATACTAATTGCGGGCAGGAGCCAGTTAGGCTTAGGTCAGACTTACGGCTTTTCAAGGCTCTTTGTATAGATCGCCATTCTCCCGTTCAAGGGTCGTCTCACCACAAGCAAAAATAACTGCAGGAAATGTATGAAAGACTCTCTTGTTGAGATGTTTAGAGTAGACCTGAGACATATGGAAATTGTCCGGCTCCATTGCTAAATGGTTAGCGTGCTGGCCTTTGCTCACAGGGGTCCAGGGTTCGATTCCCGGCAGGGTCGTGAATTTTAACTATCATTGATTAACTTCGCTGGCACGGAGGCTGGGTGTATGTGTCGTCTTCAACATCATTGCATCCTCATCACGACGCGCAGGTCGCCTACGGGAGTCAAATAGAAAGACCTGCACCTTGCGAGCGGAACATGTCCTCGGAAACTCCCGGCTCTGAAAGCCATATGCCATTTCATTAATTTGGAAATTATCAGCAAAATTATCCTCACTGTCTGTCATACAGTTTGCATCCGCCAAGACACTAACTTCACGGATTCCACATCCGTGCAAGGTCACTCACCCGCACGGCCAACTCGCTCGGCCCAATATAATTGAAAAGACAATATTTTTATTCCATAAATAATGTCGTTGATACGAATATTTTATTCCATACAGTATTTGAGATACTGTCGAGAGAGAATTACGCGCCCTGTATTCTGCTCCGATCAATCTCAGTGCATTATGGGAGGCAGTGCAGCGATCGTGGATTAGTATGGCTCCACAACGCTTCTCGTGTCTTATGGAGTTCATGCTACCGATATCAAAGGGCCTACACGCTGCTAGCCTGGTATCTCGAATTAAATTGCTTATCAGTGCATTTTGTTCTGAACATTCCGTACATCTTAAGATATGGATTTCCTGTGAGAGTACAAGAAAACCGAACTGTAAAGTATTTAGACAGAACAAAATGAAGTGAATTGGCGTATGGCTTTCAGGGCCGGGAGTGTCCGAGGACATATCCGGCTCGCCAGGTGCAGGTTTTTGATTTGTTTACAACTTGTTTTACGTCGCACCGACACAGATAGGTCTTATGGCGACGATGGGACACGAAAGGACTAGGAGTTAGAAGGAATCGGCCGTGGCCTTAGTTAAGGTACAGCCCCAGCATTTGCCTGGTGTGAAAATGGGAAACCACGGAAAACCATTTTCAGGGCTGCCGACAGTGGGGTTTGAACCCACTATATCCCGGATGGAAGCTAACAGCTACGCGCCTCTAATCGCACGGCCAACTCGCTCGGCCCAATATAACTGAAAAGACAATATTTTTATTCCATAAATAATGTCGTTTATACGAATATTTTGATTCCATAATCATGTAATGTTCTAGAATTCGATTTTATTTGTGTGATAATTCCGTCATTTTAAATTTTAATGGTATAAGGTGCACTGAATGACGATTTACAGTTTTAACTTGAATTCCATCCTGTCATCTTAGCTCAAGTCGTCAGCGTACTGTCCCGGTATGTGAAACAAACAAACCAACCCCATAGCACTACAGCCCTTGAAGAACCTTGGCCTACCAAGCGACCGCTGCTCAGCCCGAAGGGCTGCAGATTACGAAGTGTCGTGTGGTCAGCACGACGAATCCTCTCGGCTTTCTAGACCGGGGCCGCTATCTCACCGTCAGATAGCTCCTCAATTTTAATCACGTAGGCTGAGTGGACCTCGAACCAGCCTTCAGATCAAGGTAAAAATCCCTGACCTGGCCGGGAATCGAACACGGGGCCTCCTGTTAAGAGGCAGGCATGCTACCCCTACAACACGGAGCCGGCTTGTGAAAGACAATGTGTGAAATAATTATTTCTAGTTCGGGTTGGCAGATTTTAAAGCTGAAAATAGGGAGATATGAAGACCTGAAAAACTAGTTTGACACGGTTTTAGAAAACTAGTACACACTTTAAATTAATAGGTACTTTATGAAACATCCTATTTTATATCGAAATTCACTTGGCTGCATTAGGATTGGGTTCCAAAAAGTTAAAACAATCCTTACACGATTAACTGATTTTACAAAAAAAACTTGTGAATCTGCTTTACATACATATATGTAAATTTTGGTTCTTTAATGAAAATATTCTTTCAGTATGAGCATTTGAGCCTGGGATGCTCATAACACAAGAGTTTCTCTATATCGGGTTCACAACTTCGCTTGATTTACACTCCTGAAATATGATCCAACATTTCTGACACACAAGCATTGAACCTTCTTTTTCTTCTGTTGAACATTCTGATCGGTATCACTTGTTTATCCACCATGAACATTTTCGATAAATTACCAGTGTTAAAAATATATGCAAGAGTGAAGAAAATACTCATAAATATCTGATCGAAACCAGAGGCTCAAAAACACAACAATCGAACAAGTTTAATGGGAAAGTGTGAGAAGTACTGAACTGGCTAGCAATATGGACCAATATCGAGTTTGATTCCTATGTTATAGTTCAGTTATTCCACGCGTAATTTGAAAAAAGCAGAAAAAGTTTCTTTCTTTCTTTCTTTCTTTCTTCTCTCTTAATCTGTTTACCCTCCAGGGTTGGTTTTCCCTCGGACTCAGTGAGGGATCCCACTTTTACCGCCTCAAGGGCAGTGTCCTAGAGCGTGAGACTTTGGGTCGGCGAATACAACTGGGGAAGAAGACCAGTACCCTGCCAAAGCGGCCTCACCTGCAATGCTCAACAGGAGCCTTGTGCGGGGATGGGAAGATTGGAGGGGATAGACAAGGAAGAGGGAAGAAAGCGGCCGTGGACTTAAGTTAGGTACCATCCCGGCATTTGCCTGGAGGAGAAGTGGGAAACCACGGAAAACCACTTGTAGGATGGCTGAGGTATGAATCAAATCACCCTCTACTCATTTGACCTCGCGAGGCTGAGTGGACTCCGTTGCAGAAAAAGTTTACGGGTGATTTCTTTTTAAATACGGGAGACTTTAAAAATACAGGGGAACCCTAAAGTATGTATACGGGAAATCTGGCAACCCTGTTCCTGGTATATCTACATTTCGCTAGTGGAACTTGGAAGGGCGGAATTCCCTCACTAACATTTCATTCAGCACTTCCATCGAGGTCTCACATGATGTAACGAATGAATTGAATTTCGTTCTCTTACTGCTCTATTTATTAATCCACATCTTCGAAGGTTTGGACCTATTTCTCTTAAAAATAACCTCCAGAGGGACTGACATTTCATTTGTATTTTATTCTTTAAGGCTGGGTGCTACTCTTGTCGTCACGTGCCGCGCCTACTGAAAATTTCAAAGACACTGAGAGTCAAACCCAGGACGCTAAGGTCGGGATTCTATCGGCTAGATCACCGTTTTAGGACCAACCCCTCGACAGGACGTGGTGATTTCATGAGCAAGTATTTTCCAAGAGTCCCTCTGGTTAACCATGCGGACTGTTGTCTGGAAACTTCATCCAGTAATCAAAACTGAAGTTCCTACCATAGTTTAATTTCATCGACTGCAAATGTTAAAAACATTTAATCTCTTTAAGCTTTTTCAATTGTAAAATTACCAGCATTTCGCCCCAGTGCAGCAAGGCCAAAGACAGGCATTTATACAAGTGGAGGCACATGCTTCCCCTAGTGCACCGTCACTGCGCTGTCCTACATAGGAGGCTTGCAGTGGTGTCTCAACGACGCACTAGCCGCCATCTCTTGGAAAGGTGTAGCAATCCAACTGATAAATGTTTTCATCCAGTAATGCTTACGATCTGCGTAATCCAGTGCATTGGAGGGCTAACCCTTGTGGGCAAGCCTTCCAAAGTGCCCGCAATAACCCTAAAGAGAGGGTTCTCGCCACGAGGCCTAAGAACCTTAGTGCTCGATGCTCTATTATAGTGGGCAGTCTGGCTGAAATTCCGAGTTCTTTCAGCAAAGAGTCATTAGTGCGATGTGCTGCCCAGGGAGACTTCAGCATCCTTTTGTACCGCCACATCTCAACTGAGTCAGTTCTTCACCGGTCACTCTTGTTTACTAGCCATGTTTCAGCAGCTTTTGGCGATTGGAAAAATGAAAGAGTTGACTAGTTTCAGTTTTACTGACAGGGGTATGAGACAATCTTTCCAAATGATCACCAGTTTCACCGTGGTTGTTCTTGCGATTGTAATTCTTCGCAGTTCATTTTTAGATTTACTTGAGTTAATTACAGTGGAGCTTGGGTAGAATAAACTTTCCACCACGACATAACACTATCATTTTTCAAGTGAGCTATCTGTTATCATTGCTTTGGTCTAGTTTAGTAAGTAACCTCAAGCCCAAACTCTGCACTTACTCGTATTTCCCTCAGTCGGTTCATTATGGTTGTGAGTTTAGTCAGCATATCGACGGCTTACTTCTAAAACCTCGTATGTCCCAACGCTCTTCCAACCCATTATATATCTTAAGGCTGATCACGCCTCCCAGCCACATTTAGAAATGCAGTCCGTCAGAACAATTTTCATTGTGTTCATTTTCCTATGCTGATGTGTAAAGGAACATGGACCTTACCATACCGTGTTTTAGGGATGGAGTTTGCATGACGTATTTACGCACTCCTACAGTATAATGCATTTAAGGTTCATTTTCCTTTACAAATTAGCATAGGAAAATGAACTCAACGATAATTGTTCTGATGGGCTACATTATCAGTATGTGGCTGGGAGGCGTGACCAGTCATGAGGAAGAGAATGGATAGGAACAGCATTACGAGATACGAGGTTTTAGAAGTAAGCCGTCGATATCTTAGTTTAATAAACTTCCTACGTATCATGATGCTACCATCCCAGTCCTCAGAAACCTTTCTTGACGCCACGTGACTTTTCGAGTAAAATTTCCAACCTACAGTAGAATTAGCCGGAATTTGAATCATGTCATATAGGTGGAATGCCAATAGCAAACGCAGAGTAATAACTGCTAATCCATCTATCTACCTGTCTGTTAGTTTATTCTAGTTTTGTAGTATATTTGTTTTACCCTTGCATATATTGAGTAAATTACTGCCCCAGTTGTCAGTGATATTCAACTTTGGATCTAAGTAAAGTGATATAATTACAAACTTCCAGTTGTTCTAACAATTACATAACAAATCATTAATGTCCTTCTTCACGACCAATTTCAGGAACTAGGATGTATATTTTGTTCAGCAAACAGTTCGCAAATTCAGATGGTTTTTTTTAACGTTTCAAGACTGAATACCGGCGACACTCTGTCCGTGATAAATACCTCTAAAGTATTGGGAAATCGTGACCGTCTAAACTTTTAGAGAGGAAACTGTATTACCATAAACCTTTCTAATCTTGCGGCATTGTCGCTTTCAGCTGTCTGAGGAAGTCTGGCAGAATGTGATCGCTTTATCACTCAAGCATATTGATAGGTCGTTTGCAATACTCGAACAGCGAAAGTTTGCTGTATCTTCTCTTCCTTATTGGTTAATATATAGGAATCTCTGACGTGTACAAGTACACATTGGCACACCTCAGTGCAAATTAAATAAGCACACATTTCCTAGCCGGAAACAACTGTGTACAGTTGTGAGTTGCTCTTCTGGAGCCGTTTCCTTGCGGAAGCTTGGTGATTACCATGGAGTATTGTATTATTTGCTGAAATAAAAATACAGTTATTATTCAATGTCTCTGAGATACAGGCTGTATACTGCACACGCAGAGTGGAAAAATAAGATGAAATCTGTTGTGTACATCATTAGAGGTCAATTCTCGTGGTAAAATCACGGATATAATGTCACGAATAAAAATATTACCTTGCCTTAGGTAACCAGAATATAATTGTTCGTATGAAATAATAATTCGTAAATGATTCCTCTAACGAGTATTTTCCGGTAAACACTTTTCAAGACGGAAGACTTGCGATTAAGAGAGATTGATATACTTTTTAGTAGATAAAAATCTCATAATCTTCAAATAGAAAGAGCACTTTGTATTAGTTCGGGAATTTTCTCTCAAATAACTGGACAGCAATGCCTTTCAAAATGCTGTCATTTTTCAGTCATCGGAGTGCTGGAATTTATCAATGAAATGGGGCGTTCCTTAAGGTGACAGTACATATACTACACCCAAATTGCCTTACATTCCCAAGGGTACAATACTGACAGGGTTTTTTGAAATCTCTTGCGCCTCAATTACTTACGTTATTCAGCCGGTCAGAAATTAACCCTACAACGCAAATATTTAAGTAAAGGTGTGTTTAAAATACATGTTTAGAATTTTTACCTAATATCAAGCTGACACCCAGATTGCTCACAGTGGGACAAGACAAAATGATACGAGTAGATAAGTTCAGCTATCTGGGAGAACTGATAACACCAAACTTGTCAGAGAAAGAAGCCTTTACATTACGGATGAACAAAATGGAAATGGCGTGCCATTTAACCAAATGCATCTACAACAAAAGGTCCCATATCTTTCAAAGCAAAGCTGAGGTTTTACTGCAGTGACATCCGTCCAGAGATCTTATACGCTTCGGAATGTCTTGCAATGAAAGAAAACAGGTCTGATCGAGAAACTGGAGGCCAAAGAAAGGAAGATTTTGAGGAAGATCTTAGGTCCCGTCAAAGACAATGGGGAGTATAGAAGACGGCATAACGATGAGCTACACACTCACGTAAAAAAAGGATTACCGAATCCATCCGGAAAAGAAGAATTATCATTTATGGGCATGTGGCACGAATGCACCCAACAAGCCTGACCAACCGTATCATTACCTTCTTTCAGCAGAAGAAAGCCAAAGGGGCTTGGGTCATCGAGGTGGATAGAGACCTTGAAGAAGTGGGAATCATACACAATGACATACAGGAGCGTGTCTCACTTAAGAAGAAACTTCAAGCGTTCCAGAGTTTCCGAGACAAGCAAAATTAAAAACTGGGAAAGCATAGACGCAGGATAGAAAAGAATGACACCGGGAACGCATGCGGAAGTATTGGGCAGACATCAAAATCAGAAGTAGCCAGTTGAAATTACATGGTCCAAAGTTGGCCGATACGACATGAAATAAATAAATAAATAAATAAATAAATAAATAAATAAATAAATAAATAAATAAATAAATAAATAAATAAATAAGTCATAGGTAATAATAATAATAATAATAATAATAATAATAATAATAAGAATAAGAATAAGAATAATAATAACAGTACCAATTTAACACTCAAAAATATGAATGGAAATATACCATTCGGTATTCGGATTCCGCCACTGAAATTAGGCCTACATACCCTGTTATTTTTCCCCACCTTCTTTCCAAGTAAGCTGGAATTGAATCTTGTTTAGGATATCGAGGCAGTGTTAGGGTCAAATACTTATAATTACCCAATTTGTTAAGAAGGAACGCATACTATTTCATTGTCGACTCAGTTAAAATTTTCCTGCCTTAAACGATATACCTACCGGGCGAGTTGGCCGTACGCGTAGAGGCGCGCGGCTGTGAGCTTGCATCCGGGAGATAGTAGGTTCGAATCCCACTATCGGCAGCCCTGAAAATGGTTTTCCGTGGTTTCCCATTTTCACACCAGGCAAATGCTGGGGCTGTACCTTAATTAAGGCCATGGCCGCTTCATTCCAACTCCCAGGCCTTTCCTATCCCATCGTCGCCATAAGACCTATCTGTGTCGGCGCGACGTAAAGCCCCTAGCAAAAAAAAAAAAAAAAGATATACCAAAGCATCACAGATCCTACAACGCGGATATTTAAGTAAAAGTGTATTGAAAATACATGTTTGGAATTTGCTTTACGTCGCACCGCCACAGGTAAGTCTTATGGCGATGACGGGGTATTAAGGTACAATCCCAGAATTTGCCTGGTGTGAAATGGGGAAACAACGGAAAACCATCTTCAGGGCTTCCGGCAGTGAGGATCGAACCCACTATCTCCCGAGCAGCCACCCGCTCGGTTTGAAAATACAAGTACAGATGTGCTGATAAAATGTACTGTATGTAGCGTGGAATTACGATAATCACCAGACATTCCATCTAGAATAAACGTTTAATCTTGATTGGCTGTGCTTTTAATTCAAGAGTCTATTAGTAGCTTTGTCAAATCACAGAAAATCCTGTAATGTTTGTTTGGTAACTGTGTAAAGTCAGAGTTACTGGAGGGGGTGCTCAATGTGTATCTGGCACAGATTTACGGGCGTATGCCCATCAGGCCTGCTGCACCATGGGGTTTGGTTTGGTTTGGTTTCGTCTGGTTTCCAATGGTTATTACTAGCCTGATGCAACCCTTTTAACTTAAAGTAGATCGTCCGATGAGGGTGGACGGCGGTTGATTTTTATAAGGAACTGTTTGTTGTGTGTGTTGTATGAGTGGCAGGAATGTTTCAGTCCCCCGAGCCAAGATAATTACCCGTTTTAAGACTGAAATTCTCCAACTCGACCGGGAATCGAACGCGGAACCTCGAGGAATGATGTGGAATAATGTAGCACTTATACTTTCATAATGAGTACAGGGAAACTCTCTATGTGAATATGCCAATAAAAACCTTTGTTTACTTCTGCATGATTGTCACTTTCTGCGTTTGAAAATGTCACTATTGCTGATGGTGAGAGCGTCTTACTTAACAGATTTCTCTCGAGACATTAACCAACACTTTCCTCCTTTAACAATAGACTTGTACATGGTCACCTATGACCAGTTATTACCTGGTAACATAATTGGAGACTGTGCAGCAGGCACTAATATGTGTGTCACTGAGGTCATGTAAGTACACAATACACTCTCGTATTGCTGTAATAGCTCAAGACTTTTTCATATAGCATGTTACAATAATTGGAAGTTCATTTGGAATAGCACTCATTATTTCTTGCTAATATTTGCGAACAATCAATTATGTCGCTATGGTTCTTCTGAGATTGTGTCAAATTTTTAAATAAATGTGTGTGTGTATAACAAAATGGTCTTTTGGGAATGTCCTAATATTGTTTCTGCTTCCAAAAACATGGAGTTGAAGAAATCATTACAATGAAAATACCTTTTTTTAACTTCCATTTTTATACTTTTAATTAATTCTTTTGCAACGAAGCAAATGGGTATGCGATCAGTGCCACAGCGGGTTGATGCATGTTCCAATGTTCATGTAAGAAAGAGTTTCATGTGGCATGTTGGTACGTTATGTTCCTGTGTGTTTCTCATGATTAATGTACTACATAGAGCTGTAGAAAATGAGTCCGACTCACTGCCTGAATGGTCAGCGTTGCGGCCTTCAGTTCAGAGGATCCCGGGTTCGATTCCCGGCCGGGTCTGGGATGTTAATCGCCTTTAATTAATTCTTCTGGCCAGGGTACTGGGTGTTTGTGTTTGTCCCAACACTTTCCTCTTCATATTCAGACAGAGCACTACACTACCAACCACCACAGAAACACGCAATAGTGATTACATCCCTCCATATAGGGTTGGCGTCAGGCAGGGCATCCAGCCGTAAAACAGGGCCACATCCACATTTGCGACACAGGTGTGAGAAAAGTGGTAGAAAAGTAATAAGAAGAAGAGTAGAGTTGTAGAAAATTAGTTCTAACATATAAATTAATCGTTTCCGGACCCAGGCCCATATAACATATTTTCCTCTTCTAATGCCCGGTTTCTGGAAGGTGAGATATCGAACCTATAGCGGTATCGAATGGTTAACTTGTGTTTTGGCGTTGCAAGAACGTAAGATACATCTATCGGTTCGACAAATCGCTTGCTAACTTAGAGGGCCCTGAGCAGGAGATATCTATTTGTTAACTTGCTGGGCGCGTGCGCAGTACTTCAGTATCAACAGCTAACATTGCGTTTGTTAAAATTTTCTATGGCTTTCTCATCTTCTTCCGTCGGCCTAATGTTCTAATGAACTATACAGTAGTGAAAATGAATTCAAAGACAGACTGAGGCTAACCAAATATACTGTCGGAGGTATGGTAGAGGTTATAGGCGACAATTTGCGTCCTGTGACAAATAATTTTCCATTGTCCCCTGTTGATCAATTATTAATTACGATAACCTTTAAGATTCAGTACTACTGCGTCTTGTCATATTTGTATCTGTGACTGCATTCGTGTCCATAAAAGCACGGGTACCAGTAACTGAGTATAACAGATAATTACACAATTATCGTAGTAGGCCTACTGCAGGCCTTCTTGCATTGGCAGTGAGCATATACTTTTATCGTGGGATTGTTTTTAATTAACGATATTACATTACAAGGAACTAACAGGTTATATAATTATGTTAATTACGCGATGTATGTCGTTATACTGTGATCAAACAATGTTCATATTTTGTAATAACAGGGAAGAGATACGGTATACTTATAAGGCTCAGTGCAAACTGGATTGCGCGTGACATGTGCCATTCGTGAGCATATTTCATTCGAAATCCTCAAACAATATAAAATTCTTCTGACAGTCCTCAAACACCACGAAACTGACACCCACTTCTGCAAGAACTAGTCGAATATCCATTTCTTCCTGCATGGCAAAGCGGGGATAATAGGAGCTGCACAGAAAGCTCAAATGCGATGCATTACTTGTGCGCATGCGCCTGACAATCTAGGGAACACACCTAATGCACAAAAACAAAGCAGTACGAGGGGTGGCATCTAGTGTGTATTTATGAAACTTGATCAACGAGCCAATAGTTGACAGTTCGATAAGTTAGCTGCTGTTCCACTGTGCAACGCAGCGAAGATTTATCGACTCGACAGCTGTAACAAAGCAATAGTTATCGGAAAGATATCTCATCATTCCAGAAACCGGGCATAAGTGTAAGGAATATGCCCTGAACATTTGCCCTATCTTGTTGTTACACCCTGTATAAGTCCGACTCGTTGGCTGAATGGTCAGCGCACTGGCCTTTGGTTCAGAGGGCCCCGGGTTCGATTACCAGCCGGGTCGGGGATTTTAACCTTCATTGGTTAATTCTAATGGCCCGGGAGCTGGGTGTTTGTGCTGTCCGAAATATCCCTGCAGTTCACACACCACCCAAAACACTCTTCCACCACAATAAAACGCAGTTACCTACACATGGCAGATGCCACCCACTTTCATCGGAGGGTCTGCCTTACAAGGGCTGCACTCGGCTAGAAATAGCCACACGAAATTAAATTAAAACCCTGCATAAGAACGAAATTCATTGACATGTGTTTTGCATTAATACGTAGGTCGAGTCAGAAGTCATGGCAACTTGCGAACAGGAGACAACACGGAAAATCTAAGATATGCATTTGGAAACGTACGGTATGTACTTGCGTATGATGGCACTAGATGGTGTATGTAAACAACAGTGTGGAGCTAAGCATGCTCCCAAGTTCAGAGTGTGAGTGAGAGCGTCACAAAATGGAAGTCAACAAGCAGGAGCAACGATCGTATATAAAATAGCAGTTCTCCGCGGCAGAAATGCACATCAATGCCATGCAGAGCTGCGGGAAGCCTTAGGTGTGCATGCCATGCCCTATAGAACAGTTGCTAACAAAGAGGACATCGTAACAGCATTTCAGTGAGAGGTGTCACATGTTAGTGATACACATGCAGCGAATGGTATTCAGCGGTTGCCCCACCGCTGGCAACGCACTGTGGAAACCTTGGGTGACTATTTCGAAGGTCTGTAACCAGTGGAGACCTGTCCTTTGTACGTAATCTTGTGTAATTGCTGTCCATACCATAATAAAATAATGTTTACCAATGGCCTGTGTTCTGTCACGTTCCTACGAGAATCTCCTGAAGTCAGAATTTGTCTTCAAGCACTATGCATAAGTACATGCCCTATATTTCCAAATGCATATCTTAGATTTCCCGTGTCGTCTCCTGTTCGCGACAAAACAAAGTTGCTATGACTTATGACTCGACCCCCCTATGTTCAATATTTAAAATGACTTTTTGGATTGAATTCAAAAGTTAAAATAAAGGATTACTGTAGCATTTCGTGTACTTTTAATGAAAATATACATTTATAGCAAAATTATTGGAAATATGTATTTGCATTAAAAATATGTATTTACATAAAAATTCGCACCCTAGTCATAACAAACCGGACAGCCGTCCCAGAAGAGCTGAACGTTTTATCACGCGTTGACATGGCTACGGATTGGTGAACAGTTTAGCCAGTAAGTGCACAATTCAAGATCGATGAATCCACTCATAAGCCACAGTGTCTTAAACTGATTCGTGCTTGTCCATAAATACCGAAAAAGAACGGCACTTCAAATGAACACATTTCACTAGGAGTTATTAAGACATCCACTGTCTAGCCCATATTTGTCACCATGTAATAATCACCTGGCTGACCTGCTCAGAAGATACCTAATGAGCAACCTTTAGGTCGGGGATTTTAACTTCGTCTGGTTAATTTCTTTGGTTTGGGGGCTGGGGGTCGGTGTGCGTCTTAAATGTATAAGTTCAATTCATCAAATCGATTCATAATTAATAATAAGAAAAATGCAAAATTGTGGCTGGCTGCATAGTCGATAAGACCGAAAGCAAAAAAAACAACCTACCGTTCGAATGGGACACTGAGGTTATGAACAGTGATACAGACAGAGTGCACTTAAGAGTGCGAAACTACTGTATTTTTCAGAAGAGCATACAGCAGCGAGAAGTCTTGTTCTATGCATACAACTCCTTCCAGGTTGAAGGTCTACTTATTAGTACTGTATATTTAAATAACTGACTCCAAAAAAGTATCGTCTCTGAACCAACCAAGTTTTCAGCATAGATATGACGTCATGCTATATAACAATATAACGAAGAATATTTAATCTCATAGGAAATGTTCTGAAAATATCAAAGTATTTTTGAAAACTCCATTTTACGCTACTTTTCTAGGATGAATTAAACTAAAAACATCCATGGAGAAATTTTGTCTTTCAATATTCATTCACTAGCCCGCAGAAACTTGTTGCAGTGAGGACACATTATTATGCGTAGTAGGGAAGAATGGGACGGAAAAGCAAGCAAATAACAGAGGAAATGGTAGTACGCCAATACTGAGCTTCGGTTCAGAAGGCTCCAGGTTCGATTTCCGGCCCAGTCGCGGATTTTAATCTTAAGTGGTTAATTCTCTGGGTTGGGGGCTGGTTGTTTGTGCTGTCCCCAACATCCCTGCATACAACACTATTCTCCACCACAATAAAACGCAGATGTCGCCCACCCTGGTCGGAAGGCTGCACCAGGCTAAAAATAGCTATACGAAATACCGAAACGCTGCACCCAATTTGACTGAGAAAGAAAACAAGTCTCCAGTCAGAAAAGTAAAAGAGGATTCAAAACAGACTGAAAATTCAAGGAGAGGTTATGAATGAATAAGGAGAGACAGTTTCAGAGAATGAAATACAGTAAGGAATATTCTCTACGAAGCTGGCTTTTACTGACGAACATAACCATAGAAAGCCATATCTAAATAAAGCAAACAAAAGGAAGAAACTAAATATGCAAGAACCAACAGGAATAGGGACTTTGAATTTCGAAACAGGGCAAGTCTTAACGACCATTTAGCCAGCTACAATTCTGTATGTTTCTGATTATTAAATATGAATTTACTTTTGACGAATCGGACTTATACATTTAAGACGAACACAAATACCCAGCCCCCGAGCCGGAGAAATTAACTAGACGAAATTAAAATCCCCGACCCGGCCGGGAATCGAATTCGGAACCCCCGGGGACCAAAGGCCAGCACGCTAGCCATTTAGCCATGGGGCCAGACTAAGATTTTCATGTCTGATGAGAGATTAACAATGTAGAGAACAAGTAATTTCGAGATGGAAGAAAGGAACTTGACTGCTACTGTCAAACATTGGAGGGGGTTTGGTACAAGTGTGAGGGTGCACGAGTGCGAGTAGTGTAAGGGCCTTGTATCTTATTGCAAGTATCATGGTCCAATACGGATACATACAGGTACTAAAGGACCAATACGTGCCTGACTGGGGATCATATTTTTACCTGGGGCAATGATCTAGACCAGGGATGGCGAACCTATGCCACGCGTGTCACCTTGTGACACGTGAACACGATTTCGATGGCACACCACATGCACGTATTAATGTTTATATGTATGTGTTGTATTATGGACTGTACATATCTCGTGCATCGCACATTCATAGTATTTCAGGTTTAAGTAATAAATATTGAAAACCAAAATTCTAGTTCCATTCGGACGTGCATTATGGCAATACTGCAACACTGATAGGTCCGGAAGCGAAGTGAAATAAACGTCAGATGCGGCGGACGAGCCATTCGCTCATCCACAACGGTCAATTAGAGAAGTTTGGTATGCGTGTGGTTGCCAGCATCGCGTAATTATTCTTAGTGAGTAACTGTTTATTGTTTTCAATTTTGTAAGAGAAATAGTTACCAAGAGATTATCCCAATTTCCAGATTTGGAGAAACTTTCGCACTTTATTTCAAAACCTCATATTGCACAAATGAGTTATGTAAAGGTCAATTATTTTGAGTGGTTAGATATTGACAGTTTAGAAATGGAGTTTACTGAATTTCAACAAAGCAGTACATGGGTAAACAAATTCGTACACCTTGGTGAAGCATTGATGAAAATCGAGTGTGCTGTTGATAGTGAATATTCTCTCAGAAGCCGAAGAACTTAATACTTGAACAGTGGAACAGCCTGCCACAAATGTTTTCGGCTATGAAGAAATTTGCTATAGCGCTAGTTACTTTGTTTGGGTCAGCATACGCCTGCGAGCAGCTGTTTTCGAGAATGAACGTTGTGAAGTCAACAGTTAGAAACCGTCTTGGTTCAGATCTAAGTGCTTTTCGTGTGTTATTGAAGAAAGATGTTATGAACCTAACATAAATGACATGGCTACTAAGTATTTTTGTGGTTTTGGCAAAATACGACCATGAAACTTGCAATCAAATGTATTACAATGTATATATGTATAAGTAATAACATATTATGAAACACATTTTTGAATTAGGGATGGAATTTGGTGGTGGTGGGGGTGGTGGAGGTAGTGGTGTTGGGTGGGGATGGGGGGTGTAGCCATTACAAACGAAAATAACAAGTGACACAGTAGACAGTTGAGAATAATAAAACAGACTTCAAATGGCACACTAGTTGGAAAAGGTTCGCCATCCCTGATCTAGACACACGGCTTTGGCTTACGAGTAGACTATAATACCAGGATGTGACTACTGTATAATGCCACACATTATATACATACACCATCGCAGTCGAAAGGAGTACCCCAGGTAACAAAGAAAAGACCATGGGAATGATAAAGAAGGAGATGATATTATTATTATTATTATTATTATTATTATTATTATTATTATTATTATTATTATTATTATTATTATTATTATTTACAAATTTTCAGCTTATCCCAGATACTTCTAGGGTTGCTGAATCAGCCAGGCTCACTATTTTGGTTTGAGCCAGGAGTTTATGGCCAGATGCCCTTCCCGACACCACGTGATGTTTCATGTGCAAATTCCAACTCAGGATCGTCCAGGTTGTAAACCAGCAGCTAACCCACTGCACTAATCACTTTCCCATATGAAAATGAAAATCCACAGCCTGTTTCCAGTCATTCGACCGGGTCAGGAATGGAAGAATGAAGCCCCATCTAGCGGCGAGGATAGGAATTATGCCGGCTGCCGAAGCCTGTCGCACTCCTCTGGGGCAATGATTAATTAATGATAGATGAAATGAAATTATATTGGAGAGTGTTGCTGGAATTAAATATGACAGGGAAAACCAGAGTACCAGGAGAAAAAACCTGCCCCGTCTCCATTTTGTCCAGCACAAATCTCACATGGAGTGACCGGGATTTGAACCACGGAACCCAGCGGTGAGAGGCCGGCGCGCTGCCGCCTGAGCTACGGAGGATCCATATATTATAACAATAATAATAAGAAGAAGAAGAATCCGTTTAAAATCATCAGAATAATTCTCGGCCCAAAACTCACTGACGAAGGATATAGACTGCAATCTCGTACAAAAACCGAGGAGCTCTCAAACCTTGCGTCCGACATCAGAAAAAGACGCCTGAAATTTTACGGACACATCAAACGCCTTCCAGAAAACAGACTGACAAGAATCTTACTTGAGGCAACAGAAAACATGAAAACAAATAGGTGGACAACGGAAATCCGTCAAGACCTGGAAAAATCTGAATCAAAGTGACCGACATTGCTGACCGAACCTGCTACAGAACGAAAATCAACAAGTGGGAAGTAGAGTCAGAGAGAAACCACAAGAAGAAGACAGGAGCTAAGTGGACAGAAGAACGAAGAACCACGATGAGAGAAAAACTCAAGGCTGCCTGGCAAAGAAGGAAATGCACAACTTCTAAGTGAGCTTCTGTGATCAGTTTTCTGGTCTTTTTCACATCTAATAATAATAATAATAATAATAATAATAATAATATAATAGACGTGAGACGTTGATCAGTGTCGAAAAGGAGGCTAGTGGGACCCGGAAGCTCTCTATATATTATGGGAGCCATACATCCTTATTCGTAGCATTACCGGGTCGACGAGTACAAGAATCGCCTTACACACCGCAGCGCACCGCGTTTCTGCTACAGTTACGTCATGGGCGAAACTAGTTTCTTCACCTTTGCACCGACCTTACATGAATAATAATTTAGACTCACCATTTATTGAGGTGGTGCAGGTTTATAAATATGTAACATCGAGATTGGGTACAAAGTTGTTATAAAAGTGACCTCTTTTTTAATTATTTATATTTGGTGTTAGGAATATCATTGTAACCAAACACTCTAGTTTCGCCCTATCTGTTGAATGTTCTAAAATTTCTCCGTAGGCAAAATAACAAAGCAAGCAAGCAGTTTTATGCGAAAGTTGATACCGTGACCATAGCCAGCATTAGGTGGAATCGGAACCAGAGTGCAAATGAATGGGATGAACGGGGTGAATGGGGGGGGGGGGGGAGGGAAATTCCCCGACTGGTAAAATTGTTTCCCTGGCTGATAGTGACATTTTTTCCGAGGAAAAAAAATATATCCTCCTTTTCTTGTTCTAACCTACAAATGAAATGTTCTCTTACTGGGACTTCCCAATTACCTCGTGTCAACATTTTGTATTATTTAGCCCAGTTTTACGGCGAAATGCCCTTCCTGACACCAACCTTTTGTAGAAGGATGGATTCACTACTGTGTGTTTCTGTGTGATTTGTAGTGGGTCTGTAGTGTTGTCTGTAAATTAAGGTATATATTAAGACGAACAAAAAAACAGTCCCCCGAGCTAGAGACAGTAACCAGAAGCAGTTAGAACCCCCAGTCCGACCGAGAATCGAACGCGGGGCCCTCTCAATCAAAGGGCGCTTCGCTGACTATTCAGTCAAGGAGATGGACAATCTGCAGAATATGTGAGAAGCATCGTTTCAAAACGTAGTAAATGCTCTCGAGGCCAGAATATGTTTTGATGCGGTTACCCGCCAATTATGAAATGCTCTCCTACCGAGCTCGATAGCTGCAGTCGCTTAAGTGCGGACAGTATCCAGTAATCGGGAGATAGTGGGTTCGAGCCCCACTGTCGGCAGTCCTGAAGATGGTTTTCCGTGGTTTCCCATTTTCACACCAGGCAAATGCCGGGGCTGTACCTTAATTAAGGCCACGGCCGCTTCCTTCCACTTCCTAGGCCTTTCCCCACCCATCGTCGCCACAAGACATATCTGTGTCGGTGCGACGTAAAACAAAATAGAAATGCTCTCCAACGCTGCTGAGTTAGATCAGGTCGTTTCGTATTCTTTCCCGTAGGAATTTAATGCTGAGAAACATGGTTTGGATCAAAACGTATTATGTACACCACAGCGAACAGTTCAAAACGCACTATGCTCACGATACGTTTTCCAGCCTGCAATTAACTTTTTGCTAGTTGCTTTACGTTGTACCGACACAGACAGGTCTTATGGGGACGATGGGGCAGGATAGGGCTAGGAGTGGGAAGGAAGCGGCCGTGGCCTTAATTAAGGTACAGCCCCAGCATTTGCCTGGTGTGAAAGTGGGAAACCACGAAAAACCATCTTCAGAGCTGCCGACAGTGGGGTTCGAACCTATTATCTCCCGAATACTGCATACTGGCCGCACTTAAGCGACTTCAGCTATCGAGCTCGGTCCTGCAATTAACACTCCCTTTTGTTAGCTGTTGGTTGTAAGAGACTACAAGATGCTCGCAAAGTACTTTAAGAAATTGGTCAGGATAAAAAATAAATGAAGGGAGTGATTCTGAAGAAAAACGAGAAAAGGCGTCAGTCCCACGTTACAGTAAAGATGCAGCCGATGTACAGGTTTGATAACCCCTCAGAGCGATTCATAGCCCTTTTTCAACTAGGCATAAGACTGGACGAGGTTCATGAACCTCCCGCAGTTGAGCTGATGCTTTAAAAAAAAAAAAAAAAAAAAATTGGATATTGAAAACAAGGTTTGGAGACAACGTGAGAGAGTTCGATGGTTTGCAGTTTCATGTTTGAGCACTAAACATCGGTTCAACATGAGCTATAGGTAAGCCGACTCATGAGTCTAGGGCCCGGATATTTATGCAGTAATAGGTTAGAATGCAAACTTCCTGCAACGACTATGCTACGGGGTTTGCATAAACAATAGGGGTACGGCCCATCAAAACCCCTATAATTTATGTTACTCTTGCTACATTATGGAAGAGTGGGTGGCCGACACTTCCTACTAACCAAATTAGTTTTCAATCTAAGCGGTTACTGCATAAAAATCCGGGCCCTGCGTCATGACGATGAGGAAGAAGAGTTACTTGCAAGACTGTAAAGCTGCGTTTACACTAGCGAAACTCCCTCGCGAAAGTCACTCGGGTGAAATTTACTCGCTTCGAGGGAAATTTCGCACTACCCAAAACAGAGCGCAATTCACAGCGAAAAATAGCGCGAGTGGAGCGAGCCGCCTTCGACAAGCCTGAACGCCTCTGTTCTTGTTTTGCAGCCAACATGGAAACTTGTTTTGTCCCTCCAGCCGCTGCAGCCGCGTTTTCCATCATATCAATGTCATTTTTGATCAAGAAAGGGAAGAACAAAAGTCGGCGCCCTCGACGATGGTGGAGCAAACAATTATTTCTTGGATGAAGCCAATATGGAAACAGCCTTATGAGAGAAATGGTACAGGAAACCATTGATGATACAATTAAGAACTGCGTCCGCATGAGTACCCAAGATTTTGAACAACTCGTTTCACTGATCAGTCAAAAAGTTGAAGAACAGGACACAACATTCAGAGAAGCAGTAACAGTGAGAGAAAGGTTGGCTGCCACACTGCGTTTCTTAGCAACTGGTGATTCGTACACAAGTTTGCAGTATTCATTAAAATATCGAAGTGCACAACATCAAAATTCGTCCCAGAAGTTTGTGATGTGTTGATTGAAACACTTCAGGATTATGTGAAGGTAAGGATAATAATTAATCGCATTTAAAACAGTAAATCGACTCGGTATTATATATGTATTTAAAAAAAGTCAAATGAACAAATAGGAATGCTAATAATTAAAATCACAACATTAATTCAATTTAGAAATACATTTCGTATCCAAACCGTACCCATTTAAAAAAATAGCGTTTGATATATTTGTTAATTGCTGTGGATCAATACAAAAACGGGTGAAAATGTAAAAAAATAGAAGAAAAATAAATCACAAACCAAGTAAAATTAGTCATAAGCGCAATAGCCCATCTAAATATGACGAATCCAAATCCAGGGCTTGTGCCTTCTGAATGTGGTGTTGTCTGCCCACTAGTGGAAGTTCTTCACAATGAGCCAAGAGTGCTTCAAAATAGGTACCGGTAGGTTTAAAAAAGTAATGAAATGACGCAATTTTGCATTTAAACCAATAGTAATATCTTACCTGATCCAGTGAGTCTGCTCTTATTTTCTTTCGATCTTTCACTTCGATATGATCCCAGTAGCGCTTTCATCTTCGCTTTCAGTGTAGAGATAGGAAAGTTTAGTTGAGAACTAATTTCCTTCCGCGCATCTTCTCTATTATTGCGATTGAAATAGATTTTGTTTTTCGGATTCCATATAAAATCTCTATTTTTGTAGAGCTCGATGAGCTGCAAACACTGTTCTTGATTCATCCCTCGCGCAACTACGGGGACCACGTTTGCACTGAGAGAAATTCGATGAGCGAAACCCTTGATGCGCGGACAAAAGCCGACTGACCTCCGGCTCGCAGCGAGGGCACTCACTCCGCAATTACTCAGGGGTGAGGGAGCGTCTACACTAGGCGCAATTCCCTCGCGAAATAATTTCGCGAGGAAATTGCGCTTAGTGTAAACGCAGCTTAAAACATCCATATACCGTCAACAATGTGTTAGTGCAAACTCCATGGCGCAACAGCCCCGAAGGGTCATGGCTACCAAGCGGCCGCTGCTCAGCCCGAAGGCCTGCAGATTACAAGGTGTCGTGTGGTCAGCACGACGGATCCTCTCGGCCGTCAGATAGCTCCTCAATTGTAATCACGTAGGCTGAGTGGACCTCGAACCAGCCCTCAGATGCAGGTAAAAATCCCTGACCTGGCCGGAAATCGAACCCGGGGCCTACGGGTAAGAGGCAGACACGCTAGCCCTACATCGCGGACCCGTCAATGTGTTAATAACAACTTTATTTACTGTGCATGATGTGCTGTATCTGACAAGATGGAAGAAAACAACCCTGGACGGTAAACGGATTGGGAAAGAAAGAAGGAAAGAAGGAAGGAAAGAAAGAAAGAAAGAAAGAAAGAAAGAAAGAAAGAAAAAGAAAACCTTTTGACAGAACTAACCAACAGAAACGGTATGCATGTAACTACATTGGTCGTTTGTTGTCCTTTTCAATGAAGTATAATATGTAGCTATTTTACGTTATATTAATCTATCGGAGGTTGCTTTTGGAAGAGAAAAAAGTGAAATGTGATCGATCCCTTGGCTTTTAAGACACAATGGTCCTATTTTAATTCCGCTCAAACTGTCTTAACATCTGGACCTTGTTATTTTAAACTAAAGCTCGTTCATTTCGATATATTAAAAACACCATGCGAGTTGGCCGTGCGGTTAGGGGCGCGCAGCTATGAGCTTGCATCCGGGAGATAGTGGGTTCGAATCCCACTGTCGGCAGTCCCGAAGATGGCTTTCCGTGGTTTCCTATTTTCACACCAGGAAAATGCTGGGGCTGTCAATCAGTCAATCAATACTGATTTGCATTTAGGGCAGTCGCCCAGGTGGCAGATTCCCTATCTGTTGTTTTCCTAGCCTTCTCTTAAAGAATTTCAAAGACCTTAATTAAGGCCACGGCCGCTTCCTTCCCACTCCTAGCCCTTTCCTATCCCATCGTCGCCATAAGACCTATCTGTGTCGGTACGACGTAAAGCCACTAGCAAAAAAATGTTAAAAACTGAGAAATTTACGGACGGAACACAACTGTCAAACAACATCTCACTCGACCTTTCGTCAGTACCTACTATACCCATGTACGGAAGGACGATGTGGCGGGCTGAGTGGCTCAGACGGTTGAAGTACTGGCTTTCTGACCACAACTTGGCAGGTGCTCAAATACGTCAGCCTTGTGTCGGTAGATTTACTGTCACGAAAAATAACTCCTGTCCGCCTCTGTGGTGTAGTGGTTAGCGTGATTAGCTGCCACCCCCGGAGGTCCGGGTTCGATTCCCGGCTCTGCCACGAAATTTGAAAAGTGGTACGAGGGCTGGAACAGGGTCCACTCAGCCTCGTGAGGTCAACTGAGTAGAGGTGGCTTCGATTCCCACCTCAGCCATCCTCGAAGTGGTTTTCCGTGGTTTTCCACTTCTCCTCCAGGCAAATGCCGGGATGGTACCTAACTTAAGGCCACGGCCGCTTCCTCCCCTCTTCCTTGCCTGTCCCATCCAATCTTCCCATCCCTCCACAAGGCTTCTGTTCAGCATAGCAGGTGAGGCCGCCTGGTTGAGGTACTGGTCACCCGACCCAGAGTCTGAAACTCCAGGACACTGCCCTTGAGGCGCTAGAGGTAGGATCCCTCGCTGAGTCCGAGGGAAAAGCCGACCCTGGAGGGTAAGAAGATTAAGAAGAAGGAAAAAGAACTCCTGAGAGACTAAATTCCGGCGTGTCCGAAAACCGTAAAAGTAGTTAGTGTGACGTAACAAACAATAACTTTATTATTATGGAAGGATAATTTTTACATCAAAAATCAACCAAGAAATGGTAATAGAGCCCGTTAAGGGCCCTGGCCTGGAAAGATGGCCACTGCCCAACCATATGGCCTACAGATATTGGAGGCACGTGGTCAGCGTACCGACACCTTCACCCGTATCGCTTGGCTCTCACGACATGATATACATATAGCCCTCTTCCAGAGATGAGTAAGGACTTTTCTGCTAACGGTTTAACTTCTCACTGACTCAGGTAAGGTTTTCGAAGTCGATGGAATAGGAAGGCGCTGGGAGTGGGAAGGAAGCGGCCGTGGTCTTAATTAAGGAACAGCCTCAAAATTTGCTTGGTTTAATACAAGAAACCACAAAAGTCCAACCTACCAATCTCTCTAGTGCAAGCTTACAGTTACACAGCTCTTACCGCGCAGCCAACTCGCTCCGACAAAGATAAAGTGATCAAGAGGAATACTGAATGATTAAACCAAATATGGGTGGTTAAAATTGAATGATACAAAGCGAACAGTCAAAATAAAAAACAGGTGAAAAAGTTCTGGTTTTAATGGTCCACTGCTCGGTTAAACATAAGAAAATGAAGTGTTAGTTCCGACAACGACTCTTCGAAACTTTCAAGTCATGTTACTTTCACTCAATTTAGACTAGAAGTTTCGTCTGATGAGCAAAATTACCACATATTTCCTCTCTGTTTTCCCTAAGAGCACTCATAGGGACTTCAACATTTAATGAATTATCACTGAGTCTTCATATACACATGTTGATTCGGCTGTTTTCAGCCACAAGTAGTCCACAGTGACGGCGGAGTGAAATTCCAGTGATGTGTTTCTTCTGGCTTGATATGATCTCTACAGTACAATGACCATATGATTCATTCCAGAAATATATATATTCTCTACTTGCTTAACGTCGCATTAACACATCGAAAGTTTTCGGCTGCGGAAGGGTGGGAAAGGGGTAGGATTGGGAAGGTATCGGCCGTGGGTTTAATTATGGTAGAGTCCCAGCATTTACCCAACGGAAAACTATCTTCACGGCTACCGATGGTGGGTTCGAACCCACTATCTCCCGAATGCAAGTTCATAGCTGCGCGACCCTAATCGCGCGGCCAATTCACTCAATCATTCCAGAAATAGACAAGTGGTAGGGTCCTAGATAGCCTATAATAATGGATAACAGGATTGTTCGGCTACCATCATGGACGCCAACCATGTGAGGCTCAGGTTCATTCAGTCCCGAAAAATATTTGGTAGGTGCCCCCCCCCCCCCCCGCCAACTAAAATGAAAACTAGGCAATTAAATGAAGACCATGCTTCAAGAGTTGCTGAAGTTCGTTCTACTACCACTAAACATCCCCATACTAACTTCTACAGCAGAAAGACCATTAACGAATCTGAAACCACGGAAATTCTATCTAGTGACTTCTAAGAGCCTAAAACATCTTGCAATCCGGAACGTTCACCGTCAAAAGTTCAACTCCCTGACATGGATTCTATAGCTTAATCTATGGCATAGTTAACATAAGTCGGTTTCCGCTGTAAAAATGCAAACTGAATTTTATTTACGAGCAAACAAGTGTATAATTTATTATACCAACATAATCCTAGAGTAGAGCAATGTCTAATAAATATAAAGCATTTAAAATCTTCTTATCCTTATTCTGCTTCTCCCACAGCTCGGAGGCGTCGCGGGTGCAAACTGTGTCACTGTGGACTTGGCTCTATTTCCCGGCCGGATGCCCTTCCTGAGCCTATGTCGCACCGACACAGATAGGTCTTATGGTGACAATGGGACGGGAAAGGGCTAGGAGTGTGAAGGAAGAGGCCGTGGCCTTAATTAAGGTACAGCCCCCAGCATTTTCCTGTCGTGAAAATGGGAAACCACGCCAAAAAAAAACCATCTTCAGTGCTGCCGACAGTGGGGTTCGAAACCCACTATCTCCCAAATGCCAAAAATGAAATATTAGCATGCTTTTTTGTAACTATCAGTGTACGTTCGTACAGCATCTCTTTCTCGGAATTATGTCTTCTGAACCAGCTACCTGTTTCGGGAAAGGAAAGACGGAGCATCTTTTCTGTCAAATTAACATTATCAAGATAGGGTTTTCCGACTCCCCTTAAACGAGATCAGGGACCAGTAATTCACATTTTTTTTTTCAGATTTCGGGTAAAGTGGCTTCATGAATGAAACATCCAAACCTCAGTTATGATGTTCTGGGCCAACAGCTTCCCTCACTGTATTCACTTCCTCCGGATCTCTTCGCCGTGTCCTCAACGGGCGAGTCTCGGCTATTTTGCTTTACGTCGCACCGACACAGATAGGTCTTATGGCGACGATGAGACAGGAGAAGCCTAGGAATGGGAAGGAAGCGGCCGTGGCCTTAATGAAGGTACAGCCCCAGCATTTGCCTGGTGTGAAAATGGGAAACCACGGAAAACCAACTTCAGGGCTGCCGACAGTGGGATTCGAACTCACTATCTCCCGGGTGCAAGCTCACAGCTGCGCGCTCCTAACCCTACGGCCAACTCGCCCGGTGCTAGCCTAGTCTCTTCTCTACATACTGCAACGTGTGATGACTGTCTGGATACTGTTGTAGGTAAAGCGCAGCTCCCTATCTTTCATTCCGACGACGCTCGTTACAAACAATATATTCACAAGTTCGCCATTTGTGTAACATGGCCGTCTGATTGCAAAAAGTATGAACGTTTACGCGAGAGAATTGTATCCTGAGCAATGCACAGGGTATTCACCTCGCGTCTTAGCAAATTGAGTTCCCGGTTACTTTGCAGCCCCTGCAACATTCGGCAGTTTCCCCGACTTTACTCTTTTGCGTGTAGCCTTTCCGTGCGTAACAATAAAAGTTCCTACCGCGAACTAGACAGACCACTATCTGCGTACATCAAGCCTGTAATGCGTTTCAAACTCCCATGCCTGTATGAGCCTGAGAGTGGGACTCGCCTTACATATCGACTCATATGAGTTGCTGGCGAGCCTACAAGAGACTGAGTCTGTTTGAACCAGTATGGGTCGTATCTAAGCCTGCGGATCTCATGGAGCCAGGCTCGCTGGACAGACAGGTAAGATGAGCCGCCGTGAGACTTCGTTAGTTGTGGATCACAGTTGTGGCCCAGACTTAAATGCACACTATTGTCAAATTCATTCACCTTGCTTATTTTAACAGGTTTTCAACAGCAAAGGAAATACAAGCCAAAAAAGAGAATTTCGGTGTCGTAGTCCAGTAAAATTCTCAACGAATTTCAATTGTTCTGTGAGAGTTAAAAGCACAGTTGGTAACCTAACACACAATCGTCAGCTTGGTGAGTCCCAAACTTGACTCTTGTTCCAGCCGGGCTCAGACCCTTTCCAAGCTCAGTCGGCTCAGTCTCAACGTGTTCGAGTCTATGAGTTTATCAGGGCAAACCGAGCTTGGTTAGGCTCATTGTACTCTGAACCTGTTCACAACTCAGACGCCGATAGAGCTCATGAGCTTGTTTGAGCTTTATCAACTAGGCAAGCTGTGTTTGAGCAGTAACCGTAGGTAAGCAACAACATTGGTACTCATTTCAGGCCAATGCACGCCTCTAGAGACCACCCATTCTACTGCAGTGAGTGATGTATCTCAAACACCCGGTATATAGGCTTAATGATGAAGGAACCGTTGTTGAAAGCTTGGAATAATTTTCGTTCCTTTTCTTCAGTTCCATAAATGGCAATATGAAGGCTCTGCTAATTAAACTATAGTATGCTTCCCTATTATGTGGGCTGAGGTACGGTGAGATTTGGTATTCATAACAATAGGGCCCGAATATTTACATGACTTTTGCGACCGTGCTCATAGTAATGAGACTCTAAACTTCAAACTATTCTTGATATTGTATTCATAACACCAGGGCCCCCAGTTTTGTACATGACTGTTGCTACCGTGATCATAACAATGAGACCCTCCACTTCAAACTATTCTTGATATCGTATTCATAACAACAGTTACATGTTTTACATGACTGTTGCTACCGTGATCGTAACAATGAGACCCTCAACTTCAAACTATTCTTGATATCGTATTCATAACAACAGTTACATGTTTTACATGACTGTTGCTACCGTGATCATAACAACAGTTACATGTTTTACATGACTGTTGCTACCGTGATCATAACAATGAGACCCTCAACTTCAAACTATTCTTGATATTGTATTCATAACACCAGGGCCCCCAGTTTTGTACATGACTGTTGCTACCGTGATCATAACAATGAGACCCTCCACTTCAAACTATTCTTGATATCGTATTCATAACAACAGTTACATGTTTTACATGACTGTTGCTACCGTGATCATAACAATGAGACCCTCAACTTCAAACTATTCTTGATATCGTATTCATAACAACAGTTACATGTTTTACATGACTGTTGCTACCGTGATCATAACAACAGTTACATGTTTTACATGACTGTTGCTACCGTGATCGTAACAATGAGACCCTCAACTTCAAACTATTCTTGATATCGTATTCATAACAACAGTTACATGTTTTACATGACTGTTGCTACCGTGATCATAACAATGAGACCCTCAACTTCAAACTATTCTTGATATTGTATTCATAACACCAGGGCCCCCAGTTTTACATAACTGTTACTACCGTGATAATAGTAGTGGACACCCCACCACCCGCCCCCTAAGTTTTACGCGACTGTTGATATCGCAATCATAACAATAGGTTCGCTAGTTTTAAGCGACTGTTCATAAGCATAACAATGGGAGCTGCAGCTTTAAGTAACTGTTCTGCTGATATCGTACCCATAGCCACAGTAACTCCGGTTTTACGTTAATTTTTGCACTGTAATCTTATCCTCGAGATTTCTAGTTTTACACGGGAAACAAACTTATAGAGATTTCATTTTCATTTCAAAATTCCAAAATGCATTGGCCAGAATTTGAAACACGGACGTCTTTATGTCAACACGGTGACAATATTAATCAAATATCACAACCTCCGGAAATAAAGTAGGATACCACGGCAAGACTAGGAGCTTACTCATATCATGTTACCCTAGACTACGTGCATCCTAATTCAATCTCTACCGGGCGAGTTGGCCGTGCGCGTAGAGGCGCGCGGCTGTGAGCTTGCATCCGGGAGATAGTAGGTTCGAATCCCACTATCGGCAGCCCTGAAGATGGTTTTCCGTGGTTTCCCATTTTCACACCAGGCAAATGCTGGGGCTGTACCTTAAGGCCACGGCCGCTTCCTTCCAACTCCTAGGCCTTTCCTATCCCATCGTCGCCATAAGACCTATCTGTGTCGGTGCGACGTAAAGCCCCTAGAAAAAAAAAATCAATCTCTCAAACCGGATTTAAATAGTAACAGAGCTGGAAATCGAACAATCACCCGGATCGAAAACTTCTGTGTAGTAGGCTACCATTTGTTTGTAAACTGTCTTCCATTGGATATAGTCCACTCGGACTAAGTTTGTTTGTCCAACCCTTGTCCCGTTTCTCTACAGGGTCGGGTATGAGGTGAGATGAATCTGTTGTGGCAGGTTTTTATGACCGAATGCCCTTCCTGACGTCAACCTCATCACAAGAGTTAATGAGATGAATTGAATAACGTGATAATTATATTATAGTTGGAAGGGAGAGGGTGAAACATCCCAACTCCTGTCGAATAGCAACAAAGGGTCTGCTCAAGGCTTAACGTCTCCATCCGACGGACGAATCACCATCAACAGCGTCATATGTCCTCACTCCGTATGGGCACTGCGGAGAGGTTTGAAATTTAATCCAGGCTTTTGGCACGCAATCTAGTGATTAGAAATTATATACTACTACCTCCCCGACACTGCCGGCCAACATGCTGATGGGGACTTCAGCGCCTTAACGATCATCACCACTCGGACTCAATATACTCTCAAAATATTCACTGAAGTAATTTGAGTGGATGTCAGGCCGATGCCTGCCGTCATAGCTGCTAAAGGCCAATTTGCTACGAAAACTGAAACATGGCGGAGTTTAGCCTCTAATTGCCACATTCCTATTACAAGGAGCTTCATGGCACATTTTCAATGAATTACTTGAATTTATTATGTTATATAATGGCTAATGACCATCTCGTTGTAGAAAGGAATATCTCACCACCAGTGCTGAATGCTGATGCTCAGAACACATTAGCACCGCATTGAAATGCTGTTGGTATTATCGCAAATTAGGTGGGTGAAATTGACATTTTCCGGCGGGTTGTGTAACTGCTTCAGCGTCAACTGTTCTAGTGTCTACTGTTATACCTGTGTCGTCCACAACGCATGGCATGAGAGAAGGCTATGGAGCGAAAATTAACAAGTTCAGTTCTATCGTAAAGGCCCAGTGTGTAGAGTTTCTGGATGGATACGAACCTGGAATCGTATACTTCTAAAATCTACTGCCAGCAACTTCAACTTCTAGCGCTGAAAGTTATAATATTATTAATTATACACACCAGTGCAGAAGGTGTAATGAGAGATTCTCATCCTTAGTAAGCATACTACCTGTAGTACTCGTAACTGATGGGACAATCATACAGAATATGCAAAGTTATTTAACACCCCAGCTATTTTCCGCCAATATTCAGGCATGCGGTTATACTCGGGATGCGCCAGTAATCCCATCTGTCGGAGATGAGTGGCAGCAGAAGAGAGAAATCACATCACAATGGTCAATGAAATGTTATTGTTGATCACTTTCATGAGCTTTCGATATTGTAGGCATTCACGTTTCATTTTCATCTGGCTCTGTGATATTAGGGTATCTAATGTCCATCTTGTGTTATTCTTTAAGAGATCATTCCTTCTCTATAACTTTTTGTTTTGCAGTACTTTTTGATAGGACTAATGGCATAGGTATTTGAAAATTCGATTTTAGATGCCTTCGCCTAAACTACCATTTCGTCCAGCGTGAATAAAATTATTTGTGGCTTAGACCGTAGTTCCTCATTCCCACACTGTACATATCAATTTTAATTTAATTCCGTTCGCCGAACATTTTATTTAAGTGTCATCTTGAGCGTTTCCTTCCCCCAAATACTATTTCAGAAAATAACGTTCATATCAAATGTTTAATATAAAATCTGGTCCCAATATTACGAATACACTAACGAAAACATTTTTTTTTTTTTGCTAGTTGCTTTACGTCGCACCGACACAGATAGGTCTTATGGCGACGATGGGACAGGGAAGGGCTAGGAGTGAGAAGGAAGCGGCCGTGGCCTTAATTAAGGTACAGCCCCAGCATTTGCCTGGTGTGAAAATGGGAAACCACGGAAAACCATTTTCAGGGCTGCCGACAGTGGGGTTCGAACCTACTATCTCCCGAATACTGGATACTGGCCGCACTTAAGCGACTGCAGCTATCGAGCTCGGTCTAATGAAAACATATCGTCGTTGTACCGGCGAAAACCGCTATGACCGAGCAAGTGGCCGCGCCGTTTGGATCACGTGGCTGTCAGCTTGGATTCGAACCAACGAGCTAGAAAGAGGACTATAGAGTGGCTAACATGGCTGCTACAGTGCTCTGGGTGGTGCCAAGGCGAAATAGCGACTCCATAGTTTAAGCGCCATTCATATAATTTCTCCGCATACGGTGAGATACTTCTAATAGATTAGATCGAAGAAAATATGCTCTCTACGTGTGTGGCATGCAATTGCATAAATTGTAGAGAAAACACGAAGAATAAATATCATATTTTAGATAAGATTCTTTTTTTTTACTAAAGTACACAGTTTTGGGCGATTAGCATAATTACGTTGCCTGTGTAGCACAATCCAGCACGTGTACATTAGGCCTACTTTTATTTTCTTGTATTTGGTATTTGAAGGTGCTCAGATAGGTTACTTTTGTGTCAGTAGATTTACCGGCCCGTAAGGGAACTACACCGGGGCAAATCTCCGGCACTTCAGCTTCTCCGAAAACCGTACTAAGTAGTCGGTAGGACGAAAAACCAATACCACTATTTATTATTACATTGTATCCTACAGAGCACATTTCCCCAGCATTTTGAAAATAAATATAAAGTGAACAACGATGTTACAAGACGCCTGCTGTCCAACGCCACACCTACAATATTTAGAATTTCCTAGTCACCTCATCCCCTTTGCCAACGATACGGAGTAATATGAGGACTTTCAGTCCTACATCACCACTACTACTGAGCGAGTTGGCTACGTGGTTCGCGGTATATAGCTCTTAGCTTGCATTCGGGATATAGTGAGTTCTAATCCCACTGCCGACAGCACTGATAGCTGGTTTTCCGTGGTTCCCATTTTCACATCAGGCAAATACGGGGGCTGCTGTGCCTTAATGCCACTGACACTTCCTTCGCAGTCCTAGCCTTTTCCTATCCCATCGTAGCTATAAGGTGTGTCTGAGTGGGTGCTACATAAGGCAAATAAAAAATCGGCGTTACCATAATCTTCTTCCAAAGATAATCGAAGTGAATTATTCAGGAAAGTTAACTTATGTGATTTAAGATCATTATCACAAGAAGAACTGTTATCTGTATTAGCAATTATTTCAAATTGTTTATCCTACAAATTCTTGTTCTTATTTTATTATTATTATTATTATTATTATTATTATTATTATTATTATTAAGGGATACTTTATTACACCATTGTTCACTTCAAACCTTGTACCCCACGGCTCTAGAATACTTATTTTTCCTAAATTATTATTAGTTTTACGCCCTACTAACTACTTTTTCGGATAAGCCGAGGTGCCGGAATGTTGTCCCGCAGGAGTTCTGAGGGATTTGAGCACCTAAATACTATCGTACTGAGCCAGGATCTAACCTGCCAAGTTGTTTAGTGTCCGGCTTCTTGGCTGAATGATCAGCATGCTGGCCTTTGGTTCAGAGGGCACCAGATTCGACCGGGTTGAGCATTTTAACCGGGTAGTCGACAATTAATTCCTCTGGATCCGGGACTGGATAACCTTCTTCATCTACACACAACAGAACATTCTACAAACCACTACAGAAGCACGTAATAGTAAATACATCACTCCACCTAGGGTTGGCGTCGTCAGGAAGGGCATCCGGTCGTAAAATTAGGCTAAATCCATACAAAATGCCAATTCCAGGTAAATGGAAAGATATCAGGATTTATTATTATTATTATTATTATTATTATTATTATTATTATTATTATTATTATTATTAAAGTTATATGAATTATTTCTCGATGTTGTTATATTGCTTTGCTCAAGGTTTTCTGTTCTATATTTTCATTCCCTGTAAGTGGGTCTAAATTTTTGGCAATGTCTTGTGATTTGTTTTGTAATTCGGACTAGTGGAAATGCGCTAATTTTCTTTCTTTATACAATATGTAAGTACGTAGCCTGTATCTTGTATTTTTTAATGTCCTTTTAAACAGACATTGCGCATCTTTGAGTGCTTCCCTAATAAAGAAAACTGTGAAACGGTATTTATTCCCGCAGCCTCTGTACTTGCTTCATCACAAGCCCACTCGATTTGGTCGCTTACAATATGGCGGACGTGGCTTTCAAGTAGATTCAAATATGGCGGTCCAATAGCCACTCTATAGTCCTCTTTCTAGCTCGTTGATTCGAACCCTTCTGTCGGCAGCCCTGAAGATGCTCCTTTCCTATCCCATCGTCGCCATAAGACCCATCTGTGTCGGTTCGACGTAAAGCAAATTCTAAAAATAATACTCAATAAATGCGTTCGTGTTTCTGTTGCTAATAGTGAATGTGTGTCCTGGTAAGTTTACATACATTTTTTTCTTTCCTGCGTTATTAAACTCAACCATGAGTAGCATGAGAATAGATCATGTGTAAATTTGACTGTAACAAATTCGTAAGTCAGTTTGTACTTGCGTTTTAGTACATTATTAGAGGACTGGTGTTGCTGCGCACCATTCGTTATAAATAGGTCATATAGCTCGTCTTGATATGCCTCTCATAGTCATATTGTTTTCCCTGCCATCTTCAATGGTTGTACGAACATTTAATAAGAAGCGTTTTAAGGAATGCTGCTGTTTGGACTCAGAATTCATCCATTCTGACGTCATCATTCCGTCTATTTGGTATTTTTTTAAAAAAATAATCTGCTTTACGTCGCACCGACACAGATAGGTCTTATAGCGACAATGGGATACCAAAGGATTAGGAGTGGGAAGGAAGCGGTCGTGGCCTTAATTAAGGCACAGACCCAGCGTTTACGTGGTGTGAAAATGGGAAACCACGAAAAACCATCTTCAGCGCTACTGACATTGGGGTTCGAACCCACTGTCTCCCGGATGCAAACTCACAGATGCGTGCCCCTAATTGCAGGGCAAACACGCCTGGTGGTAAAAATCAATCCATACATTCGCTTTTTTATCCTGCAGTTCTTGATGTAAAGCTTGGTATTGTGTCGTAGAAGACAACGGTATTTTTAATCGCAGTTCTTTCACACAGAACGGGTGCCTTGTGAGCTCATAGGTTATGTCTCTGATGAGCGTTTTTTGCTAGGCAGAGAACTTCTTTAAGATACATGGCCTTCACTCTTTCTAGTCTAGCAAGGTTATCCTTCGATAGATACTCCCAGATGATGTCAAAGGCGTACGTCATGATGGGGTCTGTTTGTACGTAGACATTTTTTTCTTTCTTTTTTTACAAGTTGCTTTACGTCGCGCCGACACAGACAGGTCTTATGGCGACGATGGGACAGGAAAGGGCTAGGAGTGGGAAGGAAGCAGTCGTGGTCTTAATTAAGGTACAGCCCCAGCATTTGCCTGGCGTGAAAGCGGAAAACCACGGAAAACCATCTTCAGAGCTGCCGACAGTGGGGTTCGAACCCACTATCTCCTGGATACTGGATACTGGCCGCACTTAAGCGACTGCAGCTATCCAGCTCGGTTTTTCTTTTCTCTTAGCAGCATGCAAGTTATTTGGAAGCTGGGAAAGGTTAGAGAATCACAGAGTATCTAGCAGGGAATAATATTCTTCCATGATTTAGAGGAAGTGTATACTCTCTGTCATGACTGGTACTAAACAAACGTGGCTTCATACAATGACATTACTAGGGATGAAATCACATGTATCTGAATATTAATTAATTTTAGTCGCTTAGCAACCTGCCAAGTGCAGAATAAATTGCGGGTAGCATAAGCCTTCGCCTGCAATTATTGGAGTAATCATTTAATGACTTGATTTTATGATTACTCAAAGTGATTCACCGGGACGTAATTCCGGAGAGAATAAAATAAAAATGAAACAAATCGGTCCAGTAGAACGGACAGACGGATTTGTCAAAGCTGTTTTTAGTAAATTCTTTTAATCGAGTATTTCACATGAAGGCATTGCTTTTAATCGCGCCATTCCTACCAACGTCATTGGAATGACCCATGTTCATTTCAGTTGGCAAAACCACTAAGAGAGTCTTTCTGAGAATCTATAAAGGCAGGCGGAGAGTGAGTGTCTGCCATTATAATGAAAACTCCTCAACCTGATTCTGACTGACGGTAGACAAGGTGGCCTACCATTACAATGAAAATTCCCTAACCCAGTCTTGATATGAGAAAAGACGTTGGTGACTTGCCCGTCGTGCTTCTAGGGCAACGTTAAGAGCTATGCAACTTAATACAATTTTGCTCACAACGTTTACACTACCTAACCTAGAATTCTGTATAAAATTTAACATTCCGTAGCGAAGCACGGGTACATCAGCTATTTAATATATAGATATCGCATTATACCGATGTTTTAATGTATGTTTAGGAACAATAACTCAGCAGCTGTACAAAACACCTCTGTCTGCGGATGACTGCGACGCTCATACAATTTTACTTATTTTCAGGATGACTTTGTAAATGTCGCGCCAACCAATATTTCGACGCTTGGTTTGGTAACGCAAAAGAAACCAGGACGCATGCTTTATTGCACCACATAAAGCAAGAGCTAAGTGACTCGTCTTTGTTGGGAGACATTTTGAAGCGTTTGAAAGTTATTATTCGAAATATTTGTCAAAAAATGTTTGTAATTATACTTCATATTGGAATATATTATGTTTTCCATAATGGCAGGTTCTTTCCATACCAAGTAATACATTTCACGGCACATTTACCTCATATTGCCACGCTTCATTAGTTTTGGTCAGCTAGATTATGAAAATATCACACTGTGAGTCGCTATAATGTGGGTAAGAATCGTTAGGTAGGTCAAGGCGTGAATGTGACGAGCAGATCAGAGTAGATGTAGGATCTTACTATATATAAAAACTAGCTGATGTACCCGTGCTTCATTACGGAATTCTCAGAAAGACTGTCTTTATGGTTTTCCCACCTGAAGTCAACATAGATCATTCCAATGACGTCAGTACGAGTGTCGCGAGTGTCATACGAAATACTCGATCAAATGAAAAAATCGCACATTTTCTCACTTTTAACGAAAAGTGTTACGGTGCCGATCTTACGGTTCCAAGTTCTGGAGCTAGAATGACCAGGTCGCAGACAGCCGCGAACACTCCACTGTCATTATTCCGTTCAAGTGTGCACGCTGCTCATTCCAATCAGTGCCTCAGAGTAGGTATTGAATAGCTGGAATACTATAATGAACCAGTGTGTTACGTACCAATAGTATCATAAAATTTATGAACCAGAGGAAGATTACAACCGTACGGTGGGACCAATAATAAATCCCGATCTAGTTTTCTTCTCGATCGCTATGATATGCATTCTGCGTGTACTTTAATTTTCTGAAAGTGCAGATGATAGGACAGTGAAGGCAGGAAGGACATAGGGAGGTTCGAACAGCTTCAGTCCGCCATAGTGAGGTTTTTTGAAATATGTACAAAAATGTGTCGCGAACACATTACGCTCCGGTTTGAAGCAGAATACCGTGGAACTTATTTTTGTTACTCATGAGACTGACGAAGTTCACCAATAAGACATTCGTGCATCATAAAGCACAGTCAATAATTACTGAAATATTCAGTACATTGTTTGGTTCATTATACTCTTGAAGATTACAGCCAAGCATCCGATTATGCGATTTACTTTCAGTTACTAGGAGCAAAGGATCTAAAAGTTTTGGTGTTATATGAGGGTCAAGAAGAGAATGTTTCACGTTCAGGATGTCACATCATTCACAATACAAACTTAATGTGTTTTATTTTTACAATGTATGATTACTTGCACACTTTACCGCCAGAAATCATTCTCTGCGAAACGTAAAGAATTTCACCTTATTTTTTTGACACGGCATAAGCCCAAAAGCCTATATATATCATGGCAACATTCCGATGACGTTCACAGGAAGGTGGTTTGGCCGCCTAATTAGGTCAGTCCGATCACTGGAGAAGAGCTATCCCAAACCTTTTCATAATGACTGATTGAATCAATTCGTGGTAGTTAAAAATGAAACAACCATGTCAGTTAATGCTCCCTCCCCTTCTTTTTTTTTACAATCTGCTTTACGTTGCAGGTCTTATGGCGACGATAGGATAGGAAAGGGCTGGGAGTGGGATGGAAGTGACCGTAGCCTCGATTAAAGTACAGTCCCAGCATTTGCCTGGTGTGAAAATTGGAAACAACAGAAAACCATCTTCAGGGCTGCCGGCAGTGGGGTTCGAACCCACTATCTCCCGAATGCGAACTGATAACAACGTGACCCAAACGACACAGCCACTTGCTTTCAAGAAGCTGTCGTATTTCAGAATAATTTCCTCTAGAGCAAGCCCAAAATGAAGCTACCTAAGTGAAATTGAAATTTTTGAATTTGTTGCTGTAAATATTTAGTTAAGGCATACGATACATAAATACCAACAGATAGCGGTGCTATCATTCTATAATCTCTGCCGGAGATGTTTTGAGGTTCTTCAATGTTTTCTTCAAACAGTTAGAGAATGAGGTCAATGACTAGGTCAGCAGATGTCTTCGGTTTAATCAGGAAAATTTGAGTCGGTATATCACTCGAACTAGATTAATTTTAACTGCTAGGGCCGAGATCATGAATGCAATTAGAAGTTTCTTCGATAACCTGTGGGAATGACTTGGCTGTACTGTTGTACGTATATATGGGTGCAACTAACAAAGCCTTCGACTGGGAAAGAAGCGGCTGTAAAGGAAAAAAAGAAAAAAAAAGACGCACTTCTAGGTGAGATTTTAATTCATCTTGAGGCTGCGTGGAAGCCCCTTAAGTCAGTGATTACACAGTATTCAGGCGGAATATTGATACAATGTCCGGCTCCATGGCTAAATGGTTAGCGTGCTGGCCTTTGGCCACAGGGGTCCCGGGTTCGATTCCCGGCAGGGTCGTGAATTTTAACCTTAATTGGTTAATTTCGCTGGCACGGGGGCTGGGTGTATGTGTTATCTCCATCATCATTTCATCCTCATCACGACGCGCAGGTCGCCTACGGGAGTCAAATCAAGAGACCTGCACCTGGCGAGCCGAACTTGTCCTCGGACACTCCCGGCACTGAAAGCCATACGCCATTTTATTTCATTACTGATACAATGAAAAATGCTCTAGGTATTATTTTACAAAAATCTTATCACAGTTGTTTTGCAAACATTCCACTAACAAACGTTTCCGGTGACGATGGGTTAGGAAAGTCCTAGGACCGGGAAGGATGCAACCGTAGCCTTAATGAAGGCACAGTCCCGGAATTTGTCTAATGTGAAAATAGGAAAGCACAAAAACATCTTCAGGGCCGCTGATAGAGGGTGTCGAACCCACCATCTCCCGAATTCAAGCTCACAGCAGCACAGCCTGAGTAGCGCAACCAACTCACTCGGTCTGCCCACAGATGAAGATGAGGATATTTTAGAATGTCGTTAAGGAAACAGAGGTTTGAATCGAATTCAGTTCGAAGATTTTTTTAAAATATCCTATTTAATATTTACACCTTTTCGATCAACTAAGTTAAGCAATACGGCTGAGGATATCGTTAACTGGACAACAGTCGTTTCGATAGACATGAGCCCCTTAATTGACCATGAGCCACTTGTTTGTTTCTTTGTTTGTTTGTTTGTTTGTTTGTTTGTTTGTTTGTTTGTTTGTTTGTTTGTTTGTTTGTTGTTTATTTGGTATACATATTTACCTGCTGTTTGTTGTTACTTCAAGAAGATATGTATCTATCTTAATGTATTAATTACATGGAACTGATCTTCACGAAGTTCTTAATTCGGAAAACACATCAATGAGAGATGGTTTTAAAGTAGCGATAACTGAATAAGACTTTCAACTTCCGAACTTTTGTCCTTCGATCTGCTCACAAAACTAACACTAGGCTTCTGGTCAAGCCCATCAGTGGTAGCCTCAGGCTACTGAAAGTAGTTAATGATTAACAGGTCAAGGACGGCTACATATTGTCAGATTGACAGGTCTATTCATATCTGTTCACGCAGCGACTTTTTAACACTGTACCTGCCAGAGTTAATTCATTTGGTACTCACCGGCGAAGTGAAGATATCCTCCACGCGCTGGCGAGGCTCACGACCTTTCTTAGGCCTGACGAGGACATACACGGTGTCCACTCCAGGACACTTGCGCAGGATCTTCTCCACCAACACCTTGCCCATGAAGCCTGTGGCTCCAGTGATCAACACCACGCGGTCATTGAGCGTGTCCGTGATGCGGTTGGGCATTTTGAGCAGCTCCTCTTCACTCAACTGTTGAGTTCCGGTTTCCATTGCTCTTTTAACAGTTGCTTTCCCTGTAAGCAAATAAAGAAAACACTTAACTTTCAATGAACATTCCACCAGCCTTGGTGAGTAGCATAATTGGTTAGTATAATCCCTTCTTGTGCTAAAGATTACGATCGTCGCCATAAGACCTATCTGTGTCGGCGCGACGTAAAGCCCCTAGCAAAAAAAAAAAAAAAAAAAAAAAAAAAGAGATTACGAGATATACATATATAGATAGATAAATGTCTCTATTGGCGTAGTTAAGGCCATTAGGTCCTCTCTTACACTAAACCATTAGAGTCATAATTAATACTAGATAAAACACAATTAAGCACAATCAAAATATAATATATAACTGAAATAAAATTCCACCCCAGTGAGACATACATACTTACAACAGCAATAATAATAATAATAATAATAATAATAATAATAATAATAATAATAATAATAATAATAATGTAATAACATGATCAATGAAAGGCCAGAAATGCACAGTACACTCGTATCCTGCTGCACCTCTTAACGCTCGTTTACATAACACTCTGGTTGGTATTCCACCGGGCGAGTTGGCCGTGTGGTTAGTGCCGCGCAGCTGTGAGCCTGCATCCGGGAGATAGTGGGTTCGAATCCCACTGTCGGCAGTCCTGAAGATAGTTTTCCGTGGCTTCCCATTTTCACACCAGGCAAATGCTGGGGCTGTACCTTAATTAAGGCCACGGCCGCTTCCTTCCAACTCCTAGGCCTTTCCTATCCCATCGTCGCCATAAGACCTATCTGTGTCGGTGCGACGTAAAGCAAAATTGATTGTTCGTATTCCTCTGACGTCATTCCATTCTAGTGCGGCATACACAAAAAATGAGTTGTTATACGCGGCAGTTCGATGGTGAGGAATCACGAGCAGGTTTGATGTTTGAGCCCTTGTATCTCTGTTATAAACATTTGAGAAGTAATGGAAACGCGAAGAAAGGTAAGATGTAGTAAGAACTCGGTGGAGGAGAAACAAAGTACCGGGCGAGTTGGCCGTGCGCGTAGAGGCGCGCGGCTGTGAGCTTGCATCCGGGAGATAGTAGGTTCGAATCCCACTATCGGCAGCCCTGAAGATGGTTTTCCGTGGTTTCCCATTTTCACACCAGGCAAATGCTGGGGCTGTACCTTAATTAAGGCCACGGCCGCTTCCTTCCAACTCCTAGGCCTTTCCTATCCCATCGTCGCCATAACACCTATCTGTGTCGGCGCGACGTAAAGCCCCTAGCAAAAAAAAAAAAAAAAAGAGATTACGAGATATATATATATAGATAGATAAATGTCTCTATTGGCGTAGTTAAGGCCATTAGGTCCTCTCTTTCACTAAACCATTAGAGTCATAATTAATACTAGATAAAACACAATTAAGCACAATCAAAATATAATATACTAGCAAGATACCCGTGCTTCGCTACGGCATTATACTGAAATTTATAATTGAATGCTTATTGTTTTAGATATATAATCGGCTGAAATTCGCGGTCTGAATGGTTTTCTGCGAGAACCCACCAAAATTCCCGATCTGACTCGTTTTCTATTAGATTACGGCATGTTTCCTCCCATTTTTCAATCTTCTTTTCCAGCAATCGATTTCGTACTTCCCGGGCTAGGCTCAGGTATTCCTCCCGGTCAGTTGTGTCCGTAAATCTTTGCCATCTTTTCCTATAATCATTTTTAATATAGATAAAATCCTTCAGGAGATCCGGCGTGGTGTCATACTGGGTGCCTAGAAGGCACTGAACCCGCGGCCGGACTGCATTCTTAGTCATTACCCGTCCAGGAGCCGTTTCCAGCGCGGTCCGCACATTTGACGACGGTCCGGAACATTATTATTATTATTATTATTATTATTATTATTATTATTATTATTATTATTATTATTAGTATTATGATTATGATTATTATTATTATTATTATTATTATTATTATTATTATTATTATTATTATTATTATTATTATTATTATGTGTTGCTGGAATGGATGATGACAGGAAAACCGGAGTATCTGGAGAAAAACCTGTCCCGCCTCCGTTTTGTCCAGCACGAATGTCACATGGAGTGAACGGGATTTGAACCACGGAACCCAGCTGTGAGAGGCCGGCGCGCTGCCGAGGATCCTTATAAGTACATTAAGAACAGTAAAATCAGTTGCTCTCACATCCTTCTACACCCCACCGCCGTTAAGTTTATTTACCGGCACCCCCCCCCCAAAAAAAAAAATTAAAAGAAGGCTTGTTTCTTATGTTTAAAGAAGATTTCAAACACCAATGTTCACGTCTATTAGCTTCAGTTTTGAGATATAAGTATCCCCATAAAAATAATTTACTTTTTTCACTTCATTTCACACTACTCCCCCCCCCCCAAGTGAATTTTCTCGCAAAAAATACTTGTTTCTTTAATAGTAAAGGATCTTCTAAATACCAATTATCACGACTCTAACTTCTTCAGTTTTTGATTTATGTGTCCTCATGAAAGGAATTCAACTCCTTTACACTCCCGCCCTCCAAGATGGTTTCCCCCCAAAACGCGTTTTTCTTTGTTTTTAAAGGGGATCCAAATACGAATTTTCACGTCTGTAACAACTTTAGTTTTTATTAGATGTATGTATTCTCATTCAATTAATTCAATTAATTTTTCAATTCTTTCACCCCCCCCCCCCCCTTCATTGGATTTTCCGAGAATACGTGTTTCTTTATTTTTAAAGCAGATTGCAAATATCAAATTTCACGTTTGTAACATCTTCATTTTTGAGATATCAGTAGTCTAATTAAAAGAATTCAACACCATTTTCAGTCACTTTTACCCCCCCCCCTTCCACCCAAGTGGTATTTCCGAAAGCTAAAAATACACGTTTCTTTATGTTTAATAGAGATAAAAAACACCATTTTTCACTTCTGTAACATGTTAAGTTTTTTGAGATAAACTGTAAAAATTCTCATTTTAAATTTTCACCCCTTTTGAGTTCCCGTTAAGTGGAGTTTCCAAACACAAATCACCTATGTTTCTTTAGATTTACAGGAGATTACAAACACCCACTTTTTACGTCTGTAACATTTTACGTTTCCAAGATATTCTGTAGATATAGTCTTTCAAAAATTCACCCAATTTGTCACTCCTGTTTAACCGCCATTAATTGGATTTTCCAAAACTAAAAAATACGTGTTTCTTTATTTTTAAAGGAGATCCCATATACAAATTTTCAGTTCTGTAATATCTTTCGTTTCTGAGATATATGTATCCTCATTAAAGGCATTCAACCCATTTTTCACCCTTTTACACCCCTCCTATTGGGATTTCCAGGAAACAAAAAATACGTTTTCCTTTATTTTGAGAGGAGATTCTAACTACCAATTTTTACATCTGTAAATTTTAAAGTTTTAAGATGTATACACACTCATTTTAAAAAATTTACCCTCCCCCCTTCTTACCCCCCAATATTTGGATTTTCCAAAAACGAAAAAATACGTGTGTTTATTTATTTTTAAAGGAGATTCTAAATACCAATTTTCACATATATAATCTTTAAAAATTTTGAGATAGATACACTCATTTTAAAATATTACTCCCTCTTCACCCCCCCTAAATTGGATTTTCCAGAAACAAAAAAATACGTCTTTCTTTATTTTTAACGGAGATCCCAAACACCAATTTTCAGGTCTGTAATATCTTCAGTTTCTGATATATAAGTAGCCTCATTAAAGGCATTCAACCACTTTTTAGCCCCTTTTCACTCCTCCTATTGCGATTTTCCGAAAACAAAAAAATACGTGTTCCTTTATTTTTAATGAAGGTTCTAAATACCAATTTTTACATCTGCAAACTTTAAAAGTTTGGAGATATAGATTCACTCATTTTAAAAATTCACCCCCTTTTCACCCTCCCATTAATTGTATTTTCCAAAAACAAAAAATTACGTGTTTCTTTATTTTTAAAAGAGATCAAAAGTACCAATTTTCAGGTCTGTAATATCTTCAGTTTCTGAGATATAGGTACCGGTATCCTGATTAAAGGCATTCAACCCATTTTTCCCCATTTTCACCCTTTTTCACCCCTCCTATTGGGATTTTCTGAAAACAAAAAAATACGTGTTTCCTTATTTTTAAAGAAGATTCTAAATACCAATTTTTACATCTGTAAACTTTTAAAGTTTTGAGATATAGAGCAACTCATTTTAAAATTTCACCCCCGTTTTCACCCCCTTAGCGAAGGAATATCCAAAAATCCTCTCTTAGCGAGCACCTACGTCTTAATATGAATATATCCCCAAAATTTCATCTCTTTATGTCCAGTAGTTTTGGCTCGGCGATGATGAATCAGTCAGTCAGTCAGTCAGTCAGTCAGTCAGTCAGGACAAGTTATTTTATATATATAGATAACTGAAATAAAATTCCACCCCAGTGAGACATACATACTTACAACAGCAATAATAATAATAATAATAATAATAATAATAATAATAATAATAATAATAATAATAATAATGTAATAATAATAATAATGTAATAACATGATCAATGAAAGGCCAGAAATGCACAGTTCACTCGTATCCTGCTGCACCTCTTAACGCTCGTTTACATAACACTCTGGTTGGTATTCCACCGGGCGAGTTGGCCGTGTGGTTAGTGCCGCGCAGCTGTGAGCCTGCATCCGGGAGATAGTGGGTTCGAATCCCACTGTCGGCAGTCCTGAAGATAGTTTTCCGTGGCTTCCCATTTTCACACCAGGCAAATGCTGGGGCTGTACCTTAATTAAGGCCACGGCCGCTTCCTTCCAACTCCTAGGCCTTTCCTATCCCATCGTCGCCATAAGACCTATCTGTGTCGGTGCGACGTAAAGCAAAATTGATTGTTCGTATTCCTCTGACGTCATTCCATTCTAGTGCGGCATACACAAAAAATGAGTTGTTATACGCGGCAGTTCGATGGTGAGGAATCACGAGCAGGTTTGATGTTTGAGCCCTTGTATCTCTGTTATAAACATTTGAGAAGTAATGGAAACGCGAAGAAAGGTAAGATGTAGTAAGAACTCGGTGGAGGAGAAACAAAGTACCGGGCGAGTTGGCCGTGCGCGTAGAGGCGCGCGGCTGTGAGCTTGCATCCGGGAGATAGTAGGTTCGAATCCCACTATCGGCAGCCCTGAAGATGGTTTTCCGTGGTTTCCCATTTTCACACCAGGGAAATGCTGGGGCTGTACCTTAATTAAGGCCACGGCCGCTTCCTTCCAACTCCTAGGCCTTTCCTATCCCATCGTCGCCATAACACCTATCTGTGTCGGTGCGACGTAAAGCCCCTAGCAAAAAAAAAAAAAAAGAAACAAAGTATGATGGTTACGACGCACATGGATCAATAATAATAATAATACTATGTTTACGCCCCACTAACTGACATATTGGTGGTTATAGGAGACGCCGAGGTGCCGGAATTTTGTCCCGCAGGAGTTCTTTTACGTGCCAGTAAATCTACCGACACGAGGCTGACGTATTTGAGCACCTTCAAATACCACCGGACTGAGCCAGGATCGAACCTGCAAAGTTGAGGTCAGGAGTCCAGCGCCTTAACCGTCTGAGCCACTAAGCCCGGCGGGATCAGTAATATAATGATCAGTTAGTATTTAACACGAGGGGAAATCTATAATTTTAAATACCTATATTCGATACAGTGGTGGTGGTGGTAGTTATTATTGTTTGAACAGGAAGTACAACAATCCGCTATGTAGCACTACAGTAATCAAAGAGAGAAAAATGGAAGGGTTCCGATACTTCGATAAATGAAGGTATCGGCCAAAGACAAACAAGGGCCACGAAGGGCGTGAAATGAAAGACTCCCTTGGCCTCAAATGCTCTAATAACGACTAAGGGAGGTCGGATAGGATAGATGAAAGTGAGGAGCCTGGCACAAGTAAGTGAAAGCAATGTCAGGACTCAGCTAAGGACCCCGTGGTCGCCAACCCATTCTCCCATGTTAAGATCACCTGGGGTCCCTCTTAGTTGCCTCTTACGATAAGGAGGGGATACCGTGGGTGTTATTTTACTGCCCCCCCCCTACAGGGGGAAATATAATCGGAACACAGTTGTCGAGGTTTCGGAATCGACTTCGGTAGGGTCATCATGTGAACGTTTTCAAATGCAGGACATTATTTCAGAAAATGCTAGACTTTCAAAAAATAAAAAAAGGATAAGAAAAAGAAGCAGGACAAATTATTAAGGTTAATATTTAAAATATAAGTTTCTGTAATTTTTGCTATTTGTTTTACGTCGCAGCGACTCAGGCAGGTTTTACGGTGACGATGGGATAGGGCTGGGAATGAAGCGACCCTGGCCTTAATTAAGGTACGGCCTCAGCATTAGCCTAGTGTGAAAATGGCAAACCACGGAAAAAACTATCTTCAAGGCTACCGACAGTGGGGGCTTGAACCCACTATCTCTTGAATGCAAGCTAATAGTTTAATGCCTCAAAACGCATAGCCAACTCTCCAGCTCTCTCGGTAATTGTATGATTGATGATGCCCAAACTCTAGGAAGGTAATACTATATAATATACACCTGAGGATAAATTACATTATTTCGAAAAGTAAGTTATATAAAGCTTATCTCATATTACTTGTAGGATGTGTTCCTTGGCAAGGCGTGTCCGACTCGTTGTCTGAATGGTCAGCGTACTGTTCAGAGGGTCCGGGGTTCGATTCGCGGCCGGGTCGGGATTTTAACCTTAGTTGGTTAATTCCAATGACCGGGGGCTGGGTGTGTGTGGCGCATTCAACATTAAAATCATCCTAGGTAGGGCCCTCATCTTCACAGACGTGCAGGTCGTCTAATAGGCCGTCTACGAGAAAAAAGACCCGCACCAGGCCTTTCCGGAGGCCATCCGCCATTAAATTCTGGCAAGTCCAGGGATCCACCAATCCGCCCCTAGAATTCTAGTTACTTTTATAAGAAAATATCGTAAATTATGAGATCTTCAATACCACTCGCGTCAATATATATATATATATATATATATATTTTTTGCTAGTTGCTTTACGTCGCACCGACACAGATAGGTCTTATGGCCACGATGGGACAGGGAAGGGCTAGGAGTGGGAAGGAAGCGGCCGTGGCCTTAATTAAGGTACAGCCCCAGCATTTACCTGGTGTGAAAATGTGAAACCACGGAAAACCATTTTCAGGACTGCCGACAGTGGGGTTCGAACCTACTATCTCCCGAATACTGGATACTGGCCGCACTTAAGCGACTGCAGCTATCGAGCTCGGTACTCGCGTCAACAGTGTGCTGTCTTCTTCTTCTTCTTCTTAATCTGTTTACCCTCCAGGGTCGGTTTTTCCCTCGGACTCAGCGAGGGATCCCACCTCTACCGCCTCAAGGCCAGTGTCCTGGAGCTTCAGACTCTGGGTCTGGGGATACAACTGGGGAAGGATGACCAGTACATCGCCCAGGCGGCCTCACCTGCTATGCTGAACAGGGGCCTTGGTGGGGGATGGGAAGATTGGAAGGGATAAACAAGGAAGAGAGAAGGAAGCGGCCGTAGCCTTAAGTTATGTACCATCCCGGCATTTGCCAGGAGGTGAAGTGGGAAACCACGGAAAACCACTTCCAGGATGGCTGAGGTGGGATTCGAATCCACCTCTACTCATTTGACCTCCCGAGGCTGAGTGGACCCCGTTCCAGCCCTCGTACCACTTTTCAAATGTCGTGGCAGAGCCGGGAATCGAACCCGGGCCTCCGGGGGTGGCAGCTAATCACACTAACCACTACACCACAGAGGCGGGCACAGTCGCTGTCACTGGCTGAAATTTATAAATTATGGCGTTACTCCCAGAATTCAATTCAGAGAGATGTGATTGCTAACTTCTTTCGTTGAATGGTCAGCGTAGAGGCCTTTGGAACAGTGGATCACGGATTTGATTCCCAGCCAAGGCGGAGATTTTTGCCGCGTTTGGTTAATACCTCTAGCTCGGGGACTTGGTGTTTGTGTTCGTCAAAATACACATCTTCACTTACATACAACATATCGCACTACTAACCATCATAGAAATACACAATAGTGAATACATCGCTCCACATATAGTTGGCGTCAGGGAGACCATCCGGCCATATAACTAGGCTTCATCCAAAGCAATGCCAACCCCTCATCACTGGGGAAAATGCCAGCAAAAAGAAAGAAAAAAACGTGTGATTGCCGACTGTGACAAACGAATTGGCCATGCGGCTTGGGGCGCACACCTGTGAGCTTGCATTCGGAAGATAGTGGGTTCGAAGCATACTGCTGGCAGCCCTGAAGAAAGTCTTCCGTGGTTCCCCATTTTGACACTAGTACCTTAATTAAGGCCACGGCCACTTCCTTCGCACTCCTAGCCCTTTCCTGTCCATCGTCGCCATAAAACCTATCTGTCTCGGTGCGACGTAAAGGCAGTGTAGCTCTTATTAAAATGAAGTCGTGGTTTCCCATTTTCACACCAGGCAAATGCTAGGGCTGTACCTTAATTAAGGCCACGGCCGCTTCCTTCCAACTCCTAAGCCTTTCCTATCCCATCGTCGCCATAAGACCTATCTGTGTCGGTGCGACGTAAAGCCCCTAGCAAAAAAAAATGAAGTCGCACACGACCGCACCGCGTTTCCGTCAGTCGCCGGGACGGGCGGCACTATACTATGCGCCTCGATTTGGACCAGTGCCCCAATTACTCACGTGACCCTGAAAGATCTTTGTCTGCACATTCTGAGTGACAAACGGATTTCAATGACCCCAGAAAACATTGTAAAAGACATAATTGTTCACTGTGTAACATTAATGTATAAACGTACTTTGAGTGTTGTAACGTAGAAAATTATAAGTTTGTATTGAATATGTGTCTGATATACTGAAATGAAATGGCGTATGGCTTTCAGTGCCGGGAGTGTCCGAAGACATGTTCGGCTCGCCAGGTGCCGGTCTTTTCATTTGACTCCCGTAGGCGACCTGCACGTCGTGATGAGGATGAAATGAAGACACATACACCCAGTCCCCATGCCAGCGAAATTAACCAATGATGGTTAAAATTCCCGGCCCTGCCGTGAAACGAGCCCGGGACCCCTGTGACCAAAGGCCAGCACGCTAACCATTTAGCCATGGAGCTGGACTCTGATATACTGACATAACATGACTCCAGAGAATATTAAAAAATGCACAATTGTTCACGGTGCTACAAAATTTTATATAAGCGTATTCTGTGCGTTGAAACTGATAGAATAGTAAGTTCGTGTGATATTACATATTTAGCCATTATACATACTTTACAACATATTTTGGTACTTTTTTGTTACATATTTTGCCACTTGATACTACATAGAAAACCGAGCTCGATAGCTGCAGTCGCTTAAGTGCGGCCAGTATCCAGTATTCGGGAGATAGTATGTTCGAACCCCACTGTCGGCAGCCCTGAAAATGGTTTTCCGTGGTTTCCCATTTTCACACCAGGAAAATGCTGGGGCTGTACCTTAATTAAGGCCACGGCCGCTTCCTTCCCACTCCTAGGCCTTTCCTGTCCCATCGTAGCCATAAGACCTATCTGTGTCGGTGCGACGTAAAGCAAGTAGCAAGAAAAAAAAACTACATAGAAATCCCAGCTCTAGTTATACATATCAATATAGAGGTTTATACATTCTAACTCCTTCACTTATCAACGTTTTTAAAGACACGGAAAGTTGCGTGTAATAAGGTGATGCTGATTTGAATATGGTAATATGTGGCATTGTGAACGTGGTAGGACATTCGATGTAATTATCATATACTGCATATTTATTGACATAGTGAAAACCCACAGCCTGTTTCCAGTCATTTGATCGGGTCAGGAATGGAATGAATGAAGCCCCATCTAGCGGCGAGGATAGGAAATGTGCCGGCTGCCGAAGCCTGGCACACTCCTCTGGGGCAATCATTAATGCTATGAAATGATAATGGAGAGTGTTGTTGGAATGAAATATGACAGGGAAAACCGAAGTACTCGGAGGAAAAGCTGTCTCACCTCCGCTTTGTCCAGCACAAATCTCACATGGAATGCCCGGGATTTGAACCACGATATCCAGCGGTGAGAGACCGGCGCGCTGCCGTCTGAGCCATGCAGGCTACTTATTGACATAGTAGAATACGCAAATAATTTTGGACCAACTGAATGGATTAACACATTTACTTATGAAGTAAGAATTTAGTCACAAGAGTACGAACGATGTTTAGTCATATCTAAAGTTTACTAAAGATAACATTTTGTTAAATTTGTAAACAGAAAGTTTGGAGGCAAGGCGAGATTTATTTAATTATGAGACTAAATAAACAGTAACACTGAATTAAACAGAACAATCAGAAACCAAACCCCATGACGCTACTGCTGATGGACCTTGGCCTACCGAACGACCGCTGCTCATCCCGAAGGCTTGAAGATTAAGAGGTGACTTATGATCAATGCGAATAATCCTCTCGTTCGTTATTCTTGGGTTTTTAGACCGGGGCTGCGTCAGATAGCTCCTCAATGTCTCTCATGTAAGCTCAGTGGATCTCTAACCAGCTCTCAGATCCTGACCTCAACACGAAACGAATTTGGAAACTCCCTGTTACGACAGGCGCAGGGATGGCGAACCTGTGACACGCGTGCCACTAGGCGACACGCAAACACGACTTCTGTGGGACGTCAGACAAAATACTAACATATTTTAATGTTTTTAACATGTAACAAACAGGTCGAAAATCTACCAGCATAGGATATTTTAACAAGACGCTTTTTTAAAGATGTTATAATTAATTCTATGGCCATACTTTTTACAAATTGTATTAGGTTAAAATTTACCTGTTTTTTGAAATGTGATTTTCAGTGATCTTCGCAAAATAAAATCATGAAACATCCAGTTGAAAGGATTTATACGAGATCGATTTTTTTTTTTTTTTTGCAAGTTGCTTTACGTCGCACCGACACAGACACAGGTCTTATGGCGACGATGGGACAGGAAAGGGTTAGGAATGGGAAGGAAGCAGCCGTGGCCCTAATTAAGGTACAGCCCCACCTCTTGCCTGGTTTGAAGATGGGAAACCACGGAAAACCATCTTCAGGACTGTCGATAGTGGGGTTCGAACCCACTATCTCCCGAATAATGGATACTGGCTGCACTTAGGTGACTGCAGCTATCGAGCTCGGTGTATGTAATGTAATCTAATACATAAATTAAGTCAAATCACGGGGTTTCATGATGATTTAAAGGAAAATAACGGGTGGTACAGTAGACAGAAAAAATTATAAAACAAAGCGTTAATTTACACGCTAATCGGAAAAGGTTTGCCATTCTTGTCATAGAACATGGCTCAATATTCAGTAGACTATCATAGGAATAATCTAAATTCTTTGAGAAGGTGACTTTTTTACTGACATATGTTCATATTTATATTTCTGTATCTAGTTACTATGTTTTAAATGCGTACTTTATTCTGTAAGTATTCCCTGTACTGTACTTGTTGATATTCAAGACATGGACGTAGGAAATCAACTACAAGATAAGGTAAGGGTGTATTCTGCCCGAAGGCAGGTCCGAACCTGTTTGTGCCTGAGCCGGAGTTTACGTGCGGTACGGTGGCCAGTTCCTTTCCGCTCCTCCATTCCCTTACCCCCCACCAACAGCGCTTGGTAACCCATCCAAATCTTGACCACGTCCAATGTTGCTTAACTTCGGAGATCTCACGGGATCCGGTGTTTGGCATTCAGACCACAATGGAACTCATTAATAGGAACTTTAACGGTTGTGACGAATGGCAATTGGAGTGCACCAACACAGCTCCAGATTAATGGCCGACCCTCTTTAGTCTTCAACATCAACCACCTGGTTTTAATCTCCCCAGAAGAACTTGGGTTCTTCTCAACAGAGTCCGTACCAATCATGGACGATGTGGGTCATTCTTACATACGTGGGGTATGCGCTCCTCCCCTGAGTGCGACTGTGGTGAGAAGAAACAGACCATCCGTCATATTGTCATTGAATGTCCAAGGAGGTCATACTCCGGTGTCCGCCTCCATAGCGTAACGGTTAGTGTTATTAGCTGCTATCCTCGGGGGTCCGGGTTCGATTTCCGGTACTGCCAGAAATTTAAGACTGGCAGGGGTCTGGTATGTGATTCGAAAGGTACACGCAGCTCACCTCCAATGGGGGTGTGCCTAAAAAGAGCTGCCTCACCACGGGATGGGGACACGAGTTTGTCGGACTCGTTGGCTGAATGGTCAGCATATTGGATTGGCCTTCGGTTCAGAGGGTCCCGGGTTCGATTCCCGGCCGGGTCGGGGATTTTAACATTCATTGGTTAATTCCAATGGCTCGGAGGTTGGGTGTTTGTGCTGTCCCCAACATCCCTGCAACTCACACACCACATATAACAGTATCCTCCACCACAAAAACACGCAGTTATCTACACATGGCAGATGCCGCCCACCCTCATCGGAGAGTCTGCCTTACAAGGGCTGCACTCGGCTAGAAATAGCCACACGAAATTATTATTATTATTATTATTATTATTATTATTATTATTATTATTATTATTATTATTATTATTATTATTATAGATTTGAGTTTGTGAACTGTTTTCGAGATTGGTTGATTGTTGGAAGTGTTATATTGTTTGTTATATTTTTGAATGTTGGTATGTAGAGTTATGTACTAGCCATAAGCTAAATAATAATAATAATAATAATAATAATAATAATAATAATAATAATAATAATAATAATATGGTCGGAGCTATTTTCAGCCATATCGTAAAGTTAATGATCTGTAAGTATGGTCCCTCTGGGTGCACCCAAGTATGGCCCCAGGGCGGTATATGAGTACTGTACTGAACTCAGGTAGGCTGCGGAAGAAATGCTATTTATGGCGTTTTTTTTTTAAATCTTTCCAGATGTCGAAACGAAAATGTTGGGATAAAGAAACAATGCTGAAAGCTATTAAGCGTGTCAAAGAAGATAAGATGTCACTGAAGCAGGTTGTAAGGGATTTGAAAGTAACTCGCACAAATTTGAGGGACTATTTAAGGAAAATAAAGCACTCTAATGACCTGAAACACGAGGAAGTGGTTAACGTCCCACTAGGCCGGAAAATAACTTTGCCGACTGAATTAGAGCAGAAACGTTAAAGTGGCTACCATGACAACAGCCACCAATGGATTCCGGGCAAGGGGGATTTACCCGCTGAATGAGAACATGTTTACTCATACAGATTTATAAAGGAGAGGTCTGATAGAGAGTCAAACTATGGCAACGATGATTGTGTGCTGCCCAGTGACATTCGATCTGTTCCAGTCATCGAACCCAGTACATGCACTCGACGAGATTCCGCTGTTTAGGGGGCTGGTTTACCACATAAAAGTGCAGTTGAAGCAGCAATTGAAAAGAAACAGCAGAAGGAAGCAGCCGAAACGTCAGGTGAGTTCGTCTAGCAGTGGCGAAGAAGATGATAATAATAATAATGCCATTTGCTTTACGTCCCACTAACTACTCTTTTACGGTTTTCGGAGACGCCGAGGTGCGAAATTTTGTCCCGCAGGAGTTCTTTTACGTGCCAGTAAATTTACCGACACGAGGCTGACGTATTTGAGCACCTTCAAATACCACCGGACTGAGCCAGGATCGAACCTGCCAAGTTGGGGTCAGAAGGCCAGCGCCTCAACCGACTGAGCCACTCAGCCCGGCGCGAAGAAGATGAAGTGGAATTTGCCTCAACCGATGATAACAATAGTGGTGAAGAAGATGCTGAACGTCCCATCTGCAACAAGCTGTGACAGCAAGTGTCAGAAACGGATCTGGTGCACTAAATGTTTCCTTTGGAGCCATGAAAAGTGCAATGGCAGCGTTACGGAGACATTTAAATGAACTCTTTGGGAAAAACAATGAAATATTACACGAACGGATTATTCCACCATAAACAATGATACACTTGTATCACTATGTATATGGTTTTGGTTAAATATTTTACCAATGATTTTCCCCTTGAGTTAATTTCAGTTGGGGCCATATTTGGAGCCGATATTGTATGTTCAGTAAATACTCTCTCTTTTTTTGCCCACTTTATTTACTCAAAATTACTTATAACATGTAACCAGTACAAGCTATGGACAAAGTAATTTCCGAACTGCAAGTATTTTATTTTTCAAATTTTTATCATGGTTAGGTCTTCGCATACGTGCGATAAACGAAATGGGGGCCATAATTGGGGACTTACACTTACTCATTATAAATGGAAAAGAGAAAAGATCTAGTCCCAGGCAAAGGATACCATTTGATAATTGCACATTGGAAGGTTGATCTGGCGTAACAGATGTTCGTTAGCTGGTAAGTTATGGGCAGACTGAGTTGTATAACACTGGGGAGTCTGTCACTAGTGATAGGAAGAGTCAAAGCTTGCAACATGTAGATTAGTCGGTGAAAGCAGGTAGTTTATTATCAGAAATACATTTCTAATTGACATGTCGTGTACAGACAGTGTTTTAAGGATGTTTATCACAGCGTCCATTAGGCGCTAAGGAGTTCTTCTATGGGTCGCCTAAATTGCACTGAGTAGAACGATGTCATAACCACTTCCGTCTTAGTTCATTCTTGGTAGTTCAATGCGGATTTCTCAGAAAATATAAACACAATCTTAAATCCAGTACATGATTTGAGGTTGTGGAACTGTATAAAGGTTTACGTTCAGCTTGACGCGCCGCGCCGAACACAATCAAACTGGTGAATGTTCTGTTGTCTGCCTCTTATGGAGATTAAATGTATCAATGACCACCTTGGGGAGCCGAGCTGAAGCGCCGCATTGTGGAAAATTTCCACAGAGAGCCTCGGAAATGTTTAGAGTGGAAGTGTTTTGTTCCGGCGCGGTTCTCCAAGGTAAACAGGCGATGGCTGTGGAAGGAATCGGAAGGTGAAAGGGCTTTCGTAACTCTTCGGACATCCTGATCTGGTTTTTTCTTCCTACAACAGGTGGTTCATATGTGATTTTTTTTCAAGGAAAATTCGTTAAGATTAGCACCTCCTACGTCACGGACTTTCCTTTCATCGAAGAAATTGCGGGTCAAAATACCTTTTTCAACAAAGTTAACATTCTTGTTCTTCTTCTTCTTCTTCTACTACTACTACTACTACTACTACTACTACTACTACTGCCGATTTTCCCACACCTGTGGGGTCGCGGGTGTGAGCTGAGTCTCAAATGAGGATTTGGTCCCATTTTACGGCTGGTTGCCCTTCTTGACGCCTGTTGCCATTACTGTTGCATGTTTGGTAGTGTGGTGTGTTGTCTGAATTTGAAGAGGAGAGTGCTGGTATCAACACAAACAGCCAGTCCCCGAGCCAAAAGAATTAAAATATCGAACCCGGGACCCTCTGAACCGAGGACCTCAACGCTGAGGAGTCGGACAACAGATTTAACATTAGATACCAAATAATATTTACTTACATTATGAACTCGTTTTTACCCGCAGCTCCTCCCGCGTAGACTAGGGTTTGTGAATCCAAGCGATTGTGTCACAAAGTGGAACAGAAAACCGTAGTAGCTTTAGCTATTGCAGTGAAATAGATTGAATATATTTCGGTAAACCTTGACTATCAGAGGTTAGACGAGATAATACTTCCAATGCTCACAAAAGTCAATCAATAGTCGGAGCTGTATTCTTTACCACTCAGCGATGGATTGATGGATTATTAGATTTCTGAAAGTATAAAAGTTGGAATAGAATTATTTTCAGATGATTAATATTAGCTCGTTTGTGGTCGCCACGACGAATCCTACGGCTGTTATTCTTGGCTTTCTAGACCTGGACCGCTACCTCACCGTCAAGTAGATCCTCAACTGTAATCACGTAGTGGTCCTCGAACCAGCCCTCAGATCCAGGTAAACATCACTGACCTGGCTGGAATTGAACCCGCGGCCGCTAGACTGCGGGGCCGACTATTATGATGCACAATAATAGGTAAAATATTTGTTGTACAATCATACTCTAAGCCTTGACGTATTCTTGTTTTTCAGTATGTCATTGAAGTTCATACAGCGAACTGTAACAAATCGATTACTTGTGGGAGAGCTCCGAGCCAGACGTCCTGTAGTGTTCATGCCACTAACTCTGAATCACTGCTATCTGCTACTTCAGAGGTTTCAAACTAGATCTTAGTGGAGGGCATAGTGGAGATGTGTTGTGCTCCCAGCTGAGAGTCGTTTTTCTCTTGGTGCCATTGATGTCCATAGGTTGGTAATAAGGAGGCCAGATTAGCTCTTGGAAGCAAGCTGCCTGCTGCGTACACACACTGGACCAACACCAGGAGTTATGGTATGTGGAGCGATTTGCTTTGACAGCAGGAGCACTCTCGTAGTTATCTCGAGAACCTTGACAGCGGATTTGTACGTCAGACTGGTGACAGCAGTAGCGGCGATTGGGAATTCAAAGTGCGGGGGCAAAAATATACAGACAACAAATAGTACCCGGGTTTGTGGGATACAGCGGACGGAGTTTTTATAAAGATCAAAACTGAAAAAGAAAAGCTTTTCGATGCTCTCTGAGCTAATTTCGACAGAGAGATAAACGTTGACAGTTTACCAATTAAAGTGCGGTAATAACAGATTTTTGAGATTTTGATTTAATACCATACAATAAAACTTTCACGAAAGGAACAACATTACACATTTATTACAATTAAATAGAAGTACGGCATAATTATACAATTAAGAATCATTTAGTATTTGACTACACACTAAGAAACTAACAGACACTAAAGAGACTGCCACCGAGCTCGATAGCTGCAGTCGCTTAATTGCGGCCAGTATCCAGTATTCGGGAGATAGTAGGTTCGAACCCCACTATCGGCAGCCCTGAAAATGGTTTTCCGTGGTTTCCCATTTTCACACCAGGCAAATGTACCTTAATTAAGGCCACGGTCGCTTCCTTCCCACTCTTGGCCCTATCCTGTCCCATCGTCGCCATAAGTCCTATCTGAGTCGGTGCGACGTAAAGCAACTAGCAAAAAAAAAAAAAAAAAAGAGACTGCCAGACTGGCGAATGCGCGCGGCAAGCGGGTGAATCGTACCTCAATGTCCATTACCTTGGCAAAAAAAAAAAAAAAAAAAAGTAAATAACCTTCTTAGCCTTCCTCACAGCATATGCAAAATCTTCACTACTCGCTGTGGCGCTATTTTGTGCGTATTTCTGCTAATAATTTTGTTAATAAATACAGAAAATAAAGGAAAGAAATAGCTGATAAGACAACAGTGCTTGTACAAATTGCTTTTTTAAATAATTCCTAGTTTCAGCCGACTAAAATGAAATAATATTGTAATTTCTTTCCAAAAAGTTAGAGGGTGAGGGGGCCCCCCTAATCGGCGCTACTGGGTGATAGAACCGGTTGTGCTGTCATTCATTCGCAGTATTCAAGGGAGATTTACCAAAAAGATAACACTCTTCGTCATACCTCTCTCGATAACTGCAGTCGCTTAAGTGCAGCCAGTATCCAGTATTCAGGAGATAGTGGGTTCGAACCCTACTGTCGACAGCCCTGAAGATGGTTTTCCGTGGCTTCCCATTTTCACACCAGGCAAATGTTGGGGCTGTACCTTAATTAAGGCCACGGCCGCTTCCTTCCCTCTCCTAGCCCTTCCCTGTCCCGTCGTCGCCATAAGACCTATCTGTGTCGGTGCGACGTAAAGCAACTAGCATACCTCTGCTCTACACAGTGGTGACTAGTTGCCTTGGTCAGCGAGATCACCAGACATTTCGCTTATTAAACACGTATGGGACATTGTTGAGCGCTCAGCCCGGAGGCTGATTTGGACCTCAACAGCTCTGCCATCAGCTGTCGTGGTGTGTGGCCTCCGGAGATGTCTGGTGCAGGTCTTTCCATTTGACGCCGTATATGCGACCTGCGCGTCAGTCAGGATGGGGCCCTACCCATGATGAACTCTAATGTTTAATACGGCACAAACACCCAGCTCCCGAGCCACTGGAATTAACCAATCAAGGCTAAAATCTCCGACTCGGCCGGGAATCGAACCCAGGACCCTCTGTACCAAAAGTCAGTACCCTAACCATTTAGCCATGGAGCCGGACGTTGAAGAGTTGTACTAGGGAAGTAAAGAATGAGGTAGTTTCCCGTTGCTTTCCTCACTGAGCCAGAAGTTACTATTATATATCAGTCTGCCAAACCCACTAAAATGCTATGGGACGACAAAATCCAGCGCCATCCAGTACCAGCATTCACCGTTGCTGAATCGACTAACCAAGTGCAACAGGCGTGGAACTCCATCCCATAAAATGATATACGCCACCATCGACGGTTATTAATGTACCACCATTTCACATGCCTTCTCACATATAGTTGAATTGGTGACCTGGAAACTTTAATCAAATAAATATGTGCCCGAGACAATTGCTTAGCCTAAATTGCACTCCTCTAAATTAATGTCTTCTTGGTGTTGGGCTTTCATTTTCCGTCAGTGTATACTTTTTTATCATCATTATTATTATCATCATCATGCTGAAAATACAAGAGCCATGGCATAAGCTTCTTAATTCTCAATCCAAGATTGGATAGCAGCAATTCTTTCCTTCCACTTCTCTCCATAATCCGTTAATCTATTCATTTCCTCATATGAGCCTGCTCCTACATCTTCTTTGTTCTGTCTAGAGTTTTGCAATCTAGGTCTTTCTTTCTTGTCTTGAATCTTTCGTTCCATGTCATTTACTGTAAAACGATTTTGCCTATAGAAATAGCCAATGAATTGCTCTCTTCTCTTCTTATTGTTGATAATACATTTTTTTCACCTATTCCAATAATTTCTTAATTTGTGAGTTTTGTTTCCATGAGATCTTATCCATCCTCCTCCACCACCACATCTCAAACGCCTCCATACTTTTCTTATAGCATACAACGTATATCCACGTTTCTGAGCCATACTCAAGAAATAGCGCTTATTAAACCTCTTTTTATTCTCCACATTTAGATTCCTTGATATAGGCAGCACCCTTTTCTTCTAATAGGTGATCTTATACTGTGCAATTCTTCTCTTTATGTCGGCTGAACTTTTACTGTCTGAAGTAATTTTACTTCCAAAATAGGTAAACGTATTTGCTTGTCTGAGTGGTATGTGATTAATTCTAATGTCGACTGCAATATGTTGGCGGTTGCATACCATATTTTCGGTCCTCTTTGTATTAATTTCTATGTTATACTTCTCTCTCAATAAGTTGTTGCATAAACATGCAATGTTACATTTAAAAATGTATAAAGTTATCTCAATCAATGTCTGCCTCTGTGGTATAGTGGTTAGTGTGATTAGCAGCCAGCCCCCGGAGGCCCGGTTTCAATTCCCGACGCTGCCACGAAATTTGGAAATTGGTACGAGGTCCGGAACGGGTTCTGCTCAGTCTCGGGAGGTCAACTGAGTAGAGGTGGTTCGATTCCCACCTCAGCCATCCTGGAAGTGGTTTTCCGTGGTTTCCCGCTTCTCCTCCAGGCAAATGCCGGGATGGTACTTAAGGCCACGGCCGCTTCCTTCCCTCTTCCTTGTCAATCCCTTCCAGTCTTCCCATCCCCCTACAAGGCCCCTGTTCAGCATAGCACGTGAGGCAGCCTGGGCGAGGTACTGGTCCTCCTCCCCAGTTGTATCCCCGGCCCAAAGTCTGGCGCACCAGGACACTGCCCTGGAGGCGGTAGAAGTGGGATCCTTCTCTGAGTCCGAGGTACAAATCAACCCTCGAGGGTACACGGATTAAGAAGAAGAAGATCTCAATCAGTGAGTGAACTTACGTAAATGACTTATTTAGCTATAATTCCGACAGCGAAAGGCTCTTATCCATGTCCGTGATAAGTAGGAGAACAAACTTCGTGAGTAACTCAAGAATTTGGCTTGAAGTAGAAAAGTAACAACATTACGTGAATTATTACTAGGAACTGTTACGCCAGGCAGCACGCACAATAAAGTTACTTTACGTAAGAGCTTAAAGCATCTTATTATCTTTTCACATCTCATCCTTTGGAGAAGAATGAAAAACATTCATTCACCTTCCATGGCGGCAGCTATTACCTCATACAGTCCTTGCAGCAGTGGATTCAATGCCACAAATGGTGCCACACAGCGAAACATCCAACAGAAAGTATTCCAAAGGTGAAAGTTATTCATTGAGTGTTGTTGATAATCTCAAGCTCTATGTTCACAACATTCCTTCCGCTGTACGATTTTGCGTTCTGCAGTATATTGTGGTAGATAGTGCTGATATTTATATGCCTCAACTGCTTATGTCAGTGGAAGATTATTTCGACGGCTCTAAGTATTAGCATCGTAAGTCCAAGGATAGCCAAAATCAGTTACGGTCATCACAACAAACCATTACTTCACCGGGCGAGTTGGCCATGCGGTTAGGGGCGCGCAGCTGTGAGCTTGCATCTGGGAGATAGCGGGCTCGAACTCCACTGTCGGCAGCCTTGAAGATGATTTTCCGTGGTTTCCCATTTTCACACCAGGCAAATACTGGAGCTGTACCTTAATTTAAGGCCACGGTCGCCTCCTTCTCACTCCTAGGCTTTTCCTATCCCATCGTCGCCATAAGACCTCTGTGTTGGTACGACGTAAAGCAAGTTGTAAAATAAAAAAAATACTTCAGTATTCTTTTTTCTTTCTTTCTTAATCCGTTTACCCAACAGGGTCGGTTTTTTAACACAGACGTAGCCAGGAATCTCACCTCTACCGCCTCAAGGGCAGTGTCCTGGAACGTGAGACTTTCAGTAGGGGGATAAAACTGGGGAGAAGAACAAGTCCCTCGCCCAGGCGGCCTCACCTGCAATACTGAAATGCGGCCTTGTGAGGGGATGGGAAGATTGGAAGGGATAGACAGGGAAGACGGGAGGAAGGGCCGTGGCCTTAAGTTAGGTACCATCCCGGCATTATCCTGGAAGAGAAGTGGGAAGACACGGAAAATCACTTCGAGGATGGCTGAGGTGGGAATCGAACCACCTCTACTCAGTTGACCTCCCGAGGCTGAGTGGACCCCATTGCATCCCTCGTACCACGTTTCAAATTCCGTGGCAGAGCCGTGAATCGAACCCGGGCCTCCAGGGATGGCAGCTAATCACACCAACCACTACACCACAGAGGCGGACCTAAATATTTTTCACCGGTATAAATATCGTATCTCCTGCTCCCCAAACTTGGCAGCAATAATAGACCTCAATGACGTCTCGTAGGAGAATGATAACACAATTAAAAATGTAACTGTAATGTTTGTACAGAGGAAAAGTTACGATATTACCGATTTGTTCGTGCTTTCTTTTTTGTAAAAATTGACAGTTGAATGGGATGCGTATGAGTTCAATCATCAACTTCTCAAAGGCTGCAACACCAATCAAGGTCCGGGGAGCTACTGGCTTTTATATCAATATCGCTGTTAGTGATTATTAAGTTCAGCATGAAAATAAAACACTATGTTGACAGTTTACTCAACGAAATGATTGGCCTTCTGATGGTGAGCGGCATAAATGGGTTGTTTCTGAAGGACAGAGCTCGCAGTCACATTTCATGCATCTTCAGGGAAGCTTCTAAATAGCCCAGCAGGTCTCTGGACTCGAAACCTACTGAATATGTTCGGGAGATAATGTTTATATGACTGAACATTTCTCCTCAGCTAGCTTGAACTGTTGAATAACTGACTCCCGTGGTGCTGCAAGCATGCGTGATAATTTCGCTGGAAGTAGTCCAGTGCTCTATTGACTCCATAACTGTGAGAATTCCGCAATAACGATGGTGCAATCGAATTGACGGAAATTTTTTCTTTTCGAGAAAATAAGGTTACTTTTTTTTTACTTCCGAGCGCGCCATTCAAATCGACCAACTTTGCTACGTCTGAACACAAGCCGCTGCCGCGCTTCTGGGAAGAGAGGGGGATTGGGGTTTATGATGGGGACAGAGATAATGCTCCGCGCGTGTGTACAAATTTCCTCATTCGACTCGCACAGGACTGTTCTTGTCTCTTAAGGCAATATATCTCAAAAACTAAATATGTTAAAGACGTGAAAATTGGTATTTGGAATCTCCTTTAAAAATAAAGAAACATGCACTTTTGAGGTGGGGGAATCAGCTTAATGGGTAGGAAGGAGGGGGTGAAAAGAAGTTTAATTAGGTTTATGAGTTTATTTATATCTCAAAATATGAAGATGTTACAGACGTGAAAATTAGTATTTGAAATCTCCTTTAAAAATAAAGAAACACGCATTTGTTTTTTCGGAAAATCGACGTAAGGGGTGTGGGGTTGAAAATAAGTAAATAAAGAGTTGAAATATGTTTATGAGGATACTTTATCTAAAAAAATAAAGCTGTTACAGACGTGAAAGTTGGTATTTTGAATTTCCTTTCAAAATAAAGAAACACGTACTTTTTGTTTTTGGAAAGTCCACTTAAGGCGGGAGAGGGTTGGAAAGAAGTGAAGAAGAAGAAGAAGAAGTTGAATTATTTTTATGAGTATACATTTATTTCAAAAACTGAAGGTGTTACAGACGTACAGACATGAAGACTGGTATTTGGAACCTCCTTTAATAAAACACGTATTTTTTTGTTTTCGGAAAATCCAGTTAAGGGGCTGAAAGGAATTGGAAAAGCGGGTGAATTTTTAAAATGAGTACCAGTATATCTACATAATATGTCAAAAACTTAACATGTTAGAAACAAGAAACTTGGTATTTGGGAAATCCTTTAACAGAACAGGAACATGTACCTTTTTGGTTTCAGAGAAGGCACTTAATGGGGGTGTGAAAAGAAGTGAAAATTAGTTGAATTATTTTTTATGAGGATACTTATATCTTAAAAACTGAAGACAGACGTGAAAATTGGTATTTGGAATCTCCTTTAAAAATAAAGAAACATGTATTTTTGTTTTCGGAAAGTACACTTAAATGGGGGTGGGGGTGAGGGAAATGACTGATCAAGGGGTTGAATTTTTTTATGGGGATACTTATGTATACCTCAAAAACTGAAGATGTTACAGATGTGGGAATAGGTATTTGGTATCTCTTTTAAAAAATAACATGTATTTATTTTTTCGACTTGAGAGAAGACTGTTTCTCACATGCACAGTTCTATGTCGCATGGTGGTCTCAGACATGGTTTACAAAGAATTTCTGGGGTATATGAAACTCAATTTTTGGGTGAGTTTTTATACTTTAGGAATGTTCAGATAATATCTTAGTAAAGTGACGAGGAACGATTACTTTGATCAAATTACTAAATCCACGCGAGCGAAGCCGCCGGTAATTGCTAGTAACTAAAATAAACTTGTTAAGAACTAAATTATTCAGTACCTACAATAATTTTTTGACAGCTTTCAGTGTGATGTTCATTCTTAATGTTGTGGCAGTGCAGTTGAAAAACATTTTATGAATTTCGATATTGACATGTCGACAGCTTCATTATAGTTGGGAAGGTCCGTGCGTATAGCAATGTGCTGCTGCGGGTGGAAATTACGAGAACTACTCAGAAGCACCTTCATGAACAGCTTACCATAAGAGCTGGGCCGTTTGATGTTTACATGCATATGTACAATCATTTTACAGTGGGCCTCTATCGCTGAATGCCTTTCTATCCTTTTGTTTGAAGCCATTATTAGAATCTTAAGACCACATTCCCAATGTGTTGATCCGGTCATGTTTGTGATGTAGATAGCCTCCGTGATGCTTCACATTGGCGAGAAGAGAAGAATCTAGTGTACACTACCTGTACATTCTCTATCCCTACTTCCTTTTTTTCTATTTTTGACGCAGTATATGATACCTACGTATGTTTATTCAGCTAATTGCTTATCTCCCCCCCCCCCCTTTGCAATTAATACATCCTTCATAGTTTTGGCTTTGCTCGATAAAACAACTAGTGGCTGGGTTTAACGCGAAAGCGGAACCCAATAAATACTGTGTATTAAGAATAATCATTTTACACTGCTGTCTTTAGTTGATTATTTTTTAATGTCATAACGTTGTTGGCTGTATTAATAGTTACTGTGATACAGAAGTTTCCTTCACTACTTCATGAAATGCATTTGAAAAGAAAGTGGATCTTAGTAGTAAATCACCGAGCTCCATAGCTGCAGTCGCTTAAGTGCGGCCAATATCCAGTAATCGGGAGATAGTAGGTTCGAATCCCACTGTCGGCAGCCCTGAAGATGGTTTTCCGTGGTTTCCCATTTTCACACCAGGCAAATGCTGGGGCTGTACCTTAATTAAGGCCACGGCAGCTTCCTTCCCATTCCTAGGCCGTTCCTATCCCATCGTCGCCGTAAGACCTATCTGTGTCGGTGCGACGTAAAGCAAATAGCAGAAAAGAATAAAAAGTAGTAGTATATCGCAAGAAGTAATCCGGGATTAATACATTTAATTAATAGAAAACACTTTACGAAAGGTATAACAATTTTACAAAAAGGTTAATAATAATAATAATAATAATAATAATAATAATAATAATATACCGCACTGTACTACAGACCGAGCCTTCGTCGCTGGGTGCCATGGTTCAAATCTCGGTCACTCCATGTGAGTTTTGTGCTGGATAAAGCGGAGGCGGGATAGGTTTTTCTCCGGGTACTCCGGTTTTCCCTGTCATATTTCATTTCAGCAACACTCTCCAAAATCATTTCAGTTCATCCGTCAGTCATTAATAATTGCCCCAGAGGAATGCGACAGGCTACGGCAGCCGGCACAATTCCTGTCCTCGTCCCTAGATGGGGCTCATTCGTTCCATTCCCGGTCGAATGACTGGGAACAGGCTGTGCATTTTTTCATTGTACTACAGACCAAAGTGTGAAATTTCATAGTATTCCGTCACAATCTAACGAAATGGAAAGGCAGTAGACACATAATTATAGAAGTAGACCTCCATTACGCAATATTAATAGCTCACAGAATGCCACCGAGCTCGATAGCTGCAGTCGCTTAAGTGCGGCCAGTATCCAGTAATCGGGAGATAGTGGGTTTGAGCCCCACTGTCGGCAGCCCTGAAGATGGTTTTCCGTGGTTTCCCATTTTCACACCAGGCAAATGCCGGGGATGTACCTTAATGAAGGTCACGGCCGCCTCCTTCCACTTCCTAGGCCTTTCCTATCCCATCGTCGCCATAAGACATATCTGTGTCGGTGCGACGTAAAGCAAAAAAAAAAAAAGCCGTATTTTACATCCGTAAATTCACGTCCTCGTCTCGATTTGGTGCATTTCTTTTCAAGCACACCTCTAATGGAAATGATCTGCGTGCGCCTTTTTAGCCACATACCATCCCTCGCGGCAATCTTAAGTTTCTGGCAGTGTCGCGATTCAAGTCCGGGTCACTGAGGAAGGCAGCTAGTAGCACTAATCGTTATATTACAGAGGTGGACTTGATCACATTATACATACAAACAATATCAATAAACAATTATTGGAAACTGAATTTTGAACTCTGAATTTTTCTTCTCACGTAGAATTTTTGATAGTGTATATGGGGTTTCGAAATCAGGAATTTCAACAGGTCCAACATCAAGCCCGGGCCATTTTTATCAGAAGAAGTTCCTCTACTCTCTTCCCCCTCTTGTATTTCTCTTTTACTGCGTTTGAGATGCGAGGTCGAGACCATTCACAAGGTCGATCAGTACGCGAGGTGATATGTTCTGAGAAAACTAGATAAATAACAACTGAAATATGCTTACATTTGATGGAAACAATTATTCGCCTTCATGAAATAATAATTGTTACCAACGCCTTACTTACAAAACAAGGGTGTGTTTAAAATTAATTAAAATTAAAAATTAATCGCCTCACTAGCAGCATTGGCCTACGCTATCATAATGCCGTATTAGAAATAGACAAAGGATATTTTTCTGAAGACAGCATTGTTGAATGTGTACATAACTTTAATCTCGTTATCGTCCGGCTCCATGACTAAATGGTTAGCGTGCTGGCCTTTGGTCACAGGGGTCCCGGGTTCGATTCCCGGCAGGATCGGGAATTTTAACCATAATTGGTTAATTTCGCAGGCACTGGGGCTGGGTGTATGTGACGTCTTCATCATCATTTCATCCTCATCACGACGCGCAGGTCGCTTACGGGAGTCAAGTCAAAAGACCTGCATTTGGCGAGCCGAACATGTCCTCGGACACTCCCGGGACTAAAAGCCATACGCCATTTCATTTCATCTCGTTATCACCACTACTAATACATAAATTACTTCGTTGCCTCTATCGTGAAATCGTAGGGTATCTAGTGAAACAACGTTTCTTTTTTATAACATCTGCAGTTATTGCTCCGTTGCTATTTCCTGCGAACTCTTTTTCTTCTGAATTTAATACATGATCACTTTCTGCCAGTTTGGAATAATGTGGCAAATTGTTGTCCCATAAAACACTCTGAAATCCTACTGTTATTATTTAGTCGGCCAGAGTACGCGGTGAGACGACAGTGGATATGTGCGTGGTGAAACGCATTAACTTACAATGTTCGCCACTCGCAGCGCAGTGGTGCATTTCTCCCATTAGCGCACGGAGCCTTCAGTCCTAAGCGTGCTGCGTTCTTTTAAGTGCAAGCGAGGTACGCGAAAATTCAATAGCGACAGTAAATGCATATTATCTTTTTTATTGATTAATAATTTATGCAGGTACTTGGCATAAATTATTTTTCTCTGATTTTCAAGGCTGTTCATTCCAAAACTGGTTAGTATTTTTTTATGGTACCTTAAATGGGGACAAGCCATATATTTGGTGATGTAGGAATCTTACAAAACGTTTTTGCACTCTTTCGATTAACGGAATATATTTATTGAACCTTGTATTCCATACAACTCTAGCATATACCGATTTTGTTCGTACAAAGGCATTATAGAGTGCTATGACGGAATTCGTCTTCCTGAACAGTTTAGTGTTCCGTATGATAAATCCCAATGACCGATAGGCCTTTCCTGTCACCTTGTTTACATGAGCTGTGAAACTAAGACCTTTGTCAAACCGGACGCCAAGGTCACAGGCTTGGTCAACTTCCTTCCTGCAGGGCGTATGGTCTCAGCTTGTATGTAAAGATAGTTTTGTTCTCTTTTCTGCTTAATGACATCGTTATACTTTTCGAAACGTTGAATTTTAGTTTGTTCGTATGGCATCACATAATACAAGGTCTTTTTGTAATAAGAGGCAATCTTGTGTTGAGGTAACCAGTCTGAATATTTTAAATTCATCGCATAAAGGAGACTGTTGGAATAGTTTAGGCAAATCATTTATGGAAATCACGAACATAATTAATAATAATTTAATGCTATTTGCTTTACGTCCCACTAACTACTTTTTCGGTCTTCGGAGACGCCGAGGTGCCGGAATTTAGTCCCGCAGGAGTTCTTTTACGTGCCAGTAAATCTACCGACACGAGTCTGACGTATTTGAGCACCTTCAAATACCACCGGAGTGAGCCAGGATCGAACCTACTAAGTTGGGGTCAGAAGGCCAGTGCCTCAACCGTCTGAGCCACTCAGCCCGGCACGAACATAATTGCCCCAGGTTTGAACCCTGAATGATTCCCCGAATTTACACTTTATTCTATGGAGGAATTTCCAAGGTACAGGATATATTGTTTCCTATTAGATAGGTAAGTACTAACAAATTTGAGCATGCCTCGTGAGAATCCAAATCTACTCAATTATGACTCACTCATGCTGTCGAATGCCTTTTCAAAATCTGTGAAAACAACGTCCATTTGCCCCCCATTATCTAACTGTGTCGATATATCCTGACACAGGTTAACCAGATTTGTAACTGTAGATCACCTAGATAGAAACCGATGCTGCTGGTCAGATATTAGTGGTCCAATGTGGAAGATAATCTTATCATGAAGAATAAACTCAATTATTTTTGCAAAAGCCGATAGGATACACACCGCTTGATAGTTTTTAATTAATATCTGATCACCAGATTTTAGTATGGGGCAAACCCTAGACTTTTTTTTCAAACATCAGGGAATGTTCATGTTTTAAGAGCAAATTTATAAAGAAAATATAGTGGCTTCCTAAGAATTTCCTCACACCCCTTTATGACATATGGAGATATCTGACCCGAACCTGCAGATGACTTCGGCCTTTATCAATGTCTTCCATCGTTATTTGATCGATGTGTAAAGTTTCTGAGTCACTGGTATTATCTGTGGGAATATCGTACAGAGCAGTGTGTTGAGAGTAGAACGATCTGAAATACTTGGCAAACCCATCCACGACTGATTCACTACTCTTTAACTCCTCATTATTGTACCACATATTATTACAAGTTCCTATGTTTCGTTTTCTATTGTTTACATACTACCTTTCTTTTCTTTTAATCACGTGTTATAGTGTCTTCGAAAGTCGGTACAATTTCTTATAACCTACTTAAATATTTCCCTTAATTTTGCTTCTGAGTTGTTTAAATTTCATAATGCTCACATTTACTGCCGAATTTATTTCCGTCTTATTGTATAGCTTATTCTAATCAGCGTCTCTTAATTCCGTGAACATTAGCTTTCCTAATTTTTTTAATTAGAGTTGTTTATAGTCGCTTTAACTCCAAGGTCTTATCGCGACTCTTAATATGATTACAGAGAAATAGTAATAATAATATTGTAATTATAAGGAAAATATAAATTAGTATAATGTAATTAGTCCGCCTCTGTGGTGTAGTGGTTAGTGTGATTAGCTGCCACCCCCAGAGGCCCGGGTTCGATTCCCGGCTCTGCCACGAAATTTGTAAAGTGGTACGAGGGCTGGAACGGGGTCCACTCAGCCTCGGGAAGTCAACTGAGTAGAGGGGAGTTCGATTCCCTCCTCAGCCATCCTGGAAGTGGTTTTCCGTGGTTTCCCACTTCTCCTCCAGGCAAATGCCGGGATGGTACCTAACTTCCTTCCCTCTTCCTTGTCTATCCCTTCCAATCTTCCCCTCCCCCCACAAGGCCCCTGTTCAGCATAGCAGGTGAGGTCGTCTGGGCGAGGTACTCGTCGTCCTCCCTAGTTGTATCCCCCGAGCCAGAGTCTGAAGCTCCAGGACACTGCCCTTGAGGCGGCAGAGGTGGGATCCCTCGCTGAGTCCGAGGGAATAACCGACCCTGGAAGGTAAACATATTACGAACGAACGGTAATGTAATTAGATTTTGGAGTCCTTGAGGAAGCTGATGCCTTGATGACTCAGTGATGGAGAAGCCAGTGTCAGTTCCATTTCCCTAGTATGTTGTGGTGTTGGCGCCAATGGTCGTACAGTTGACATTCTGAGATGATATGCTTGACAGTGAGAGAACAGTTACAATTACTGCAAGTGGGAGGTTGTTTTGCCGACCCCGTGGTGTAGGGGTAGCGTGCCTGCCTCTTACCCGGAGGCCCCGGGTTCGATTCCCGGCCAGGTCAGGGATTTTTACCTGGACCTGAGGGCTGGTTCGAGGTCCACTCAGCCTACGTGATTAGAATTGAGGAGCTATCTGACGGTGAGATAGCGCCCCCGGTCTCGAAAGCCAAGAATAACGGCCGAGAGGATTCGTCGTGCTGACCACACGACACCTCATAATCTGTAGGTCTTCGGGCTGAGCAGCGGTCGCTTGGTAGGCCAAGGCCCTTCAAGGGCTGTAGTGCCATGGGGTTTGGTTTGGTTTTTTTTTTTTTTTGGAGGTTGTTTCCGTTCTAGGAGATAGTAGTGGGTGATCTTGGTGTGTCCTATACTTAGTTAGGAGATTAAGACTTGTTCATGTCTGGTGAGGTTTTGGAAAGGATATATTCTCATAGATATCATTTTAATTTTTTGGAGGTTGCTAGTGGAAGTTTTATGCCAGTTAATTTTCCATTGCTCGTATAGTTTGATTTTGATATAAGCGATGATATCAGAATGTGCAGTGGCAATTTGAGGATCATTGATTAGAAGACTAGTAGCCTCTTTTTCTGCTTGATCAGCTGATTCATTGCCTGGTATTCCTATGTGAGATGGTATCTACATAAAAATAACATTTTTCTTACAATCTTGATCTTGTGGTATAGCATTTGAATTTATTTAAAAATGAGGTGTGTTGTTGATGGATTTTGTATTGAAGTTAACGCAATTTTGGAATCAGAGAATATTATTAACCAGTTATTATAGCTTGCTTTTGAAGTAAGAATCACGGCCTGTTTAAGAGCATACAGTTCACTTGTAAAAATCTGAAAAGATCTGGTAATCTGTATAGCATATTTCACCGAACAACATCCATGAAGAAAAACGGCTATACATCAGGAGACATAACACGAGCTGCGAAGATCAAGGAGCCTAACTTGGATAGTACCAACCAGGACTACAGCAAAAAGAAAAAAGTATTCCTTCCTTACGTGGCAGGTATAACTGACAGAATAGGGCGCATTCTTAAGAAGTACAATATAATTCTAGTTTTCACCGCAGACCGGAAACTCAAATCCCTGTTTCGACCAGTCAAAGAAAAACCACATCTGGAAACACCGGGCGTATATGAAATTCCCTGTGGTTGTGGTTGTTAATATGTTGGCATGACAAAGAGGCTTGTTAGCACCAGGGTGAAAGAGCACATCAGGTCGGTAAAGAATGTCGCTCTTTCATCCTCCACGGAGAACGTCATAAGCCAGTCTGTCATAGCAGAACATTTCTACAGTACAGACCATGAAAACCTCTTTGACCAGGCGAAGGTCATCGGTCCTGTAAAATATTTCTATGCTCGTCTTGTGAGAGAAGCCATAGAGATAGAGCTGCGTCCAAATAACATCAACAGGGAAGACGGCTTCAAGTTATCAAATACATGGAGACCTGTACTGCAGAAATACATGCATAACACCACCATGGAACAGTGGAACGCACTCAAACTGTCGACAGAGGGCGGTGAATCAGTAACTTCCCTCTCAACCACCACAACACAGCGCCACGATCCTTGAGTCCAGTTAGTGGGGTAGGCCGTGGTTAATACGGGCATGACTTCCACGTTCCTTGGGAGAAATTCTTTGCTCACTGTCGGAGGCAAAACTTCACATGCCCTGATGAAGGCCAATGCAATTTGGCTGAAAGCTTGGCTTTATTATTAAATAAATATATATATAGTGGCTTTTATCCAGTTCATTTATTTCTTTATGTTAACCATTTATCTCATTGAATTTTGATCCATCAGTATAAATTGCACTATATAAAGAGTATCTATTGCAAATTTCATTAAATAACTGTTGGGATTTCACTGTATCAGTTTGAGCTTTAAGACTGTTGTTCAGTTCCCAGTTGATTAGAGGCAAATGAGCCTTCCGTGGAGGGGTGTCTAGGGAGTTGTGTGGAAGTAAAATGGGTGGAAGGCTCAGGTTTAGTTCTTTGAGAAGATTGCATATTCTGATGTTAAAGGGTTGGGGTTGAGATCCAGTTAGTTTCCCTTTATGTCTCTTTGAAAATAGGAGAGACTTTAAGCAGTTGTTATTTGTGCCAGCTATCTTGAGGGCGTATGTCAAACCCAGCTGTTTGCGTCTGATTTCAAGTGGTTGTTCGTTGGCTTCATTCTCTATACTAGCTATGGGGCTGGTGCAATGGGCTCCCAGCGCAATTCGAAGAGCTGAGGATTGGATGGCATCAAGGATCTTGAGAACAGATTGTCTGGCAGAACAATATACTATACTGCAATAATCCAGTTTGGCTCTAATTGTGGCTCTGTATGCGTTCATTAGGACTTGGTAGTCTGCTCCCCAGTTTTCTGCCGAGACAATTTTTATGATGTTCATTCTTCATTGACACTCGTCTTTAAGATTTTTAAGGTACGGGGTCCAGGTGAGCTTGTTATAGAAGTCTTAGAAATGTAGTTTTAACTGATTCAATTTTATACTCTTCCATATATAATTCAGGGTTAGGGATGGTATGTTTATTTTTTGATAATAGAAGACATTTGGTTTTAGTTTTAGAAATGTTGAACCCTGTGATTTAACCCAGTTTCGAATATTTACAATTGATTATTGTAATAGGAGTTGAGTCGTCGTAATGTTTTTCCCTGAAAAGAAGATAATAAAATCGTCAGCAAAAAAGGCAACAGTTAACTGGTGAATGGATGTTGAAGACTACACCACTAATTGCTACAAGAAGCAATATTACACTGATAACTGATCCTTATGGGACTCCATTATTAATTACTACTTCCTTTGGCAGCATTCCATTTACTTTAACTTGAATTCGGCACATTTGGAGAAAATTATAAACGAAATATAGCATATTTCCAGATATCTGTCGTTAATACTTTGATTACATAATCTTTCCATACCATGTCATACGCCTTAAACCGCCTGCTATTGGGTGTTGGTCATTGAGTATCGCTTCCTGTATTTCAGATTGCAAACTTATCAAAGTGTCTGCTGTGGAGTGTGTTTTACGGAACCCGTTTTGCAAATTATTGAAGAAGTGTATGTGCTCGAGATACCAACGTAATATTTTGTTGACTATTTTCCCCATGAGTTTACACATCGCATTAGTTAAAGCAGTAGGACGATAATTTTCTGCAATTGAGTTGTCTTTCCCAGGTTTGGGTATTGGAACTACAATGGCATTGCGCCATTGATCAAGAAAAGTCTTAGAACTTCATATGTAGTTAAAATGGCCAGAAGATAATTTATTGCATTTATGGGAAGCTGTTTTAGAAATTCATAAGGGACAGTATTTGAGCCAGGACTAGATTTGCCACATTTGTCAAGTTCAATGATTATTTCCTGTAGTTGAAAAGCATCGTTTAGATTATAGTTGGTGTCAGAGATTGCTTTCCTTAGATCAATGGATTCACTGGAGTTCTTTGTATGGAGAAATTCGGGATCATAACAGTTGCCAGTAGAGATCTCGGCAAATATGTCAGCTAATTTATCAGCGATGTTTTGAGGTTTGTTTACGAAGGGTCCATCAATCGAATTTCTAAGGGAAGTATTGTAGAAGTGATTATATTTGCCATTTATTCTTTGAAGTTTATCCCATATTTCCTCTTGTGGGGTTCGAGAACTTAGCGAGGAGACAAATGATAGCCATGAATTATTTTTGCTGGGTTTTATTTCTTTGCGAGCGATTGCTCTACATTTCTGAAATTGGGCTTTATTTTCAGGTGTGGGTTTTCTTTTGTAGAGGTAGAAGGTGTGATTCCTATTCTTAATGTCCTCCTTACAAGTGTCGTTCCACCAAGGTACTGTTTTCTTAAAGTAATTTAAGATTACTTTTGGAACACTCATGTCCGCAGATTAAACGAGAACTTCTGTGAAATCTTGAACAATGGTATTTCTGAACTTACGTATAGAAGGGAAATAATTTGGAGGGGTTAAGTCATTTAAGTGATTATTGACTGTCTGTCTTAATTTCGTCCAATATGCTTTCAAGTTCCGTTTAGGGTTGTTAATAAATGAGGAGTTGACAGAAGAATCTTTATTATTGATTAGTATCGGGAAGTGGTCACTATTTCGTTGGAGTGCTGAATAAACAGACCAGTTGAAAAGGGTTGCTATGTCTGGCGTGCAGATGATTAGGTCTATACTACTACAGGTGCCGTGGGTTATATCAAAGCGAGTTGGAGCAGAAGAGTTCATTCGAATTAAATAAAATTCAATAAGTATCTTTTATATCTCTTTTCCTCTTGCACCAGAACTATGACTACCCCATAACGTGTTGTAGCCGTTGAAGTCACCCACTAGGATGAATGGTTTAGGTAGTTGGTGGATAAGGTTTTGTAGATCGTCACCTTGAAACAAATGACTGTTTGGAACAGAAACATTGCAGATACATGCAGAAGGTGGTAGATGGAATGCAACTGCTACAGCTTCCAAATTAGTGTTAACAGTAATTTATTTGACATTAGATATTGTTTTTGATATAAGTAGCTGCTCCTCCATTTGCATGATTCACATTAGTTCTATTTTTGTGGTAGACACTGTAGAGTCTTAGATTGGCAGAAAAGTCATTCTGGAAGTTTGTTTCTTGGAGACAGATAACGGATGATTTGTGTTTATTTATTAGGAGTTGTAGATATTCTGTGATCGATAACTGTTAAGATTCCATTGAACTAATGTTGTCATCATAATGATCAAAAGCAGAACGAGATTTTTCTCCATTACTATACTGGGAAGGAATAAACTGTCGTCACTGAATAGTCTGGCGTTACATTGATATGCGTTGGGTCTTCACTTTGACTGGCGGATTACAGTAGGTTTTTTTAAATTTACTATTTGAGTTCTTTTGTTTTTGATGTTTTTATCGGTGAAGAAAGGTTAGAGTTTTGTGGGGCTTTAGCAAGACCTTCTATGTCTTGTGTGTAGTTGGAAGCAATTGTTGATACATCCTTGTATTTTCGAAGAAGGATTGGAGCTGTAGGTAGCTGAGGGGGAATAGTGATGGGTCGGCTTCCAAAACTTGTTTTACTGGCAGGAGCATATCACTTATTGTTGATTTTTGCGTGTCTTTCTTGGGTTTCTTGGAAGTGTGATTTATCTTACTGTTTTCGATTTGTTCAGGAGAGACCAGTATGGATTTGTTGCTCTTAGGAGGATTTCGATTAGTTGTTTCACTACTAGCTAGTGAAATTGGCCTTTTACATCCAGGAAAATTCACTGTTGTAGGGGTGGAGGGTGTTTCTATAGATGCAGAAATCTCCCTCTCAATTTGAATTCCAGAGAAGGGAGGAGCATTGCAGACTTGGCTAAGTGGCAAGTCAGCGTTGGTCAGTGAAGTGGCGTCCGGATCCATGGCTAAATGGTTAGCGTTCTGGCCTTTGGTCACAAGGGTCGCGGGTTCGATTCCCGACAGGGTCGGGAATTTTAACCTTAATTGGTTAATTTCGCTGGCACGGGGGCTGGGTGTATGTGTCTTCATCATCATCACTTCATCCTCATTAAGACGTGCAGGTGGCCTACTGGAGTCAAACTAAAAGACCTTCATCTGGCGAGCCGAACTTGTCCTCGGACACTCCCGGCACTAAAAGCCATCCGCCATTTCATCTCAGCGAAGTGGCTTCTTGAATAGGCCTATCTTTTGGAAGGGAGCTAGAAGTATCGATGACAGTTTTGGGGTTTTCGATCTCTGATTTTGTGAATTATTTTGGAGTTGAGGAAATTGATCGGAGGAGGATTCATCTTATGGAAGTGAAACGTTATTAGGACTTTCTTTGGTCAGATGTCCTTCGGTATGTTAAAGAAAACAAGTGGGTGAGTCGGATGATAGGTAAATCCAGTAGTTAGTACCATCATATTCAATATGGAGGGATTCGGGGTGTCTTCATTTTGAATGCACATTTGTCTTCGGAAGCTTGATATGTGAGAAAATCCTGGAATTGACAAGCCTGCTCTAATTGGGGTAATCCTAGACATGATTTTCACACCGAGTTTTCACAGTTCCTCTTCGATAACAAAGTTTGGGATCACAGGACAGACGTTTGATAATACACTGACTGACAGAGCAAATGCAACACCAAGAAGGAGTGGTTCGAAAGGGATGAAAGTTGGGAAAAAAACAGAGACGGCACGGACGAATAATTGATGTTTATTTCAAACCGATATGCAGGTTACACAATGCGCACGGCATCGACTCAGTAGGATGTAGGACCACCGCGAGCGGCGATGCACGCAGAAACACGTCGAGGTACAGAGCCAATAAGAGTGCGGATGGTGTCCTGAGGGATGGTTCTCCATTCTCTGTCAACCATTTGCCACAGTTGGTCGTCCGTACGAGGCTGGGGCAGAGTTTGCAAACGGCGTCCAATGAGATCCCACACGTGTTCGATTGGTGAGAGATCCGGAGAGTACGCTGGCCACGGAAGCATCTGTACACCTCGTAGAGCCTGTTGGGAGATGCGAGCAGTGTGTGGGCGGGCATTATCCTGCTGAAACAGAGCATTGGGCAGCCCCTGAAGGTACGGGAGTGCCACCGGCCGCAGCACATGCTGCACGTAGCGGTGGGCATTTAACGTGCCTTGAATACGCACAAGAGGTGACGTGGAATCATACGCAATAGCGCCCCAAACCATGATGCCGCGTTGTCTAGCGGTAGGGCGCTCCACAGTTACTGCCGGATTTGACCTTTCTCCACGCCGACGCCACACTCGTCTGCGGTGACTATCACTGACAGAACAGAAGCGTGACTCATCGGAGAACACGACGTTCCGCCATTCCCTCATCCAAGTTGCTCTAGCCCGGCACCATGCCAGGCGTGCACGTCTATGCTGTGGAGTCAATGGTAGTCTTCTGAGCGAACGCCGGGAGTGCAGGCCTCCTTCAACCAATCGACGGGAAATTGTTCTGGTCGATATTGGAACAGCCAGGGTGTCTTGCACATGCTGAAGAATGGCGGTTGACGTGGCGTGAGGGGCTGCCACCGCTTGGCGGCGGATGCGCCGATCCTCGCGTGCTGACGTCACTCGGGCTGCGCCTGGACCCCTCGCACGTGCCACATGTCCCTGCGCTAACCATCTTCGCCACAGGCGCTGCACCGTGGACACATCCCTATGGGTATCGGCTGCGATTTGACGAAGCGACCAACCTGCCCTTCTCAGCCCGATCACCATACCCCTCGTAAAGTCGTCTGTCTGCTGGAAATGCCTCCGTTGACGGCGGCCTGGCATTCTTAGCTATACACGTGTCCTGTGGCACACGACAACACGTTCTACAATTACTGTCGGCTGAGAAATCACGGTACGAAGTGGGCCATTCGCCAACGCCGTGTCCCATTTATCGTTCGCTACGTGCGCAGCACAGCGGCGCATTTCACATCATGAGCATACCTCAGTGACGTCAGTCTACCCTGCAATTGGCATAAAGTTCTGACCACTCCTTCTTGGTGTTGCATTTGCTCTATCAGTCAGTGTATGATACGCTTGTTTTTTGGTTAGAAGGGGTCGTATATCCAATGATACATTGTTTATTAAAATCTTGGGGTTTGTGAATATCAGATCTTCAACAGCTTTCTTACTAGAGAGAAAGATGCAGCGAAACAAACCAAATGTTGCTAGGAGTTGTATATTTTGTAACGGTTCTAATCCCGTTACACCATTGTCTGTTGTCCATCCCACAACTTTGTCGAGGTCTTTTATGACATTCACAATCAGACGTTGCGGTGTCGGAATTTTGCAAATTCTCTTGAGCCCTTTTTACCGGTAAATTTAATTTTAATGAAGGGTGGTGGTTATCTTCCGGCAAGGGAGGGAATGTGTTCCTGTAAACTTCTAATTGCGTATAGGCTAATTGGTAATAAATAAGTCAAAGATTTTTCCATTCCAATTATGCACAGTATTATCACCATATGGTAGTTGATACGAAGAAATAAAACACAACTTCCATCTCAAATTTACAGAAACATATTATTGTTAATTCGTATCAGAGGATTGGGACATCGTGATCAACAGCCCCGTGCACTTAAGAGTGTGCGAATCTGCCTGGTAATATGAATCAAAGGCAACTTATAGGACGGTCGTTAATGGAAGTACAACACATTAGTTTTCGCTACCTTTCTCAATCAGGTTAGCTGTGGCTAAGTGCACTTCATTCCACTCCCATAAACCAGTCTTAAATGTATGGCATAGCCGGAGATTGAAATTATTATTATTAATTAATTGATTTATTCATTCATCGATAAGACCACCTGTTGTCCATGTTTACACAATCTACCTGTCCTTCTCTTCGCACTCTCGCCAAAGGTCTTCGGCTTCTCCTTTCTCGCTCTTCGGCCGAGATGTTCCGTGGCTGGCTTTTCGGGTGCATCCCTCACTCCCGCAACCTTTTCCCTGAATGTTGTTCTGTCCTCTCCTTGACACCCACTTCTGCTAGGTATTCTTCTCTCAGGTGTTTATGAATGCAATGGATATCTTCAAATTGAGGTACGTTCCGAGTTGTCAGCGGAGAGATGACGTGGAATCACGTTAGTAGACTAAGATTGAGTGGAGTGCTTAAAAGTAGGAATTATTATAGTACGAAGATGAAGTTGGAATCCAAAAGGAAAAGTTGGGGCAAATATTTGCTTATAGGAAAAGGCATTAGTAATTGGAAAAATTTATCCAGAAAGATCTTCGATAAATTTCCAACTCCCAACACCTGTGTAAGACACTCGTACTGGGTTTTACACTTTTCTTCTACAGTAGTTGGACAACCCCTCTTGATTCATCCTTTTAATGTGTCCATGAAAAGTCAGTCTCCTTTTCCTCATCGTCATCGTAATTACTTCGATGGTTTTATAGGGTTCCTGATTCGATCTCAAGCGGAAAGTATGTTTGTCATATTGCGACTTCTTTGGACCCACGATTTTCGAAGGAATTTTCTTTCTCTTTTTTTCAAGTTTTGAGTCTGCCACCCTTGTACGTGTTCTGCTCCACAAAGGCAGTCTGTTCTAATTTGGCTTGAAGTGAGGTGGAATGGGACTTGTAGGTGATATGGCATAGTTTGAAGGCCATCTTTACTCTCCCCACAATCTCTTTTAACTCCTCCTTTTCATTTCCATTGGGTGATAGATTTTCTCTCAGGTGTTTATGAATGAAATGGATATCCCCAAATTGAGGTACGTTCCAAGTTGTCTGTGGAGAGATGACGCGGAATCACGTTAGAAGACTAAGTTTGAGTGGAGTGTTTAAAAATAGGAATTATTATAGTACAAAGATGAAGTTGGAATCCAAAAAGAAAAATTGGGGTAAATATTTGATTTTTGGAAAAGGCATTAGTAATTGGAATAATTTATCTAGAAAGATCTTCGATAAATTTCCAACTCCTTTGAACAACACCACACACGTCGGAAGTGTCACAGACGCGCTTTTACACTTCTCAAGTAGAAAGTTATTTGCTTTGGGATTTACAGTGAGCGGATAACAGAGTTGACGTAGTAAAAGTGACTACACGTGGTTCTGTTAGGTAAGTTAAAGGCCACTTTCTTAAAACGGATCTTAACGAGAGCTTGTGAAGCGTAGTCACAACACAATAACACAATAGTTAAAATAATATTACTTGATATAGAACGTGCGAAATTATTCATTCTTTACTCGGGTTTCTTTTGATAGTAAATTTTTGCTTCCATCTTTCACATAAGGAAAATTCTTTAGTTCTTAGGTCGTTCCGCAGGACTCTCTAGTTTAGCTGACATTGATTACGCATACTTTTGCTGGATTTTCAGTTACAACGTTCTTATTCGCCCTTCTTGACCTTCTCGTCCCCCTACAGTAGGTGATAGGTTTGCGAGGCCTAGGTATTTTACTGTCTTTCCTTTCATGGTCCTCCGCTGTCAATAGCCGACACCTTCGTTCTTCGAAGGGTCGAACCTCTTCCCTACAATATTTACCTTGCTCTTGCCCAATTTTTACATTTGCCTGATCTAAAGTGCGACATTTACCACCGAGGGTTCTTTTTTCGTGTGCTGTGAAATGAATAAAATGAGTTGTATTTCCTTTTGTATTGAGATATTTCATCTGTTGCGTGTATTTTAGACATAATATTAAATTATGTTTGGTATGTACTTTGTGTACAGTATTTTTACAGTACATGATGTTATGCCGGTTGCATGGCTACTTACCGAATGCAAAAACAAAACAAAAAGTACCTCTTCCCCTTTCTCCTATGACTAGAGATGCAGTAAAGGGGAGAGATTACCTCATAATTTCCCTTAAATCAATAACCATTACAATATATCATGTAACCTACAGCACTGTGCTATTCACCCAGTCAACAAGTACCGTATTTTGGTGCAATATTGAATTATGTTCTCTAGCATAGGAAAAAAAGTATAACGCCAACGTTCTCCACATATGAGAATGATGAACCGAAAATTTCACAGTGTCATTATTAGTTCTGGGATTTAAATCATGGATCTCTCAACATTGCAACTCCCAGGTCTAACATAAAGCATGACTTATAACCCATTCAGATATAAAGGTTTAAACTTGTTGCGTCTGTCTGCAGCCTTGAAAATGGTTTTCCGTGATTTCCCATTTTCACACCAGACAAATGCTGGGGCTGTACCTTAATCAAGGCCAGGGCCGTTTCCTTCCCATTCCTAGGTCTTTCCTATCCCATCGTCGCCATAAGACCTATCTGTGTCGGTGCGACGTAAAGCAAAATAGCACAAAAGAACTTGTTGCGTTGATGAAAATGGTTAGATTTAATTTACAGAGCGAGTTGGCTACGCGGCTCGCATCACGTAGCTGTGATCCTGCATGCTGAGTTCGAACCACACCGTCTGTAATCTTGGTTTGCCGTGGTTTCCCGTTTAACCACCAGGCAAATGCTGGGGGCTGTAACTTAGTTAAGACTACGCTTCCTTCCCACTCCAAGCCCTTTCCTATCTCATCGTCGTCATAAGAACTATCAGTGTCGGTGCGACTTAAAGCAACTTGTAAAAAAAATAGTACCTGACTTTGCTAAAGCCTCTATTAGAAGATATTTTGGAATAATTATCTACGTTTCTGGGTTGCTCCATGAGGTTAACGAACTTTGTTGATATATTGTATTGGTAAATAACTAGTTTTCCTCCTCGTGTACCACAGTGCAGATTTATTTCTACATTAAATATATTGGTTGCTAAGTCAAGTGATTTTTAAAGGCATTTGTTTGGTACTTAGAAGAACTGGAATGCCTTTTATTGAACGAAACTAATTCTTGTAGCAATAAAATAAGGAGGAAGCAACGTCAAGCAGAGCGAAGAAGTGTAAGTATCATAAATACGATGGGAGTTATTTGAACTTTGGATCTACATCAATTACAGATGAATATATAATTTTCGAACTAGTAAGGATCAACAAATCTGAATTCCGTTTACGACTTCGTATATGTGCAAAGCTCGGTCTTAAAATCAGTGGAGAGAAGAAAATGGGAATGGCTCTGTTCCGTCTGATTCCAAGATTTTGATAAAACTAGCACCGAGGAAACAGGCTGATCACGCCCACAAATTATTAGTTGAGTTTGTTCAGTGCTGCAATTGTTCGGTGTATGTTCATCGCGCTTTCTGTGGTGTTAAATACATGTTTAAATTCTTTTTAACCAAAGTTATCTAATTTCTATAGCAAGTTGCATTTATTAGGTATGTCTTGGTGCAGTGTGCCGTGGCATACCCTTACTTAGCAAAGGCGTGTGAAATAAAAATTTGAAACTATTGGGAAACCGATAGACTGTAAACTTATTTTAACGAGGAGTAAATGCCCTTCATCCCGTAATACTATTGCGTAAAAAGATCGGCATAAACATCACTTAACAGCCGTAACGTGAGCAAGAATTTTAACCGGAGTCATGACTGCGATTTTTGACTGAAAAGTCAAATTTTCAATTTTAACCTTAAAAATCCGCGTTATCAGTTTTTTCCTAACGCCATTTTTAAAGCTCTAAAAGCCGGGTTTAAAGAGTAGCGGTTTGGCGTATATAGAGCAAACTCACATCCCTTTCTCTCACCCTGTCAGACAAAATTAACTTCAAAGTTATTTCGGACTACCATTTCAACAATACCGCTGGAATATATTTAACTTGTAGTAGGCCTATGCCTGTGCGTAAGAGGAGAAGGATATCTGAGGGAGTAATTTACAGTCCAGGACAGTTTCAAAGCAAGTATGTTTTTTAAAACTTATATTGCTTATATCTACCTTAACATTTTTCAGCTCTTTGTCATGCATAAAATGCTCGTGTAAGAGTTCTTATAGAATGCACCTAAAATTTTCAGAGAATGTTTGAATATGTACAGGAATTAAACGTAGTTCTGCATTTTATTATCAGTTAAATATTAACTTCGTCCGCCTCTGTGATGTAGTGGTTAGTGTGATTAGCTGCCAACCCCACAGGCCAGGGTTCGATTCCCGGCTCTGCCACGAAATTTGAAAAGTGGTACGAGGGCTGGAACGGGGTCCACTCAGCCTCGAGAGGTCAACTGTGTAGAGGTGGGTTCGATTCCCACCTCAGCTATCCTCGAAGTGGTTTTCCGTGGTTTCCCACTTCTCCGCCAGGCAAGTGCCGGGATGGTACCTAACTTAAGGCCACGTCCGCTTCCTTCCCTCTTCCTTGTCTATCCCTTCCAATCTTCCCATCCCCCACCAAGGCGCCTGTTCAGCATAGCAGGTGAGGCCACCTGGGCGAGGTACTGGTCATTCTCACCAGTTGTATCCCCGACCCAGAGCCTGAAACTCCAGGACACTGCCCTTGAGGCGGTAGAGGTGGGATCCCTCGCTCAGTCTGAGGAATAAACCGACCCTGAAGGGTAAACAGATAAAGAAGTAGAAGAAGAATATTAACTTCATAATTTACTCCCGAAATAGCACGAAACTAGATTTTTTCCTATTGAATTAATAATGAAAAATTGAAAAAATATATCTCCAATTGTTTGTACCTGACTGCAAAACCCGGAGTTCTTCTTAAATATATGAGTATTTTTGATAAGTCTGCCAAATTATATTTCCAAAAAAAAAAACTGAAAATTGTGACGCAAGGAGCATTTACCGTGCAACAAATAAAAATAAACATTACAGTATTTATCAATAACGTTGCAACCAATTAACTAATCCACTCCAAGTTCTGCGTGCTTGTGCTGGTGATTTAAGTTTGGTTTTGATAAGTGATAAATTGAAGAAATTCAATATTTCATTCATGGCTCCCCTTAAACACATACCATGTATGCAAGTCTCCCTTGACAGCCGTAATGCGGTCTGGAGTATATTTAGGAAAATAAAAATATGATAGGACATGTAACCTGTTATTACATATAATACCTCTAAATATAATGTTAGAGTTACCGTGACCAGATGATTGTTGGCCTAAAAGGGGAAGTCAATTTACTGACACGGGTCTCTCATTTAAGCTCCCAAATGTCAACCCCCTCTACGTGAATGCGGTGCAGAGGAGGTGACCTTCTAATCAACCATACAGTACAATACAGCCGGTTATAAATGGACGCAATTTTAACGTCGCACAGACTCAGACCTTTTAGTGACGATGGGATTAGAAAGGCCTAGCTCTGGCGTGGAAGCGTCCGTAGTGTAAACTAATTTACAGCTCCCAGCATTTTCCTGGTGGTAAACCGGGAAACCACGGGAAACCAGGACAAAAGACAGTGTGGTTCGGACTCAGCATGCAAGCTCGCAGCTGCGTGACCCTAACCGCACGGCCAACTCGCTCTGTCAGGTACTAAAGTGCGAGATCCACTCGAGTTGCCGGTTATTTCCTGTGCTGTGTCTGGGTGAGTGGATAATGCAATAGCCGCCAGTGATGTCATGGTCTCAGTCTGCGATAAGCTTCCGTACAGTGTACCGCGTGATTGTTTCTTATATAGTAGTAACTGATCGGTTTAGTGCGTTTCATGGCTACATAAATTAAGTGTTGAACAGTGAGAAGAGAATTCCGCGAAGAATTTCCTGAAGCGTGAGTACCAACGCGTTGCAGAATTAAGAGAATTGTTAGTAAATTAAAAACGTATGCCCATGGCTAAACAATAAAAACGAGTTAAACAACCAACTGTTTTAGCTGATGAAAAAATACAGGATATTAGGATTAATTATTACTTGAGCGATCACCCGAAAATCTTTAAGGAAACTGGCTCAGCAAAGTTAGGTTTCATATTCTTTCGCACGATGCGGTGGGCGTCAATAAAACTAAAACGTAAGTCTTACAAAGTCACAGAAATGCAAATTTTAAGCCGAAGCGACCCAACCGCAAAAAAGAACATTATTGCAATTGGTTTCTTCAGTCTGTTAGCAGTGGTGAATTAAATCCTGAATTAGTGCTGTTTTATGATGAGGTGTGGTTTTATTTGTTTGGACGTGTAAATTCACACAATAACCGGTGTCGGTTATTCATGAAACTCCTCTATATGACCATAAAATAGTAGTTTGGTGAACTATTTGTGCTAAGAGAATTGTAGGAGAAATTTATTTTACGACGCCATTTATTCTGATCGGTGCATAGAATTAATACTCAACGAGCCTTTTTATAACACTTACTCTAATGGGGTAAGTTTTTCTTTCTGTTTTTCAAGCTGATTATCCATTTATCGAAGTTGACAGGTATTGTACGGGCCTACGGGAATGGTGTGCCGGTGCCCGCGCTCTCGCTTACTGACACGCGGTATGCAGGAAGGGCGGCACCCTTGTGAGTGGAACTCATCCTATAGTTGAGATACTGGGTTGCACCAGGACTTTTAAACTTCGCATCCTATCACAGAGCTTCGGAAACTGAAAGCAGTTGTACTGTTCCGTTGCACTCAATTTAGAAATCCGCGGCTCTCCAGGTTGTCACGGTGCACACTTGGAAAACCCCTTGTCTACCTTATTTTTTGTGTAAATATCCGTACTCTGCTTATCTATTTCTGAAACTCACCATAAGAGTGGAATGAATATGAGAGAGAGGGTCTCGGATAACTGTCTCAGACCTCAAAACGGTCTATATAGGATGTTCATTCGTTGTATAGGCCTATACTGATAATTCAGATTTTTTGAATAAGGGATACAGGTTAGCACCTTCTACCACCAATTTTCAAGCAGAACTCTTTGCTATAAAACAGGCAGTAAGATGGTGCTTACAAAATAATCATAGTGCTCAAATATTCAGTGATTCTCAATTTTCCATCACCGCCATAAGAGACAAATACAACCTGTGGCAATAAAGTTCGGTGAATGAAGTCAGAACGGTCGATCCGGCAACACTGGCGACACACAACGCTGCACCTGCGTAGCAGCAGATTCTGTCCACCTGCTCCCAACGTCGTTCAGTTGAGCATCGTGTGTGTGCCTTGTAAGACCTGTTTGACACAGTGCGTGTATAGTGCGTTGGTTCTGAACTGCGAACAGGAACATGAACGACCAAAAGATCAATGTACAGTTTTGTTTTAAGCTTGACAAGACACCGAAAGAAACGCATGCGATGCTGGTACGTGTTTATGAAGATCAAGCACTGTCCTTGAAGTGTGTGTACGAGTGGTTCGCCCGTTTTCGAGGAGGCCGGGAAAGTATTTCTGACAACCCCCGTAGCGGAAGACCGGCGACCGCCGTCAGTGACGAAAACATTGAGAAGGTGAGGACATTAATCACGAATGATCGGCGATTAACTGTGCGCATGATAGCGGATGAACTGCAGGTTAACCATGAATACGTGCGATAAATCGTTTCCCAGAAGTTAGGGAAGAGGAAAACGCGTTCTCGTCTTGTGCCACATTACTTGACTGACGATCAGAAGCAGGTACGTTTCGACGCTTCACAGGATTTATTCGAAACGGCGGATGCGACACCAAATTTCTCGAACTGTATTGTCACTGAGGATGAAACCTGGTGTCTCAGGTACGACCCTGAAACGAAATGGCAAAGCATGGAATGGCGTTCTCCGGGATCCCCTCGTCGGGAAAAGGTCAGAGCCGAAAAGTCACACAACAAACTCGCTTTGAAAGGAAATAGATTTGACGATATTCCTGACATTCAACTAAACGTGACGAGGCATTTGAACACCATCCCAAAGGAAGCTTTCTTGCAAAGTTTCCGCCGATATCAGCAGTGCATAGTTATGGGAGGGGACTATTTCGAAGGACAGTAATTTCACTGTCGTGCATTGTTCATCTATGTTGATAGTACAGGACTATTCACTGAACTTCATTGTCACAGGCTGTATAATCTACACCCATTGGCTCACACATTAGGCATTTAATCTTATCCAGTAACTTGCATATATGTTTTAGCTGGGTAAAAGGTCGTGCAGTGAGAGGACGGACACAGATTTCAGCTTCCCCACATGTCCCGTATCTCATGTGAAGAAGATATTTAGAAGTGAAATGGAAGAGAGTTGGAACTCTGAATGGACAAATAGCATGAAGGGACATGTTACACGGGAGTTGTTCTTTCCAACTGTTCATCAACGTTTTAACTTCAAAATTCTTCGAACCCACTTTTATTCTTACACAGTTTATGGTAAATTTAGAAGCTATGTTCAACGGTTTAAAATATTATCACCAAAGGGATACATTTGTAAGCGCCAATCAGAACAAACAGTAGCTCATTCAATTTCCTATCGTCCACTACACGCTATCAAAAAGGAGCAATTTGTTAGGACACCTGAGTTACGCCAATGTAAACTTTTACCCGCCAGTTTCTGTTCTGATCTGTTTGTGAAAAGGTGTTGCACTTCAGCTTCTAACTGTTTCTTAGAATATGATTTTAATTCACTGTACAGTAATATTCTTCGCAGTATTTTGTTCTACTAGGTAATGCATTAATAACATTTAGGTGTATTGTGTGGTTATAAACTATAGCCCTAACATGATGAAATAGGGCTACCGTCGTTGGTGAATAATAATAATAATAATAATAATAATAATAATAATAATAATAATAATAATAATAATAATAATAATAATAATAATAATAATAATAATAATAATATGAGAGAGAATATGTGCATTTATACAGTGTGCAAATTAGAGATCACTTGTACCGGGCGAGTTGGCTGTGCGGTTAGGGGCGCGCGGCTGTGAGCTTGCATCCGGGAGATAGTGGGTTCGAATCCCACTGTCGGCAGCCCTGAAGATGGTTTTCCGTGGTTTCCCATTCACACCAGGTAAATGCTCGGGCTGTACCTTCATTAAGGCCACGGCCGATTCTTTCCAACTCCTAGGCCTTTCCTATCCCATCTCGCCATAAGATCTATCTGTGTCAGTGCGACGTAAAGCCACTAGCAAAAAAGAGAGATCACTTGTTGCTTCGTACTGAATATTATGTGTTTTGAGCTGCGAAAGAGACAATAACGACGGACGACCGCTAAAACGCAGACTTCCCGGAAGCCTATGAAGAGGAACAGTACTGAATTATGTCGAGCAATTTTCTCCTCCACTGGTGTGGGAGAAGTGACTACCTCGCCCTCATCCGAACCACAATCAATTAGCATTTATCTGTTGGTGCTGCAGACTAGTAGACTATCTTCTGGAAGCGAGGAGTGTTGTTGTGGTAAACAACCCGATTATCACCGCCGCCTTTACGTTAACCGGAAAAGGGGGAAAGGAAGCTCATCAGAAAATAAGAATTTCGACAAAGAAACAAAAGTACAATTAAAATCAGGATTGTGAAGTACTATATTGAAAGCAAACCATGTGTTTCTCGTGACTGATGATGATGAAATGAAAAAAAATGAAATGGCGTATGGCTTTTAGTGCCGGGAGATCCCAGGACGGGTTCGGCTCGCCAGATGCAGGTCTTTAGATTTGACTCCCGTAGGCGACCTGCGCGTCGTGATGAGGATGAAATGATGATGAAGACAACACATACACCCAGCTCCCGTGCCAGGGGAATTAACCAATGATGGTTAAAATTCCCGACCCTGCCGGGAGTCGAACCCGGGACCCCTGTGACCAAAGGCCAGGAGGCTAACCATTTAGCCATGGAGCCGGACGACCGATGATGATGATGATGATGATGATGATGATTGCTGTTTTAAGGGGCTAACATCGATATCATTGGCCCTACGTGACTACTGATATCGTGATTATAGCCACGGAACCTCCATGATGTGACTGTTTATGAAGTAAGTACTCCTCAGGGCTTACAAACCCACTAACATCGAGACCGACTCCATAGCGCAACGGTTAGTGTTATTAGCTGCCTATCTTGGGGGCCCGGGTTCGATTCCCGGTACTGCCAGAAATGTAAGAGTGTCAGGAGGGCCGGTATGTGGCTGAAATGGTACATGCAGCTCACCTCCAATGGGGGTGTGCCTGAAAAGATCTGCACCAATCTTAATTAAGGCCACGGCCGCTTCCTTCACCTAGTGGTAACAATGCCAGACTCAGTTGAAGTGTGTGAGACTCTGGATTAAAACGTTTACAGTTTTCTAAGACGCCGATGTGCCGGAATTCTGTCCGTCAGGAGTTATTTTAAATGCTTGTAAATACACCGACACGAGGCTGCCGTGTTTGAGCGTCCCCAAATACCACCTGATCGAACCAGGTTTAAAATTGTCCACAGTCGGCAGCCCTGAAGATGGTTTTCCGTGGTTTCCCAATCCCTAATTTCTGTAATTAATTTTCTACCAATCATAATGTTCTTCTTCTTCTTCTTCTTCTTCTTCTTCTTCGATTTTGAGTGTAACTTTTAAACTGACTAATAAACCTGAGAGGGTGTGGCTAGTTTAATCTTGAATAGTCTCGAACTTCTTCCGGAGGGTTTATAAACTGCGGCTTTGCACGTCTCTTGGCCAATTGATCGTCATCTTACTGTGTGTGTATGTCAAGCAGGAGGCGGGCGGTCTCTTCGTCAGCTGCTAGAATTTCTACAAGGTAATGGCCACATACCATCTTTATTTCTTGCTAGCTCCGCAGTTTAACCCGAGGGAAAGGTCTGAATCATTATCTATGTAACCTACTTTTCTAATATTGTAACTTTCTGCCGGCTAATGTAAAAACTTCACTAAACCTTTAACTGTAAATCGGGGATAGGGAGTGAAGTACCCTCTCGAGCTCCCCTTCATCTTGGTTTGAGGTGCCGCGTTTTTTGTAACCTTTCGTTTTGGCAATGTATTAAAGTGATTTCCATGCGTGCTACCTCCGTAGGTTGGGAATAGCCCCTGTTTTATCAGCCAAGCGCCCTATTGGTTTTTAAATTTTTGGAGCTTAGTCTTTGCCTCCATTCAAATTGAACTCGGGCCGTTTATTTAACCTGTTCTTTTTCACTAAGACCCTGTAGGTTGGGTACTAGATACCTCTGTGTAATAAGATTTCTATTTGTAAATAGTGCCTTCTAAGGCCAGAGATTATTAGATTTTCAGGCTATGTTGCCTTGAGTAGGCTTGGAAAACTGAGAGCACGTTAGCTCATTTTCAAGTGTTGTAAAAGTGCCTCTGGGAGGCTTGATATTGTAATTTACGGAGCAAGTGCTCCATGCATTAGGGGAGTTCTGCCCTTGTATACAATTTGTGCTCTTTTGTAAATTTGAGCTAGGAGCTCAGGAAAAGTTAAGTGAGGGCTTGAAGCCCACGATCTGTTTATACCACCAATCTTGTCTTTCCTAGACTTGATTAATGATTACTACTTGTACCTGTAAAATTGTTAAATTCTGTGTTTTAAAAATATAACCTTCAGTTTACGTTTTAAATTCAATTCCTGACATTGTAGTTAGAGCCATTCACCCCGGCACCTTCTTTCACCTCTGCGATCCACGAAAAACCCCGGAACAATTATTATTATTATTATTGTTACCGTGTTTTGTGGATCACAGATGTGAAAGAAGGTGCGGGCATGCATGGGTCTATCTACTACAATCAATAGATTAAATAAAAGCTTCAAAATTAAAGTTATATTTCTTTTCTTCTCTCTCTTTTTTTCAAATACAAAATATTAACAAAACAAGTCGCTCAGCGACGGAACAAGATTTCAGGTACAACATAGAAAACATCAACAAATTGTCAAGTAACAAAACGAGCTTAACGCTCCCAATTTTACAAACGTCACTTGGGCACTATGGCTCCATCCACTCAATAGTCAAGGAGACAGGTCTCCCAATTTCGTTTACAGAGTATACTAATACCTCTACAAAATAGAAAGAGCGTCAATGCTGTATGAACTGATCTAGGAGACTGCGCTCCGAACCTTATACCCTTACTGCCTTATCAGGGCAACCTTCAACAACCAGAGCATCTTTGCTCACCAAATTTACACCTTCCAGGCCTCTCGAGGCACAACCTACATTTTACAATTCAGAATTCACTGTCTTCAACACTCACTTAACATAAATGATTGAATTTTACAGGAGTATCGAATACCCATTCTACCGGGCCTTTGTGGAAAACGAAACACAGGGTAAAGTTACTGGCCCAAAATCGAAATGATGCAGAGGCGGACATTTGCAGTCCTTGAAATTTGCACAAAAGATTAAAACCCTATTTGGGCTTCTGGCCCGAAGTTACAGCGGCTAATCCTATACCACTGAGGTGACTAGATGGAGAAAACTTAAGTTACAAAGCTACAGACAGGAAACGGTTACAAAAACATAATCACCTCAAATTCAAGTTGATAGGGAACTCGAGAGGATGTCACACTCTCTATTCCCGAACTTCGGCTAAGTTTCTAGGCTAGCTTTGAGATTTACATTTGAAGATGAAGGTAACATTATTGAAGATTGGAAATTTAAGGTTACTTTCTTCCCCTCGAGCTAGCTTTCAGAGGCTATCACCTCGCTATTAAATGGCTGCCATTACCTGCTCGATGAAGGGCGAGACGCCCCCGCCTCCACTATTAGTACACACTCAGTAGACTGGACGATCAATAAGACAAGGTAGCTCGAAAAAGTGCCAGCTTTTATAGCCGAGAGGAAGGTTGTAGAGAACTTTGGGCTAAGGCCCAACACACCCCCAATTTTTATTGGATAATCAAATAAATAGAAGATGAGCCTTATTGGCGGAAAAAATACACATCCAAAATTTCCTATTGGTCAATTTTGAAGTTGGCGGGAAAAGATCGACGTGTTGTCACCTTTACCATACCAAAAACAAAAGATAATCAACTCAGTGTAGTAAACCTTAAAAAAAAAAATTCCTTTAGGAAGTTAGTAGTTCCTCTTCACACTAGAGGGCATAACATACTTTTTTTTGGCAGAGACATGTGTGAATAAAAGTCCAAACTTCTTGCACAAGTTGTTGCAAGTTGATACTGAAGATGGCGTTTTTTATGGCGCTTCATTTGAATGAACAGGGCGGGTGTACCTCGCGGTACAATTATTATTATTACACTGACTGACAGAGCAAATGCAACACCAAGAAGGAGTGGTTCGAAAGGGATGAAAGTTGGGGAAAAAACAGAGACGGCACGGACGAATAATTGATGTTTATTTCAAACCGATATGCAGGTTACACAATGCGCACGGCATCGACTCAGTAGGATGTAGGACCACCGCGAGCGGCGATGCACGCAGAAACACGTCGAGGTACAGGGTCAATAAGAGTGCGGATGGTGTCCTGAGGGATGGTTCTCCATTCTCTGTCAACCATTTGCCACAGTTGGTCGTCCGTACGAGGCTGGGGCAGAGTTTGCAAACGGCGTCCAATGAGATCCCACACGTGTTCGATTGGTGAGAGATCCGGAGAGTACGCTGGCCACGGAAGCATCCGTACACCTCGTAGAGCCTGTTGGGAGATGCGAGCAGTGTGTGGGCGGGCATTATCCTGCTGAAACGGAGCATTGGGCAGCCCCTGAAGGTACGGGAGTGCCACCGGCCGCAGCACATGCTGCACGTAGCGGTGGGCATTTAACGTGCCTTGAATATGCACTAGAGGTGACGTGGAATCATACGCAATAGCGGTAGGGCGCTCCACAGTTACTGCCGGATTTGACCTTTCTCCACGCCGACGCCACACTCGTCTGCGGTGACTATCACTGACAGAACAGAAGCGTGACTCATCGGAGAACACGACGTTCCGCCATTCCCTCATCCAAGTCGCTCTAGCCCGGCACCATGCCAGGCGTGCACGTCTATGCTGTGGAGTCAATGGTAGTCTTCTGAGCGGGCACCGGGAGTGCAGGCCTCCTTCAACCAATCGACGGGAAATTGTTCTGGTCGATATTGGAACAGCCAGGGTGTCTTGCACATGCTGAAGAATGGCGGTTGACGTGGCGTGCGGGGCTGCCACCGCTTGGCGGCGGATGCGCCGATCCTCGCGTGCTGACGTCACTCGGGCTGCGCCTGGACCCCTCGCACGTGCCACATGTCCCTGCGCCAACCATCTTCGCCACAGGCGCTGCACCGTGGACACATCCCTATGGTATCGGCTGCGATTTGACGAAGCGACCAACCTGCCCTTCTCAGCCCGATCACCATACCCCTCGTAAAGTCGTCTGTCTGCTGGAAATGCCTCCGTTGACGGCGGCCTGGCATTCTTAGCTATACACGTGTCCTGTGGCACACGACAACACGTTCTACAATGACTGTCGGCTGAGAAATCACGGTACGAAGTGGGCCATTCGCCAACGCCGTGTCCCATTTATCGTTCGCTACGTGCGCAGCACAGCGGCGCATTTCACATCATGAGCATACCTCAGTGACGTCAGTCTACCCTGCAATTGGCATAAAGTTCTGACCACTCCTTCTTGGTGTTGCATTTGCTCTGTCAGTCAGTGTATTTGCGTATGAATCACGTCTTCCATACGGCTTTCCTTTTTTTCCTCCATGGGCTTTCTTCCTTTCTTCCTTCCACTTAGTTCCTGGTCTCCTTGGAACTTCATTTTCTGGCTGTGCTACCCAGCTTTTTTTCTTTTTATACGGAACAGATTTCTGTGTAATATTTCTGATATATCTATCTGGGATTCCTTCAAGTCTTTTTTGACTTCTTGGATCCATGGTAGACTCTTCATTCCCAACTTGGCAGGTTCGATCCTGGCTCAGTCCGGTGGTATTTGAAGGTGCTCAAATACGACAGCCCCGTGTCGGTAGATTTACTGGCACGTAAAAGAACTCCTGCGGGACTAAATTCCGGCACCTCGGCGTCTCCGAAGACCGTAAAAGTAGTTAGTGGGACGTAAAGCAAATAACATTATTGGACTCTTCATTACGTATTGTTAACGTTATTAATGTTCAACACTGGGAGATCTTATGATGGGTGACCTATGGCGCTCATTTACTTATACTTTCGACAAATTATAAAGTATTAATATCACATGAATTGACGCGAGATCTTGTTAACAAAACTAATTATTATTAGATGAGAGATGCGGAGGAGTTAGATATTTTTTTACAATTGGTTTTACTTCGCACCGACACAGATAGGTCTTATGGCGACGATGGGATAGGAAAGGGCTAGGAGTGGGAAGGAAGCGGCCGTGGCCTTAATTAACGTACAGCCCCACCATTTTCCTGGTGTGCAAAATGGGGAACCATGGAAAACCATCTTCAGGAGTGCTGACAGTGGAGTGCGAATACTGGATACTGGCCGCACTTAAGCGACTGCAGCTATAGAGCTCGGTGGAGTTTCAATTGACGCTCAGTGGTGGGGCAAGTATTATCTTTATATTATGTTACAGTACGGATATGACTTTGCTTTTTATGTAGTAGTAGTAGTCGTAGTAGTAGTGGTGGTGGTGGTACCGGGCGAGTTGGCCGTGCGCGTAGAGGCGCTCGGCTGTGAGCTTGCATCCGGGAGATAGTAGGTTCGAATCCTGCTATCGGCAGCCCTGAAAATGGTTTTCCGTGGTTTCCCATTTTCACACCAGGTAAATGCTGGGGCTGTACCTTAATTAAGGCCACGGCCGCTTCCTTCCAACTCCTAGGCCTTTCCTATCCCATCGTCGCCATAAGACCTATCTGTGTCGGTGCGACGTAAAGCCCCTAGCAAAAAAAAAAGCAGTGGTGGTGGTGGTAGTATTTGTTTATCATCCCTTCACTTGCTATACATTTGAAGAGGTGCCAGGGTATCGACATTTTCTCTCGCAACAGTTCTTTAACATGCAGAAAGCCAATGCCAGTTAGTTCTCTCGTTTACAGACTTTCAAATGCCACAGATATCAGCTACTATGCTGGGACCAGGACAACGACTAACCGATTGTGCCAATGAGGTCAGCAATAACTAGACTGACAATTGTAAGCACTGGTTTGTACTGTACGCAATGAATCAATTCAGAGAGCAGTTCGCAACCGGCTTATTCCACCTGAACCTCATGTTATATAAAATATTCTTTATGGTAGTTCCGACTGTGACGAAACGTTTCGCTACGATTGAGACAGCAGGGAGAAAGAAAGTTTGTCTGACATCTGTGTATGACGTAATGGACAAGTACAGTGAGTGAAGGTTGACGTTGTTGGCCCCGCTACTACTTAAATTTTGTGGTGTGTAATTTCATTCTACGCGGCGTTACTAGTCACTGACGATGTTTATTGCTAGTGATTAAGTGTGTGAATATCCGTCCAAATCACGTCAGGGGAATACAGATATTTGACTTTTTGTACTTGGCTTAGTTAAGGCTTTTAGCCTTCTCTTATACTAAACCAAGGTTAACAATTACTTAAAGCTAATACAGTTACTAAGAAATATTTTGCCGGACTGAGTGGCTCAGACGGTTGAGGCGCTGGCCTTCTGACCCCAACTTGGCAGGTTCAATCCTGGCTCAGTCCGATGGTATTTGAAGGTGCTCAAATACGTCAGCCTCGTATCGGTAGATTTACTGGCACGTAAAAGAACGCCTGCGGGAATAATTCCGGCACCTGAGCGTCTCCGAAAACCGTAACAGTAGTTAGTAGAATGTAAAGCCAATAATATCATTATCATTATTATTAAGAAATATTTTTAAATATAACCAGTAAAATAACTATAGTCCGCCTCTGTGGTGTAGTGGATTGTGTGATTAGCTGCCACCCCCTGAGGCCCGGGTTTGATTCCCGGCTCTGCCACGAAATTTGAAAAATGGTACGTGAACGCGGTCCACTCAGCCTCGGAAGGTCAACTGAGTAGAGGTGGGTTCGATTCCCACCTCATCCATCCTGGAAGTGGTTTTCCGTGGTTTTCCACTTCTCTTCTAGACAAATGCCGGGATGGTACCTAACTTAAGGCCACGACCGCTTCCTTCCCTCTTCCTTGTCTATCCCTTCCAATCTTCCCATCCGCCACCAAGACCCCTGTTCAGCATAGCAGGTGAGGCCGCCTGGGCGAGGTACTGGTCATACTCCCCAGTTGTATCCCCCGACACAATGTTTCACGCTCCAGGACAGTGCCCTTGAGGCAGTAGAGGTGGGATCCCTCGTTGAGTCCGAGGGGAAAACCAACCCTGGAGGGTTAACAGATTAAGAAATAAAATAAGAAAATAACTATAACTAGACTAGGAATAATAATACTGAATGAGTTGTCTGCGCGGTTCGGATCGTGTAGTGTGAGCTTGCGTTCGGTAGATGGTAGGTTTGAATCCTACTGCCAGCAGCCCTGAAGATAGTTTATCGTAGTCACCCATTTTCACACCAGGATAATGCTGGAGTGTTACCTTCATCAAAGCCACAACCGCTGCGTTCCAAATGCTAGCTAGACCTTTCCCAGCTTGCATCACCGAAAATGTGAAAGTGTTTAGTGTGATGTTCAACCCATAACAAACCGCATTAAGTACGTTAAAAAGTGACCGTATGAAATCTGTCTGGTGACGCCTGGTTTAGGGGCTAGCTTACCAAATTAATTCCCGGCTGACTAAGGTTCGATTTTTGGTTCCACACAAATTGAAGACTGACCGGAGGGACTTCAGGCACCATGACTGAGTAGAGGGCTAGTAACCCATGCTAGGCCCTGTAAGTAATTTTCGTGTTTATAGTTGAAGGGGAATTCCGGTGTGGTATTTGTCAATCAATCAATCAATCAATCAATCAATCAATCAATCAATCAATCAATCAATCAATCAATCAATCAATCAATCAATCAATCAATCAATCAATCAATCAATCAATCAATCAATCAATCAATCAATCAATCAATCAATCAATCAATCACTACTGATCTGCATTTAGGACAGTCGCCCAGGTGGCAGATTCCCTGTCTGTTGTTTTCCTAGCCTTTTCTTAAATGATTGCAAAGAAATTGGAAATTTATTGAACATCTCCCTTGGTAACTTATTCCAATCCCTAACTCTCCTTCCTATGAACAATTATTTGCCTCAATTTGTCCTCTTGAATTCCAACTTTACACTGTGATCTTTCCTACTTTTAAAGACACCACTCAAACTTATTCGTCTACTGATGTCATTCCACGCCATCTCTCCACTGACAGCTCACGGCCGTTTACACTACAGATACTATCTGGGCGAAAACTAGCAACACACTAGATTCACGAGAGTGTTGTTCAAGGGATAAAACACCCTTACAGTCATAAAGCAACAACCATTATGAAAGCCAACCTACTGCAGTAGAAATCGCTCTCACAAACTTGAACTTTTAAAGTCAGATCGAAACCAACTATTACACGCAGCCGGATGGGTTGTACAAGGATATGAGAAGGGTATGGTTTGATAACTTCGTACCCCACTATCATGTTCAGCAGGAAGTATCACGTAACGTATTCGACATAGTGAGTTACGCCTATCTGATTCGCATTCCACGTTAAACTCAACGTCTCGTGCATCACGTTGAAGTGATTTAAAGCCACGTGCCACTAACATACAGACGTTTTAATAGAAGACCTCAAGATCACGTAAACTACCCTCAGATCTATGGCAGTTCTTCATTACGGAAGCTAATGCCCAGAGCCGTGCGATCGCTTTTCCGGAGGACCTATTTGGACTAAACCGACACACAAACAGTGATATCTACAGCGCACGCGCGTACTCTGCCATGATCATAGTTAACGTAAACCTTTGTTATTATTTTTTATTTTGAATTCTTCCTCAATCAAATGCAGGCTGCCATGGAGACAAAGAGTACCAATGCAAGAGGTAATTATAGTAAGTTAAGTTCACAAGTTGCCGGCTTATGCAGAAGCTTTGGCAATTTCTCTGTAATTCGAACGGTAAGTTGTATTATTGCACACAGAACTGGTGTCTCAATATTCCGACGGAGTCCCTCAATACAGTGGTTGCAATGTCGATCATGGTCTTCGGTAATCCAGACAGTATGCAGAAGGTCTCGGAATATTCTATAACCGAGCTCGATAGCTGCAGTCGCTTAAGTGCGGCCAGTATCCAGTATTCGGGAGATAGTAGGTTCGAATCCCACTATCGGCAGCCCTGAAAATGGTTTTCCGTGGTTTCCCATTTTCACACCAGGCAAATGCTGGGGCTGTACCTTAATTAAGGCCACGGCCGCTTCCTTCCCACTCCTAGCCCTTCCTTGTCCCATCGTCGCCATAAGACCTATCTGTGTCGGTGCGACGTAAAGCAACTAGCAAAAGGAATATTCTATTGTTGGCTTATACTTAAGTCTCTTCTCTGTATCTGCTTCTTCTTGTTGACACTCATGGGCCTCAGACCTGATGACAGGATCTATTATGTATCACTGATAGAGTTTAGTTTAAAGGCGATAATATCCCAACTGGAGAGGCCATGTTCCTCCTCGTAAGGGATGCACCCATTTTCCTTCAAGGCATTAGCAATTTCTGATCTGGTTCTACGATGACGAGGGTTGCGCAGGATTTCAGAGTGTGAAAAATGTATTACATGTTTGATTTATCTATAGACTATGTGTATTTTACTCATTGTTGGGGCAAATAATACTTGTCTAATAGAATTAACCAATCAGCACTTATCTGCAGCTAGAGCAGTCGTTCAGGTGACAGATTTCCTATCAGCTGTTTATAGGGTTGCCATAAGGTTCAGGATAAAATTCAGGACACCAAGATCGATAAGTTCCAAACACAGGCACCGACTCCACGGGAGCACTTGCCCCCATGCATATAGTGGTATGGGGACGCAATCGTGTTTTGATGTATTCATCCTTGGCCCAGTGCTCAAGACCAAAATTTGGTGCATATGGTTCCAAGGAATGCATTTGGGTAATTCCATGGGAACTGTCCCATCCATTACGAAAAGACACACTGGTTATGTGATGTTAATGTTAAAAATCAAATAGAGAAATAAGAAATCATACCTTAAGTAAAATACCTACTTTACAGATCACTCCATAATTACATCATGAATGAAAATGAAAACCTACAGCCTGTTTTCCAGTCATTGACAGGTCAGGAATGAGATGAATGAAACATATATAGGCTGTTTTTACAATGGGGTCGCCACTCCCAAGGTGATTTATTAATGAGTGATAAATGCTATGAAGTGATAATGGAGAGTGTTGCTGGAATGAAAGATGACAGGGAAAACCGGTGTAACCGGAGAAAAACCTGTCCCGCCTCCGCTTTGTCCAGCACAAATCTCACATTGAGTGACCGGGATTTGAACCACGGTATCCAGCGGTGAGAGGCCGACGCGCTGCTGTCTGAGCCACGGAGGCTCATAATTATATCATATTCAATATTATTTGCATAGATTTTTAAGTAACAGGTGGGACATCGCCTTTCAAAAACATTTGAGAAATTTTTAAAATAATTCAGTACATTTAGGGATTTTTAAAAATTCAGTCAGTACGACGGGACACATGCTCAAATTCCAGACAATCCCGCTTTTTCAGGACGTATGGCAACCCTAGCTGTTTACCTAGCCTTTCCTTAAATAATTTCAAAGAAGTTGGAAATTTATCAAACATCTCCCTTGGTAAATTATCCAACCCTTAATTCATTTTCCTATAAACAAATATTTGTCCAACTTTATCCTCTTGAATTCCAGCTTTGCTTTCATATCGTGATCCTTCCTTCACTAAAAAGCTCCACTCAAGGTTATTGATTTACTAATATAATTCCACGCCAACTCTCCACTGACAGCTCGGAACATACCACTTATTCGAGCAGCTCGTTTCCTTACTTCTAAGTCTTCCCGGCACGAAGTTTGCAACATTTTCGTAACGTTACTCTTTTGTCGGAAATCACCCAGAACAATTCGTGCTGCTTATATTTCTATTTTTCCAGTTTTAGAACCAAGTAATTCTGGTGTAGGTTACATACATTGGAACCATACTCTAATTACTGTGGTAACTCTAACAGTAGTAATAATTATAAACAGATTGCAATAATATTTTTAAAAACAACGCCCGAGCTAAGTCGGATAGTAATATTTTCTACTCACATGTTCGGGTCGTTTCATTGTTATAAGGAAGTTGCTTTACGTCGCACCGACACAGATATGTCTTATGGCGACGATGGGACAGGAAAGGGCTAGGAGTGGGAAGGAAGCGTCCGTGGCCTTAATTGAGGTACAGACCCAGCATTTGCTTGGTGCGAAAATTGGAAACCACGGAAAACCATATTCAGGGCTGCCGACAGTGGGGTTCGAACCCACTATCTCCCGAATACTGGATACTGGCCACACTTAAGCGACTGCAGCTATCGAGTTCGGTCATTGTTATAAGAAACGATATTTTCATGAAAACTGTTGTAAAATTTGCGCTATCATACAGATTTTGACCACACTAACAGCAGGGACTTTATTTTGAATACCAGTGTAAAGTGTCCAAGTAAATGTGGTAGCAGCGTGACATCGTCACTGGTTTTTCACAAAGGCGGTCGCAGTTCGAATCTCGGCCAATGCATGTGGGATTCTTGAAATAAAAATTTACGTCACTGTCGCCTGGTTTCCATGGAAACCTGGAGGTCATGTAATTGTGATCGTGGTATCAATAAGTCAAGTAAAACTGCATGCTTACTTTTGCCAAATAAATACATGGTATAGGAAAAATGCAGTCCAATAATAACAGGCCATGATAAAGGGGACCAGAACAATTAAACTGATGATAGGAAACATCCTTCTAACTTTTCGTTGTGATTCCAGTGACGGAAGTAACTTATCAATTTAGACGAGGTCTGCGTGTCAAATGCCTCGAAAGGGACTCCCATGACGCCTTATATCACAGTTAGGTTACGAAACCCACTTTTTCCGTGTCTACTGGTCAGGAAACCTCACGATCCGTCAAAAAATATACGTATCATTTTTGCACGAATACAATGCAGTACTCCTTTTACGTTTGAAAGTATTTTTTTTTTAATTTACGAATTGAGACCACTAAAATGACCACGGAGAATCCCATCTGATTACAGAACTATACTAACTTACTTTCCCAATTGACTTTGGAGGAAAATTGTAAGTTAAAAGGGCTGGTTCCTATACATAGTTTAGTTGACCTGCTCACATTTACCACCACTAGTGATTACTGGACGGCACACCCTATATAATACGTCATGCAAGGAAAACCTACACAGTATCACAGGAACTCACAAAATATTCACATACAAGGAATCTGTTACCGACACAGCTAGAGAAATGAATAAAATACTATCTGGATATAAGGGATAGCATAACATTAACTCGAAAGGTAATGCAAATGACAGAAAGCATGGCCAACAAATAGTAAATAACGTGGGCAGAATAGCTCATTCACAAAGTGACAGAACCAACTATAGGGAAAAATATTCTAGACACAGTGCTGATTTATTATTGATATTCCTTGTGGTTATTTTTAACTTGGTTTAGCCCTCGTAAGGCAGACCTTCCGACGAGGGGGGTGCATATGCCGTGTATAAGATACTGCGTGTTAGTATAGTGGAGGATAGTGCTGTGTGTGGTGTATGAGTTGTAGGGAAGTTGGAGACAGTACAAACACCCAGTCCCCGAGCCAATGTAATTAACCATTTAATGTTAAGCCGGGAATCGAACGCCGGGCCCTCCGAACGGAATAGCATGACGCTGAACATTCGAGCCAAGGAGCCAGACATAATGCTGATAAAACCAGATGAGCTCTATAGAGATACTGAAATGATAGATGGTAGGCTATAACTTAAGTGATCATGAAGTTGTTTTTCTCGAGCGCTTGGCCGTGCAGTTAGGGGCGCGCAGCTATGAACTTGCATTCGGGAGATAGAGGGTTCGAACCCCACTGTCCGCAGCCTTGAAGATGGTTTTCCGCGGTTTACCATTTTCATACCAGGAAAATGCTGGGGCTGTACCTTAATTAAGGGCCACGGTCGCTTCCTTCCCACTCCTATCCCATCGTCTCCATAAGACCTACCTCTGTCGGTACGACGTAAAGACAATATTGCAAAAAAAATGCAATAGGAAGGAAGGTTGTAAAACTTCTTTACCGGGCGAGTTGGCCGTGCGCGTAGAGGCGCGCGGCTGTGAGCTTGCATCCGGGAGATAGTAGGTTCGAATCCCACTATCGGCAGCCCTGAAGATGGTTTTCCGTGGTTTCCCATTTTCACACCAGGAAAATGCTGGGGCTGTACCTTAATTAAGGCCACAGCCGCTTCCTTCCAACTCCTAGGCCTTTCCTATTTTTTTTTGCTAGGGGCTTTACGTCGCACCGACACAGATAGGTCTTATGGCGACGATAGGATAGGCCTAGGAGTAGGAAGGAAGCGGTCGTGGCCTTAAATAAGGTACAGCCCCAGCATTTGCTTGTGTGAAATGGGAAACCACGGAAAAGCATCCTCAGGGCTACTAACAGTGGGATTCGAACCCACTATCTTCCGGATGCAAGTTCACAGCCGCGCGCTCCTAACCGCTTGGCCAACTCTCCTGATATGTTGTTGTAAAACTAGGACCATTAGATAATACCATATAGATGCTAAGAGAAGCATGGGGGAGTTTACGAAAAGTCATTAATTAGGCTATGTTCAGGGGAAGATGATAAATAAAAATATCAACAGACTATCAACAGCTTTAAAGCAATTGTCGATGAGTATGAGAAAAAAAAACTTTTTTATTATAACAGATAGTAGATAAATAAAAGAAGTGAAGCTTAGAAAGAAATAGATTTGCAGGTTAGAAAGAAATAGAGTTAGGAATGGGTATGGAAGGAAGGAGATATTTAAGGAACTTACTTCGACATTATAGCTATTTAGTAAAGAGGTCGGCTAAGAACAACATAATAGCAAACATAATTGGCAGTCATATAAAATTTAGGAAAAAGTGGAGGTGTATGAAAAAATACAATTTAGTTTACGTCGCACCGACACAGAGAGGTCTTACGGCAAAGTTGGGATAGGAAAGGGTTAGGAGTGCGAAGAAAGCGACCGTGGCCTTAATTAAGTACAGCCCCAGCCAGCATTTGACTGGTGTTAAATGGGAAACCACAGCAAATCATCTTCAGGGGTGCTGACAGTGGGGTTCAAACCCACTATCTTCCGAATGCAAGCTCACAGCTGCGCAAACCTAACCGCACGGTTATGTATAGGTACTTTAAGGCAGGAAAAGATTCGAGGAAAAAAATTCCAGATATCATTAATGAATAAGGATAATGCATATGTGAGGACTTGCAGGAAGTAGAAATATTCAGTCAGTAGTATGTACAGTATAGTCCGATATAAGGATAATGTCCAGGTAGAGGAACTTACTAATTCTGGCGAAATACTAAAATGTACCTATGATTATAAAGTTATTTACAAAGAATATAAAAGTTGAAAGCTAGAAAAACAGATGGGATTGATCATATTTTTGGGTATATACTAAAGTAATACAAAAGTTTTCAAGAAGGAGCTACACCGAATGCACGGAGAGTAGCTATGGCAGCCCAGTGGATACATAAAAAACTGATGAAACATAAAGCAGCTCATTACAGCTAAACATGTGTTGGATGTAAGGTGTGGGAAAGCATTCCTTCTGATTGTGTTAGACATGTTTGCGAAATTACTAACTGGTCTTGATAAAAAGCACTTCAGGTTTTGGAAAGGATTGCAGCATGATATAGCAGATATTCAGGAGGTCAAATTGACTGTATCGCTATTGGCCTATCCAAGGCTTTTGATACGGTAGATCAGGGGGGACTGATGACGCAAATTACGGCTGTTGGACTAGACAAAAGAGTTTCTGAATGGGTGGCTACATTTCTAGAAAACAGAACTCAGAGAATCATCCAGTCTGTCGAACCCACAATCTCCCGAATGCAAGCGCACAGCTAAGCGACCCTAACCGTGCGGCCAACTCGCTGGGTGTTTCCCATTTTCACACCAGCGAAATGTACCTTAATTAAGGCCACGATCACTTCTATCCCAGTCTTAGCCCTGTCCTATCCCATCGTCACCATAAAACCTGTCTGAGTCGGGCGAAGTAAAAACAAAGGCAAGAAAGGTTAACCTCATCAAGAAGCCGTAGTGGAATCAGACAGCCCACATCAAAACAGCAGGAATCCCGTCTCTAATCTTTGAACTCCACTCTGAAGCTTTGTTGACGAAGATTGATAACGGAAGCAAAACCAACACGAACCAAATAAAAACCATCCGCTATGCAGATGTCACGCATGCTGAAAACATAGGCGATCTTAAATTCTTTTCGAACAGGATTAACGAAGCAAGTAAGGTGTATGGCCAGAACATAAAATTCATGGTTAAGAGCAAACAGAAAACAAGACTGGACGGAAACACCAGTGGAAGGGCGTCATATTTCAAGTACCTAGGATGTTTTTAACGCAGCAATTGGGTTTGGATCGATGTGTACCTGAAGTTAAAAAAACAGTGTATTGTGTGGCAACTTTGTGCCTTTCGATTTGAAAATCATTGGCGTATTGCGGAGTAATAACATGTATTACAAGTGCTGCTATAGGATGTTGAAGACTAGACATGAAGTGTTCAGTGAATAAACCGATTATTAGTTTCTTAAAATAATGTGGATGAAACGGAGAATGTTGAAGACCCCATGTGTAGAAATATATTAAGAATTCTCAACAACAACCATATGCCAATGAATGTCCAGAATGACCAGATGTCAAAGAAACTAAGAAAAGACCTAGAAATCGTAAAAACGTTCAAGGCGAAGAAGCTTGAATCTTTGAGACATATAATGACACATCCTGAGAGATACCGATCTACTCAACTAATACTCCACGGAAAAAAATAGGCCTATTGGTAGACATAGAAGACGCCGCATGTTCTGGTTGAAAAATCTAAGGGCCTGGTTTGACACTTCATCTACCGAACTACAGTATTTCGGGCTGCAGGAAACTATAATTGTATATTATTGTCATGTGGATCGCTAATATCTGGTAAGGGAACGACACACGAAAAAGCAAGCAAGCAAGCAAGCATAGATATCAGACAGACTTCACACAAACTACGTTTACGAACAGCAAACTACAAAGAAGCAAACGTCTTCCACGAAGTTACAACAATAACCAAATTCCTTCGTGACTTAAGGTGTACTGTAAGTAAACAAGTTGTTTAGGACGTAGGTCTACTGGCAGTGAAGGACTCCTTAATAGTAGACTTTCTAAACCACGCTGTAAATATTTCCACTGTAACTTTCATCATGTACTTTAATTCAGATATTTTTTCTGTGGTACGCTCTGTCGTAATTCTTTCTTTCTTTCTTAATCTGCTTACCCTCCAAGGTTGGTTTTTCCCTCAGAATCAGCGAGGGATCCCACCTCTACCGCCTCAAGGGCAGTGTCCTGGAGCGTGAGATATTGGGCCGGGGGATACAACTGGGGAGGATGACCAGTACCTCGCCCACGCGGCCTCACCTGCTAGGCTGAACAGGGGCCTTGGTGGGGAATGAGAAGATTGGAAGGGATAGATAAGGAAGAGGGAAGGAAGCGGCCGTGGCCTTAAGTTAGGTGCCATCCCGGCATTTGCCTGGAGGAGAAGTGGGAAACCACGGAAAACCACTTCCAGGATGGCTGAGGTGGGAATCGAATCCACCTCTACTCAGTTGACCTCCCGAGGCTGAGTGGACCCCGTTCCAGCCCTCGTACCACAGAGCCGGGAATCGAACCCGGCCCTCCGGGGGTGGCAGTTAAACACGCTAACCACTACACCACAGAGGCGGACTCTGTCGTAATTGCAACCCATAAATTAGAAATTAATTACATTAAAAAACCAAAATCAAGAAACATCTGACACACTTAAGAAAATGAGCAGAACATCACCTACATTGCTTGCCATTTTAATTATTCTCAGTTAAAAACTCTTCTTTTGACATAAGCTTTTCTTATGGCTGGGGGTCTTTGGAAAATCTGCGTCATGAAATGAGCGATACAAAATATGTGTCACGATCTTATCTAGTAATTGTGCTGGTTGTGATGGATGGTCATGACTGAGAGATATACAGATGGCTGTTTTATCAAAGAGGCCTCATCTCATCATACTTTAGAGCAAAGGTATTCAAACTTTTTAGTCGGTGTACCCCCAAAATCAAATAGTTTTGCCTTCATACTCCCCGAAGTACGAGTATATTGCAATTATACCAGACATAAGAAATGATTCTTGCTGGAGGTCAAGTAACACCGTCATCTTCTGCAACTTATCCCTGCACGCACTAAGGCGTGGAAGAATTGTGGCCGGTGATCTAAGGCTGCATGCTCTTCCTAACACTACGGGATTGTCTGAAAATCCCACCCCAGCAACACCAGGAATCAAACCACAGTTGCCGGGTTGACAGGCAAGCAGCTAAGCCGCTACACCTCCCTGTTCTCCAGTAATAACAAACATGTATTTTATATATACGGTGCCGTCGCTGGGCGAAGGAAACCTTTTAACTCCGGCCCCGCGGTGTAGAGGGCAACGCGTCCGCATGTCACCCGGTGGCCCCGAGTTCGATTCCCGGCTGGGGAGTGGGTGTTTGTGTCACCCTTAACGTTCCCTTCCTCACATTCAACACTTTACACTTCCGCAATTACACGCAGGTACCTCTCAGAGGTCGACGCCAGAAACAAGTATCATTTTTTAAAAAAAATTTACAGAAGAAGCTCAAAACTGAACGGTCAGCAATGGTCGGATTATTGGCAATGTGCCAAACCTTCACAAGGAATGTAGTTTTCTCGTGAGTGGAATTAGGTGGTATCCTAGCAACGATATATACTCGAGTATAAATTATTAATACAAGAATTACTATTGTACTAGAGCCTCCGTGGTTCAGGCGGCAGCGCGTCGGCGTCTCACCGCTGGGTTCCGTAGTTCAAATCCCGGTTACTCCATGTGAGATTCTTGCTGGACAAAGCGGAGGCGGGACAGGTTTTTCTCTGGGCACTCCGGTTTTCCCTGTCATCTTTCATTCCAGCAACACTCTCCACTATCATTCATTTCATCTGTCAGTTATCAATCATTGTCCGAGAGAAGTGCGACAGGCCTCGGCAGCCGGCACATTTCTTATCCTCGCCGCAAGATGGGGCATCATTCATTCCATCCCTGTCCCGGTCAATGACTGGAAAACAGGTTGTAGGTTTTCATGTTCAAGAATTACTATTGTACTTTATACACTGCTACTGGAGAAAATTGAAGTGAGTGAATGGATTTTGAAACAAAAAGATGAAAAAAGAGCAATGGGAGGTACAAACTGAGACCGTAAATCAAAACATTTTACTGAAAATGAGCTAGCTCATTTCTAAACAGCTCACTGAAAATACGTATAGTTCATTCCACGTTAAGAAAACAGTACTGCTCTTATGGACCTACAAGGAGTGAACACACCCCCTCTGAGAAACACATTATTCCTCGTCATTAAGGGATACTATACTCTACTTTGTAATCTATTATGAAAGACAGTCAATCAATCAATACTGATCTGTATTTAGGGCAGTCGCCCAGGTGGCAGATTACCTATCTGTTGTTTTCCTAGCCTTTTCTTAAATGATAAAATGGATGAGACGTTTTTGCCCGTGAGCTATTGAAATGACTACATAACATTGTCTTTTGCATAAATACATTCGTAGGGAGGAAGCACAATGGCACGAACAGCCATCGCTTCGTGGCCTTCCTTCATTTTCCTCCTTCACCGGGCGAGTTGGCCGTGCGCGTAGAGGCGCGCGGCTGTGAGCTTGCATCCGGGAGATAGTAGGTTCGAATCCCACTATCGGCAGCCCTGAAAATGGTTTTCCGTGGTTTCCCATTTTCACACCAGGCAAATGCTGGGGCTGTACCTTAATTAAGGCCACGGCCGCTTCCTTCCAACTCCTAGGCCTTTCCTATCCCATCGTCGCCATAAGACCTATCTGTGTCGGTGCGACGTAAAGCCCCTAGCAAAAAAAGCATTTTCCTACTTCTGTGTTGCTCTGGTACAAGCCTCATGTAGTCCCTCACTCTGTGAACCGCCGGCAGCTCACTTCTGTAGTGAAGCAATCTACAGTATTTATTTGTTGCGTGTGTTTTTTGGAGGGGCTGCCTGGCCGAGGCAGTAAAGGCGTGGTCGGTTCGCCCGGAAGGACGTGGGTTCGAATCCCCGTCAGGAAGTCGTAAAATTTAAGAAACGAGTTTTCCACTTCCGGAGGTGCATATGGCCCTGAGGTTCACTCAGCCTACACCAAAAATAAGTAGCAGGTTAATTCCTGGGGGCAAAGGCGGCCAGGCGTAGAGCTAACCACTGTACCCCATCACGTGCCGAGGTTAACAACGGTGGAAGCCTTTACCCTCCACCCCTCCAAGGGCCTTCACTGCCTGTACGGAGGTGACTTTGCTTTGCTTTTGTGTGGTTTTAGGCTTCAAATCAGTGTGTACTTGCTTTGTGTTGAGTAAGAGTTGGTTGTATATTGCATAGTATCTAGTGTTCTATTATTTTTGTACTGTACAGAAGTTGTCACAGAAGATTTTGGTGTTGTGGTGTAAAACGATACGTCATGGCATAACTTGTACTGATAAAAAATTGTCATGTGTTTTATTTGTGGTTGGTTTTGTTATTTATCTGTTCTTGTTTTTGTGAGCACTATGGCAGCACAGTAGTACCCACGTTGCCTGGGGAAATTTATTAAATGCAATTAAATGCATCCCTCATCCCATAAAACTTTTTTTTTCTCCCCCAATTTGCCTTACACTTCAATGCTGAGGTATTTTATGTGCCGTAGTTTACCTCTGATTCTATACAAACCAAAGATAGCCCCCTGTAAATCCCCCGTACCCTTTATTTCATAAAAATAATTTCTTCTGTTTTTACCTTGAAGTTAAATACTGAATTTCACAAATGTATGTGCCGCCGTTTTCTCGTGATGATGTTGAGTAGAGTCGTTCGATATAAGAGCAATACTGTTCTCTGTAATGTGGAATGAACTATAGCAGCTATGATACATTTGCGTACCCGTAGCGGGACGCGTGCCACACTTTGAATACCACTGCTCTAGAGAGCTGATTATTTAATTCCTGGTCGTTTCATAGGCGCTGAATCAGTTTTCCCCCTTCTGATGCAAAGAATCCTACACTTGTTGACTCCCAAATTCCAGACAGACGTCTCCGATTCGTTAGATGAAATGTCGTATGGCTTTTAGTGCCGGGATATCCCAGGACGGGTACGGCTCGCCAGGTGCAGGTCTTTCTATTTGACTCCCGTAGGCGACCTGCGCGTCGTGATGAGGATGAAATGATGATGAAGACAACACATACACCCAGCCCCCGTGCCATTGGAATTAACCAATTAAGGTTAAAATCCCCGACCCGGCCGGGAATCGAACCCGGGACCCTCTGAACCGAAGGCCAGTACGCTGACCGTTCATCCAACGAGTCGGACATTCGTTAGATACAAATACAGTACATTGATCGATATCAATTTGAGCTTCAGTTATTGTAATAAGTTACATAAATATGTATTTATGTATGTACTCGTATGTATGTATGTATGTATGTATGTATTTATGATCAGTTGATTTTCCCGAAGGGAAATTGACACTTATATTATTTGTTCTCAGTGCATGTTTCACGAAACCTGTGTGAGTTTCTTATAAAGAGTACTGGAAGTTATCTATTTAGCAATATGGTAATGACAGAACACGCCTTTTAGATTTCTCAGTTTTCGTGGAAGGTTCAAATTCATGTCCATGGCAGCTGAGGAAATCAACATCTCCTTACAATTGGTGTGATAAAATACTGTTCGTGACTCTCTCTTTGCTGTCCATGCTGAAGTTTACTGGCATTATTCCATACCTGATTGTCTCTCCATGGTTCAAGTTAGTACATCACCTCCAGGAAACACTTCGTTCAGTGCAGACTAAAGTCTCTCCTTACCTGAAAGCAAAAAAGGGAAATGTCATGTTAGATGAACTCAAATCATTAAAAAGAGAAGAAGAAAAGGATATGGTGTTGTTCCAAGATTGAGAGAGTTTGGTCGTTATCCTCGTAATTCGAACCATAACCTCAAGTATTGGTTTTACGTCATTAACTATTTTTAGGGTAAACCATACAGTTATTGGCCACGATTATTCAATAAAATTCATGAATGACAGTAAATAATATTTTGAAACAGATTTTTGCATTGTTATTTATTTCTAATACAAGAAGGACTAAGAGAATTGTGATATAATATTATTACAAATGTACACATTAAATTATTTGTAAGTTTGTAAGAATGTATAGTTATTGGCCACTTCTGACAGTAATTGTCCACAGGTGGTACAGTAATTAGCTACTCCATATTTCTACTAGTGACGTTGTATCTTGGGTTTACTGAACAATCTATAAACTCCTATATTACAGTGGGTCATACTTTTCTTGGAATAAAGTGTTAAATTCTACATTTTGCTAGATTATATAGCTCACTTACTTCATCATCACCATCATCATCATCATCATCATCATCACCATCATGTACACTATTGACACTCAAATCAAGTTCACTGGCTGATTTCACATTGTAGCAGAAATGTCAAAGTAACCCATCCTCAGCCGGGGAAATATGATTTTTGTGGTTATTAGGTGCATATTTTTCGTGAAACGAATTGCGGCATTCGTCACAACGTATTTCCCTCCCATTTTTGACCTTGCCATGGCAGATGCAACATGACACTTCATTTCCACCTTTCCCAAATAATTTCCCTATTAATTGCACATCTGTCCCTTGCCTTGCATTCCTTTTCCCCTTTCAGTTCTGCACGTTTGCTTTTCCGTTGTTCTTTCTCTTCCTCTGCGCCAAGTTTAGCAAGGCGCTTCTTCTCGAACATGTCTCGATATTTATTTTTGATGTTACAGCGAATGGCTGTCTGTCTGTTATCTTCTTTCCTTTACGCTTAGCAGTTTCAGGCCAAACAAGAAATTCCTCCATATGGTCTATATGGGCTCTTTTGATTACTGAGGTAGTCGTGCTGGTTGAACTCTTTTCCTCCTCTCCTGTGTACATTCTCTTGCTTGAGACATTGCTAGTTGGCTATGCTGTGAGGTATTATTTGGGGTCACATTGCTACTGATATTTCCTGTCCCTTTTCTCTCAAGAGTCCCGCTAGTGGATTGGCATTCAATATCCTTCAGATTGGATGAGTGGCTGTTACATTGAATCATGCCACTTGCATCGTTGCTTGATTCAGCGCCTGACATTCGCCTGAAGTTCTTCTCTTTCTTGAAATATTCCATATCCGGAACAAAGAGAGAAAATCTTTGCTGCTTTCTCGCAGAATCGTGCCATCGCTATTCTTACATGTTTCAATTATTTGAGCTCCTACAATGCTGAAAAATGTGTCATAATTCATAACTACATTTGAGGTATTTTCATAATTGCAGGAAATCTGCCCCTGCTCCTTCCGGACCGCTCTCACGTCAGATTTCCCGAGACATTTGGAGTAATCCACTGCATCAGGATTTAAAGGACAAATGCCACACACTCCAAAACCTTTCGCCAGGTCGCCTGGGCAAGGTACTGGTCCTCCTGCCAGTTGTAACCCCGATCAAATAAATGCCTCACGCTCCAGGACACTGCTCTTGAACGGGTAGAGGTGAGATTCCTCGCTGAATCCGAGGGAACCCAATAATAATAATAATAATAATAATAATAATAATAATAATAATAATAATAATAATAATAATAATAATAATAATAATAATAATAATAATAATAATAACAATACTCATTTCTTGAGGCTATTTCTAGCCTGCTACAGCTCTTGTGAGAGAGACACTCCAATGAGGGTGGGCAGCATCTGCCGTATATAGGAAACTGCGTGTTATTGTAGTGGGGTTGTGTGAGTTGCAAGGATATTATGACAGCACAAACATCCAGTCTCCGAGCCAAGATAATGAACCATTTAAGGCTAAAATCTCCGGCCCGGGCGAGAATCGACCCAGGGCTCTCTGAACCGAAGAGCACTACGCTGACCATTCAGCCAAGGAGCCGGACAGAGGAGGAAGAGTGATAGGACAAATCTTAAGACACCCAGGACTTGTTCAGTTGCTTTTTGAGGGGAGTGCAGTCGGCAGTATGAATATGACAAGCAGATTAGAGTAGATGTAGGATGTAATACAGTAGTTATGTAGAAATGAAATGTTTAGCACAGGATAGGGTGGCATGGAGGTATGCATCAAACCAGTCTATGGACTGCTCACCCAAAACAACAAATGTTTCACTATTTTAAATTTAAAAGAATCTAACTCTGAAACTGTTCCCCCTCTGCTTATTTTCAAATATATTACCACATGACATTGCAGGTGTAGGGCCTATACATTGTGCAGATTTGATTGTATTTTAACCGTATTTGTATAGAATTGCACTGAAATATCTTCCCACAGCTCGGATCTATGGCTGCTACATGTGGAACTACTACTAAAATGTTTTCATTCCTACCCTGAAGGGGGAGGCGGGGCCTCTTAAACGGTGACGCCGTCTCTCAGGCCGGGAGCTTTCCGACGGTGAAGGAGATGCTCGGAGGTGAGGGGGTTGGCGGCCGTGGCCTATACTAGGAACTGTCTCGGTATTCGCCTTGGTGTAGGAAAATGGAAAAACCACGGGAAATGTGCGTTTATACTAACTTATTAGTTAATAATTTTTTTCCCACTTGTATATTATCTTAGTTAATCCGGATCCTTGGATGAATAGTCAGCGTACTGACCTTCTGTTCAGAGGGTCCTGCGTTCGATTTCTGACCGACACGGGGATTTTAACTTTGCCTGGTTAATTCTTCTAGCTCGGGGGCTGGGTGTTTGTGTCTTCCCTATTATACATCTCCATTTATACAACACATCACATTACAAATCACCACAGTAACACATAGGGTTGGCGTCAGGAAGGCACTAGGCCTTAATACTTTCCCAAACTCAACACATCACATTACAAATCACCACAGTAACACACAGGGTTGGCGTCAGGAAGGCACTAGGCCTTAATACTTTCCCAAACTCAACACAGAAAGGGTTAGGACAAACATCATCTCCTTCAAATTAAAACTCATATTTAATATACTCTTCCAAGTATCTTCCTTTCTTTGTACACTGTCTGAGGAACAATCTTTTCCCGTTTTATAATCTGCCAGTGTGTGTTTACTCGTAGCTACAGACATGTGTTGTGAAGTATTGTGCGAGGGGTTACAATCTAATAAAATTTCGTTTTCTTAACCGTTCATGTTTGGAACGGCTTATTTATAACCGATAAGCTTTACTATTACTGACAATAATAACTGAGACTACGTTAAAGATTACCTAAAACCTTGAAAAGGATCATGAATTATGCTTAGTGAACAAGACATATGAAGTGTGCGTAATGATTGTAGAAGAGCGGTTGTTCAATCAATACTGATCTGCATTTAGGGCAGTCGTCCAGGTGGCAGATTCCCTATCTGTAGCTTTCCTAGCCTTTTCCTAAATGAATATTTGCCCCAGTTTGTCCTCTTGAATTCCAACTTTATCTTCATATTGTGATCTTTCCTACTTTTATAAACGCCATTCAAACTTATTCGTCTACTAATGTCATTCCACGCCATCTCTCCGCTGACAGCTCGGAACATACCACTTAGTCGAGCAGCTCTTCTTCTTTCTCTCAAGTCCTCCCAGCCCAAACTTTGCAAGGTTTTTGTAACGCTACTCTTTTGTCGGAAATCACCCAGAACAAATCGAGCTGCTTTTCTTTGGATTTTTTCCAGTTCTTGAATCACCAATCATCATTCGCTAACACAAGCTGTTTTAGAGCGTTTTATAACTAATGTTTTGCATTTACTTTACTTGTTTCTTTCCCCCAGAAATGATTTTTATTTTTTTTATTTTTACAAGTTGCTTTACGTCACACCGACACAGTTAGATCTCATGGCGACGATGGGACAGGAAGCGGCTATGAGTAGGAAGGAAGTAGCCGTGGCCTTCATTAAGGTACAGCCCCAGAAATTGCCTGGCGTGAAAATGGGAAACCATAGAAAACCATCTTCAGGGCTGCCGACAGTGGAGTTCGAATCCACTATCTCCCGAATACTGGATGCTGGCCGCACTTAAGCGACTGCAGCTATCGAGCTCGGTAATGATTATTTTTTGCGTCGTGTTCCCGATAGAAGTCATTCAAATACTGTTCCATAACCACGTTCGGTATATATTTTCACTTCACTAGATTTTCCGTAATAACTGATTATTTTCCTTGTACGCCCAGGGGTAAGCTTACCACCGGTACGGAACCAATGCTATAATATGCAGATGTAAGTATAGCACTAAAGAAAGTGCCACTTGCTCTTCGACAAAGCTTCTGATCATCTTCTAGTGGTGGTATCCCGCTAAAGAAGTGGGTGTGACTTATTCGAAATATGATTGCACTTGAGCGAGGCGGCGCTAGTGTTTGTTTATCCCAGTTGGTAGAGGAGCAGAAGAGCAGTGTTGCCAACTCAGCGGATTTTCCGTCAATTTTGGCGGATTTTTAAACGGAACAGCGGAAGAATTTTCCATTTAGCGGACAGCGGATTTTTTACGGATTTTCGAACTTCTTTTAGCGATTTTCAGCGGTAACAATATCGCATTTCATCACCAGGGGAAAAATAATATAGAGCCTACTACGGTATAATTGTCTACTTAATCCCGTTGTACTGAACTTATGCTGCATACTACCAATCGTTTCCTAGACCAGCTCTGGTCCACAGCCTCTGTCAGAATTTGTTGCAATCGTTACTGTATTCTTGATGAGCCGGGTAGTGTCGTATTAGATATAGTATTTCTTTTGAGATTAGGTTAATTTTGGTACGTCAATCTGTCGAAAGAAAAGGTTAAAAAGGAGTAAGATATTTCGTAAAGAGTGGTTACATAATTAAACTTTAAAAGACTAGTTGGTTGAGCTTCCCAAAGATCCCAAACACGGACGTTGCATCTATTAGCTGTCCAATATGAATACGAAATTTATGATATTATTTCTTTCTGCACTTATCAAAAACAATGTAAACGGTAATGAAAGTGAAAATAACTTTCGAAATAGATTTGAACATTTTCCTGTCTGCTTTGCTGCTGTGAACTGCCAGCATATATTTTGAAAAAGAATAGTACCATGTGGCTTCATATGAAACCACAGGACCTCAACTCAGCACATCTGCTTCAGAGCATATAGTGCGGGGAGGAGAAGATGATGGACTTCTGTTCTGAAACTGGTGAGTGTTGATTTAATCTCTTTTATTAAAACAGCTGGTATATGCTATTTTGATTCAGTTTGAAAGTTAGCCGAATTTAGCGGATTTTCAACTAAAATTTAGCGGAGAAAATATTTATGGATTGGCAACACTGCGGAAGAGACGTCAGTACACCGAGTACAGTCGTCACATGAATGTCACTTTGCTGACAGGACATGAGTTATTGGGGGTAGGCTACTACAAATGCAAAATTCAGAATAGAATGTGTGTTGATCGTTAAGAGCTAGCAACGTTAGAGCCAAAGGAACTGCTACCGTATATCACCAAAGACTGATCAACTGACTAACTGAGCAGTCGTAGATATAGCGCGCTACTGTGCCTGGCAGTAGAGTCGGACGTAAAAAAGCAGTAGTTCCTGCCATGGTCGAGTGTATTGTATTTTAAACACGTGATACTAATACTGAGTGCGTTACAGCACATAAAGTACTCTGGACCAGTTGCAGCAGTGTCGTATTAGACAGCGCACGGAGGACTAACCAGGAAGAGCTCCAGACACTATTGTGAAATATCTGCTCAGTATTTACCTGCAGCTCGCTCGTTACTCGGAACGAAAGTTCGCATTACAACACAGCATCTGGTACTCTACCTTGCCCCGCGGCGCGCAATTTCAATACCGTTACTACATCTTAATACACACAACCGTGTATTCTCTCAGGAGGAAAGGAAACATCAGATACAAGAGAATGCTAGGTTTCATCTAGGCACACACAGGAATCGTCCGGGATATTCCTAGAATAATGATTATGCGTAGTTGGCGAGCTATCTCCACACAATCAGGGAGCTGTACTAGTTGTTCGACTCCTGGGGCTGTACCTTAATTAAGGCCTTTTCTATCCCATCGATCCCATCGTCGCCATAAGACCTATCTGTGTTGGTGCGACATAAAGCCACTAGAAAAAATAAATATTCGACTGTCAGCAGAAGTGAAGTACTTTCCCAGGCAGATTGGCTCACGTGGTAGAAGCATTGGCCTTCTGAGCCCAAGTTGGCGGGTTCGATTCTGATTCAGTCCGGAGGTATTTGAAGGTGCTCAAGTAATCCAGTCTCAAGTTCATAGGTTCATCGGCACGTAGAGGAATTCCCGGGGGACAAAGTTCCTTACACTTCGACGTCTCGGGAACAATAAGAGTAGTTTTTTTTTTTTTGCTAGGGGCTTTACGTCGCGCCGACACAGATAGGTCTTATGGCGACGATGGGATAGGAAAGGCCTAGGAGTTGGAAGGAAGCGTCCGTGGCCTTAATTAAGGTACAGCCCCAGCATTTGCCTGGTGTGAAAATGGGAAACCACGGAAAACCATTTTCAGGGCTGCCGATAGTGGGATTCGAACCTACTATCTCCCGGATGCAAGCTCACAGCCGCGCGCCTCTACGCGCACGGCCAACTCGCCCGGTATAAGAGTAGTTAGCAGGATGTAAAACCACTAACAATATATTAGCTTAGATTCCAATTTTCTGGACGAATTGTTGGGCACACAGTCCATACTACTCTATGATGGTCGCCAACCTTCTATAAGAAAATACCAACGAAGAAGAAGAAGAAGAATATTTGACATAACATTTATTTCTAGCCCACCTCTGTGGTCTAGTGGTTAGTGTGATTAGCTGCCACCCCCAGAGGCCCGGGTTCGATTCCCGGGTCTGCCATGAAATTTGAAAAGTGCTAAGAGGGCTAGAACGGGGTTCACTGAGCCTCGGGAGGTCAATTGAATAGAGGTGGATTCGATTCCCTCCTCGGCCATCCTAGAAGTGGTTTTCTGCGGTTTCCCATTTTCACACCACGCAAATGCTGGGGTTGCTCCTTAATTACGACCACGGCCGCTTCCTTCCCACTCCTAGCCCTTTCCTATCCCATCGTTGCCATAAAACCTATCTGTGTCGGTGCGATGTAGCCTAAAGCAATTTACAAAAACATAAAAACAATAACTATTAGCTGCCGTCCTCGGGCACTCGCGTTCAATTCCCGGTACTGTCAGAAATTTAAGATCGGCAGGAGGGCTGGCATGTGGTTAAGCAGATACATGTAGCTCACCTGCAATAGGGATGTGCCTGAAAAGAGCTGCACCATCTCGGGATGAGACACACATTTATTTTAGTACTTATTCGTTGGCAGTGGTAAGTGAGGTGGTTCTGTATGAGTTGCGCCGAGTAAAAGTTGCGCCGAGTAAAATTTGCGCCGTGGAGATTCCCCGCCGGGAGTAGAAGTGATTTGACAGCTGTCTTGAGCATCTGATACCTGCGCTGTACCGCAGGGGGTTATTTCCAAGTTCAAGGAATATCTGTGAATATCTGTAGTACTGAGATTTTGAAATTAATACATAAAATATATTATTCACTCTATCTTTTTTATTTGCTAGTTGTTTTACGTCGCACCGACACAGCTAGATCTCACGGCGGCGATGGGATAGGAAAGGGCTAGGAGTGGGAAGGAAGCGGCCGTGGCCTTAATTAAGGTACAGTCCCAGCATTTGCTTGGTGTAAAAATGGGGAAACCACGGAATACGATTTTCAGTGCTGCAGACAGTGGGATTCGAACCTACTATCTCCCGAATACTGGATACTGGCCGCACTTAAACGAATGTAGCTATCGAGCTCGGTATTCACTCTATCAATGTTGGTTTCTTGCACATTTAGAAAACCTGCATCGTATTTATATTAGTGGGTGAAATGTGTATAACTACGTAGTTTGACTTAATTTACAAACCAAGTGTGGAAACATGGAATCAGTCTTTCAGTCTTATGAAGAATATCCACAGCCTGTTTGTAGCTAACTGACAGGGTCAGGAATAGAATAAGAATGAAATACCGTTAAAGGAAGAAAATACTGCCGAATGCGAGATCTGACGTGGTTTTGCGGACAAAGATTAATGGATTGGAAATGAAATGTAGCGAATTTGTTGAATAAAGAATGACCAGTGAAAACAGTAAAAAACTGTCTCACCCTACGTTTCCCCGACATGCACCCCTTATGAAGTGGTAGGGCGCAAGAATGAACCATAGCTACTGCCAAAGAAAGGAAATTGTGCCCTGGCGAGGCCTGTCGCATTCCCCTGGGTATAAAAGATTAATAAATGACAAATGAAATTGTTTCAAACAGTGATACTGATATAAATATGAAGAAATCAGAAATAATATTTTGAACGCCAGCTTTGTCCAGCATAAACGCTATCTAAAGTGATCGTAGATTTGACCGCCGGAGCAGTGATGGGAAGCCTACGTTCCATCAGCGTCATGAAGAAGCTCTTTTAATCTTAACAATAACTGAAATTGACAGTTTTCCGACGCAAATGTTCATTCTGTCAGCGTTGTTTCATTCCCTGTGGAATTCCCAAACAAGACCTCTAGTTCCTAGAATGATTAATGACCACGGCGCAAGTTTTACTGATTTTAACACGGCGCAACTTTTACTCGGCGCAACTCATACGACACCAGTGAGGTGTCAGCTCAATTCGTGAATGGAGAGACACTAACATTGAGACTTCGTAGTTTATGCAGTAGCTTACAGCTAACAGTGTCAAAGGCACTGCTGAGGTCTATTCGCGACGATGCAGTCACATTTCACATGTCTGATATCTTCTGTCACTCGCGGTAATACTGTGCTATCAAGGTACACGCGAGCACAGAAATGGTGTCCCGGTATAAACAAAGCATGGTATACCCCCACCTCCACGCTTAACGCATTGCTGCAGGTAGACAGCCCGCTATAAGACTGCTGTGATTGAAACGGGCACAGTGGTGGATGTATAGCAATACACACACTGTGCCTTTAGCACAACCCGTTCATTCCCTCGCCTCCTTTTCGGTACTGGAGTGGCCTTCGACACTACCCCCTTCACTCCCTCACCTCCTGTTCTGTATTGGAGTGGGGCAGTGTTGATCGTTTACGTCGGGACACCATTTCTGTGCTTGTATGTACCAGACACTCCTTAAATACACCGAGTGGGTTGACTACACTGCAGAGCTAGTGAGTTTGCATTTGAGAGATAGTGGGTTCGAAACTTCAGTGGCGACAGCTCCGAAGGTGGTTTAGCCTGGTTTACCATTTTCCGTCTTCCTAGAACTAGACTACTCCCGTCTCTGTGTCGCCGAAAATTTGTAAGTGCTGTTGTGGCGTTAAACCACTGGCAAAAATATACATTAAAATGCCGAACATTTTCATTGTTAAAAAATAATTTAAGTCCGTCTCTGTGGTGTAGTGGTTAGTGTGATTAGCTGCCACCCCCGGATGCCCGGGTTCGATTCCCGGCTCTGCCACGAAACTTGAAAAGTGGTACGAGGGCTGCTACGGGGTCCACTCAGCCACGGTAGGTCAACTGAGTAGAGGTGGGTTTGATTCCCACCTTAGTCATCCTGGAAGTGGTTTTCCGTGGTTTCCCACTTCTCCTCCAGGCAAATGCCGGGATGGTACCTAACTCAAGGCCAAGACCGCCTCCTTCCCTCTTCCTTGTCTCTCCCTTCTAATCTTTCCATCCCCCCGCAAGGCCCCTGTTCAGCATAGCAGGTGAGCCCGCCTGGACGAGGTACTGGTCATGCTCCCCAGTTGTATCCCCCGACCCAGAATCTGAAGCTCCAGGACACTGCCTTTGAGACGGTAGAGGTAGGATCCCTCGCTGAGTCCAAGGGAAAAGCCAACCCTGGAGGGTAAACAGATTAAGGAAAAAAGAAGAAAAATTAATTTAAAACCACCGCCGTCTCAATCTCTATATACTGCCTGCTCTGTGCCACGAGAATTGCGTTTACAGCGACATTGCAGATGGCAGCACTTACCGCACCCAGAGAACATGTTGGTTAAATGAAAGCTGGTCCGTAACATCAATATAAAATGAAAAATAATCTTTAACATGTTACTAATTGAGAGGATAATGCACATACAGAAACTAACATTCGACATTTGAGCTTGGCTTAAGATATAGAAACGTAAAATAATACAGTAGATATTATATTAGGATCATCCCATGCTGCATGGTACATACCAATTTCAGAATTTTCTCGACACGAATAACGGAGCACCTTTTTCGTATTTGTAAGTACTTTACCAGCAGTGGGTGCGAAAAAAATAAAATAATTATATCACTATTTCGCTGACCCTTTGTTTATGACCAGTTTTCAGGACATTTTATAGCACAAAATGCAGTGCGTGCGTTCGCCATGTCATTAAATCCACCACCCAATCTCACTGAACTAAATAGATCAATTGCGTCTCCAGAAAATCATCTAGCGAGAACATAAAATAACCGATTTTGTAACAGATAAGACACACATTATACTATAGATTTCACAGTTAGCGAGACAGCATCTGCCGTCTCATTAGTCAGACACTTCAGGTTTTCACTTTTTGATTCCAACCGAATTATTTTAACGTACTTGATGAAATCATCATTCAACCATTGTAAGTATTTTATCTGCTGGTGAATAGAAATACACAAAATCTAGATTGTTTTTCCGAAAGGCATTACAGTAATCATTTCTGAACTACAAGTGATAGATCGGAGACTTCTAAGCCTTTAACGAGGAAGTAGGCAGCAGGACTAGATAACTTCTCTGAAAGTCGGATTACAAGAAAACACAACAGTTTATTCGCGAGAGCGTGAGATTTTACAATATCTGTGCCGCATACACTTTCAACATTGACCACACAAGCAAACTTGTCACTGGTTCGGTTCTAGAGGAGCCGTACCTAATTAGCCATTTAATCAGCGATCACTGTTACACTCCTGTCAGTTGGTCTGAGAGTTTTACATTCTGCTCTAAGTCTTTTCTTGGGAAATCCCGACAAATTCAATCAACATTTTCCATTTACGCTACCTTTCCAGAGTACTTCGTGACGGAGCTGACGCTAGACCAGGAGTTTTGCCATATTCATAACCGTTTGGGATACTATTCCCCACGCCACATAGTAGCGCGTGATTTGTTCTGACTGCCCGGATTTTGCTTGTGAAAATTTTGGATTTGATTTCTAAAATTGGTCGTTTTTCCATTATATCTGGCTGCTTCCTTTACTTTATTCAAACGATCAGTTTCTGGGTTGTCTTCGAATTGTCTCTATAGTCTTTTAACTTCATTATGGTTAGTCATCAGCTGTTATCGCAGTCTCAGAATTCTTGATCGTAGCCTCTAATGTCTGATTTTCTGACCTCTGCTGTCATTCTTACTCGTTGGAATATTGACTTCGATTGATACATCGTTGTTCAAATGAATTTCATACTCGTCATCCAATGTATTTCCTGTTGTTGAAGAGCATGTTTCGTCACAGATTTCTTCCGAAGAAATATCTTGTCGCTGTTTGGTCTTTCGTGGAGATATTTTTCTGGTTTGAAGGTAATGGGGATAATTCGAATACCGACTAGGCACGCTCTCTGGCTTCAATATATTTTTATTTTAGTTTTATCTTTTACCTCCATCTCTAAAATTCAGGCTTAAAACACGGGAATAATCGGATGGAATCCACTGATTACCCTTGGTTTATCCTTGCCTTGATATAGGGTTAAGCCAATTTTCCCAGAGTTCTTTACTTGGGTGGATAACAGGAATCCTCACACCTGAAGAATTTGGATTTCCTGCTTTCATATACAGAGAAGAACACAACAATTAATCATTTTACAACCAGGGCACACACATAAATGCTCGATGCAAACGCACTGGAACACAATAACGTGGGTACGGAGATAAGTTGGGTGCGTTAGCTGGCGCCCCTAGCGGAGGTTCGTGACACTAAGAGCTCACGCTGAGAAGCACGTTAACCGCATAGCATAGAGCAGGCAGTATATAGGATTGAGACGGCGGTGTTCAAAACATTTCGTGTTCAATCGTTTCTGCTTACTGGCCAAACTGTATAGTCAATCTGCAGTTATTTTGTACACTGAAATAGTGTATGTAACATGGCTTGGCATAACAGCAGGCTTCACAAACTGAGTCACGCCATATAAGAGAAGTCAAGGATCTGACGTCTGTCCGTCTCCATGGCTAAATGGTCCTGGGCTCGATTCACGGCCGAGGGAGGAATTTTAACTCATGGGTTAATTCTGATGGCTCGGAGGATGAGTATGTGTGCCATCTTTAGCACCTGGCGGTAGTGCCCCATCCTCATAGACGCTCAGATCGTCAATGGGCGTCAACTTGAAAGACCTATACCAGGCCTGTTCGGAGGCCACACGCCAAAGAAAAAAAAAATACAACAATCCGACTTCTTGACTGAATGGTCAGCAATCAGCCTTCGGTCCAGAGGGACCCGCGTTCGATTCCCGGACGGGTCGGGGATTTTAGACTCGTCTTGTTAATTCATCTCGCTTGGAGACTGGTTGTTTGTGTTTGTTTTAACATAAGTTCATTGCATTCTGTCCAATTTCAACCCTAAAAAAATAAGTTAGAAACAAGTTTCATGAGCCTTGACAAAATTACAAACCAAGACCGACTTCATGGTCGGACAAGATCGAATGGTAAAATTTAAAAACAATCATTAATAGCCATAATAGCAACAACGCTTACTCGTAGAGTAAGAAAGATGCATTTTGTTTTCTGATCCGCCGGAATTTTTCCTTGTGGGCAGTGTTCTCGTCTCTCAAAGCAGTCTTAATTTCCTGGTAGAGGCGGGAATCGAACCGTGGATGATAAGGCCAGAAGCTATGTTATTTATAGTGGAGGAAAGTTCAACAGTGAGCGTTTCCGAACCAGCAGGGTTAAACGATTTGGATAAATTCCAAGTAAATGGCTTAATTCCAACTACAGCGAGATACTTACCTGCAGTAAAATGATTCACAAGGTCACCGTAAAATTGTCCGGCTCCATGGCTAAATGGTTAGCGTGCTGGCCTTTGGTCACAGGAGTCCCGGATTCGATTCCCGGCAGGGTCGGGGATTTTAACCATAATTGGTTAATTCCCCTGGCACGGGGACTGGGTGTATATTCCGTCTTCATCATCATTTCCTCCTCATCACGACGCGCAGATCACCTACGGGAGTCAAAAAAGAAAGACCTGCACCAGGCCTCTCCTGAAGCCACACGCCATTATTATTATTATTATTATTATTATTATTATTATTATTATTATTATTATTATTATTATTATTATTATTTTGCTAGGGGCTTTTACGTCGCACCGACACAGATAGGTCTTATGGCGACGATGGGATAGGAAAGGCCTAGGAGTTGGAAGGACGCGGCCGTGGTCTTAGTTAAGGTACAGACCCAGCATTTGCCTGGTGTGAAAATGGGAGACCACGGAAAACCATCTTCAGGGCTGCCGACCGTGGGATTCGAGCCCACTATCTCCCGGATGCAAGCTCACAGCCTCGCGCCTCTACACTCACGTCCAACTCGCCCGGTATTATTATTATTATTATTATTAGTAGTAGTAGTAGTAGTAGTATTATTTGTACCGGGAGGTACACCTCAACGCCGCGCATTCAAAATAAGCGCCTTAATGAACTCCTCTATCAAACAAAGTGGAAACTAATACAACAGGAACTTAGAACTTTAACCAGAAGATGTCACCACTAAAATATTGAGTAATTTTGTTATTGTGCAGTTTCCTTACCTAAATGAATTTCTCCTAGTTTTGCTTGCCATTCATCAAAAGTTTGGACATTTTTTTACAGATGGCACCACAAAAAATGTATGATCATGCCCTCTGGTGCAAAGTGAAAGAACTTATAATTTAAAGAAGTTTTGTATTTCTAGGTTTTTGTAACTGATTGATGTTCATTTATTTTTGGGTTGGCAATATTTCCTTCTTCTTTCCGCCAGTTTCGAATCTAGCCAATCAATAATTTCTGTAATTAATTTTCAACCTATCACAGGCTTCTTGTTCGATTCTGAGTGTTACTTTGAATTCATCAAATGAAATTGATAGGGTGTGGCTAGTTTAGTCTTGAATGATTTCGAACCTTCTCTGAGGGTTTATAAACTGCGGATTTTCACGTTTCTTGGTCAATTGATCGACGTCTATCTGAGTGTGTGTGTTAAGCAGGAGGCGGGCGGCCTCTTTCGTCGGCAGTTAGAACATCTTCAAGGTAATGGCCACATAACTTTATTCTTTCTTGCTCCCTCCGCAGTTTAATCCGAGGGAAAGGTCCGACTCTTTAGTTATGTAAAAAGCTTTTCTAAAATGTAACTCGCTTCCGGCTAATGTAAAACCTTCATAAAATCTTTAACTGTAAATCGGGGATAGAGAGTGGAGTACCCTCTCGAGCTCCCCTTCATCTTGGTTTGAGGTCCCTACGTTTTTGTAAACCTTTCGTTTCTGCAATGTGTTAAAGTTATTTCCATACGAGTCACCTCAGTAGTTTGGGAATAGCCCCTGTTTCATCGACCTAGAGCCCTTTAAGTTTTTTAAGTGTTCATATCTAGGAGTGCAAGTATACGCCTCCATTCATTTTGTGTTCGGGCCATTAATTTAATGTGTTATTCTTATTCCACGAAGGCCCAGTAGGTTGGGTATTTAATACCCCTGTAAAAATAAGTTCCATTTGTAAATGGTGGTTTCAGAGACCTGAGATTGATGTAATGTTGCCTTCAGTAGGCCGTATGGAACCGAGAGCCTGTTAGCTCTTTTTCAAATTTTGTAATTGTAAAGAGTGCCTCTAGAAGGCTAGAAATTGTATTTCGGGAGCAAGTGCTCCTTGAATTAGGGGATTTCTGCCCTTGAATAAATTTGTGCTCTTTGTAAATTTGAGCGGGGAGCTCAGAAATTGTGAAGCGAGGGGCTTGAAGCCCAGGATTTGTAAAAATCACTAAAATTTGGATCTTTCTTGTCTTGTTTCTAGTTTGTGATTGTACCTGATATATTATTGTGTTCACTCAGTGATAGATTGTTAAGTTCTAAAAGAAAAATATAACCTTTTACAATTTTAGTTTAATTCTTGATACTGTAGATAGACCCACTCACCCCGGTACCTTCTTTAACCTCTTTCTGCTCCACGGGTATCCCCGTAACATTATTATTATTATTATTATTATTATTATTATTATTATTATTATTATTATTATTATTATTATTTCCGTGATTTTAAAAAATATGGGAACCGCCGAATCTCAAATTATTTCACGACATAAAATGTGAAATGTTATTGACAGATTAGAAAGCTCTTGTAATGAACCGACAGCTGATATATCAAAACACAGACAGCGTAAAGACATTCCACTACGTCCGTTCCCTCCAGCTAACCTGTTGCTTGATTTTTACGTGCCAGGTTCTTCCTGGCAAACGAAAAACATTGAGGCAAACTTCAAGTAAAGACTTTCTACGAGGTATATTAAACTTAATAGGCAGAGAGAGAGAGAGAGAGAGAGAGAGAGAGAGAGAGAGAGAGAGAGAGAGAGTGTTGCATATACAGATGATAGTGATACGTGTGTGGGAGGAGTTCGATTCGCTAATAGTAATTAGGTCAGACGGAATGAAATTTCTAATCGCCAAAACTGCATGCATTGTTATGAAGAACGCCACCATATTTTGTGGTTTCTGCGGTGTGATCTACCATGCTATTTTTAAGGTTGCATTCAGAAAATGGTGGCCTAAAATCCCACTGTCGGCAGCCGTGAACATAGTTCTCCATGGTTTCCTGTTTTCTCGCCAGGAAAATGCCGTGACTGTACATTCGTAAAGGTGGCCTTTACCAAATCCAGCGTTCCTGGAAAACTGTGTGTGTGTGTGTGGCATTGAGTAGTCATCAACGAAAAAAGAGAAAAATGGAATGGCCATTGACCAAGAGCCAATTATACTGCGATTCGAGGGTTGAAATCTTTCGGTATTTTAGTTGGTAGTGTATCTGACTGTGAACTACTTCGTTGCCGGTTTGACAATAAGTGATGTAAACCTTCTTAATGTTAATAATTTTATTATTTTTTACATCCCACTAACTACTCCTGACGGTTTTCTGAGACGCAGGGGTGTCGGAAATTTGTCCCGGAGGAGTTCTTTTACGTACCAGTAAATCTGCCGACACTTTATACACTTTCAAATACCACCGGACCAAGTCAGGGTTGAACCTGCCAAGTTGGAAGGCCAGTGCCTCAACCGTCTGAGCCACTCAGCCCGCCTATGTAAAACTTCTTCTTCTTCTTCTTCTTCTTCTTCCTCAGTCTACACTCTGCTAGATGTAGGATTCCTACATTTTTTCACTCCTCCGATCTTGTGCTATTTAGCCCACCCCGATGTCATCAAGCTGTCTCTCCTGTTGTCTTCCCGTACTCCTGCTGTGTTTCAGGTCTCCAGTTAATAATTCTCTGCTTCAATGTGTTAGATCTTTCCTACCACGAATTCTGTCTTGAGGCTGAGGGTCTCTGGAGCCTCCTTACGAAGGCCTGTGGTTGGCGAGTAGAAAATATCCATAGTACCCCTTGTCTGTTGTAAGAAGTGACTAAAAGGGCGGACACCACCTGCGTTTTATTTTGGAAACACGGGGTGACAACTACTAGGCTCCTTTGTGATTCTGGAATGATTTTCACTTACTTGTTCTAGTCTCCACCTACCTGACCTCTCCAGATCAACTCTTGTTCTCTTCCGACCGTGACGGTTCAGTTTTGTGAGGCTCAAATAGTCTTCAATTTTGTCATTTCTTATTATCCTTCTTTTACCAACACTTTCATTGTTCGAAGAACGGTTATAATTACGAGAGAATCACTATCGTTGTATTTCCCCTTAAAACAATCAACACCAACACAGAGGCTACTTCAAGTTTCACTGTGAATATCTTCAGAAAACTGTAAATCAGTTGCTCCAAATGATTAGTCCATATAAATTTCAATGTTCTCAAGGAATCAATATCAATACACAATACTCCTTGTGTAATCTTACTAAATAAATGTCTGCAGAAGGAACTTTCCGTGACAAACTGATAATCACTTTACACTTCTTTGCATATTTGTTTGCTATTTCTCCATTTCTTTGTATGATGCGTTATATTTTCTGAAATGGTCGGAAAGCTAAAGCTGTCAAAGTGTTGGATAACTCTCTCGTTTAACTATAACAATAAAATACCATTGCAAAGTCGTCAAGCTGCCAATAAACCAAGGATTTCATATAATTCAGTAATAATAATAATAATAATAATAATAATAATAATAATCATCATCATCATCATCATCATCATCATCAGGTCTCACATAACGAGTTGAAGATCCTCTGAGGTAATGCCATCAAATACAGTAGAGACAATACGCGACACTTCCGGATTTAGCCTTGTTAAAATGGGAGACAAGTCGCAAGTGGCGCTCCTAGTGGCTTGACCTGAAAATTCGCGCTAAATTCAAATATCAATGGAAATGTATGTACGAAAATGGATAAATAAATTACGTCTAGAAAGAAAGTGTTACTAAGATATTAACTTCAAAGTTGCTAAAGCAATTCTAGATAAATGAATGAAGAATTATTTAACCGGTTATTATTTAGAGACTGAAATTAGACACATACTGTAATCTAGATGTGAAATGGACTGCTGTGAAAGGGCTTGATCTTTCTTTTATCCATTACTTTTTTAGCTTTAGAACTCATGCCTGAACGTTCACGGCCAGATTTTCTTTCATTTAAAAGCATTGTATCATCGTATTAAAACACTTGTCAATAAAATGATCGGCACATTCCTTACACACATTATTCAATGAATTTACATTTAAGAGCTGGACAGTTTTCCTTTTAACTTTAAGCCTAGTAACAGAAAGAAAATCTATAAATTTAGCCCCAAAAAATTCAAACTTTCCCTATAAGCAATACTTGCCATAATACCATTACATTAGGGTAAAGCAAATTTGCATCATCATATTGTTTCAACAAAGTATGTACATTTCTTAAATCACCCATATTTTCTTCAGTGCTTGACAACGCATTGCGGCATTTCAAATGGGGTAACTTTGACACAACCAGCCACACTCATATGCATATGTATTTTCCTGAATTAAATCAAACCCACAGATCACACCTACAAAACACATCGGTATTGAAGGTTAACTGCTGCACTATACAATAAAATAAGCGTATTATATTTTAAGCCAGTTAAAATATTGGTCGAGCAGGTCAGAAGAATATGAAGTACTATAAAAGTCTCTTCGTCACTGGAAGAATATATATGCAAACACAATATTACTTACATTTTCTTGTCACGAGGAAAACGGAAGAAAGACAGCGCATTCTTCTCTACTTCATAGTTACTGCAGCCAAACACAGCACATACCTTTCCCCTTATGTTGAGAGGAGATATCAAGGAATGACACACGCTACTATTTAATTATGTCAACTCACTGAAAACGCATAAATAACACCAAAAACTTCACACACAAATAAACGTGCTCTTATGACAGAATGAGTAGTTCTCAGGTCAATCCGCTAAAGAGAGAGCTCTAATAGCTGTCCCTCGATATCTCGCTGAGTGTTGCGTATTGTCTCTACTGTATTTGATGCCATCTAGGTATCTATCAATTTCGACATTCCGATTGTGCAGCTATCTACCAACGAGAGTGGAACTCTACTAAACGGTTCCTATGGCTGAGTCACGGCCGACTTGATGCGTCGCTCTAGCTAGCTCCTTATCGGCCTTGACAATCGGGTCCACTCACTGTAATCGGGGTAATTTCTTAGCTCGACACGTCGCGTTAGCTGCGTAAGTTTTTGCGGTAGAAATGCCTACTTCTCTATGGAAGAGATATTGAATTTGATTTCCGATTTATCGTAATTTACAGGTATGGAGAATGTTACATATGCTGATACTGTTAAAATGATTAATCTTATAGACTACTATCGTTGATATTCGCCAAAATAATGTAGTGAAATGAAACTGCGGAGAGGTGGTGTAGTCCAGCTGACGTTCTGATATTGACTTTCGATTGCCTATTCGTCTTAATTTAGAGGAATGATGGAGAATGTCACATTGACTAACACTGTTAAATGATCAACCCTAAAGGCTACCTCCGTTGATATTTGCCAAAATAACGATCGTGAAATGAAACTGCGGAGAGATGGAATAGTCCAACTGACGTTCCGTAACTGTGAGGAAGAATAGTAATTACTTTTATTTTCCATAACATTTAGATACATAGCAGAACTTACCATTATACTTTTGTCTTCTGATGTAATATTGATATTAAAAGTCATTGTTCAGTTAGAGTTTTAAAATTCTTCAAGTGCTGCTGTCAGAAAGGGGGCGTGGTCAAAATATGTCTTATTTTTATCTACTTAAATATTCGGTGTATGGATATCATACATATTTTGACTCAAATATGTTTAAATTTTAATTTCAATATATATACTTTCAGATTACATTTCATTCATACCTAGTACTAGAATTTTCAATACAAATTCAGTGAGAGAAAAGTATTTTGAGTAAATACTTGGCAAACTATTCATTGCAAAGGTAAACACTTAGCATCATACGTTGGCCTTACTGTCATAACAGTAATGGTTCCTACCTTCAGTGTTTAAATGTTAAAGTTCACTTTATCTCGGGAAAAATTTGTTGTGTTGCTGTCATGTGGCAAATATGACTAGACTTAAAGAATTATTCAATGAAAGAAAAGTTAGGGGTAATAAATACCCGAAAATAGAAACGGAAAACTAGGATGAAAGTGCTAATTCAAGGGTGGTTGTAGGGAGCTATAATACAAACATAGGTGTTTCGGTCATCCTTGTACTCGTAATGTCATTTCTGCTTCAGGCATATCTCCACTTTATGCTAGTTGTTCTACAGTGAAACTGATATTTGAAAATTAATTTGTAAGTAAATCTCAACAATATCAGAATTCATCAGATTATTTCTTCATAGATTTCAATATAGTGTTCTCAGCATTGTTGTCAGCTTGTTAGTTGTAGTGGGAGGCAATAAATGATTTCTGAAAAATGCAAAAACTTAGAAGTGATTTCCTGAAATGAAGACTACAGACAAGAGAAGAAGCAGAATTAGTGTTGAGGACAAAGTTATCGCGAGAAATTGATTTGAGACACTTCTTAGTTTTGTCCTGGTCTAAAGGGAATTCGAGAAATGATAGTGTCCCTTTGCTCTTTTTCCAGTTCGAAGTACAAAAAGGCACACAGCAATACATGTTCCAATATTTGCGAACACAGTTAAAGGAAAAAATCACTACACTACACAATAAATAATAAAAAATAGCGCATAAATTAGAATTCTTATTTAGGACGAAATTACGGCGAGAAATCACTTTGAGCCACTCATTTCATTTGTTCTTGTTTGCAGAAAATTCCTGTTCGAATTACAAAAAGGCGCACAACAATATCACATATTCTAAGATTTGTAAACACAATTTTTAAAAATCACCATACTACACAATAAAAAATACACTAATTAGCGCATAACTGTCAACTCTCAATAAAAAGGCAACAAATACCTCATTGCGAACACATTACCAACACTTACGACAGCAAAACAATATACTGTAAATCAAACTGGAAATGCGGTAATTTGCGGTGTAGAGGTTCCTATCCGTAACTTAGGAGGCCAGCGCTCCAGTGGCATTATGGTGAAACTTTTCAATTACAGCTTTATTTATTATTATTATTATTATTATTATTATTATTATTATTATTATTATTATTATTATTATTATTATTATTATCGAAAATGCGCACAATTTGTAAAATACAAATACTACATATTACATTATTCTAGTTCTAGTTTTGAAATAGATATTTGTGTTTTGCTGCAGATATTTGCATATCTTTCACAGTGTTCATTGCACCATTTACACACACAATTTTCATTTGGGCGATAAAATCTTTTATTTTGGCAGAACTTGTGATGAAAACCATGTGTTGCATATCGCGTTATTACGTGTCGAAGCTCGTAATTTGCTTGTTTCCAATCATCCGTCATTATGGCGTCTGTAGAATAAAAGTCATTCCAGATAGGCTATAGATGCGTTTTTTCATTAGAATTTAAAATGTGTTCTCGTAGGCCTTAGTGTTTGGCAGGTTTATCTGCATTCTGATGTCTTCTATAAAGAAAGTTTCTTTTAGTAAGACATAGGTCAGTCTTGATGGTGTTGTCTTCCCGATACCCAGGATTCTCTAGCGTTGTCAAGCCGTTAATTGTAAGCTTATCCCAGATTATATGGATCCCATAAGTTGCTATTGGTGCTATAGCTCTTTTGAATAGTACCATTGCTGTTTTTGTTGAAAGTTTTTGTGGTTGTTGAATGTTGTAAATCGCTTTTATTGCTGATGTTCTTTCCTTGATATGATTGTTTAAAGATGCCAATGTTATTTGAAGAGTAACTCCGAGATATTTGAATGTAGGTACTACTTCTAGAGGTTTATTTTGAAGGGTCAATGTATCTTTTGGAGAGAGCTTACCACCTCTTCTGAAAGTCATTTGTTTAGTTTTGTCATGATTTATTTGTGAGTCATTTTCTAGGGCCCATGAAGTGAGTTTGTTTAGTACTATCTGGAGCTCTTCTCTGTCTTCTGAACCTATCACCATATCATCTGCATAGAGTAGAAGTATTGCTGAACTGTCCTTAATGATATTTGTAATGTCTGCTGTCATGATATTGAACAGTAATGGGCTAATCGGGTCTCCTTGTAGAAATTAGAGCTTTATGCTGGGCTTCACAAGCGATTGTCAAGGCCGGTATAAGGAGCGCAGCGAGGGATCCAGTCGGCCGTGGCTGAATTAATTTAATTTTGACACTGAGAGCGCCACCAGATATCTTTAATCTTCCATCCGCAATGGCATGGAGTGTCAAGATTTTAATTGGCCTTTAAGAATTGACTACCTCAGCTGGGATTGAACCCGCGAACATGGGATCATCAATTGGACACTCTACCACTGATCCACCGAGGAAGCTATCTAACTCAATAAAACCACAGGAATTTCAAAATTTCCAAGTGCATTGATCGAGATTCGAAACCGCAGCTAGTTTGATAGGAAGCCAGTGGAGATGTGACTCGGCTATCAAGCCCCGCAGTATTTCAAATCAAGATCAGTGAACAGGAACTTGGTAGCTGCCCACTACGATCAGATTAAAGTTCCTAAACGGAACTGAGTTGAGCACAGTTTTTGAAATCCTGCAGAATCTTTGAAAGAGGAGCCGTTAACTGGGATTTGCTACGCAGACGAAGATCTGGGTGACCAAAAAATACATGAAAAGGGACCGTCGTTAACGAAGTACAGTCTATCGAAAAGTTTTAAGAGATGACAAGAACCGGACCCGATGGAGAACGCTCTTGCTACCCTTTGCTCCAATGCTAGACAAAGGAAATAAATCAATTACGTCCAGTATCAAGACTGCGGGTCCGCCTCTGTGGTGTAGTGGTTAGCGTGATCAGCTGCCACCCCCGGAGGCCCGGGTTCGATTCCCGGCTCTGCCACGAAATTTGAAAAGTGGTATGAGGGCTGGAACGGGGTCCACTCAGCCTCGGGAGGTCAACTGAGTAGAGGTGGGTTCGATTCCCACCTCAGCCATCCTGGAAGTGGTTTTCCGTGGTTTCCCACTTCTCCTCCAGGCGAATGCCGGGATGGTGCCTAACATAAGGCCACGGCCGCTTCCTTCCCTCTTCCTTGCCTATCCCTTCCAATCTTCCCATCCCTTCACAAGGCCCCTGTTCAGCATAGCAGGTGAGGCCGCCTGGGCGAGGTACTGGTAATTCTCCCCAGTTGTATCCCTGACCAAGAGTCTGAAGCTCCAGGACACTGCCCTTGAGGCGGTAGAGGTGGGATCCCTCGCTGTGTCCGAGGGAAAAGCCGACCCTGGAGGGTAAACAGATGATGATGATGATGATGATCAAGACTGCGACAGTAAGTGCGATCACGTAATTGACTTTATTTCTGACCATCTTCACCTCAAGTTAGCCTGATACTAACATCTATTGCAAGCTGATTGAACCCTAGTGTGGTGAGTGAAGTGTGTACACCAATTATTCTTCCTCCGACAGGATGTCGAGTGAAGTAGAATGACTACATCACTCAGGACCTCAATCAAAGAAAACCTGCTTTGGGAATGAAACAGACTGTAGTGAAATACATAATTTGTGGAAACAAAACATTCAAGTCATTCCTTCTGCCTCTTACCGCATTTGTACAGGACAACCTAAAACAAATGCTGCGCGGTTACGACATTCATCCTCTACCTTCTATTTACGACCGTCAAGCTACCTCGTATTAGTTGAACAAAAGACATGTTGGTGCCAGAGGCGATACTTCATCATCGGGAATATTAAAGCTCCTGTCTCTGCGCACGTACTCTCTCTCTTACGGATTTATTGCCAATAAACAAGGTACTCAAATGTTCGTCTACACTAACATGCCTCCCGTTTACTTTCCCAACATATCAACCTAGCGAATACCGGAGTCATTCTCCCATCCGGCCAGTACTTCAGCAAGGAGTTGTATATTACTACAAAAGTAATTATAAAGGAATCGTCTGTTATGAAAGCAGAACACAGTTTTATCTCTCGTGCTCTAGTTTTTACGTATGACATAATATTATCTTGGAACGTACAGTATATAAGCTAGTAAGCAGGTCTCTAATATGAAATATAAAACAGTGCTGCAAAACGTCCGATGTCCTATGTATATTTTAGGTTCTAAGGAATTTTCTCATACTATGAATATATAGTGTCCGGTTGGTTTCTCAGCCTTCTGACCTCGAGAAATGCACCAGTGTGCGTGCCCCTACTGGCATATTCAATAGTGCAAACGTCTGTATGGGACAACAACAACAACAACGAACACAACCCCAGCAACACTGTCATGAAAGGATAAATCGCAGGCTCGATGTGCTACGCTTATTCCGCGAATGAAGTAGCTAACTTGCTGGACTGGTTACCACCTACGTACTTCGACGTCATCTGCGTACAGAGACGGCGGACAAATATATTTCCTCGTAGGGGCAGCTCTCTGTCCTCCGCTTTCTGGGAATGAGATTTGCGCAAGTAATGCACAGCTTCCCGTGGTCTATGGAATCTGTACATGCGGGGTCGATCAAACATCATTCTTAGTGTTGTATATTGTCCCCGTCAAAATAATGGCATCATTGTGTTTGTGTTTGACCAACAGAGCTACTTGTATTTGCGTCAGGCGAGATATCATAATATGGTATTTCTTTTACTGGTATGTCTTTGACAGTATTAGTCAGCAAGTTGGATTATTCTCTCGCTAGAGACAAAGATTTATCTTCTTGTCAGCTCTCTGTTAGGGGAAGCAGCACGCCATGAAGGGAACAATTCCAAGGTTAGCAAGCTCGTGAACGTGCCAGTTTATAAATTTCTACCAAGCGGGATACAAACCAATAAAACGGCAGACAAAGATCTGAGATATCCGGTCGGATATTTCTTGTACGTCGCACCTCCTTGGATACGATTACACATACTCGTAAGTGAACAGTGATTAACCTGGTTCTCCCTCATTTATGTTCCTGATCTAGCCAAGATAAGTATTCTTCGCATAGCTCGACAAATACTTAACCACTGGTCGGAGCATATTTTACAATTTTATGTTAGTTTCAGCCCGCTCAGAAGTTCACCGTTGCAGAACAAAGACTGTACGAGTTTCTTCTTTGCCCGTGGACTTTCACAACATGTTATTCAAGAGGATCCGCTCCGGACATGAAGACTATTTTAACCAGGGACCTTTCCGCTACGATGACCGGCTAAATGATAGCGTGGCTATGGTTCTACAGGTAGAGCATTCGGAGGACTATACTAGAACTCCAGGAGATCGACGTTTATCAACAAAACTGAGTACATATTTTAATTTTCGTAGAATATAGTATGATCTTTTTCTCAGTAGTCATACTTTCTATTAATGATATTTTATAGTTTCTTTCTATCTGAAATTTTATCTGGGTGATGGTAGATTTGCGTATGAATGTGGTGTAAATTCTATTTGATTGTGTGAATCGTGATCTTATTTTCAGTGAAATTTTAAACAACAATGATATTTAAAAATCAATTCACTAATAATCAGTCAACCACGTGCTAACATGTAAATTTAAGGATTTTTGAATATGAATGGAATATTTTATTGAATGAGTGGAATAGAACTCAACTCATTTTCACTCCTACAACGAGATTATTTCCAGTCATCAGTTTTCATTTCTGAACTTGATTGTGGCTGGGCTATAGAATAATAATAATAATAATAATAATAATAATAATAATAACTTAATAAGAGCTAACTGTATGATCTAGTTACAGGGATAAATAGGGCAATTAAATGTCGTTGAGTGTTAATTACATTAACATTTTTGATGATATTTTTGAAAGATACGAAGTTGTGTTCAATTAACAGTCGGATTGTCGGTGAACCGGTAGACTTGTTAGATCATAATTATTAATGTTTAAAGCATATGCTTTCATTGTGTGCATATGAGTTATCAATTTAAAGAACACATGTTGCATTGTGGAAGGCAGCACATTATTAGAGATAATAATAAATTCCAAGACACACTCAACACCGACAATTAACTGATATTTTATTAGCCATGTGAAAGCCCATGCCATATCCACAGTGATGATTACTGTGCGATACAATTTGTTTAGCGTTCTTCAATTCAATTTCACGACTGACGTAGATGACATTGTTTAAATGATAGTGCTACTAAGTGATTTCATATAATTTAATCACGGAATTGATATTCATTGATGCATTTAAAGCCTGTTAGTGAAGTGAAGGTCATTGAAATGATTAATCACTGACGGCAATATCTTAATAATCACTGATAAAAATAAATAAGTCTTAGGAATGTGTAAATAATGTTGTAAATACCGTTTACCTTGTGTGTTTGTGGGAATGGCTGTGTATGAGCTATCATGTGATTGTTTAATAAGATTACCTTACCAGGTAAATAATTATTACCTTACCAGGTGAATTTATGCCTTTGTGGGTTGTGATTTTTCCCGTGTCCCGCCACGGAGGACGATAATTTTAGCGTTGGAAGTGAACATTATGTTTGTGTTGTGGAAGTAATACTTTTAGTGATAATTTAAATCAGAATAGTTTTCATGATAAATATTAGTGATAAAGTGTTAAAGATCGTAATATTTTCTCGAGATAAGATGAAAAAGATATAACGGAATAATGTGAGATATAATAAGAGATGACGTGATCATTTTATAAATTAGATTTACTAAGTTACGTATTACTAAATACAGTCAGACATAAACTTAAAGAAATTAAGACGCACGTGCAAGTTATGAAGTGAATCATAACTAAGTTCGAAATTAATTGTGAACAAAATTAAACCAATTAGTTTAAAAGATAATTAATATTTAATTAGGCTGATGTGACTGAAAATTTAATTCTCATTTATGGAGATCAAGCTTAATTTATTTTCATGGTTAATTAATTCACCTGTGTTGAGGAGATCACGTTTATTTTGATGTCACATTTGAACGAGATTTATCGGAGATTCAATTATTTAATTTGTGTTTTAATTTCAATGTGGATGAAAAGTTTTTAAAACATGTCCGTTGTGTGAGGACAATTAACCACGAGATTATTTGTGTTTAATTAATTATATCGTAAAAGAAATTATGAGTGGTGAAAAATGAATGGATTTTTACGACACCAGTGATATATCAAAAAACTATTTTTTATTGTGCACCATTTTGAATTTTTCCTTTGCCAAATTTTAAGTCAGGAATAAATAAATAAATAAAATAATGGTCAAGCCATATTTTGTATTTCTGTGTCCATCATGTATATTATCATCAGCCCATCATTTGAATGCCTCCGATAATTTGTACTGCCTGCATCTACGAACGGTCCACCTCCGGATCCTCGTGTTTGCTGCCTGAGCAGCCGGGAAGAAGGGGGTACTAAAATGGCTTCAAAAGGGGAAATCAATTGTAGTACGACATAGTGAGATTTCGATTGATGTATTATTAGATGGGCTCGATTTGACAATTATTCGACCAAAATTTTTGTGGCTCATGTGGCGTGATTTATTGACACCAGATTTCGAAGTTAGATTTGAACATGAATTCTGGCGTATTATGGTTTCATAATTTACTTGATGTGGCTTAAATATTCTTGAAATGTCGTATGGCTTTCAGTGCCGGGATATCCCAGGACGGGTTCGGCTCGCCAGGTGCAGGTCTTTCTATTTGACTCCCGTAGGCGACCTGCGCGTCGTGATGAGGATGAAATGATGGTGAAGACAACACATACACCCAGCCCCCGTGCCATTGGAATTAACCAATTAAGGTTAAAATCGCCGACCCGTCCGGGAATCGAACCCGGGACCCTCTGAACCGAAGGCCAGTACGCTGACCGTTCAGCCAACGAGTCGGACAGATATTATTGTTCGTGAGGATGAATATTTGAATACATGAAAGTAGCTTAACTTAAATTTGTTTACTCATTAGTTTAATGAGGTTGTCTTATGAAAACACTCTCAATGGTTAGAATATCTTGTTGGCTTTAATTTAATGGGCTCTATCCCTGGGATTAATGTCTCCGATATGTGAAACTTCTAGAACTACAGTACCGGTCAAATATTTAAGACCACATAAAGAAATCACGAAATGTCATCTAGAACCTAAAATTGTGCCACTAGACCTCTGTAATTTTCTTTCTGATATCTCACATATAATAGGATATATGTCGCCTGATTTCACTGAGTTAATTCAAGTACTGCAGAAGTTATGAATTTTTAACTCTTGGAAGGTCACATCAAAAAATCAAAAATGTTGGTAATATAATGTACTGTACACTCTAATTGGTTGCAAGTATCACCAACAAGATTTTTCTGTAGACTTAGGAATAGGTGGGGGCCATTTTAGTATAAATATAAAAATTCCGAAAATATGCGGCACTGGATTTTTTCCTGTTTTATTTTTTTCGAACCAGGGCCAAAATTGTTGATTTTTCTTTGCCTTTTTCATGTATGGCCCAAGATCTGAGTGCGAGCTATCGGCGTCAGACTTATCTGCCCTGATAGTTTCATTTACACTCTGTGGATGGCATCCAAGAATACGTTTCTGATGTCGATAGTTCACACTGAGACCTATGACAAGAACAAGGAAAAATTGGCTATTTTAGCACTGGTTTGAAAAAAATAAACCCACAAAAATGGGTGCCGCATTTTTTTCGGAATTTTCATATTTATACTAAAATGACCACTAACTATTGCTAAGTCTCTACAAGAATCTTGGTGGTGATACTTGAAACCAATTAGAGGATACAGTACATAATATTTCCAAAAATGTTGACTTTCTGATGCGACCTTATAACATTTAAAATTGTATAAATTTTACAGTACTTGGCGTAAATCACTGAAACTAGGCGATGTATATCATATTACACGCAAGAGCTCAGGAAAAAAATACAGAGGTCTAGTAGCAAAATTGAAGGTTCTAGATGGAACTTCATGATTTTTCAATGTGGTCCTAAACTTCTGACCGGTACTGTATATGACACACGATACTTTGTTATAATCGATATCGAAGCACTGCGTGGGATACTGGCGGAGATGGACAGAAATAACTAGGAACATTTAAGTGAGGAACTTAGGAAAAATCAGCAAGTTTAAGTGCCGAACTTAAATCAATTCGGACAAGTTTAAGTGCTGAACTTAAATCAAGTGGGGAAAATTTAAGTGATGAACTTCAAACAAACTGGGCAAGGTTAGAAAAACGTCTAGCGAGAAGTCAGGCAAGTTTAAATGCCGAATTAAAATCAACTCAGGCATGTCTAGAGGAACAGATCGTGAACAATCAGGAATGTTTACATAAAAATCAGGAACGATTAAATCAAACTTTAGAATACATTCTTAAACAAACAGAGAGCAAGTAGGGAAACTGCGTGAAGCAGTGAAGTTAGTGAATGTGAAAATTGCTTCAGTTCAGAGGAAGGAGAAGTCGGCTAGTAGAATTCTACATGGATCATCACTTAGTACTTGCTAATACTTGGTTCAAACACCACAAATGACGGCTATATGCATGCATGAGATCTGGAGATACAGGGAGGTATCAAGTAGACTTCATTATGATAACGCAGAGATTCAGAAACTAGGTGCTGGATTGCAAGACATTTCCAGGAGGAGACGTGGACTCGAACCACTACTTGGTAGTCATTGAAATGTCATCTGGAGCTGAGGAAATTGAAAAAAAGGAAGTAATGCAAGAAGATGGTATATAGATAAGTTGAAAGAAAAGAGTGTGAGGGATTGTTTCAAAGAGCATGTTGCACAAGGACTGAAGGAAAAGGCTGAAAGAACACAATAGCTGAAAAGTGGACGGTCGTGAAGAATGAGATCAGTAGGGCTGCTGAAGAAAGGGGAGTTAGGGTTGGGAATAACTTACCAAGGGAGATGTTCAATGAATATCCAGTTTCTCTGCAATCATTTATGAAAAGGCTAGGAAAACAACATATAGGGAAACTGCCACCTGGGTGACTGCCCTAAATGCAGATCAGTAATGTCTGATTGAAAGGTTAGGAAGAAAGGTATGATCAAGAAAGAATCAGTGGATAACAAGGGAGATATTAGACCTGATTGACGAACGACAAAAATGCAAGAATGCAAAACATGAGGAGAGCAGAAAAGAATACAGGCGATTAAAGAAGGAAGTAGATAGAAAGTGCAGGCCATCAAAGTAAGAATGGCTGAAAAAGAAGTGCAAGAATGTTAAAGGTTGTATGGTTGTAGAAAAGGCATATGCTGCATCCGTTAAAATCAATGAAATCTTTGGAGAAAGGAAAACTAGGTGTGTGAATATTAAGAGCTAAAATGAAAAACCACTTCTAGAGAAATAAGACAAAGCAGAAAAATGGCAGGAACGTATTAAACAATTGTAGCAAGGGAAAGAAATAGATGATAAGATTCTCGAACAAGATGAACCTGACTCAATTTTGAGGTCAGGGTTCGACCGAGATTTGAGCGATCTAAATAGGAACACGGCGCCTTGAAATGATGGCATACCCTCAGAACTACTGACCACTTTAGTAGAAACCAGCATGGGGAAGTTATTCCATTAATGTGTAAGATATACTATACAGAAGAAGTGCCATCCGACTTTAGACAGAATGTTGTTACACCTATCCCCAGGCAATTCGGTGCTGGCAAGTGCGAAAACTACTGCACCATTAGTGTAGTATCTCATGGTTGAATAATGTTAATAAATATTATTTATGGAAGAATGATAAGATAAGTTGAAGTTGAGTTGGGAAAGATCAGTTTGGCTTCAGAAGATTGTTTTTTTTTTGCTTTACGTCGCACCGACACAGATATGTCTTATGGCGACGATAGAATGGGAAAGGCCTAGGAAGTGGAAGGAAGCGGCCGTGGCCTTAATTAAGGTACAGCCCCGGCATTTGCCTGGTGTGAAAATGGGAAACCACTGAAAACCATCTTCAGGGCTGCCGACAGTGGGGCTCGAACCCACTATCTCCCGATTACTGGATACTGGCCGCACTTAAGGGACTGCAGCTATCGAGCTCGGTCGGAAGAAATATAGGAACATGGGAAGCAATCTTGATTTTACGTCTGATATTAGAGGATCGAATTAAAAGAAACAAGCCCACGTACATTACATTTGTAGATCTAGATAATTCATTCAGTAATGTTGATTGGACCAAGCTATTTGAGATTCTGAAGGTGATCGGGATTAGATACCGAGAAAGAAGAAGTACCTACAATCCGTACAAAAATCAGTCTGTAGTGATAAGAATCGAAGGCTATGAAAGAGAAGCAGCAATCCAGGGAGGAAAATTTAATCTAAACAAAAAAAAAAAAGCTATTGGCATGAACTTGAAGTGAGATGTGATATCGCCGCTGATTACATTCTTCTTCATGTTTATATAGAACAGATGATAAGGAAATCAAAGAGGAATTTGGAAAAGGAATCACAATCCAACGAGAGGAGATAAAAACTCTGAGATTTGCCGATGACAATGTTATCTGTGTCTGCAGCAGATCTGGAGAAATTGCTGAATGGTGTGGATAGAGTCTTGGGGAAGGAGTAAAAGAGGAAAATAAATTAATCCAAAACAAAAGTAATGGAGTACAGTCGAATGAAGTCAGGTGATGCAGGAAATAATAGATTAGGAAACGAAGACTCAAAGGAAGTAGATGGATATTGTTATTGTGTAAAATAATTGTAAAACTGTAAAATAACTAGCGATGTCAGAAGCAAGGAGGACATAAAATACAGACTAGCACAAGTAAGGACGGTCTATCTTAAAAAAAAAAAAAATTTGCTCACTTCGAATATTGATATCGGAATTAGAGAGACGGTTTTAAGACTTTCGTCTGGAGCGTGGTATTGTATGGAAATGACATGGAGGATAACTAGGTCAGAAAGAAAGAGAATAGAAGTTTTGAAATGTGGTGTTACAGAAGAATGCTGAAGATGGGTAAATCGAATCACGAATGAAGAGATTGTGGCTACTCCAACCACTACTCTTATACCTTCATATCTTCCACACAATATAAATAACATTTGTTTGAGCGCCAGTTGCTTTTTTTAAGAAAAACAACAAAATTCGGTAGAGCATACCTCTTATATCAATTATCTCAAGGCGTGAGGTGATAAACTCACATATCTGGCAATATACAGGGATATGGATCAGGACAATATTAAATTACTGTTGCATTTCCACAATTGAGGATTGTACATGGAACTGGAATCACTTATTATAATTAAAATAAAACTGAGTTTATGACTATAATTTACGTCACAATGAACAAGCATTGACGTCTTTTAATTTAACAAAAAAAAATATATATATAGTGAGATTTGTGGTACTAATAAAAGGAAAATTTAATCTAAACAAAAAAGAAGCTATTGGCATGAACTTGAAGTGAGATGTGATATCGCCGCTGATTACATTCTTCTTCATGTTATGAATGCATAACATGTCTGATGCTTTAATTACCTGACGTCTGCATACACCGCTGTTGAACTTGAAATTCTTGGGAAAACCTATGAGCTGAAGTCGGGAGCCGTCTGCTGTTATCTTCTTATATAACAAGGAGTTGGCCTACATACCATGTACGCGTGTAGGGAGCTCCAATGTAATTACGTCCACTCAATATATTATAAGAAATTGGAAAACATTATTGAAACATCTTGCGAAGTCCATCCTCACAAGAAGATGATGTTTCTTTATCAGCATAGTACCCGTCTCTGCTCGGATACAACCACCACTTGTAGACTTCCTCGATTATTACTTCTTCAAACACAACTCTTAGCTCTGACCATCACTCGAAGACCACTTCTTCCATTTGATACATCTGACTGATACATATTATCTGATAGATATGATCTGAATACCTCTCACCACCGTTGCATCGACTTTTATAACCTCGCGATGACGACTCATCTCCCTACTCTCTGTTCATCCCTTCCACTTCAACATACAGTAGCTGGCGAATACTGACACTTGGTCGCAATCACGTGCCCACGCACTGATGTCATCAGTCAAGTGTTGTCTAAGCGTGCCCAAGCGGATTGCAGATGACTAAGTTTCATGCGTCACCGGGAAATCTACATGCACATAACATTCTCAGTTAAACATAGCCTCGATTGCAAAATACTATGCCAGCTCATCTAGCCAGAGTTACAAGCCACAGCCTGACTATATGAAACCAACAAATCTCACTTACTACAATACAGAATAATTACAAACAAATTTCACTTAACCTATGATTAAATACAATAATATACGTGATACCTAATTATTACAGTCTAAGTGATGAGAAACAGAATATAAAATCTAATGAATCGGGTTAATAATAATAATAATAATAATAATAATAATAATAATAATAATAATAATAATAAATATTGAATGGAATCTGTAACCCTGTTGTACGGTTACAAGATACTGAATCGAATTGGTTTGAGAAGACTGATTTGGCGCAATTTGATCAGAATAATAATAATAATAATAATAATAATAATAATAATAATAATAATAATAATAATAATAATAATAATAATAATAATAATAATAATAATTTCGTGAGGTTATTTCAAATCTGGTGCAGCTCTTGTGAGAGAGACACTCCAATGAGGGTGGGCAGCATCTGCCGTGTATAGGAAACTGCGTGTTATTGTAGTGGGGTTGTGTGAGTTGCAAGGATATTATGACAGCACGAACACCCAGTCCCCAAGCCAAGAGAATTAACCACTTAAGGCTAAAATCTCCGGCCCGGGCGAGAATCGACCCAGGGAACTCTGAACCGAAGAGCACTATGCTGACCATTCAGCTAAGGAGCCGGACAGAGGAGGAATAGATAGAGTGATGGGACATATCTTAAGACACCCAGTTGCTTTTTGAGGGAAATGTAGGCGGTAAAAACCGCAGTATGAATATGACAAGCAGATTAGAGTAGATGTAGGATGTAATACAGTAGTTATGTAGAAATGAAATGTTAAGCACAGGATAGGGTGGCATGGAGTGATGCATCAAACCAGTCTATGGACTGTTCACCCAAAAACAAAAACAACTGTTTCACTATTTTAAATTTAAAAGAATTTAACTCTGAAACTGTTCCCCCTCTGCTTATTTTCAAATATATTACGAAATGACATTGCAGGTGTATACATCGTGCAGATTTGATTGTATTTTAACCGTATTTGTATAGAATTGCACTAAAATATCTTCCTCCAGTTCGGATCTCTGGCTGATACATGTGGAACTACTACTACTTCTACTACTACTACTACTACTACTACTACTAAAATGTTTTCATTCCTCCCCTGAAGGGGGAGGCGGGCCTCTTAGACTCTGACGCCGTCTCTCAGGCCGGGAGCTTTGTGACGGTGAAGGGAGATGCTCGGAGAAGGTGAGGGGGTTGACGGCCGTGGCCTATACTAGGAACTGTCCCGTATTCGCCTTAGTGCAGGAGAATGAAAAACCACGGAAAACCATTCTCAGGGCAGCCGGGAGGTCCAGAGCTGCCCCGTCTCCCGAATGCACAGGCGTAGAGCCACGGTAAACCTGTGGCCACCCCTCCTCTGCTCGGTTGGCCGGTCAAAGTGGGAAGCTGTTGGACCACGGACCAGCCGTGGCCACTTATGGGCCGAGACCCTCTCTGCATCCACTCGACCACATGTGAAAACCACAATAACAGTTCGATATCCTCAGCGCAGCCAACCACGGCCGATATTCACACGACCTTCCTGCATCAACGGAGCGTTGCTGACTGACAGTTTAGTATGTATTCTTTACATGTGAAACTGTTAAAGAACATATCAGTGAAAGGAAATCCACAAAATGCTATAGAATGTAGTGGTACTAACTTGAAGAACCAATGATTCTACATTTCATTTCTAAATACTGTATGTGTGAATCTCCAATTCTTTTGATGAATCCTTCACTTTTTTAAAATAAGGAATATTTAAATGCAAGTACAGTTATGAAGTACTACTATGACATAATTATTAAACTTTTCCATCTGTGCTTGTTTTGAAATATGTTGGCAAATGATTTCGTAAATGTGGTAACTACTTGAGCCGTTAGTGTTACTTTAAGACAGCCTGGAATGTAATTTAATATAGCTGGGATATAATTTAATAAATGAAGGAAATGTTCAAGTGCCGATACACCCAAAATTGCAAGTAAAATGTTATAATAAATATGTTAACGAATGGAGGGTGACGCCATATTTGTGATGTGCTTGTTAAATAATTTTATTTCTGTATTTTAGAATGTTGTGCAATTCAAAAATATCCTGTGGAACAGCACTGCATTTAATATTAATTTTGCAATATTGATTATTTTCAACCAAAGGAGCAAATTGCTTATATTAGTAATTTATTCTTCCATCAAATCGAATACTGGTACATGTATACAAAGTATTTTTGATATTGGATAAGTCTTAAAGCTTTATATGACATAAAACAATAAATCACCAGAGGACCCACGCTGCTCCGCATTATTTGTTATAAACAGGTCAGATAACTCGTCTTGATATGCCTGTCGGAGTCATATTCTTTTGCCTGCCCTATTCAATGGTTTTATGAACGTTTAATAAGAAGCGTGTTATGGTGAGTCGTAGTTCTTAGTCAGAATTCATCCAATCTGACGTCATCATGTCGTCTGTTTGGTAAAAATCTATCCATATATTCGCTTCCTTATCCTGCAGTTCTTGATTTAAAGCTTGGTATTGTGTCGTAGAAGGCAAAGATACTTTTAATCGTAGTTCTTCTATATAGAACGGTTGTCTTGTAAGCTCATAGGTTAGTCTCGAAGGAGCGTTTTTTGCCAGGCAGAGAACTTTTTTAAAGATACATGGCCACCTTCGATACGTGTTCCCAGATAATGTCTGAGGCATAGGCCTATGTCATGATGGGGTCTGTTTGTACGCAGACATTTTCTCTCTTAACAGCATGTACGTTATTAGGAATCTAACACTGAATAGTATTCCTCCGCGATCAAAGGAAGGGCATACTCTCTGGCTTGACAGGTAGTAATTTAACATGGCTGCACGCAATGACATTACTAAGGATCAGAATATGAAAGTGTTAGTCGCTTAGCAACCTGCTAAGTACAAAATGTATTGCGGTTAGGCTAAGCATTCGCCTGCAATTAATGGAGTGATCGTTTAATGATTTGTTTTTATGATTACTCAAAGTTGGCTGAACTTAGAGACGTGATTCACCGGCAGGTAATTCCGGAGAGATTAAAACAAAAATGAATTAATTCGGTCCAGTAGAACGGATGGAGGGAATTGCCAAAGCTGTTTTTAGTAAACTCGTTTAATACATAGATGATGTACAAGTAAATCATTCCGTATAACAATAATCGTTATGTACATTTTATACTCTATAATCTTGTAATTACAGCATTGAATAAACTTTACGATCTGTTTAGATACACTTACACAGAATAAAAACAACGGTATGTCAGATATGTATTTAATAATCTTCCATATGTTTTTGTTTTGGGAGCAAAATTCTAAGTATGGTAGTTAACTGTATAATTTGATTCCTATATGAAATATTCCTTGTTGGTATGTATTTGTATCTGGTAAGATATGAATGTTTTTTAATGCTTTGTGTTACGGTCATGAATGCAGATATTCATTTTCAAGAAACTGACTTTATTTATTAAATTCTTTTTAAAAACCAGAATACTTTCAAAGATACGGATACAGGGTAATGGGAGGATGTTTAAAGTCTTGAATAGAGATCTGCAATATTCTCTAGTTTTAACATTCATCTCAATTCTAAGTGCTCTCTTGTGAATCCTGAAAGTATTTAAAACATACTCCAAAATATTACTTCATGTTTTAAGTGTGCATGAAAATAAGCGAAGTATGCCTTTCTTAATGTTATCATGCTTGTGAAAAATTTCAAAATTCGTAAAGCAAAGCACATTGTGCTTAATTTTGAATTTAAATACTTTGTATGTTTATTCCACTTGAGATCATGCCGAATCGAAGTCCCTAAACATTTTGTTTCTAGCTTGTATTCTATCTGGTGGTCATTTAAAATTATATGTGAATGTGGCGAGTGGTCCATAATTTAGCTAGAGGGAATCTGGAGCTCTATTTGACTATTTAGCGGAAAACTACAACATTAAATAAGTAATGATAATAAAAGTGTATAAACATTGGGTAGAATTCTTAAGGTTCAGAATTTCAATCGCAGTGATTTGAGATGCGCTGACTTAGAATCATATCAATAACATTTCCGTGCATGAACGGTAAAGAAGTTGAGTCTAGTGAGTAACGAATATAAAAGTAATTATTTTGATCCAATCATTTTCGTGAACTATATTAAATACTTAAGTCACAGGACAATTAAACACTAAATTAATTGGAACGATCATATAATTTAGCTGTTGGAAAAGTCAAATAAATATAGTTATCAACTTGACTAGTGGAACGTCAATATGACACCCCCATGGCACTACAGCCCTTGAAGAGCCTTGGCCTGCCAAACGACCGCTGCTCAGCCCGAAGGCCTGCAGATTACGAGGTGTCCTGTGGTCAGCAAGACGAATCCTCTCGGTTGTTATTCTTGGCTTTCTAGACCGGGGCCGCTATCTCACCGTCAGATAGCTCCTCAATTCTAATCAGGTAGGTTGAGTGGACCTCGAACCAGCCCTCAGGTCCAGGTAAAAATCCCTGTCCTGGCCGGGAATCGAACACGGGGCCTCCGGGTAAGAGGCAGGCATGCTACCCCTACACCACGGGGCCGCCAATATGACAACACAGCTGGAAAACAATCTGCGACAGAGAGTGTGATAGAATAAAAAACTATACGAATGGATCTGTGGATAATTATGCGACTGTTTATGAATGAAAAATCAGCAATTAAGAAGACCTTGAATCCTGAACTGTCATACTAGTGGAATGCATGGACGATACAGAATGTCTAATGTGAGTCACGGTAGGCAATAATTCCCAACATGACAAGAAGAACGTTTATTTTTATCTGGAATTTACCAGAGAACAGACGTGCATGGTTGACTTTCATATATGAAAATATTAGAAAAGAAAAGTAAAGGTTTCTTTAAAAATAACTGGAATTTATAAGAATATAATAATTACCGGGCGAGTTGGCCGTGCGGCTAGGGGCGCGCAGCTGTGAGCTTGCATCCGGGAGATAGAGGGTTTGAACCCCACTATCGGCAGCCCTGAAGATGGTTTTTCATTGTTTCCCATTAAGGCCACGGGCGCTTCCTTCCCACTCCTAGCCCTTTCCTATCCCACCGTCGCTATAAAACCCATCTGTGTCAGTGAGACGTAGAGCAAATTGTAAAAAAAAAAAAAAAAAAAAAAATCAATCATTGCGTCTATTAAGTAAATATTAATTTTATAAATTGGACGAATTGAAGTATAGCATTCCGAGTAATTATATTATGACGGAAATAAGGGGTAACTTGTGGAAGGTTAGATTAATCTAAAATAATTTATTGAAGACTAATGTATGTTTTTCACTGTCTTAAAAAGATAGAAGTTAAATAGAATGTCCTCAGCAATTATATTTTAAAACATTGTCCGTAGGCTGAATTTAATAATATAAAATGTAGACTATTCTTCGAAAGTGAAATATTAAGATATGGTTCGGTAAAAATGTTTTCAACGACGTAATAATATTTGATAGAATGGTATAGTTTTCTACGATGATATGGATTGGTAATGATGATAGTGTCTTCGAATGTTATGAAGTTTATATGAATCTTCGGTATTAATTAAATACGCTTCGTGGAGCATGTACTACTTGTTTCAGTTATTCAGCCCAAGTCTTAGAAATATTTGTATCAGTGGAGGAATTATCGATGTGTAATAATGCATGTGAAATGCTGATATTTTTTTCTTGGAGTTTTAACAACTTTTATAATTTTTATACGAGACATGAAAGGATTCGTCGACAAATATATATTTCATTTATTTTAAATAACCGTGGATAATCATACAATATCTAATTGTGTAGAGAGGAACCTTCCACTGACATTATGTTGTATGCAGTGCATGATGATCGTAGTTTGTGTAGCACTTTCCAGCTAGTGACCTTGATGATTTCCAGATGTCGTGTTAATGCTGTACGGCAATATGTATGTATAGATTGATGCATGTTTTTCTTGGCACATGTACGTAGCATTTCAAGTGGATTCGCAACTTTGTTGTTCTATTTGTTGTCGTTTTGCTGTTACTTCTTGTACACGTTGCATCTATTATTTCTTTCCTTTCGATTAAGGTAATTTTCACCGTTGTCAAATTTAATAAAATTATAATCTTCCATCAAATTATAGGAGAACAGTAGTTTTTAATAATTAAAATGTATTTTGTTTATTTTCGTCGGTGCGACGTCGCCCACTGAGCCGGCGAGGTGTAAACTCGTATCCTCGTATTCCTCAAGGTGGATCACATCTTTTCAGGCATACCCCCACTGAAGGTGAGCTGCATGTACATTATCAACCATCTACCAGCACTCCTGCCAATCTTACATCTCTGGCGGTACCAGGAATCGAATACGGGCCTCCAAGGACGACAGTTAATAGTGCTAAACGTTACACAACAGAGGTAGACAAGCAAGAGAAGAATACTGCGCGTACTGACATAACGTACTGCTTATCAGTAACGCATAATTTGAACAGTGCGACGTCGAATTTGTGGATATCACATTTGCATTATGTAAATTGTATTATAATGTAAAAACTATGCTAGGGAGCTGCGTATTTATTTTACGTCGCACTGCCACAGACAGGTCTTATAGCGACAATGGGGTAGGAAAGGTCTAGTATTGGGAAGAAAACGGCCGTGGCATTAAGGTACAGCCCCAGCGTTCGTCTGGTGTGAAAAAAGGAAACCACGGGAAACCATCCTCAGATCTGCCGACAGTGGTGTTCGAACCCACCAACACTCGCGGGCAAGCTCACAGCTACAAGACTCAAACCGCGTGGCAAACTTGCTCGGTCCATGGCGGAGAACAGCGTCATATGTAAATGCCGCAATGTTGGTAGTACCAAGAAAAAGCCGTCCCATTAGTAGCATGAATCTTCAGCTGTGTTTCTTCAAAGCACGAAGAAAAGCGAGGGATGTGAGACCAACATGGAAGAATTATGACAGCAGTGTCCGGTTCCATGGCTAAATGGTTAGTGTTCTGGCCTTTGGTCCAAAGGGTTCCTGGTTCGTTTCCCGGCAGGGTCGGGGATTTAAACATTCATTGGTAAACTCCTTTCACTCAGGGGATGATTGTTTGCTCCATCTTGAACAATAACATTCATCTTTCCCATTCTCACAGATGCGTAGGTCGCCTATAGGAATTCGAAAGTCCTGCACCAGGCCCCTGTGGAGGTCATACGTCATTATGTAACGATAGTAACAAGGTGTGTTTTTCTCGAATTTCTGGCATTATATCAATAAAAGACTTGACCATTTCTTGTACTTTTGCCAAATCTTACGTCATAGGTGAGTTGGAACAGTATTGCTCGAAGAAAACAAAGTGGCAGTAACCTGTTTGTCGGGCGCTCACATATTGTGACATAACGTAGCATATCAGATTTGCGAATAGTAATAATAATAATAATAATAATAATAATAATAATAATAATAATAATAATAATAATAATAATAATAATAATAATAATAATAATGCCGCAATTAGTAGCCCGAGAGCTGGCCTTTTGAGCTGAAGTTGTCCCGGCTCAATCCGATGGTATCCGAAGATGCGCAAATACGTCAACCTCGTGTCAGTAGATTTATTGGCTCATAAGAGAACTCCTGCGGGACAAAATTCCTGCACCTCGGCATCTCCGAAAGGTGTAAAATGACTTAGTTGAACGTAAAACCAATAATAATAATAATAATAATAATAATAATAATAATAATAATAATAATAATAATAATAATAATAATGTCGTCGCTATTTCTAGCCTGGTACAGCGTTTGTAAGGTAGACCTTCCATCGAGGGTGAGTAACTTCTGCTCTGATATAGAAGACTGAGTGTTATTGTGGTGGAGGATAATGTGTAGTGTATGGGTTGTAGAAACATCGGGGACAAAAGCAGAATGAACAGTTTAACACCCCTAAAACCGGCCGAGAATCGAATCACGGGTCCCAAGGGACGAAGACTAAGATAGTGACCATTCAGTCGAATATATCAGATATCAATCATGCACATTCAATAGAAGAAGAGATTTCACATTATCTCTTACCTTTAATATAGGGCAAACTTCCACCACTCTCACGTCTCTTAAAATCTGAAGCATTGTCAGGAAGTTTAGAAAATAACATTACAGAATTATTATTTATTAATTTATTAACCGCTAACCGTCCAACTAGGGACTACGATACGATTTTTTGTACATTCTGGCGTTTATACCATTTTTGTTTGATCCAGTAGGTTTTTACTACCTCGTCGAGCACGAAGTTCACTCAATCACGTTGTACCAGGTGTCCATTTCTCATCTCGGAAAATTCCTTGCTTTTTCTTTACAATTTGTTTTAAGTCACACCAACACAGATTGGTCTTTTGGCGACGATAGGGTGGGAATGGGCTAGGAGTGGGAAGAAAGCGGCCGTGGCCTTAATTAAGGTACAGCCCCAACATTTGCATTCTTGAAGACTTACTGATTTGGTCGAAGTTGGTAATATGACAGGGACAAGGTCTTTCGTTCCTCTTGACCGGATTAATCCTTTGGGTCGTGAAAGCTAAGAGATTACTCTGTTATAATATTTTGTTTGGAGATAGTGACTGATAATTCTTTAGGTCTCCTACTGTTTATATCAGATGGGTGTAACCATCTCGTGGCTGGCCATCGCCTCTGCCGAAAAATCGGCGGACGCTCCTTCAGTACTCGCGAGCCTCCGAACCCTTTAAATAGAGGCTCACCCCGGAAAGGAGTGTCAGTCGGCGAAGGCACGAGGCCACAGCTAATCACAATAAATCGTTCCTGTCTCAGTGATGACTAGGCCACATCACTGAGTGCGTAGGGTTTCCTGGTCAGAGGGGAAACCCAAGTCGTATAGAGCGGTCGCCCACGACTGCGACCAGGGAGTATGTACTCTACGCACTGTGTCGACTCTGTACCATTCTCTGCAAGACTATAGGGCGTCCTTCAGCATGGATAAGCTCCGGGACATCGAAGAGTTCCCCTACCCCCTCTTCCGCCGAGTCTTCAACACAATCACGACCTGTGCCTGCGGTCCGCTCACTGGGAAATAATGGGACTTCTCCCCGCCGGGCACCATCGGCATTACCGAGATTGCTGGCACTCCACTCTTGGACCAGGGCGACGATGCTCTCGACGATGCGCCGAGCCTGCCTTGGCGCCTCCGGAGCCGCCACCGGTCGAACTGCATCAAGATCCACATCGACCACCACTACTCCAGCCGCCCAAGAGGGCGACCCCATGTACTTCGGTTGCGATCCCGCTTCCTCATCCTGTGCCCTACTTGGACACACCCTGCGGACGTTATGATATACTCATCATGGTCAGTGGGGTCAGCCTGTCGCGCCCTCCAGATGCACGCACAGTATTCCGGACGACCAGACCATCCGCTCTGATGGATCAAGCAATTCAGGATATGCTCGACGTCGGCATCATCGAACGGGGTGAGTGTCCGTCGGTCTTCCCTCTCTTTCTTGTCCCGAATGAGTTCAAGACTACGACGGTCACCTTCGACCTTAGCGCTTGGGCGTCCTTCATTAATTGCCCAAAGTTTTCTCTTTAGGGCCCAGCGTAAGCGTTAATTTCCATTCCGGCCCCTCACCTCGCTTACAATCTCGACTATGCTGAGTTTCAATCAAAATCCCATTGACCAGGGTACCAGCCATCCTTATGGCATCCTCTACCGATGGGACATAATATGGCCCTTTCCGTCATGCAACGCTGGGCCACCGCAATGCAGGAGCTCCTCTCCCAAGGGTTCGGTGTTCGGATGATCCCCTATGTGGACAACTGGCTCATCCATTCCCCACACTTTAAAGCCGACCTTATTCATGACATCGATCCCTACTTCTCGGTCTTCCTGGGCATCTCTCTTAACTATACCAAGTCGTTCTTGCACCCGACACCCATTTTAACCTTCCTCGGCGTCACCATCGACATCGCCGCCCAAGAGGTGACTCTTCATCATGACACAATGCAGCGCACCCTCCTCATAGGGCGCGCGCTCCCTCAATTGACGCCACACTAACTTCAGCAGGCAACAGGGTACTTATCGTGGCTGGACTGGGTCATGGATTGGCCCTGTTCCCTTTCTAAGCACATCCTTTCCGACGAATTCTTCTGTATCCGGCGGCTACTCACCCCAGACTTCGCAGCGACTCCTCGACTCCCGACCGACGCACCGTCACCATCTACTCCGATGACCCCCCTCGTCCATCGCTGCAGCAGCGCCGGAGTTCAACCAGGCTTGGCCACAGGCCTTCGAGGAGCGGTCGAAGATCAACGTAGCCGCAGCAGCCGCGGCCGGCATTGTGTGATCTAGCATATGTACATTTATCTCATCTCTATGTACTGTATACACCGTCAGTTCCGTTGCCCGGCATACCCTCAATGCCGGGCGCGGAGATGTCCTCCATGCAACTCCCTTTATTCTTGCGTTGCACATTTCCACAATAAAGAGAACAGCTGAGATTGATATCACCATCCATCCTCAGTGATTCATTATAGCAAATTTTCATGCTGCATTGAACTACAAGACATACAAAGGAACAAATAAACATTAATGATACAAATAGAACTTAGCAAAGAACAATAACAATCCCACCAAGGAAAGCACTACTGCGCCATAGCACTACAGTCACACAGCCATCGCCAGGTTGGCAGTCCTTGATCACATGTGGCGAGATGGACTCCTGGGTCCAAGAGCGGGAAAGAAACCATCCTGGGTGTTGACCTCCTACTTAGCAGAGGTGGTGGCTGCCGCCCGATCCCCGCGAGTGCTGCGACCAACCGCGGGTGCTCGGATGGGGTGCTGAAACATACCTAGGCGGTAGGGAGAGAAGGTTGTCGGCTACCGCCGAGTCAACCTGTAGGGCATACGCCCAGCCCTTGGTGAGGGCGATGTACAATAACGTCGCCTGAGTGTAAAAGTAGGCTCTCTGTTCAGCGTCCAGCACCGTCATGATGGTCCCGGCCTATGAGGGCCTTGACCTTCCACTAGTCGAGACACATCGTCCACTTCCGGCCCTCAGTAACTCTTTATCGGCTGACAGGAACTTGGACGGCTTTTCGTCGTATGCCTCCTTTAATGGAATCTTCCTTAACTTAACCTACCTTTTTTTCTTTTCTTATTTCTTTCTCTTCTCATTACTGTCCCCTCTACTGTACATAATGTAATATTTATTTTTTGCTGTACTATACCGTAACATGTGTGTCACACCAGTATTTATCTCAATGTGCCTAGTTATCTCTTCTTTTCGTTTTACTTTGAAATTTTGATTCTTCTCATTTGCCTTTATTTTTATTGTTAATTGTTGTTTGTCCGCCTCTGTTGTGTAGTGGTTAGCGTGATTAGCTGCCACCCCCGGAGGCCCGGGTTCGATTCCCGGCTCTGCCACGAAATTTGAAAAGTGGTACGAGGGCTGGAACGGGGTCCACTCAGCCTCGGGAGGTCAACTGAGTAGAGGTGGGTTCGATTCCCAGCTCAGCCGTCCTGGAAGTGGTTTTCCGTGGTTTCCCACTTCTCCTCCAGGCGAATGCCGGGATGGTACCTAACTTCAGGCCACGGCCGCTTCCTTCCCTCTTCCTTGCCTATCCCTTCCAATCTTCCCATCCCTCCACAAGGCCCCTGTTGAGCATAGCAGGTGAGGCCGCCTGGGCGAGGTACTGGTCATACTCCCCAGTTGTATCCCCCGACCAAGAGTCTGAAGCTCCAGGACACTGCCCTTGAGGCGGTAGAGGTGGGATCCCTCGCTAAGTCCGAGGGAAAAACCGAACCTGGAGGGTAAACAGATGATGATGATGATGATGAATTGTTGTTTCCCTACATTTATCATGGTAGTTTTCAATTTTCTTCTGTTACTTTTGTTATTAGTTGAATTTTTCTTCGTTTCTCTTTTTTTTAAAGTTTACATTGTGCTACTCCATTGTCAATATTTCACTGCGCCACTAATTCGACATCGCGCTGTTTTGGTAAGGATGTCGTCACGCTAGCACATTGACACTCCAGTATATACAGGCCATCTGACTGAGCGGTAGTTGTCTTGACAATCGAAGAGTCATGTGCCATGTTATGGTCGAAATATAAATGCCTCTAAGGTTCTAACCCATGGACATTTTGTGCCAGACTCACTACCACCAAGCAAGTAACTTTGCGCTCTGTGTCACGTAGCAATCAGCTTGCATTGCGGAGATTGTAGGTTCGAATCCCACTGTCGGCAGCCCTGAAGATGGTTTTCCGTGGTTTCCTATGTTCACACCAGAAACGGGGATTTGCCCTACTTAAGGGCATGGTCTCTTCCTTCGCACTCCTATACGTCTCTGTATCGTTGAAAAAAAAAAAAACACCTCACAACCTTACACTCCGGGTGTGTGTGAATGTTGAGTTCTCAGCCCGGAGCCTGGTCTGAACTTCAACAGCTCCACCATCAGCCGCCATTGGTGGCCCATCCGTCACTAAAGAGGAGTACTAGGGAAATGACGAGTGAAGTAGTTTTATGTTGCTTCCCTCACTGTGCAGAAGTTTCTATTTCATCTCGGTCTGCCAATCCTACTGAAATGCCCGTACCAACCAAGCCTATGAGCGACATTTATACACCATTCATGTAACAGGGACTGACTGGCTGCATAAGGAATGGCATTATTAGCATCACTCATACCTCGGTCACTTTCATGTTTTCAAAGCCAAGGATGAGACAGGACAATGAACGTAACAAATTTGTTCTGGCCCACACCAGAAATCATATTGCACTGTAAACACTAGATCTTGGCAGCAAAGGCATACTACGGGTCTGGCTGTTTATAAATACATTCTTATTTCATATATGTGGTGAATCTGATTTTTCCCTGTATGTTTGTTCATTATTTTCCCCCATATGTTGTATAATACAAACATATATGGAACTATTACATAAAATCAGCTTCATGGTCCGTATCGCACTTCAACAGATTCACATTTTTCATCTAAACAATGTTATGTGGCTGAAGATGTTGATAATATACGAAACATGTACCACTTTTGACCATTAAAAATTGCCTTAAGCAATCATTGTATCGACTAGGTGGAAAATAAATACTTAATTGTGAATATATGGAACTGTTAGCCTTTTAAACTTCCCACGGCATATTACACAAGTATATTAGTAATGATAATTAACTCGTGTCCATTTTCTAATGATGAGCGTAGAAGGAGCCGAAGGTGAATTACACATTATCTTCGCTTTTAGATATGGTCTATGTAACATGATAATAATAATTGTGCCGTGAGTTAGGCCTCCCTGTCTATTTAAACTGCCGCCGATATCCAACAGTGGTATTATATATTCTCAACTGACTGAAATACCATATATTGTAGTTTTATCTTTTGGAGCCAACGGCCGTAGCCGTGTTGAAACACCGCATGCCGTGAGATCTCCGAAGTTAAGCAACATTGGGCATGGTCAGGAGTTGGATGGGTTGCCACGCGCTGTTGGTGGGGGGTAGGGGAATGGAGGAGCAGAAAGGAACTGGTCACCCTTACGCATATAAACTCCGGCTCAGGAACACTTCTGCGGAGGTTCAGACCTGTCTTCGGGCAGAATAACCCTTACCTTACCTTATCTTTTGGGACCAGATGTCCCTAGCATCAATTTTCTAGCGCTACCTGGTGTTCTGAAACACTACCATCGAGAATGTTTGTATTTTGATGTTGAATTCTTAAACAACCTTTCAATTGTTTATTTATCATTTTGAAGTTATCATCACTGTGATTAAATTGATGCGGCAATATGGCTTGATATCAAATCATATCAGCCTATCAAAACTGTCTTTATTATTCCTTCTGGAACTCTCTACCAGTCCCATAAAAGAGATGTGAGTCTTTGGGACAAATGTCTTACTGCAGTGGACAGATGGACGTGCAGTGGACGTGACTGACAGATCTCCTTGGAGGAGATGCTGGAAGACTGGCATGAGAAGGCAGCTTGAACAAGGTATGGCAGAACTTTAATCATGTGAACTCTCTGCGTGTGAAGATACTACAGATTCCAGCGTTCCTCTTTAGCGTGTAACTGTTAGGTCGTCAGATTTTATTTAATTTTTAATGTAGAGTTTACGACAAAATGTGACGGAGCACGAGTGTTTACCCTCATTTCCCTTCTTCTAATTTCGTTTTAGGCGATGTATTTTTTTTTTTCAATTTTCAAAATATATTATAATTTTTCTTCACTTAGTAACCTTTTAGCATGGCTTACTCTCTGTGTCACCGTGCCTTATGCCCAGTTAGGTGTTAAGGATTGAACTTTAACTTGCTTGTTGTTTCAGCCTCCAGTCTCATTTTTTTTCTCGGCCTTTCGATTGTAACGTTTTTCTTCTATTTTTCCGTGGCCGTGTAGTGTGTTCCTTCTGCCTCTGTTTACTTAAGGTTCTTACGATCCTTTTTTGAGTGTGGCTCCCCATATGATTAGGGTAACGAAAGTGTTAATTAACTTATTATAGCAAGGTGTATTTGCTACTTCATGTAATCTCCTGGCACAAAAGAGCGTGTGTAAAGCAAATGTAAACTGAACTCCACGGTTCGAGACGATGTAAAGTGTTCTATAAACTACAGTTTCTTTTCCTCATTTGTATAGGCTAACCTATTTTCTCAAGTGTAATAATTATGAGACCTGTGGGCCAGAAGTCTGACTGTTTCACTTGAAATCGGAGTTCTCCTCCCTAATATTTTTAGTGCTTTCTGAGCTTAAGAGCTCCTCTATTGTAAGGTTTTCTCAGTTTACGAGCTCCCTGGTTGTAACTTTTCGACCTTCTCAGCTCTTCTGGTGAAGCGTTCCTTGTTATTCTGTTGTTGATGATGATTCGAAAAATTCCAATACAAGAAAATAAATAAATTAAAAATTTTCAGAGATTTTCTTAACTGTACTTAAAATCTGATTTATGCTTTGTCCATCAATTCGCCCCACACGCTTCTTTCCCTCTATGGTCCACTAAAAATATGGTAATAATAATAATGGGCACATTCTATATTTGTAGCAGTTGAATAAAGTCTGCTGTTAACTTTGCGCCAATTTAACCGTAACTTCAGAGGTCTGTATTCGAAGCTTTAATACTAGCTAGTTTGGTTAGACTTTTAGGCACAAAAGATACATGGGTTAGAGTCTCAGAGGCATTCAATTTCGAGAAAATATTAGGATTTTTTCTTTAGCGGGTGGCCTCCAGAGAGGCCTGATGCAGGTTTTCTGAGTTGACACTCTATAGGCGACCTGCATGTCTGTGAGGGTGGGGCCCTACTTAAGATGAATTTTGTATTCTGGATGTTTATTCTGAGGTCAAACTCATTGGCTATCGATACTTCTCTCAGCCTCTTCAAACGGAATTGAAGGTGTTCTAAATTGTCAGCTAGCATCGAGGTGCCATCTGCAAAGCATATGGTGTTTATTCGCTTCTCAGTGATCTTGATTCCTTTATAAACTTCATTAAAGGCGATTCAGAATATTTCAATATGTTTGAGTGCTAACCGCTTTTCTAAGTATCCTCAAATTTGGAAGACGAATGGTCTCGTTTTCATCATCAGCAATAGTGATAAAGTGCACTGTGGGCCAATAAAATCGACTGGACATGTCCATAATTTGTAGATATGGAATGATTAGCAGTGCACTTCGCGCACCAGTCACGTCCCCAGGAAGCACTATAAAAAAGGAGAACAGAGAACTGCTGGTATGAAATGTAAGTGTATTTGCTTGCAGTTCGTGCACTCAGACGGTTTAAGTATTCCTCGATCGAAAATACAGACAAGAAGCCACAGTAGCAGATCACTCACTGGAGGGAATTGTGTATCCTTCTGGTGCTTGTGTTAGGCGGAATGTGGTCGCAACGATGTGAATTATTCTACACCCAGAAAACAGTAGTATAATGGCTATGGCATTAAGAATAAAATTTCACAGAGCGAGAAAGAAATAAAGAAGCAAGCATGCAAGCAATCACATTTGTAGCTTGACATGACTTTACCCACGAAAACCTTGTATGTAGTGATCGAGATTCGAATCACGACCATCTTGGTGAGAATCTGGCAGCTGAGTCTCTCAACTGACACATCGGAAGAAAGAGATTTTTTTTTCCATCTGCTTTACGTCGCACCGACACAACTAGGTCTTATGGCGACGAAGAAGAAAGAAGAAAAAAAAAAAAAAGGAAGTACAGAATGAAATGAAAGATTGAGAGTTTATAAGGGCAGGCAAGGACACAGTCACATGTTCATGTCTGTGTATTTGATTTAGTTTGTACATAGCTTATTACGAAGATACCATCCCAACATTGAGTTCTAAGGTTAAAAGGTAACAAAATGAATGAACCTAAGTTACTGGTGAAAATTATTATTATTATTATTATTATTATTATTATTATTATTATTATTATTATTATTATTATTATTATTATTCATAGGGCCGCTCTCCGACTCGTTGGCTGAATGGTCAGCGTACTGGCCTTCGGTTCAGAGGGTCCCGGGTTCGATTCCTGGCCGGGTCGGGGATTTTAATCGCTTCTGATTAATTCCTCTGGCTCGGGGACTGGGTGTATATGTCCGTCCCAACACTCTCCTCATCATATTCCGACAACATACCACACCACCAACCACTACAGAAACACGCAATAGTGATTACATCCCTCCATATAGGGTTGTGTCAGGAAGGGCATCCGTCCGTAAAACAGGGCCAAATCGACATGTGCGACGCAGTTAGCACCCGCGACCCCACAGGCGTGGGAAAAAGTGGCAGGAAAATAAGAAGAAGAAGAAGATTCATCGTTAGGGCCACTAAGGACGACGAGATCTCAACTGTTTGTCGTCTTCCGGGCTCACCAGGTTTTCATCTTTTCGGAGTGTACTTTCTTCCATGCATCAGAATGGACATGATTCAGTCAAGTTTTTCTTGATGAACCTGTCTAGTTTTTGTTTTGAGTGGTGCTCGTAGTTGAATGTCTGTGTCTGTGATTCTATACTTTAAAATATCCTTATCGATCTCCACCAATCAAAGAGGAATCGCTTTGAGACTTCTGAAGTAGGATAAACGTTTACAGATTCTTTCAGCTGACAATCTGAAGAGGTGAGCGTAAAAAGTTATCCTTCTTTTCCAGATTACGCTTGATATCTTGAAGTCTGTAAACACCATCTCCCAGGTTGGGACCAAGAATTGTTCGGATAATCCTCTTTTCCTTAATTGCCAGTTTTTCAAGCAGGCTGTGTTAAACAGTCTGCAGCATATAATGCTTCAGGTCTAATTACAGTCTGATAATGTACATTTTTTCCATTTCGAGAGACAGACTTTTTGTTATATATGTTTTGAGTGAGTCAGAATTTACACAATAACTGGAAGCGAAGCTAACAAGCGAACACTGATATCAAAACAACCTCTAAAATGTCTCTTTAAAATATAGGTGCGTCATTTCGTTGCTTAAACGGATTAAACGCAGAACATCTACAAAAGGCTGCAACCCAGAGAAAAGGCGTTAAAATACGTATCTAAATACAAACAAACAAATAGTTTAACGTGACTGTTGATATCGTGATTGAGGGTCTTCCAGGATTACGTGAAATCCGAACCACAGGAGTTTGACTTTTCATTTCAAAATTCCCACATGAATTGGCCGAAATTCGAGCCATGACCGCTGAGGTGTGAATCCAGTGACGATGTTATTCAAGAGTCACGCTCGTAATATTAAATGTCCATAAAGGACTTAATGATGAACATACAGCAGAACATCTATTTAGGATGCTACTGTAGAAATTAAACGGTAGGCCTATATATTTTATTTAAAAATCGCATTTCCTTTTTAAACTTCCCAATCGAAGTCCACGTACATCTCCTCATATCTCGAGGATACACGTCACAAACCTTTCCGAATCTCTACTAGATACTGTGTTTTAGTTTTCTGGAATGAACTGTACTTGATGAAACGTGAACTCTCACTTTCGTGGAGCGTGCTGAAGTGTGAAGTAACACGAATTACCATCCACTCGGTTCCGGTAAATAGATCAAGAGAAAGACAGCTAGCTGGACCAGGACTTCTGATCTTTATCACGGGAGTGAGGAAGCACTATCAAGTAGCCTACAGGACGTGCCAAACTTAAGTATAGAAGAAAACGTAAAAGGTGACCTAAAGCAATTGAAAGTTGATTTAATATCGTAGTTAGTACCATAGGTTTCCGCTACTAGTAACAACGGCATTAATCCTAACCGTCGATCTTCAATGCCAGTAGATATGGAGTCGATGACCGGCTGATAGCACTGGTCAACACACACTTTCTTTCCGATCATACTAAAGTTATTTTAGAGCAAGTTTGTTACACAGATTCCGAATATACCATTGATTTTCAGAAAATGGCTCCAATTTTTAAATGTAGACTAATAAATATCTCATTGAAAGCCTTGGAAAAGCTAAACAATAAGTCTGACGCGTAAGCGATTCATAAATCAAATGAAAATTATTTTGAAACGTCTTCTTCTTCTACTTCTTAGGACACCGTTTCCCTACGAAGGTTGGCGATCCAATTGATTATGATAACTCTCCAAACAGCGGCTTGAAATATTTCGATGAAAGTTCGTCCATACCAATGACGCAGGTCTTTAAGCCAGAAATTTCTCTGTCTCCCCACAGATCGTCTTCCTAGCCAGCACTAAATAATACTTAAAACATCGAATTATTAATAGCAATATATTCAGTACATTTGCATAAATTTACACAATTCATCATCATCATCATCATCATCTGTTTACCCTCCAGGTTCGGTTTTTCCCTCGGACTTAGCGAGGGATCCCACCTCTACCGCCTCAAGGGCAGTGTCCTGGAGCTTCAGACTCTTGGTCGGGGGATACAACTGGGGAGTATGACCAGTACCTCGCCCAGGCGGCCTCACCTGCTATGCTGAACAGGGGCCTTGTGGAGGGATGGGAAGATTGGAAGGGATAGGCAAGGAAGAGGGAAGGAAGCGGCCGTGGCCTTAAGTGAGGTACAATCCCGGCATTCGCCTGGAGGAGAAGTGGGAAACCACGGAAAACCACTTCCAGGATGGCTGAGGTGGGAATCGAACCCACCTCTACTCAGTTGACCTCCCGAGGCTGAGTGGACCCCGTTCCAGCCCTCGTACCACTTTTCAAATTTCGTGGCAGAGCCGGGAATCGAACCCGCGCCTCCGGGGGTGGCAGCTAATCACGCTAACCACTACACCACAGAGACGGAAATTTACACAATTATTGTTTAAAATTGTCGTTTGTATGATTTCCTTCCATGTGAGCCGTCAGGACAATCACGTTGAAGGCTCCAGCAGTCTGCCATAATATGTTTGACACATCTACCTTGATACCTTTCCTCCACCACCTTTATACCTTGAAAGAACTTCACCTTCTTTCTCGTTATTCCTCACCAATGCTTTCTGCAAATCTTTGCAAGTAGCTAAATCATATTAGCACCAAAGACTTATCTTAATTCTAAGAGCATGTTTTGCACAAATTCTTATGCAGTTTGCGAAATTTGACTCGATAAGTTTACCAATTTGAGGGTTATCAAAGATCTCTGCTTTTAATTTTTCAACTCTGAATACGGGAAAGATTCTAGAAATATATTTGAAGCAATCGATATCTTTGTTCAGCGCCCTAACGAATTGCTTCACCAGTCCCACTTTATATCGAGTGGTGGGAGAATGATTTTTGGAGTATTATAGAAAAGAGAAAAAGTGGAAGTTTCTTCCAGCATGTTCATAGATAGTCCGCCTCTGTGGTGTAGTGGTTAGCGTGATTAGCTGCCACCCCCGGAGGCCCGGGTTCGATTCCCGGCTCTGCCACGAAATTTGAAAAGTGGTATGAGGGCTGGAACGGGGTCCACTCAGCCTCGAGAGGTCAACTGAGTAGAGGTGGGTTCGATTCCCACCTCAACCATCCTGGACGTTGTTTTCCGTGGTTTCCCACTTCTGCTCCAGGCGAATGCCGGGATGGTACCTAACATAAGGTCACTGCCGCTTCCTTCCCTCTTCCTTGCCTATCCCTTCCAATCTTCCCATCCCTCCACAAGGCCCCTGTTCAGCATAGCAGGTGAGGCCGCCTGGGCGAGGTACTGGTCATTCTCCCCAAGAGTCTGAAGCTCCAGGACACTGCCCTTGAGGCGGTAGAGGTGGGATCCCTCGCTGAGTCCGAGGGAAAAGCCGACCCTGGAGGGTAAACAGATGATGATGATGATGATGATGATGTTCATAGATAAATTCGTGAAACAATGATGGTTTAAGGTTGATAATATCACGTTTTGGATAAAATAAAATATTCGGAATCCTCAATCATAGAAACAAGAGCCAATTTAAAAAAAGTAATTTCTGAATTCCACTCGGCCGAAATATAAGAAATTGGTTCAAACATCCTAGATGAGTGAAATATATATTATATTTACTGAACTGTGTAGTAGTCTCTGATATTCGATAGATATCACAAAGTCTTTTTTTAAAATTCCCTCCAGTTTTGTTCCATGCATATTTCTATTATAGAAGGGACCTTTTCGAGTGCGACGTCGGTAGTGTAACGTTGAGTCAAGGCAATTGGAAAGCGGCAGTCCGGCACTGCGGTGTAGGGGGTAACGCGTCTGCCTATCACCCGGCGGCCCCAGGTTCGATTCCCGGCCGGGTCAGAGGTTTTTAATTGTAATGATTAATATCCCTGGCCTGGGCACTGGGTGTTTGTGACGTCCTTAATCTTCCTTTCCTTACACACAACATTCCACACTACCGCCATTCTAATTACACGCAGGTTCATACAATATGGTGCCAGTAGGGGCAAAAAATCCACATGGGTCGACGCCCCGAACAAATAGCATTTTTATTTAAAAAAATGATTAAAGCAATATATTTTGCCTTTGCTGGTGAGATATAGTGTTAAAAGTGCACTATGTCTTTTGTCCGGCTCCATGGCTAAATGGTTAACGTGCTGGCCTTTGGTCACAGGGGTCCCGGGTTCGATTCCTGACAGGGTCGGGAATTTTAACCATAATTGGTTAATTTCGCTGGCATGGAGGCTTGGTGTATGTGTCGTCTTAATCATCATTTCATTCTCATCACGACGCGAAGGTCGCCTACGGGAGTTTCAAATCAAAAGACCTGCATCTGGCGAGCCAAACTTGTCCTCGGACACTCCCTGCACTAAAATCCATACGCCATTTCACAATACATTTCTTTCTTTTTCCCGTCTCTGTCTCGCCTGGCTTTGACAATATGAGTGACAGGTATGAGCGATGATAGTAATGCTGTGCCTTATGCAGCCAGTCCCTGTTATCAATGGTGTGAAAATGTCGCTCATAGGGTCGGTTAGTGCGCACATTTCGGTGGGCTTGGCAGGATGATATGTAATAGCAACTTCTGGCTCTGCGAGGAAGGAAACGGGGAACTACATCACTCCTCATATCCCTCGTACACCTGGGCCATGTATGAGAGCTGTTGGAGCTGTTGAGGATCCGAGCATCCTCGGGGCTGACTACTCAACATACGGTAATATATTAACTGTAAGTGACTCACCACGTGCATAGGAGAACGATAGAAAATGAATGCACAGGAGATGTGCAAGGAAGAGAATCTCAGAGAACCTGCTATCCCAAGACTACAGACATCACTCCGCAACAAAAACACAAAGCACGTAAAATAAATTGCACATAGCCGACGCATCCACTTACACACGCACACAAACCCTTGACTCCAGGAATGCAGTGGTGCCGGAACGCACTGGAACGGAGTCTAAAACCTATCTGGAAACCTATTCCCCTTTAAATTGACCGAAGTTTCTTTGTTTTATAACATTTGAAGTTTTTCACAGGACAATTGTGAAGAAGTTCCGTATCAGATCACTTCTGCCAACTGTACTTATACTGCTCCATGAATCAATGTATAATGATCGCTACTCGTTTATTTGTTCACACGAGTTTGTGTTTAATTTAGCACTACTTTAATTCTCAAAGTGATGCTGCCAATACATCAGAGTTCAAAGCACTGATTAAACAAAACAAGTAATGGAACTTTCTCCATGGCCATTAGATGTAGGTATTCCACGGCTTGAGGAAGAGAACGAACTTGCACAACTATGTGAAATGTTCTGCATGCCATTCAACATGGTTCGTGAAGACATCAGGGATTTCATAAACAGTAATGGTTAGATAAACGAAATACAATGTCAACATTGTCAATAACTAGCGGTGACTTTGAAAGCGGATTTGCATCATGACATCATCTAAGAACCATCTTGTGATTGAAAATGGACCCAGTTTGGTGTTCATCAACTTATTCGAGCCACGAGTTCTGTGGGATCCAACACCTTACGTACAAGAATGGTCGCTGAAACATAGGATGGCTGATAACACAAGAATAAGACAGTGTCAGCTTCAAGAAAATGGAAGATATAAGACTCTTTGTAAGCTCTGTTGACCGTGCGTGTTTGTAATTTACTGCCTTTTGTAAGTAATTTTTCATATAAAGTATAGCCATGATAAATACTGTGCATCTTTTATGCTATTTTATGTTATGTTGAACCAGTGCTATTTTTCTGAGAGAAAAAGTGCCGATACTCACCATGCAGGTGCCTATTAGGCCAACTTCCACACTTGTAACAGACACTCTGATATACCCTCGTCGTTACCATCCACTCCTTCCTCTCGTAGACGTCGTTTATTCTTTTCTTTCTTTTTTGCGGAAGTGTCCAACGGTCTGGCCACTCATTATTAGAGTCTATTTCCTTTCGATCCCGTGAATCTTCGGTCTTTTACCGGGCGAGTTGGCCGTGCGGTTAGGGGCGCACAGCTGTGGGCTTGCATCCGGGAGATAGTGGGTTTGAACCCCACTGTCGCTAGCCCTGAAGAAGTTTTCCGTGGTTTCCCATTCTCACACCAGGAAAATGCTGGGGTACCTTAATTAAGGTCACGGTCGCTTTCTTCCCACTCCTAGCCCTTTCCTATCCCATCGTCACCATAAGACCTGTCTGTGCCAGTGCAACGTAAAACAAATAGCAAAAAAAAAAAAAGGTAGGCCTTCGGTCTTGGTTTTGTGATCCTCGTTACCACGTGTATTTTCGGCACTAGTTTTGTGCTTTACAGCATCACAAGTAGATTTGACAATTTCTACTTTTTCAGCCTTCCTAAATTTGCTTATTGACTAAAAGTAACTGCCGATACTTATTTTGCTATTTTTTAAAATTCAAAACTCACGTGAACACCTGCATGTTGCAGAGCGGATAGTCTGACATTGGAAACTTTCGGAAAGTGAACATAGCTCCCTGTTTTCCGCTGCGTTACCAACCTATGAAGCTTATGAAACTTGTAAGTATTGTACCAACTTGCGAAGATCAAAACTGAAAACACAGTACCATCTGCCAGAATATTTATAAAAAATTCCTGTCAATAAATCACACTTCTGTTTTAAAAAATTTTGGGAAAAGAAAAGATGCCGGTACTGCGTACCGGCAGAGAGAAAGCAATGTGTAGAACTATATTATAGGTCAGTTAAGTTGGTATTGAAATTTTATGAGAAGTTGAAAAAGAGCTTCTTTAATGTTTTGCTATTATTGTATTATCGTCATATTTAATTTGATTACTACTTACTGGATAAACTAGAAAATTAGTATGATATACAATAATTAATTGACAGCGTTAGTGGCAAGTATGTCTTAATATGGAATTCAACTGCAACTGACAGCCATTTTAAATAACTGATCAACCCTTGAATTACGGCAACACAGCAAAATAATTCTAATATTTTGCTATTGCTGTAGTGTAAAGTTTTCTTGCCCTTTTTATGTTGCGTTTTATTAATAAATACAGTGTACATTGAGACAATAAAATACTTACAACTAATTTAATACAATTATTTTCCTGTTTTAATTGGTAAAAACCCTTCTAAGTAACCCGTTACACGCTCGTTCATCTTTAATTTGTCATTTCACGAGGGAGTCTGAAACCTATTTCTGTTACCACTGCAACCCTGCCTGACTCTCCAAAAACCTTCACACACAAACAGCAAAACCTAAACAGGTTTTCACAGCGCATCCCAGCCTTTTCCATTATTAACACCCAACGCACGCAAACTGATATTGAGACTGAGACGGGTGTGAAATCGTCTTCTTTCTCAGCACCAAAGTTTGACAACCCCACACAAACTGAACCTGGGACTAAGACGGTATAAATACCGAACCCCCTTCCAACCAAGGCCTCTCCTCCCGCACCACACAACCCTAATCTATGGACCGATATTGAAACTCTGACCCTAAACTTATTCGAACCCCCGATCCCCAGCCACAAACGTCCCACGCTAACACAACACTCATCATAATCCAATGCTATAGTTGCTTCGGATTAAACCATTCCGCAGCTTCCTGTTCAGCAACTACCCGCTGCAACAGATGTGGAAGTAACCATTGCCACAATGGTGCATTGGGACCAGGTGAAGGTCCCCCGAACCTCATCTTTATGGGGAAATTTCCTAAAAATATTTTCCTGATGTGCATTTTTTCAAAAAAACATATTTCTGAATACGAATGCTACGCGACCCTAACCGCGCGGCCAACTTGCTCGGTCGTAGTAATTAAGTTGATTTTATACCTACGATAAAAAAAACACGAATCCAATGTAGCAAAACGTAAAAACCGAACACTTTGCAACAGGAGTTATTGTTATACCTTCTCATTAGACTTCTAACGTACTCTCTTCAACGGATTTGGATTTCTTTGACCCTTGGTTGGGTAAAAATGTATGACTCCCTTTTATGAAGAACAGCTAGTCAGAAGAACAGGTTCCGTCTGATTCGTAATACTAAATGAGGGGAATTCCAATAGAAAATTAAGTATGGGGCAAAGTGTAAATGACTTCACAGAATAAGAGTTCTGTAGCTCAAGGCAAGCTAGGTTAGGGTCAATGTATGAGAGTGGAGAACTGAGCGATTGGCGCTACCACTGGTATCAATGAGATGTGTATTAAGAGAGAATAAACTGCCTCACAACACAAATGTCGAAAATAAAACATATTGCTCTGGCATGGCTTTATGGAACATCGTCACCCTGACCTTCGAATCCTTGACGACAAGAAAGCAAAGTATGGACTTCTACTAGACGCTGTGGAGGGCAATGGCTTTCACTATCCACAACCTTGGTAAGAAGTGGGATAGAGTGGTTAGCTATATGTCTGACCACCGCTGCCCCCAGGAATTACCTTTTTTTTTTTTTTTTTTTTTTTTGTGGATCAGCTGAGTGAACAATAAGGCTATGAGACTCTCCGCAAGTGGATATCTCGTTTCTAAACTTTTTTGATTTCCTGACGGGGAATCGATCCCACGTCCTTTCTGGTGAGCCGAGCACGCCCTTACAGCCTCGGCTAGGCAGCCACTAACATAGACGGTGGATGCTTAAAACATCTAAGCTATTGGCAAAGTTTGAAAAAGTTGAGTTTAGTTTCTGAAAAAATAATAGAACGCTCTGAATTCAAAGTAATTCACCCATTGCCCGTCAGGAGTGCCCATATACGTCAAAAGAGCTCCAGGGACCTAGGAAACCGGATTCGAGCCCGAGAATGGATAGATCTTTGATTCCTTCACCTGAGATATTCTTTTTTGCTAGTGGCTTTACGTCGCACCGACACAGACAGGTCTTATTGCGAAGATGGGATAGGAAACGCCTAGGAGTTAGAAGGAAGCTTTTTTTATTGGCCTTACGTCGCATGGACACGGATAGGTCTAATGGCGAGGATGGGACAGGAAAGGGCTAGGAGTGGGAAGGAAGTGGCCGTGGCCTTCCCCAACATTTGCCTGGTGTGAAAATGGGAAACCACGGAAAACCATCTTCAGGGCTGCCGACAGTAAGGTTCGAACCCACTATCTCCAGGAATACTGTTAGAAGGAAGCGGCCGTGGCCTTAATTAAGATACAGACCCAGCATTTGACTGGTGTAAAAATGGGAAACAACGGTAAACCATCTTCAGGACTGCCGACAGTGGAATTCGAACCTACTATCTCCCGGATGCAAGCTCACAACCGCGCGCCTCTAACCGCAAGGCCAAATCGCCCGGTCTGATATATTCTAGAAGGTAGCTTACTTCTTACACTTGGTAAGAAAACGCTAGGTAGGTACTTCACTTGAAGCAGCGGAAGATCTCGTACATTTGAAACACAGGTGTCATTGTTCTACACCTCAAGGGTCTTATTCGGAATTGATGAGAAGCACTCTTCTTATCCCACTCTGGTGGGATCGGCTTTTCTGGTAACTCTCGAACAGTAACTTTGATGTTGTATTCCATCTTCATCAGCATTGGTACTATCCAGGTCCTTCCTGATGCATGTTTTCCATCTCAATTTAGATCTTCCCAGAGCTGGCTGGCCTTCTACTGCATTCCTCTCCACTCTATACGCCACATTCTCTTCTGGTCTTTGCTGAAGGTGACTGAACCATCTCAGTCCATTTTATCTCGGTTTCTCACTTTCAGAGATTGGCGAATGTAATTTTGAATTTTGTCTAGCCTGGTTACTCCTTGGGCCCATCGGAACATCTTCATCTCAGCCACATGACGTTTCTATTCATATCTCCTCATACAGTTGGCGTCAGGAAGGCCGGTCTTAATATACAGTAGACTAAGTCCAAATGTGCGACACAATTCGCACCCGCTGCCTCAACATGGTGTAGAGGGAGCGGAAGTGGCAGCAGAAGAAGTCGTATTTTTTGTATGTACATCATAGAGGTGCAGTTTTTATCAGATATACACTGAGGGGCCAAAAGTCACGGAAAGGGGTGTCCCATTAGAAGATGTGCCGTATATGACTCCTGAGGGTTGCGGCTACAGTAGCTGCGGCGAAGCTTAGTAGTCTGTCACAGACACCAGTGTCGTGAAGATGGCAATACGTCGCGAGTTAACCGACTTTGAACGTGGGATGATCATCGGCGCACGGCGCACGGGTCATAGCATTGTGGAGATTACCGCGAATTCGGGTATCCCAGGTCAACAGTGTCGAGGGTGGATCTTCAATATTGCAGAGAGAATGTTACCACCCGCGACTTCCGCCGCAAGGGAAGACCACAGGTGTTTAATGAACGGACATCACGTCACCTCCGTACAATCATACTGGGTGCTCGACGGCCTGGTGTGAGACAGATCATCACCCGCTTGAATATTGGAAGTTAGGAAACCATTTCTGCCAGGACTGTAAGTAGAAAACCGCACCGCATAGGCTTCACCAGCTGAGATGTTCAATAAATTTCCAATTTCTTTGCAATCATTTAAGAAAAGTCTAGGAAAACAACAGATAGGGAATCTGCCACCTGGGCGACTGCCCTAAATGCAGATCAGTAGTGACTGACTGACTAAACAGTCACACAACCACCCAAAGAACTACTGGTGGACATCTCTCAACTTACTGACGACCATCTCGTTTTCCTTTGCTGACACCTTGACACAGAGCTCAACGACGTGCGTGGACCCGCGAACATCGACAATGGACCATGGAACAGTGGCGGCGTGTGGTATGGTCCGATGAATCCCGGTTCCAGTTGTATCGAGTTGGTGGGCGCGTGAGAGTGTGGCGTATGCTCCATGTAGCTATAGATCCTGCGTGTCAGCAAGGTTGTGTCCAGGTGAGAGGTAGTTCGGTTCTGGTCTGGGCGACGTTCTCGTGGTCGCAATTAGGCCCCATTGTCGAGATGCAGGGAGCGCTGACAGGTGCACGTTATGTGGACATTCTTTCAGACCATCTGCATCCCTTTCTGTCCCTGGAGTACCCTGATGGAGATGCCATACTTCAAAAGGACAATGCGCCATGTCACCGCTCTGTGGTGGCACGCAGGTGAAGTTACGACCATGGATTGACCCTCCAGATCCCCCGATCTTAATCCGATCGAGCATTTATGGGATGCTGTCGATGCTATTGTACACTCCATGAGCCCCGCACTAACTACACAAGACCAATTGTGGTTAGCAGTGCAAGATGCGTGGGTCCAGATCCCTCCAGAACGATTCCATCACCTTGTAGAGTCGATGCCTCGCGAGGGCTCGCGGAGGAGCAACTCGTTATTAAAATCACATTCAGTGTCTCCCCATGACTTTTGCCCACTCAGTGTATTTCATACATACCTGTATGGAAGTACTACTTGTAGTACCAATGAAATTGGTGGGTGTGTCCAGTACTAACCTTCGCACCATCACCCTTGTTTTTATTCCAAGGCCAGATTTGGGCATGTTCGTATTTATGTATCAGATATCAATATGTTGCTTGATTTTCAGCTGACCCATTTAATGTCATCGAGACAGTTAATTAATTTGTTATTAGACACAAATTTATGGCTGTGACAGTATGAAATATATGTGGTACTGATTGTAACAGTGTTCAGAGCATGACTAGTGCGTCTGGATGCTATGAAGGGTGATACTCTTAGGGTCACTCATGATACAATTCCTGAGTCAGTGAGGAAGGCAATGGCAAACTACATCACTTCTCATCCTACCTACCACATCTCATTATGGCACCGCCATCGGTTTTTGCTTTTTTTCTTGCAACCTCATTAACTTTAATGGTCTGATAACTTGATAGATACTAACTATGGGCTACCCTGTGGCTATCTGTAGAATCAGGAGAAAGAGGGTTCCTACTTCATTTGTAGCAAAGAGATCTATTTAATTTTGTTAATAAACCACGTCCTCTTCTTGTATTTCTTGATTAAATCACTCTGGTGTCCATCGTAAATAACACTCCATTTTTTTAACAGGACATATCTCCACTGAATGATAGGTTCATCTACCCCAGATTGAATTAGTCAAACACAAACGCACCTTGTGTTTGGTTGTAGAGGAAATATTCTTACCGAGCGAGTTGGCCGTTCGGTTAGGGTGGCTTAGCTGTGAGCTTCCATTCGGGAGATGGTGATTTCGAACCCCACCGTCCGCATCCCTGAAGATGTTTTTCCATTTTCACACCTGGCGAATGCTGAGGCTGTGCCTCAATTAAGATCAAGGACGCTACCTTCCCCATCCCCATCCTTTCGTCGCCAAAAACCTTCGATGTGTTAGTGCGACGTTAAACCATTAGCAGGAAATATTCTCTATGTATTGCAAGAATACTAGGACTTATATGATTTTTTTTTTTTTTTGCTAGTTGCTTTACGTCGCACCGACACAGATAGGTCTTATTGCGACGACGGGACAGGAAAGGGCTAGGAGTGGGAAGGAAGCGGCCGTGGCCTTAATTAAGGTACAGCCCCAGAATTTGCCTGGTGTGAAAATGGGAAACCACGGAAAACCATTTTCAGGACTGCCGATAGTGGGGTTCGAACCTACTATCTCCCGAATATTGGATACTGGCCGCACTTAAGCGACTGCAGCTATCGAGCTCGGTATGTGAATTAATAACAATGATAATAATAATAATAATAATAATAATACCGGGCTGAGTATTTCAGACAGTAGAACACTGGCCTTCTGAGCTCAACTTGACGGGTTCGATCCTGGCTCAGTCCGGTGGTATTTGAAGATGCTCAAATACGTCAGACTCGTTTGGTAGATTTACTGGCACGTAAAAGAACTACTGCGGTACAAATCCCGACACCTCGGCGTCTCAAAAACCCGTAAAAAGTAGTTAGTGGGATGTAAAATAATAATAATAATAATAATAATAATAATAATAATAATAATAATAATAATAATAATCCAATTCCATGGATGGATGGCCGGCATAACAGCCTTCGGTTCAAAGGACCCCGGGTTCATTTCTGGGTTGGGCCGAGAATTTTAGCAGCATCTGATTAATTTCTCAGGCTCAGAGACTGGGTATTCGTATTTGCCTCATTTGAGACCTCTTCACTTGCGCACAATACATTGCCACCACCACAGCAACGCGTATTAGTGCGTACGTCCCTCTACGTACAGTTGGTGTCAAGAAGCGTGCCCGGCTGTAAAACTGAAATGCCCGCAACCTATAATAATAGGTAAAATGCCAGTAAATAATAATAGTTTTGGTTTTTTCCACTTAAATAGAATCACTAAACTATTTGATCTTGTTTCGGCCTCTCACAGGACTTTATGGTAGGATGCCCTTCTTGCCGCCACAAGACATGCCTATAGAAAATCTCATCTGACGTCCAGGAAATCAAACCAGTTTGCTTGAGTTGGGACGTCAACGCCTCGTCCACCACACCTCCAGGTAAGAATATGAGTAACCAATCCCTGGTGAGATGACTTCCGGCAAAAGCACGAGAGATCGATAACATACAAGATATTATATTTTCAGGGAATGATTTCCGACAAGTATTGGTACGAAAATGTTGCTAACTTTTGGCTGGGAAGGCTTGGGGAGTAAGGAGACAAGCTGCTTGACTATAAACGGGATGTTCCGAGCTGTCCGTGGAGAAATGGCGTGGAATTACTTTAGTAGACGAATAAGCTTGAGTGAAGTTTTTCAAAGTAGGAAAGATCATAATATGAAGATAAATGTGTGCCTAATATTCATTTATAGGACGAGAATTTTACTTTTGCTGGCGGGACCTCGTGTTTACAGTGCACAATGTCTTCTGGTATGTGCTAGAGCAACTTTGTTACTTTCATTGACCTGTCTCGGTCTTACCCTTGGCTTTGACAATATGAAAGTGGCTGAGGTATGAGTGATGCTAGTAATGCCATTCCTTATGCACCCAGTCCCTGCTATGAATGGTGTGAAAATGTTGCTCATACGGTCGGATGATGCTTGCATTTCAGTGGGATTGGCAGACTGATATTTAATAGCAACTTCTGACTCGGCGAGGAAAGCAACGGGAAAATACCTCACTCCTCATTGCCCTAGTACGCCTCTTCAGTGATGCCTAGGCCTTCTATGATAGCTGATGGCGGAGCTATTGAGGATCCAACCAGTCTTAGGGCTGAGGACCAAACATACATACATACATACATACATACATCCATACATACATACATACATACATACATACATACATACATACATACATACAGGACGATAATAACGGATTGGAATAATTTACCAAGGGTAATGTTCCATACATTTCCAAGTTCTTTGCAAACATTTAAGAAATGGCTCGGTAAACAATTGATAGGGAATCTGCTACCTCGGTGATAGACCTAAATGCAGACCATGACTGACTGAATGAACTAACGCACATGTAAACAGAAAATTATTGTTTTGCTGTAGGCCCTACATGATATACTGCAGTATGACAAGGTTCATGATACCTAAAAGTAATAACAAAATAATAACAATTATCCGCCTCTGTGGTGTAGTGGTTGGTGTGATTAGCTGCCAAGCCCGGAGGCACGGGTTCGATTCCCGGCTCTGCCACGACATTTAAAAAGTGGTAGGAGTGCTGGAACGAGGTCCACTCTGCCTCGGGAGGTCAACTGAGTAGAGGGGGTTCGATTATCGCATCATCCATCCTGGAAGTTGTTTTCCGTGGTTTCCCACTTTTCCTCCAGGCAAATGCCGGGATGGTACCTAACGTAAGGCCACGGCCGCTTCCTTCCCTCTTCTTTGTCTCTCCCTTCCGATCTTCACATCCCCCCACAAGGCCCCTGTTCAGCATAGCTGGTGAGGCCACCTGGGCGAGGTACTGATCCTCCTTCCCAGCTGTATCCCCCGACCTAAAGTCTCATGCTCCAGGACACTGCCCTTGAAGGGGTAGAGGTGAGATCCCTCGCTGAGTCCGAGGGAAAAACCTACTCTGGAGGGTAAACGGATTAAGAAAGAAAGATAATAACGATTACCAAAGTGAATCCAGACTAATGACAATATAAATAATCTGGTGATCCCATCTGATAATTATTCGACTCGTTGGCTGAATTGTCAGCGTACTGGCCTTCGGATCAGAGGGTCCCGGGTTCGATTCTCGGACGGGTCGGGGATTTTAACCTTCATTGGTTAATTCCAATGACCCGGGGGCTGGGTGTTTGTGCTGTCCCCAACATCCCTGCAACTCACACACCACACATAACACTATCCTTCACCACAATAACACGCAGTTACCTACACATGGCAGGTGCCACCCACCCTCATCGGAGGGTCTGCCTTACAAGGGCTGCACTCGGCTAGAAATAGCCATACGAAATTATTATTATTATTATTATTATTATTATTATTATTATTATTATTATTATTATTATTATTATTACCTGATAATTCTTACCATGGTTTCCCATGCTCTCCTGATAAACTTTAGCGGTTTTTAATTGGTGTGATTCATTTAAATCATTAAAACTTTCTTGTTGCTAATGGTTTAAAGTCGCAGAAGGGCAAGGATTGGAAAGGTAGCATCCGTGGCCTTAATTAAGGTACAGCCTGGTGTGAAAATGGGAAACCACGGCAAAACATATTGAGGGCCGCCGACGGTGGGATTCGAACCCACTATCTCCCGAATGCAAGCTCACAGCTGCGTGACCCTAACCACACTGCTAACTCGCTCGGCATCTCATTAAAACTATTCGGTATAGAATTAACATATACAGTATGATCGATTAATTAATTAGCTGAGGAGTTGAATACATGACATGAATAAAATTTAAGGTAGCCTACTGTGAGTGGAATATTCATCATCATCATCATCATCTGTTTACCCTCCAGGTTCGGTTTTTCCCTCGGACTTAGCGAGGGATCCCACCTCTACCGCCTCAAGGGCAGTGTCCTGGAGCTTCAGACTCTTGGTCGGGGGATACAACTGGGGAGTATGACCAGTACCACGCCCAGGCGGCCTCACCTGCTATGCTGAACAGAGGCCTTGTGGAGGGATGGGAAGATTGGAAGGGATAGGCAAGGAAGAGGGAAGGAAGCGGCCGTGGCCTTAAATTAGGTACCATCCCGGCATTCGCCTGGAGGAGAAGTGGGAAACCACGGAAAACCACTTCCAGGATGGCTGAGGTAGGAATCGAACCCACCTCTACTCAGTTGACCTCCCGAGGCTGAGTAGACCCCGTTCCAGCCCTCGTACCACTTTTCAAATTTCGTGGCAGAGCCGGGAATCGAACCCGGGCCTCCGGGGGTAGCAGCTAATCACGCTAACCACTACACCACAGAGGCGGACGAGTGGAATATTCATTTGGTAAAAAGAAGGCTCCTTCCTTTGGAGCGTCGATATTTTCATTCAACGCGGTCATGATACCCATGAACTTATGGATGTTTCAATGAAGTTCAAAACATGACTTTAATAACTTGCGTCACTGTAATCACCTGGTTTAGGCTGGGGAGAAGTTTCTCAAGACTTGAAAATTAAGTAGCCAACCAGTATCCCGACAGAATTGAGTATCGGGTTCCAGAAAGGAACAGAAGACTGGAAGCGTGATAGCCGATTGGCATTATCCCACTCTTCTCACCAAGGCGATACTGGTTCGAATCCCGACCATTACATGTAGGATTTTTCAAATAAAAAGTCATAATCCTGTGGTTTGCATTCAACGTAGAACTAGAGGTTGTAGCTATGAACAGCATATCAATAGTCAAACAAAACAACAAGATTCCTTGGTACACGAGCCTAGAGTTCCTTTCGTTTATAGCGACTGGCTAGTATCCTTTATATCAAATGATCAAATTTCTAGTTTCACTACTTTGATTATTCTTTTTCTGCCGGTTTTCTCACACCCTCGTGGGGTCACGGGTTCGAGCTGTGATGCTCATATGGATTAAGCCCTATTTTACGGACGGATGCCCTTCCTGGCGCTAACCCTATGTGAAGCGATCACTGTTGCAGGTTTCTGTGGTTATTGGAAATGTGATGTGCTGTATCTAAATGAAGATGTGTATTAAGACCATCATCCCCCAAGCTATCGGAATTAAACTGTGGTTAAAATACCCGGTCCGGCCGAAAATTGACCGTGGAGCCTTATGAAGGGAAAGCCACTTGCTAACCATTCACCAAAGGAGCCGGGCGTATTTTGGCACGGCAAATACTTCCCAGTAACTGTTAATACTCCCACTGTGTTGTAATTGTGAAGTATTTGTCAAGACCTCAGACATGTCAACATTACTGTTAGAGGCGTAAGTTCTTCTTCACCTGCCAGGCTCAGTGGCTCAGACAGTCGAGGCGCTCTCCTTCTGACCCCAAATTTGCAGGTTCAATACTGGAGTCCGTTGGTGTTTGAAGGTACTCAAATACGTCACCCTCGTGTCGGTAGATTTACTGGCACGTATAAGAACTCCCTCGGGACTAAATTCCGGCACCCCGGCGTCTACGAAAACCATAAAAATAGTTAGTGGGACATAAAGCAAAAAATATTGTTATTATTATTATTATTATTATTATTATTATTATTATTATTATTATTATTATTATTATTATTATTATTATTATTATTCTAACTAACGACCGCGACTGAACTTATTTAGCAGAAGTCGTTGCCTTTTTCTTCTCCCAAAATGTCTTCCACTTCTTGCTGTGGCTTTTATTGCGACCTTCTCACCATGTGTTTTTGGTGGCAGTGCTTGGATGGTGTGTAAAGCGGTGATTGTCGACTGACTTACTGAACTTAGATTTGTCGAACACAATGACATCTGTGATTTCTATTGTCGCAGAAGCCGTAGAACATCCAGAACTCATCCTGAGGCAACCTTTAAGGCTCATTAGTTGTAACACCGAAATCACAATTGGCGGTCTCCCCATTACCTTCAACGTTTTAGCAAGATGGAAATGTCAGCTGACAAAGAAAAAATAGCATTATTATTATTATTATTATTATTATTATTATTATTATTATTATTATTATTATTATTATTAGGAGCCTCCGTGGCTCAGACGGCAGCGCGTCGGCTTCTCACCGCTGGATACCGTGGTTCAAATCCCGGTCGCTCCATGTGAGATTTGTGCTGGATAAAGCGGAGGCGGAACAGGTTTTTCTCCGCGTACTGCGGTTTTCCCTGTCATCTTTCATTCCAGCAACACTCTCCATTCTCATTTCATAGCATCTATCAGTCATTAATAAGTCACTTTGGGAGTTGCGACCCCATCGTACTAATAGCCTATATCTGCTTCATTCATTCCATCCCTGACTAGGTCAATGACTCGAAAACGGGTTGTAGGTTTTCATTATTATTATTATTATTATTATTATTATTATTATTATTAGTATTATTATTATTATTATTATTATTATTATTAGGGCTCGGATGTTTAGGAAAAGTCATATATTTTCTTTGTCTCTATTTTCTTGCCTGATTGGATTGTAGATGCGGAAAATCATCTTCAACTTATCGAATGCGAACTAGTGTTCACAAGACTGCTTCTCGGTATCACATCTGCAGTTAATACAAGTGGAATACCGTTTGTATAGAATGAAGGCCATAGACTTCACTGCACCTTTTACGCGATTTAAATATGCACTAATAACCTTGTGACATAGAAAGGAGCTTCCGTTCTTACAAGAATGTGTTAAGTGATAATCGGGGGTCTTTCGCGCCTGATGATTTGAAGATGAATCTTCAATTCCACCCGCGAAGAAGAATGAAAAAGGTATGGCAGTTTGCACTATAGGCCCTGCCGCCCTTCCATAATGTATTGAAAGACATCTGCTTAATTCGTTTCGTGGTGCTCAATTTCAACTTTAACCCATTTAATAATATTAATGAAATCTGGGCTTGAACGTTCCAAAATATTTAAAAAAATAGATTGATTTATAGTTTTCTCGTATTTCAAACCACCACTACAGATGCAAACATGTTTTGACTTTTAAAATGTTGTGTGATCTGATAATGTTAGTACCGGTACTTTGTAGCTATCTATTCACAAATGTTCAAATGTTATTTGCTTTACATCCCACTAACTACTTTTACGGTTTTTGGAGACGCCGAGGTGACGGAATTCAGTCCCGCAGGAGTTATTTTACGTGCCAGTAAATCTACCGACACGAGGCTGGCGTATTTGAGCACCTTCAAATACCACCGGACTGAGCCAGGATTGAACCTGCCAAGTTGGGGTCAGAAGGCCAGCGCCTCAACCGTCTGAGCCACTCAGCCCGGCACACAACTGTTCTATAAGTGAATCAAGAACAATATACTGTGTATAACTGCTAAACATGTATATTCAGAAAATTAATATGAAAGTAAGAATAAAGAATTAAGTTAACAAATATGTATGAAAGGAATTGCCCTTTCGATTCATAATATATTAAAATATGTCCGTATTTAGATTAATAATTTTCCGGTCATATTTTGTAATTATTACGTCATATTTCTCCACTTTTGAGGTCATACTTGCTTGCTTATTTCGGCTATTTTTAGGTCTTAAACATCCGAGCCCTAATTATTATTAACCTCAACATGCAGTTTCGCCTGCATAACATTCGAAGAAGTAAGTCTTGCTGGTTGCTTACCTATCTGCCATGATAAATATTCGTAATTTATAGAAAATAAGAACGTTCCAGTGTTCTTTTAGCAAATCTACATGCCCGTGCCGGGATACACTGAGAACACGCTGGCCACAAAAGAAATGTAGTACACGTGTTGAGTCGTTACATCAACGTGTTATATCATAATGTTCTTTCACTTTCTTTTTTACTTCTTGAGTGTGTTAAGAATTCTGGAAAGTTTCTATAACGAAGTGTTAACACTAAAACTAGGACATGTAAATAAGAAAATAAACTTTAGCCGATGCTATTCATCCGACAGCAATTCAATGGATTTGAAATGTCAGGTCTGGATAATCTGTTGTATGGTTAGGGAGAATTTAAGCGGCTCTTCGGATTGTGGTTCTTTCGGAGGGCTTCTTTCTTTTTCTATCTGTGTGCGTGCGTCTTGTTTGAAATATCGATGAATATATTACGAGTGTCGCTTCTTGGCAGAATGATCAATATAGTGGCCATGGGTTCACGGGGCCCCGAGTGCGATTCCCGGCCGAAGCGGATATTTTAGTTGCATTTGGGCTGGGTGTTTCTGATGATCTTAATACAACACATTACACTATCAACCACCACACAAACACACAGTGAATACATCACTCCGCATGGTATTGGCATCAGGAAGGACATGCAGCCGTAAAACTTTGTTTAAATCACATCAGCGTGACCCGAGAAAAATTGGGAAATAGGACAGGGAAGAAAATGATTATTTTACGAATTCTAGCCCCAGTAAATTACCGATGCACAAATCGTTTCAAGCATCACATCGACACAGGTTACCAAGCAGATCTCATGCACACGTTACATTCACTGGATTTACAAATACGAAGTTTCTGAGTCTTAAACTACTGCCAAAAATAGAGGTTTCGAAAGGAAAGTCCATCATAATAGTTGCTCACAGTATTACACTGGTACGCATTAATCCGAAGAAGTAGCCAGTCACTCACCTGAGAAACTTCAGCAATAGACACGGCGCGGCGCAGCGAGGAGATGAGGGAGCACGCACTCCGTACGGGCACAGACAGGTGTTCAACTGACAGTAAGTCTGTCCAGGTTCTTCCGACGAGTTATAAGTCGCACAGCGCTCTGCGGCCAGACGGTGAACTACAGAATTGAAAGCGCGAGAAAGTGACCCCAGAAAGTAAGAATGGTCTGTGTGATGCGTAGAGATTTACTAGTCAATGATAGAGGAAGGGCATGCGAACTCCACTCAATGTCGCGTAAAAAAAGGCAGAAATAAACCTTGGCAGGTTGTCATGGAGAGAAAGGGAGGCGAGTATTTCGCATTACCCGGTGGTTCTGAGTTGCGTCCAGTATGGAGTAAGTGGTGTCCAGATTGATTCCCTCAGAGCGTTGGTCCGTGGTGATTCCTTAATCTCTACCTGAATGTCACATAACCATCAAAATCACAATACCGTTTATTTTCATAAGTCTTTCTTTCTTTCTTTCTTTCTTTCTTTCTTTCTTTCTTGATTTATTTATTTATTTATTTATTTATTTATTTATTTATTTATTTATTTATTAATCTGTTTACTCTCCAGAATTGTTTTTCCCCTCGGACTCAGTGAGGGATCCCACCTCTACCGCCTCAATGGCAGTGTCCTGGAGCGTGAGACTTTGAGTTGGGAGATACAACTGCAGAGGAAGACCAGTACCTCACCTAGGAGGACTCACCTGCAGTGTTGAACAGGGGCCTTGTGAGTGGGTGGATGGGAAGATCGGAAGGGATAGACAAGGAAGAGGGAAGGAAGCGGCCGTGGTAGAAGAAGTGGGAAACCACGAAAAATCACTTCGAGGATGGCTGAGATGAGAATCGAACTCCTCTCTAAATAATTTGACCTCCTGAGGCCGAGTGGACCCCGGTACAGCCCTCGTACCACTTTTCAAATTCCATGGCAGAGCTGGGAATCGAACTTGGGCTTCCGGGTGTAGCAGTTAATCACACTAACACTACACCACAGAGGCGGATATTTTCATAAATCACCATGCAAAATGAGACTGGAATTATCCGTGAAATTTTATTTTTATATGGTGATTTCTATTTTCATTGAAGCAGGTAAATGTCCAATTCTTCTTCTTATTATTATTATTGTTATTATTTTACAATTTTCTTTACGTCGCACGGATACAGATAGGTCTTACGGTGACGATGGGATAGGAAAGGCCTAGGAACAGGAAGAAAGTGGCCGTGGCCTTAATTAAGGTACAGCTCCAGCATATGCCTGGTGTAAAGATGGGAAACTACGGAAAACCATTTTCAGGGCTGCCGACTATAGGGTACAAACTCACTGTCTCCCGGATGCAAGCTCACAGCTGCGTGCCCTTAACCGCACGGCCTACTCGCCCGGTATTTTCAATCATTAAAGAAACACCGAAAAATAGAAACACCAAACAAGAATTTTTTAAAAAAACTGACAAATGGCAAAGTTACCCACTTTGAGTTTTTACAACAAGTTTTTGCCAGTTGAATCTTGGAATATTTATCTTTATTTTAACTGATAGAACTTCTTTAATCATTTTAGTGCGATTGGGAGAAACATCTTTGAAACAAAGAGTAGTATCTCTTTCATCTTTCTAGTAATATAACATCGTACTGACTCAGATAGGTCTCCAGTGATGATAATCTACATGGTGGCCACAAAGTCCCGTTACCCGCCCCCCCTACACCTAGTTAAATAAGTTGTACACCATTTCTAAGAGAGGTTTTCTTGTGAATATACGGCATTACGAGTCCAAATCATCAGTCTGTGCACCGTCATTTTATGGCAAAGGATAATACGGCGCCAAGTTCTGTGCGACATTCTTCGGAGCATTGCTGGTGTGACTTTAGTGAAAGCTTGTCTTACAGCATCTTTCAGTTCATCCATGGTATTGTATCGGTTTTGTGAAACGATACCCTTTATGAACCCCCATAGCGCATTATAACATGTGGTAGGGTCTGGGCTTCGTGGTGGTCAGGCAAGTGGAGCCGGCAGCACAGGAGAACCACGACCTATCCATCGCCCTGGAAGAACTTCATTAAGATATTCGCACACTGCGATGGCAAAATGGGCAGGTGCCCCATCATGCTGGAACCAACATGTCTCTTTGATTCCGTGCTCCTCAAAGAGAGGAACAAACCAGTCCTGCAACATGTTCAGGTAACTGTGCTGATTCACAACACCGTCGAAAAAGAACTGCCCAAACAAGCGTCTGTTGTCCATGGCTGCCCATGGCATGACATGCGGCGGGTTATTTTCCAACTCTTCATAAAAGTGTGGATTTGTCTTGTTCCAGAAGACCACATTTCGTGCGTGAGAGCTCTTGTAAATCGCTAAATCGCACACTCATCGAAAAAGAGCACTTTGCCTCGCTTTGGTATTGTGTCGAACATCTGAAGAAGTGCCGCACATGCTTCCATTCTCCAGTCCATGGCAGCATCCGATAATTCCTGGACGGGCGTAGGCCGATATGGGCGCAAGCTTAAGTATTTCTTCGTGTGCTTCTGCATTGTCGACCGGGGTATTTGCAATTCCGCCGATCTTTTTACGCGTCGACCTCTCCACGGACTCCTCGACAAACTGACATGTTTCTCTTCTTGTGGAGGGTCTCCCACTTCTGTCCTTATCTTCCACACTTCCTGTGGCGAAGAGTTTCTTTTTCCATCGCAGAAGTGTTTGTTTTGGAGGAGGCTGTCGTTAAAATCGTGCCCGAAAGTCAGTACGAACGTGTGCTATTGTCTTCCCTGTTTGCCCTCTCTCATGCACCCTACAACTTGCAATAAAACGTTGTTCAGTACTGTATCTGGACGTATCAGCCATCCTTTAGCTCACACAATCTGAAACACAGAACAAAACGAACGTACATTAACATTTATAAGGGGGTAACGGGACTTTGGAAAGACAGTTGCTATGGCCTTATTTAAGGCACAGCCCCAGCATTTGCCTGGTGTAAACATTGGGGAAACAATGGAAAGCTTCTAATGATGGGGTTCGAACCCATCATCTTCTGAGTTCGAGCTTACACGTACTCGGCCCATGCCACGCAGTCTACTCTCTGGATCGAAGGAAACCAAGTAGACAATAAATGTAGTAATTTTATTACTTTAAAACTAACGATAACGAAGCGTAAAATTCATAGTTCTTCGTAGGGGATTTAAGGCCTCTACAACCACCAGAATAAACGCATTTAAATACAAAAATGATGAGAAATCAGAACACCAGAAGAAAAGAAAGCAGTAGTAGCACCATACTCCTGTCTTACATCATTAGACCGAACTAAAACCTTCAGTTTAAAGTATTCGGGATTGAAAAACGCAAAAGAGGCAACGCAGTAATTATCTTCACCCTCTTCATCTGTAGATCCCTGTGTCCATTATAGAAAGAAAAAACAAAGCCATTCCTATACAGGCATTGATATCCCTTGGAGGAGTGAATGGTAGAGGATTCCATTATCTGTGACCTCGGCCCTAAATGGGAAAACGTGGTCAGCTCATTGTCCGGCCACCTTTGTCGCAAGAAATTAACCTGGTGTAGGATGAGTGAACCTCAGGGCCCTGTGCCACTCCAGGAGTGGAAATATCATTTGTTAAATTTTTCGACTTCCTAACGGCAAATCGAATCCACGTCCTTCCAGGCGAACCGGACAGTTCTACGCCTTCACCTCCTCAGCTAAGCAGCCAGTCTCCACTGGATGAGTGCGAATGCAATAGCCGGAAACTATGACACAACCAAGAAGGTAAGTCTTCTTTAGACGATAATAAAAGTATGTATGATCAGTCTTCAGCCCTTAGGCTGGTTGGATACTCAACAGCTCCGCCATCAGCTGTCATAGATGGCCTAGGCATTAATGAAGAGGCGTACTAGGAAAATGAGGAGCGAGGTAGTTTTCCGTTGCTTTCCTCACCGAGCCAGAAGTTGCAAATACACATCAGTCTGCCAATCCCACTGAAATGCATGCAACAACTGACCCTATGAGCAACATTTTCACTCTATTTATAGCAGGGACTGGCTGCTCAAGGAATGGCATAACTAGCATCGCTCATACCTCGGTCATTTTCATATTGTCAAAGCCAAGGATAAGACAGAGACAGATCAATGATATAAAGCACACTATTAGCCCCGAAATTTTTCCAGGGATCTTCGTGAGATCCGGTTTGAATTTCCGGGGTGCTTAAAAGTCTGTCCTTAAATCACGTCTGCTTTCATTTGCATACCTTCCTTTAATACATTGCACAAGTGCGACTTAGTATAGACTAAAAACTCACAGTACAATTACATGGGCAATATACGTATAGCATAACAACTCCCTTGCGCAAGAACAATGATTTGTTATTTAGTGAAGGTCTATCGGTCTACGTAATTCCCGCGGGTACCAACTGATCAAATAATTGAATGATCCGGAATCCCAATACTCCCAGTTGAGGATAATGGTTTAGTGGCTGTAGACCTCTTAAAATGAAACAACAAGTTACAGAGGTACACCATCCTTTCCTTCCTCAATAAACAGGTGCCCCATTACTTATTCTTATTCCGAAATACAATTTAAAAGCTAAACTCGTCACCGTCGTCTGGGTTTATTATTCATATTCAAAACCACTTAAATTTACATTTAATCTCTGTTCACACGGCCTTGTTCAAACATCTGACTCTACCTGCAACCACATCTTTACCCAGTCTTAATCCTTTATAATTGTAAGTTGCTTAACGTCGCACCGACAGTTAGGTCTTACGGCGGCGCTGGGATAGGAAATGACTAGGAGTGGAAAGGAAGCGGCCTTGGCCTTAATTAAGGTACAGGCCCAGCATTTGCCTGGCGTGAAAATGAGAAACCACGGAAAGCCATCTTCGGGGCTGTCGACAGTGGGGTTCGAACCATCCATCTCCAGAATGTCCGACTCGTTGGCTGAACGGTCAGCGTACTGGCCTTCGGTTCAGAGGGTCCCGGGTTCGATTCCCGGCCGGGTCGGGGATTTTAACCTTACTTGGTTAATTCCAATGGCACGGGGGCTGGGTGTATGTGTTGTCTTCATCATCATTTCAACCTCATCACGACGCGCAGGTCGCCTACGGGAGTCAAATAGAAAGACCTGCACCTGGCGAGCCGAACCCGTCCTGGGATATCCCAGCACTAAAAGCCATACGACATTTCATTTCATTTTCATCTCCCGAATGCAAGCTTATAGCTGCGCGCCTCTAACCGCACGGCCAACTCGGTCGGTATTAATTATTCTTATCGCTATGTGTGAACCTTTACAGTACTTTCAACGAACAGATTCTTTTTCAAATGTATACCAGGTGTATGCATAATTTTTTTGCCGGATTTTGTGATAAAGAAAATTTCAAGGTGTATTTTACCGATTTTGCTGTGTGAGACGGCGCATTGCTGTGTAACGAAATCACTTTGCCATTTCTTCTGGCCTATTTCGATCGTCTTTCGATCAATGCGCGATTTAAATTAATCATTTATTGGCGATAACGTTGTGCATTAACGGTTTCGCCGGGTAATTGCTCGTCCTCGTACTGTTGTGGTTTACCAGAGCGCGCTGTCTTTCACATTGAAATTACCACGGTTGAACTGTCGAAACCATGTCTCACTGTTCTAATCGATGGTCCGTGTTCACCACATGTTTCTACCAGCAAACGATGATTTTCCACAGCCTTTTCCTTTGATTAAATAAGAAAAGCAATGCGTGCCGCAAATGTTCCTTTTCAGGTACAAACGTCCACATGATCACTGAACGATACAATACAGACGCTAGAGTTCGGTAGGTTAATGTCAGACGAACAAACTTACGTATGTGTCAAATTCATACGCTGCGTACTGTTCGCTGGCACCATCTCTTAGTGAAACCGGAAACAATTTATGCTTACACTTGGTATTGTGTAGCAGGGGGGGGGGGGGGGGCAGAGAAGTGCAGCTGATTTTTTCCGTTAATTTACAGGTAAATAGAATAATCTAAATCGAAGTAAAAAAGAAGGCGGAATATACACTATATCGGCATTGCGGCTGAAAACGCGCTATGTGACGATGTCGTCGGGGAAATACTGACCCGCTGCACATAAATCATACAGAACGAGCATTGTTTGATTCAACTCACACAATCATCTTCTTCTTCTTTTCCTACCGCCTTTCCCACATCTATGGGGTCGCGGGTGCGAACTGCGTCGCACAAGTGGATATTTAGCCCTGTTTTACGACCAGATGCCCTTCCTGCCGCAACCCTATATGGAGGGATGTAATCACTATTGCGTGTTTCTGTGGTGGTTGGTAGTGTAGTGCGTTGTGTGAATATGAAGAGGAGAGTGTTGGGACGGACACAAACACCCAGTCCCCGAGCCAGAAGAATTAATCAGAAGCGATTTAAATCCCCGACCCGGCAGGGAATCGAACCCGGGACTCCCTGAACAGAAGGCAGTACGCTAACCATTCAGCCAACGAGTAGGACATTTAACTCATACAACATTGAACTTTATATGACGGAACATTTTCGGTCAAAGTTCTAAAATGAAATTCTTTTCATAGTGTTTTCGAGGCGTAACGTCAATATACCACCATGATATAGCCTAATTTGTATTTATTTTGAAAATCTTCTTAACTGACCCAATTTGGCACCCTATTCTCTTAAAACTTTCCAAGCCATCAATAAATTCGATTTTAAATTGTGGATCTTCTATCATTTTGCTTTCAGTTCAATTCTATATAAGTTCTAAACGCAGTACGAATAGAAATCACATTATCAGTACGATTCCAACAGTTTAGTAATTGCCGATAGCACCTTCAGGCCCGCTGAGGAAAGCAACGGCAATCTGCCTCACTCCTCATCATGCCTTCTTCGCCGCATTATAGCATCGTCATTGGTTTCCCTATTACATCATAACCTTTGATGGTGCTACTCGAAGATCCAACCAGCCTCCGAGCTGAAGAGTTAATGGACAACATATCGCCAGCATAAGTAGCTCAGACGGTAGAAACGCTCTCCTTCTGAGCCCAAATTGTTGGGTTCGATCCTGGCTCACTTCGGTGCTCAAGTACATCGACCTCATATCGGTAGATTTTCCGCTTCGTAAGAGAACTCGGCTATTTGTTGTACGTCGCACCGACACAGATAGGACGGGAAAGGCCTAGGAATGGGAAGGAAGCGACCGCCTTAATTAAGGTACAGCTCCAGCATTTGCCTGGTGTGAAAATGGGAAACCACGGAAAACCATCTTCAGGGCTGCCGACAATGGGGTTCGAACCCACTATCTCCCGAATACTGGATACTGGCCGCACTTAGATCCCTACTCTGACGCGCTGTTTTGAATGAGCAGTGTGCACACTTAGGCCTAAGGCAGCGGCTCACTTAGTAATAGTAGTAGTATGCCCTGGTCTAGAATTACAATTTACCGGGCGAGTTGGCCGTGCGCGTAGAGGCGCGCGGCTGTGAGCTTGCATCCGGGAGATAGTAGGTTCGAATCCCACTATCGGCAGCCCTGAAAATGGTTTTCCGTGGTTTCCCATTTTCACACCAGGCAAATGCTGGGGCTGTACCTTAATTAAGGCCACGGCCGCTTCCTTCCAACTCCTAGGCCTTTCCTATCCCATCGTCGCCATAAGACCTATCTGTGTCGGCGCGACCTAAAGCCCTTAGCAAAAAGAATTACAATTTAGGCCTATTTCAAATTAAAGTACCACAATTCACTAAATAACTCAAAATTCAACCCTGAAAAGAATCATTTCTTAAGATAAGCTTCTTCCTCTTCACTTTTATTAAATTCTACATTCATTTTATTCCAAAACAGCAGTGAAGACGGGGTTTCTCCTCTAGCTTGGAGGAAAAATTTGCCTCCAAGTCAGATAGATTTTTTCCGTCACCAGTGTAGTGAAATGATATTTTCCGTCTCATCGGGTACTCCTAGGAAACACATTAGTAAAAGGGCATAGTTTTTGCCCTAGGACTCTCCACTATTCGACCCCCCCCCCCCCCACCTTAACCCCCGCCAAGAAAAGACGAAGAGTGTTCACGGATCACGGCTGTCTGCGGCTTGGCCATTCCAGCTTTGGAATTTTAGACTGTTAGATCGGCAGCGTAGTACTGTTCGTTAAAAGTGAGAAAATGTGTGGTTTTTCATTTGATCGCGAACTTTATATGAAAGCATTGCTTTTAATGGCGCCAATCCCACTGATGTCATTGTAATGACCTGTGTGCATTTCAGTTGGGAAAACCATCAAAACAGTCTTTCTGAGGATGTAAAAAAGGCAGGTGGAGAGTGAGTGTCTTTCATTATAATGAAAACTCCTCAACCTGATTTTGTTTGATGGTAGGCAAGCGGGCCTACCATTACAATGAAAATTCCCTAACCCAGTCTTCATATGAGAAAAGCCGTTTGGTGACTTCCCCGTCGCGTTTCTACGCTAAGGTTAAAAGCTATGCATTTTAATACTATATTGCTCACAACGTGTACACTACCTAACCTAGAATTCTGTATACAATGTAGAAATCCGTAGCGAAGCGTGGGTACATCAGCTAGTTACCAATAATTTCACCCAAGTACTGGGATTATTTGACTTGTAAAATGTTGCCATATTTGGTCGCTAGTGATGCTAGGTGTGTGCATTTGGAGTCCATGTATTGCGTTTTTCATAGGAGATGTGGAGACCAGTTTTGATTGCAATCTCGTGAAGCTTCTCGATGGCGTGCCTGGCTTCTTCGGGAATCCGGGTAATTATTGCTAGATCGTCAGCAAAGGCAAGGCATTTAATGTTAATCCGTTTACTTTTCGTTCTCATGTTTATTCCGGGTACTTCTTTCTCCCATGTTTTAATGACCTTATCCAGTACTAGGTAGAACAGAAGTGGGCACAATTCATCACCTTTGCTAACGCCTGTTTTTATTTCAAAGGGTGCAGAGATTTCACCCATGAACTTCACCTTAGAGGCTGTATCTGTTAAGGGTTGTTGGATTAATGTGACTGTTTTGTTATCAACACCGTATTCTCGAAGGACATTGAACAGGGTATCATGGTCTATTGAGTCGTATGTCACGAAAGTGACCACTGTACGGTTTGACTGGCGGTGTTGGAGTATCATCTTCAGGTTCCAGATCTGTTCCACGCACGATCGATGTGGACGGAAGCCTGCTTGGTATTCGCCGATCTTATCGTCTGTCTGTTTTTCCAATCTGGTAAGCAGAGCACGTGAAAGAATTTTGTATGCTATTGGCAGAAGAGAAATACCTCGGTAGTTGTTTGGATCCATCTTGTCACCTTTCTTATGCAGTGGATGGATCAGGGCAGTTTACCAATCTACAGGTATGACTCCACTTTCCCATATGCTCGCAATGATGACTTGTAATTGGTCGATTATTTGACCCCCCCCCCACCAATCTTCAGCATCTCGGCAATCACACCATCTTCTCCTGGTGCTTTATTGTTTTTGAGGTGTAATATGATGCTCCTTATCTCCTCATGAGTCGGTGGAAATGAATCTGGGTTTGGAGTGGGCATGCGGAATTGGAGTTTCTCAATTGGTGGTTCGCAGTTGTGTAACTTTTTGAAGTGTTGTTTCAGGATGTCACAGTTAGCCTTTGTGTTGGTCTCGAGAGTTCCGTCAGAGCGCAGAAAACAAATAGTGGGTAGCTTGTAGCTGGTCAGCTCTTCGCGAAAGGTTTTGTAGAAATTTCTTGTGTTATTCCGTTTGAAGTCATTATCCTATAATCTTTTGTTATGGTATGCACGTTTAATTCGCCTGAGTCTTTTTGACGTTTGCTTCTGAGTTTCTGAAAAGATATGCCAATTCTCTGGTGTTTGACGACTGTGCCAATTCTTCCAGGCTCGCATACATGTTTCCAGTGCTCTGTCACAATCCGAAGTCCACCATCTATGTTTCCGTTTACAGGGTGGGTGGCCAAGTTTCCTAGATGATTCTTGGATAGTCTCAAGAAGTGCATCCCATGTTTTTGCATTTGCCAGCAATGATTGTGCAAACTCATGTGCATGTTCTTGCAGATAACCTGGGTCGATGCGTGGGATTGTAGGTTTTTAGTATTTCCTTCGATTGGGTCTGAAACGGATTTTGATTTGTGAGAGGTGGTGATCTGACTCTACATAACCTTTGTGTACCCTGAGGTTCATAATTTCTGGGGAAAACTTTCTGGAAATTGCTACATGGTCGATCTGGTATTCGCCTAGATGTCTGATTGGCGATTTCCATGTGGTCATTTTTCGTGGAGATTTCTTAAAGTGTGTGGACATCAGCTGGAGGTTTGCCATTTCACATACGTTGATTAAACGGTGTCCATTTGCGTTAGTATTCTTGTGTGCTGAGAAACATCCAGTGATATGCCTGTGTTCCCTTTCTCTCCCGATTTGCGCATTAAAATCTCCAAGGAGGATTTTTACATGATGCTGAGGGATCTTGGTAAGTGCCCGTTCGAGTTGTAACCAAAAGTTTTCAACCTTGTTTTTGTCAGGTTCACTGTTGACTGGAGCGTGTGCATTAATTAGTGTATAGGCCTTATTGGCGCATTTAACTGTGAGCAAGGAGAGGCGTTCTGAAGGTGACGTGAAATTTATCACAGAGTTCTGGATGCTGTTGTGTACTAGGAATCCAGTTCCCAACACATACAGGTTGCTATTTGGCACTTTTGTTGCTGGCTTCCCCTTGTAGAAGCGGTAACCACGGGAGTCAAAATGATCGGAGTGGCGAAATCGTGTTTCTTGTATTGCAAGTATCAGGATCCGAAATCTGTCACAAGTATCCGTGACTGTCTTGAGTTTCCCTATTTTGGTAGCGTCTGTGCGTTAAGTGTACCAATGAATTTGGTTTCCTTAGGTTTGAGGAGTTTTTGGAAGTTCTGACTCTTCCCAGCATGATGTCCTGGTCCCTCAGAATCCGAATGACCAGGTTTACCTTTGCTGTTATCAGCTCAGTGCTGAGGTAGTTGCTTTGTTGCTGTTGGTTTCATCATGCTACATTCATGGTTGATTTTAGGTGGGGGGGGGGGGGCATGAGCCCGGGGCGAGTGAACCACTGTTGTCTGATTCACTCTCATCGTAAGGGTTGTTAATCTGTACGGGTAGCTGGTGTTCTGCTGTAGCCTCTGAGATCTTCACTCTTACCCTGGGCCTGGGCCCTCCATATATATGACCCCTGGAGAGAGGGTAATAGAACCGGGGTTGTAAGCCCTGGAGCTGAATAATAGGCCGCTCCTCCGGGATACAGACGCCTTTTGCAGCCGCTTCAATGAAGAACAGACGCTACTCTCTGATGTGGTTCCTCCGCTTAATCCACCGTTGGGTCATTGATGTCCTCATCCGCTTTCATAACCGTTGATTATCTTCACCTCTCAACCGTCGTGCCCTTTATTGCCTCAAGATGTTTTCTGGCTGTAATTTTACGGCTTTAAGCCAACCCTTCTCTTTTCTACGGGCTTGTGACCGGCAACAGCAACTACTGAGCTACTCAATCCACCCAGTAGGTACCGCAGGCGAAATTATTGTTATTATTGTTGTTGTTATTTCTTAATCCGTTTACCCTGTATGATAAGTACGTAATTATACTCTTACTCAAATTATACCAAGAGAATATACCAATCTAATACAAGAGCTTATGGAATAAGTAACAGGATTAGCTCTTACAGGCCTACAACGATTGTGCAAAGTGAATGTTCTCCGGAGGGGATAGGAAAGAGGGTATCATCGTCATTGGCTTCTCATCAAGGTGAGCGTGGTTCGAATCCCAGCCAATACATTATTCTTCCAATGCTTTTCCCAGATCCCACATCTACCGCCTCAAGGGCAGTCTCCTGGTTATGAGATTTTGGGTCGGGGATGAAACTGGGGAGAAAGACCAGTACCTCGCCCGTGCGGCCTCACTTGGTTTGCTAAACAGGAGCCTTGTGGGGAATGGGAAGATTGGAAGGATAGACAATTAAGATGGAAGGAAGCGGCCTTGGCCTCAAGTTAGGTACTAACTCGGCATTTGGCTGGAGGAGAAGTGGGAAACCACGGAAAACTACTTCGAGGAGGCTGAGGTACGAATCGAAGGCCCTCTACTCAGTTGACCTCCCGAGGCTGAGGGGCGCTATTCTAGACCTCGTACCACTTTTCAAATTTCGTTGCAGAGCCGGGAATCAAACCCGGACCTCCGGGGGTGGCAGCTAATCACACTAACCACTACATCACAGAGGCGGACATTATTATTATTATTATTATTATTATTATTATTATTATTATTATTGTTGTTGTTGTTGTTTCGGGGTTACCCGTGGAACAGAAAGAGGTTAAAGGAGGTGCGGGCTCGAATGGGTCTAACTACAATGTCAAAATTAATTTAAAATTTAAACTGAAGGTTATCTTTTAAGAACTTCAAACTTAACAATTTTTTAATGATAATATGACAGATACAAGTAGTAATCATTAAACAAGATTGGGAAATATCCAAGATTCAGAACTTTAACAATTTTGGGCTTCAAGCCCCTATTTTACAATGTCAGCGATACCAGATTCAATTTACCAAAACCTTAATTCACACTAAGGAATCATTTATTCAAGGGCAAAAATCCCCTTAATTCAAGAGCACATGCTCCCTCAATTACAATCTCTAGCCTCCCTAAGGTATTCGTTAATCTTTAAAAAAAACTTTGAAAAAGAGCAAACAGGTTCTCAGTATCTTCTAGCCTATTCAAGGCAATATCAGAAAATTACAATCACTTGCTCATCAAGGCACAACTTACAAATTGAAAGATAATGTTATACAGGGGTATCTAGTACCCAACCTACAGGGCCTTGGCGAAAAGAACAGGGTAAATATACGGCCCGAACACAAACTGAATGGAGGCGTACACTGCACTCCCAGATAATGAAATATTGAAACCAATAGGGCTCTCGGCCGATGAAGCAGGGGCTATTCCCAAACTGCTTGAGGTGGCACGGATGGAAATAACTTTAATACATTACAGAAACGAAAGGTTGGGAAAACGTAGCCACCTCAAACCAAGATGAAAGGGAACTCGAGAGGGTACATCACGCTCTATCCCTAGTCTACAGTTAAATATTTAATGAAGTTAAAGAAGAAGTTATATTTAGAAAAGTAGATTACATAGTAAATGATTCAGACCTTTCCCTCGGATTAAAATGCGGTGGTAACAAGACAGAATAAAGTTATGTGGCCATTACCTTGTAGATGTTCTAGCTGTCGACGAAGGAGGCCGCCCGCCTCCTGCTTTGACACACACTCTCAGTAAGATAACGATCAATTGGTCAAGAAACGTGAAAAGCCGCAGTTTATAAAACCTCAGGGAAGGTTTGAGATCATTCAAGACTAAACTAGCCACACCCTCTCAATTTTATTGGTAGTAACACTCAGAATCGAACAAGAAGCCTGTGATAGGTGGAAAATTAATGACAGAAATTAGGGATTGGCTAGATTCAAAACTGGCGGAAAGAAAAAGGAAATATTGCCAACCCAAAAGTAAATGAACATCATCCAGTTACAAAACCCTAGAAATACAAAACTTCTTTAAATTATAACTTCTTAAACCTCGCACCAGGGTGCATGATCATAGTTTTTAGTAGTGTCATCTGTGGAAGAATGTCCAAACTTCTTGATGAATGGCAAACAAAACAAGGATAAATTCACTCAGTTTAGGCAACTGCAGAATAAGAAAATTACTCAATATTTTAGTGGTGACATCTTCTGATTAAATTTCCAAGTTGGTGTAGTTTCATTTTCACTGTTTTACCAATAGAGGGGTTCGTTTAGGCACTAAATTTGAATGCGCGGCGTTGGAGTGTACCTCCCGGTACAATTATTATTATTATTATTATTATTATTATTAAGTTGATTTACGTCCCACAGACACAGGTTTTATGGTGACAATGGGATAGGAAGGGGCTAGGAGTGGGAAGGAATTGGCCGTGGCCTCAATTAAGGTACAGCCACGGCCTTTACCTGGTGTGAAAATGGGAAACCACGGATTATTATTGTTGTTGTTATTATTGTTAATATTATTATAATTGAAATAAAATGTCAGATACTTGTGTGTATGATCACGATGTTAGTCGTCGCATGAAACTACGACCTTGTATAATTTGCTATTGAATTTTTCCCCATGAGTTGCTGAATGAGTGCAGGAGCGTAGCGGTTTGATCTGAAACCATGAGTGCCGAAAATACCTTTCTACACGCCAATATCGTATACACAGTTGGTTATAGCACCTTCACTTGATGTGTAAATACCAAATATACAATGTGACGAAATTGAAATCAAAGTGTTACTATGCCATCAACTGTGTGTTATGTGACGGAGTTACGTCCGACGGAAAGTCTATGCAATGAGAACGTCAAGTCGTAATGACGATGCATAGGGGTGGATACATACATAAACTACCATACCAGATTTGATCTAATGTGCTGGAATAGGGGCAGCGTGGTACTGGTCGTATTCGGGAGATGACCTCTCCGTCGACAGCCTTAAGGAGGTAATGAAATGTAGTATGGCTTTTAGTTCAGGGAGTGTCCGAGGACAAGTTCGGCTCGCCAGATGCAGGTCTTATGATTTGACTCCCGTAGGCGACCTGCGCTTCGTGATACGAATGAAATGAGGATGAAGACGACACTTACACCCAGTCCCCATGCCAACGGAATTAACCAATTATGGTTAAAATTCTCAACCCTGCGCGGAATCCGACCTAGAATCCCTGTGGCCAAAGACCAGGACGCTAACTATTTAGCCATGGAACCGGACCTTAAGGAAGGGATTTACCAGTGATGGTGGTGGTGGAGATTATTGTTTTAAGAGGACTACAACTAGGCAACTATTCTCTCGTATTGTTTTTAGAGGAAGTATAACTAGTAACGATCATCTTTTATTATTTTAAGACGAACTATAAATAGTAAAGGTCCTCTTTTATTGTTTTAAGAGGAAGTATAACTAGTAACGATCATCTTTTATTATTTTAAGACGAACTATAAATAGTAAAGGTCCTCTTTTATTGTTTTAAGAGGAAGTATAACTAGTAACGATCATCTTTTATTATTTTAAGACGAACTATAAATAGTAAAGGTCCTCTTTTATTGTTTTAAGAGGAAGTATAACTAGTAACGATCATCTTTTATTACTTTAAGACGAACTATAAATAGTAAAGGTCCTCTTTTATTGTTTTAAGAGGAAGTATAACTAGTAACGATCATCTTTTATTATTTTAAGACGAACTATAAATAGTAAAGGTCCTCTTTTATTGTTTTAAGAGGAAGTATAACTAGTAACGATCATCTTTTATTATTTTAAGACGAACTATAAATAGTAAAGGTCCTCTTTTATTGTTTTAAGAGGAAGTATAACTAGTAACGATCATCTTTTATTACTTTAAGACGAACTATAAATAGTAAAGGTCCTCTTTTATTGTTTTAAGAGGAAGTATAACTATTAACGATCATCTTTTATTATTTTAAGACGAATTATAACTAGTAAAGATCCTCTTTTATTGTTTTAAGAGGAAGTATAACTGGTAACCATCCTCTTTTATTGTTTTAAGAGGAAGTATAACTAGTAACCATTCTTTGTCATTGTTTTAAAAGGAAGTACAACGAGGCCTCCATCCGTTTTTTTGTTTTATGAGGAAGTACTACTAGTAACTATCCTATCTTATAGTTTTAAGTGGGAGTATAAATGGACATCCATGCTCTCGTAACACTAATCAGAAAAAGAAAGGAAAGAGCCATAAAGGGTGTGAAAGTGAATGACTCCCTAGGTCTCATAACCTAGTACCGTAGAGGTCGGAAATGAACGTGATCTGACCAAGGGAAGTTGGTTAGTGAGGAGTCTAGCAAAAGTAAGCGGGAGCAATGCCAGTCGCAGCTAGAGCTGATGTTAGAGCACTAAAGTAAAAAATATATATTCATGAGAACATCAGCACACGTACTGTGTATGGCCTCAAGGATCATCAAGTTTACAAAAACAATAGTAGACGTAAGATTTGCGGCCATGAAAGCCATTTTTGAAATTGTACCTCCATGGGGAGTATATATTTTTGATAACGGAGAATTCATTTCTCCTTTAGCAGGTTAGCAATCCCTATTTGCTAACATGGCGGGACCACGCACTTGGTCTGCCACTGCTAAGCAGAATCTTGGAGGGGCGTACCATTCCAGCTGATGAGCCCCAATGGCACGTCTGGGCGAAACTCTGCAAACGCACACGGCCTATCCACCCAAAAGCTGGTTCTAATCCCGTGATCCTAAGATCTGCGGCAGTGAAACCCATGTTTGAAGTAGACGTAATGTTGCAACTTGGAAAAATAAATTATTCGTATGCACAAATGAATAACTGCTTGGGCTCATACTTTACGGATGGTATATGCAACAGATTCATAAGTGATTATCTTACAAAGTAGACAGGATTCACAATTATTAAACATAAAAGTGGTGGTGCAGAATGCTTAACAAGTCTTTGATAATACCTATTATGATGCTGTTGAGTGTATTTCTGGTGATACCTAACTCTTTCAAAATGTTGCAGGAGTATTTTGTAGTACCTCCCCTGTACTAAATAGCAATCCTTTAACTGACTAATGGTCAAGTTGGTTGTTGTAATATCCGCTTAAATATGGGACGTATGGTTCATAAGTATCTCTCTTTTCTTTGTCAACCTCAATCGCCTGCTCAGTGTCTCTTTCAAAACGTATAGTTGGATCAACACTTTTGCTAGTGGCTTTACGTCGCACCAACACAGATAGGTTTTATGGCGACGATGGGATACGAAAGGGCTAGGCGTTGGAAGAAAGCGGCCGTGGATTAATTAAGGTACAGCCCAAGCATTTGCCTGGTGTGAAAATGGGAAACCACGGAAAACCGTCTTCAGGGCTGCCAGCAGTAGGATTCGAACCACTATCTCCCGGATGCAAGCTTACAGCCGCGCGCTCGGGATCAACACTAAAGCGGTGTGCTCTTTTGGTTGAATGGCAAAGATGTCTGCTCTTCTATTCGACCCCATAGAAGACACACAGTGAACTTCTTAGAAAATTTGAAACTTAATTTCTCGTAATGGTGAAGCCAGAGCTGATAGTGATAGCGAGTATTCGCTAGCAGCGCTCATTTGGGACAGACACCAAGGACGTGTCCTAAAGTTTTGGTCCCACCACGGTGAGGTTGATGGCAGCGGGTTGTATTTGTTCACCTTCCAGGGACTGCTCCAACAGCCGAGATGTTGGACGAAATTTGAAGGGCGTTTGTCCACTCCGAAGACAACAATCCACTGTGATTATTCACCCAAAAGTTGGCTATGGATTGGTCAGCACGGCTCCGTGGCCAAAGGGTTAGTGTGCTGGCCTTTGATCACACAAGTTTCACAAGCTGCTCCATTTAAAACAGATGATCGAAATGGCGTTCCCCTGTGTCAGTACAGACATGACAGACTAATTTTTACTTTAACTTTTGACTGCCGGCCGCAGTGGTGTAGTGGATACGGCGTTGGTCTACCAATCCCGAGTTAACGGGTTCAAGTCCCATTGAGGTCGGTGGCTTTTAAGGGTGTTTAAAGGTGACAACCCCATGTTGTCGGCTTCCGGTACATTAAAGAACTACGGCGGGAAGGAATTCCGTTAAGAACGGATGCACGTTAAACAACTTGGATAATAACTTTGACTTGACCGTTTCCGGACTACGGTTCCTCATCTCAAGATGTATTTGCCATCCTCCATTATGCCGTTCAGTTTCTAACATCCTCACGGATACACACTCTTATGTTACATGGATATACATATCATTCACTTATCTACTGCAGTGAAATTTGTATCTCTTATTGATATATTTTATACAATTCCTTTGAGGGGCTCAATTTTGTTTCCTGCAGGCGGACCCGCATGGTGTCATCTTCCTTACGCCTCTGAGTATATGAAGGTAATTTTGGCCGAAACGGTGGAACTTTTGTAGGTATTGCTCACTTAAAATTGGTCCCAAATGGCAGTACAATTGAAGCTGAGTCCTTCTGCCGACAACTGAATTTTGTTAACGAAGACTTAAAGACAACACTACTTTCCTACAATTAACAGAAAGTGCATACCAATGCAATAAAGCAATGCCCCAGCTCAGTGAGAAACTTTAAACCTAATATATAAACTAGATGTGGATTAGAATTTCTACCTCGTCCAGCATACAAACACGATATTGTGCTTTATTATTGTACCGGGGGTACACCTTCTCCGGCCAGTTAAATTGCGCGCCTTCTATATGGCCATCGAGGTAATCTACCTTGAACTGATCTAGTACAAGATAGGTTGGTTTTCAGTTGTTAGGGCCTCTACCATCGGCCTAAGTGCTCCCTCTGGCGGGAACAACGATAATTATTTCTTAAGGCAAAACTGATTTTTACAATGTGCTAACTTTAGTTTTTGAAGATTCTTTTGTTCATGTATCAAAGTTGTCAACTCTTCTGATGGCTCCTTCTCCAATATCAATCAACCTATCAGAATTTTGTAAACATTTTCTCTAGCCAATTATAATCGGGAGTGTGTACAGGAATCCACCCTACCAGTAAAGAGTTCTGGAATTTTCCCCTGAAAAATTCCATAAAAGCTGGGCGCTTTAGGGTCATATTGTCTTCTTCTGCATCCAGTTTCTTGAGTGCTGCGTGTCGTAAGAGAGGCAGAGGCCACGGACGGCGTTCGGAAGACCCAGCAAAGCAAGGTAAGGGCAGAATTTTCATAAACATGTGATAGCTCCTACAGATAGCTTGAGGGGAATGTTTCAACCTGTTTTATGTCAATTTCTAAATCTGGTGTTTTAAATGTAGAATTTTCGGTCAGTCTAAGAACTCAGTTCTATTCCCTACTGGGAAATATGTAATGTAAGGGAACAAAGAGTCATTACCCTCTGTTGATTCTAAAATGCTTAACACTTATTGGATGCTAATGTGTATTACCTAGTCACCCTGCTGTAGAATAGGCTGAGCCTCACCGCCTTTGGTCCAAGAGGTACCGGGTTCGATTCCCTGCTGGGTCGAGGATTTCAACTTTCATTGGTTAATTTCTCTGGCTCGGGGCTGTGTGTTTCTCCCGTCATTATAATTCATCTTCGGTAAGGGCTCATCTTCATAGACGCACAGGTCGCCTATAGAGCGTCAACTCGAAAGACCTGCATCAGATACTTCTCCGGAAGCCATACGCCAAAAAATGTTGAGATAAGACTCTAAGAAAATGTCTATACTTCTTTGAATCGTCCAGTCAAATAAACATATGGGTAGGAATCGCGTACACTCGAAATCATTGAGTGTTCTATCATATATCGTAACGAAAGTTGCATTCAACTTTAGGCACGGCTGATAGCATCGTTTTGTTCTTTGAAGCAAAAGTCGTCCCTCAACTTCTACGGAAAATCTGTTCATCTGCAATAATTATTTAATATTGTAGTTCAGATATACATTTAGGATATTATACGGTATACACCCTTCCAAATGCCGTTTAGCCATGCATGTTGAAGCCGTCATTTTTATTCGAAATATTTGTCTAACAATGGGAAAATATTCAGGTATGATTTTTTTTGTGTGATCAGTACATAGGCTGGTTTGGTGCAGTTCTCCAGCCCCACATTCTTTGTTAACCTTTTCATTTCTACGTAACAACTGTACCCTACATCAGCTCGTATCTGTTTATGATATTCATAACTTGGTTTACCCCTACCAATCTTAACTCCTAGGCTTACACTTTCCTATAAAACTAACTGAACAAGCCCTGTGTCCTACCAATCTGTCTCCTATTCTGATCAAATCTTGCCAAATTATACCCCTCTCAACAACTTGATTCAGTATCTCTTCATTTGTGATTTCATCTATCCATCTAATCTTCACCATTTTTGGTAATGCCGCTTTACAAAATCTTCAGTTTTCTTTTCTTATTTCTTTTTCGTTCTTTCTTTCTTTCTTTCTTTCTTTCTTTCTTTCTTTCTTTCTTTCTTTCTTTCTTTCTATCTTTCTTTCTTTGTTGTCGATATTTCACTTATATGCAATACCACACTCCACACAGAAGAGTTCAACAATGTCTTTCTAACATGCACGTCTATGTTGGAAGTGAGCCATGTCTTGCCTTCTTTGCTTGTGCTAGTTTTTATTTTACGATGCCTTTATTTCTGCCATCGTTAGTTAATGTACTACCCAAGGTACAACATTTCAAACCGAGCACGATAGCTGCAGTTGGTTAAGTGCGGCCAGTATCCATTAATCGGGAAATAGTGGGTTCGAGCCCCACTGTCGACAGCTCTGAAGATGGTTTTCCGTTGTTTCCCATTTTCACACCAGGCAAAAGCCAGGGCTGTACTTTAATTAAGGCCACGGCCACTTCCTTCCAATTCCTAGGCCGTCCCCATCCCATCGTCGCCATAAGACCTATCTGTGTCGGTGCGACGTAAAGCAACTAGCAAAACAAAAAAAAAACCCATTGAAATCCCAAATTTCTAAAAAGGTTCAACGTTCATCATAGCTAACTGAGGCAAATTCCTTATCGATATGACCGGTATTCATGATCTTCTTTGCCAGATGAATTTGAGTCCTGCTACAGTAATCCTTGATTTGATCATCTATGAGTTCATTATTTCATTAGCTTCTTTTTACAATCTAATTTATGTTTCACTGACGATAGGACAGCAAAAGGCTAATGGGAAGGAAGGAAGGAAGGAAGGAAGGAAGTGGCCGTGGCCTTAATTAAGGTACAGCCAAAGCATATGCCTGGTGTGAAAATGGGAAACCACTGAAAACCATCTTCAGGACTGCCGACCTGGTGTTCGAACCCACTATCTCCCGAATGAAAGCTTACAGCTGCGCGACCCTAACCACACGGTTCATTATTTCACCCCTAGGTAAATGCAGGAATGATACTACTCAAGGAATCAAAGTAGCTTACAATTTTACGTTCTTTGAATAATCTTATCCAAAAAACCACGTAACCTATTGTTTACATCGAATTGGATCCACTTTGACGAGTCTTTTTATTATGATATTACTGGGATTCCAATAAAAACAGTATTGATGAGGAAATGATACTGAAATCACTGAAGTATCACGCCCACAAATGCGGAGTCGCTATTTATAAATCTTAGATTATTAAACATACAAAAAAACAAGTACGCCTCACCAGAATATTCTGTATACTTTCAGAGATCCACAGGTTAACAGACAGAATGCACACATAGGACTCGAGACTGGGATATTCCAAGCAGTCGAACAAGACCAGAACAACGCAACTCAACTGGTCCATGAAAGGTAATTCAATTTTCCGAATCAGCACAATTCGTCATTGGATTACATGCCTAAGGAGTAATGTTCATATGCGTAACAAAACGATTATCTTCTCTCCGAGGGACTTAAACACAATAGGCTAAAAGTAATTGAGCCGGAAGAATGAGAAGGACGTGAAACGTTCCTTTCGCTCTCGTCTAGAGGTAAGGACCTTCAGTGCCACGCTTTCTTCTGCATCTCTCAATCTTCTTGTCATACTAGAGCAAGCAGGCCTCCTAGAAGTTTGTGTAAGAACTTCTATTTACGCTCTAACTCTCTACCCAAGAGATGTCGTGAATCGACAGTTGCTATTTTCCGATATGAAGACTTCATCAGTTTTATGTATGATCCATTTTAAAGTCAGACCAATAAACGCCTGAGGTCTTGAAAGTCCACTGCTATTCACTCTTTTTTCCAACTTACTGTGCGTGGATAAGAACAAGATAGGCGCTTTAATTGTTTGGAGCAAGATATACAATGTTGTGCTCTATTGGCTTAATTACTAAAAACTGATCAACCTCGGTCGTTATTAACATGCATGCGCTCGACCTGTTTAAAATCTGAGAAAAATAGTTAATCTAAAGACGTAGATTATACCGGGTGAATCAGCCGTGCCTATCTCTTCGGATTTATGCAACCCACCATTCAATCATAACCTAACGTAAAAACATCTCTCCTGTTATCTGATAAGTTCTTGTATGCTGAGAATACATATTTTCGTTGCTGAAAATCCAGCAATAAGGAAGTAATAATGAATTAATCCATAGAACCGTACTACGCATACGCATTCATGATAAAGAAATAAACTGGGTTGCCAGTGGAATATTACGGTGTAAGAAATAGAAAAGCATCTTACAGCACAGACGATGCGAAATGTGATTAATGACTGATTACAGACTGCAATTGAAATGAATTTCACACTTATTCCGGTGCTAGGGTAATTCCTGCTTGAAAGAAATTTACACGCCTTCAGGTGCGTACAGACTTGGAAGTACAATATCACTTTCAGCAGGCAGTATAAGAGTTGTACTTCGATAAGTACTTACTTACTTTCTTTAGTTCTTTAGTCTCTTTCTTTGTACAATGCTCGTAGTTCTAATTTCATTACGTACATATTTACTTCACTAATATTGATTACGATTATTTTCTATTTTTTCTTGCCTTTAGTAATTTTCATTTAATTGTTTACTTCACTAATAGTAGCTAGCCATTTGTTACAGCCTAGTACTAATATGATAATTATTATCCCAGAGACCATTATTCATTTGTAGTTTCAAACTCTTTTAGTGATTATCATGTAAATTATTATTATTATTATTATTATTATTATTATTATTATTATTATTATTATTATTATTATTATTATTATTATTATTTCAAGAAAAGTTGAAGCTGAGTTGGGAGAAGATCAATTTGGTTTAGAAGAAATGTAGGAACACGTGAAGCAATCCTGAATTTACGTCTGATCTTACAGGATCGAATTAAGAAAGCCAAGCCCGCATATATGGATGGCGCTCGTAGATCTACGTAGAAAAGGCATTCGATAATGTTGACTGGACCAAGATATTTGAAATTCTGAACGAGATTGGGATCTGATACCGAGAACGAAGGATTATCTACAATCTGTATTAAGAAAAGTAAGAGTCGAGGGCTTTGAAAAAGAAGCTGCAAACCAGAAAGGAGTTAGGCAAGGCTGCAGTTTGTCCCCCCTCCTTTTCAATGTTCAAATAGAACAGGTAGTAAAGAAAATCAAAGAGGAATTTGGAAAGGGAATCATAGTCCAAGGAGAGGAAATCAAAACCTTGAGATTTGCCGATGATATTGTTATCTGAGACCGCAGAAGATCTCGAGAAATTGCTGAATGGTATGGACGAAATATTGGTTAAGGAGTACAAGATGAAAATAAATAAGTCCAAAAATGTAATGGAGTGCAGTCGAACGAAGGCAGGTGATGCAGGTAATATTAGATTAGGAAATTAAGTGTTAAAGGAAGTAGATAAATATTGTTACTTGGGTAGTAAAATAACTAACGATGGCAGAAGTAAGGAGGACATAAAATGCAGACTAGCATAATGAACCCATGACCTTTGTGCCCTAAGGATTTTTAAATCTTAAAGTTACTACAAGAGGCCCTATGTCAATTGCAATAAGAAGCTCGAATTTTTATAAACCTCAGAGGCGACACGTGGCCTCCCACGCTATGATATGTGACGTCATCCGCGCGTGTCAATGGTGGAAGAATACAGAAGAAAGTTTATGTTATATAAATATATTTAAATGAAAGAATTAGTAGTGAACGCAGTATAATGAGGGTCCTGTATTTATCTATAAGACAATATGTCTTTAGTAAGACGGATTTGAGACTGCCAAGCCATTTCTGTGGATTATTTCAGAAGAGACGCGCGTGTCTATTTTACCCACGCTAAGTCGACAGAAAATAGTGCCCTTCAAATGAGGTCATTTAACCAGTTAATTTGGTAAGAATAAATTTTAAATGTTCATGAACACTGCCGCCAGCAAGGTAACAAGCACGTGGTTACAGGAAAAAAACTCTTTTAAATACAGTTCCATTAAGTCGGAAAAAGTATGCAAATTTCTTGGCGGCAAGGGAGAAATGCCTGGAGAGAGGGGAGATCGCCTATAAAATAAGAAGGGACGCCATATTGAAACCCCCTGCATTTGTATCATTGAAGCGTGAGAGAAAGAGGGTTGAACTGTTCAGTGAATCGATCGTCAAAAAGTAGACTAAGTACGACAAACCTAGATTTTGCCGATGTGGCTTGGTCTTGACTCCATGTGGAGATAGTTGTTCATAGCAGAAGTAATCTGATAAAAGACGGTCAAGATACCGAAGTATTTTTGTAAAATTTATAATATTGTGTGTAAAGTGAAGTAATTCGTGTGCGGGCAACAAATACAATCAGTCGAGTTCGATCAACGAAACACCAAGTGAAGGGTATTTCTTTTTTTATGCTTTAATTTTCAGGAAATATGACTAAAACAAAATTAGAAAACAAAAGTGTAACAATGAAGAAATAAATATAGAAGAGTTACTGGTGAGCCCAATAATGGAAGCTGACGTAAATTAAAGTAGGTGAAATACGTTCTTACCGCCTACTATATCTTGTTTTATGATGTCAAACTTATATGTATTTTTAATGGGTATTTATGACGCAGTTGGCCACCCATATGTTTTTGTGAATGTCAGAAATATGACGAAAGGTCATTTGTTTTGTTTTCTACTTGGATAAATTTTTAAAGTATTGTGAGTGCCGTGTAACATGTAAAAAGTTATTACGAAGGGTTTCGAAGTGATATCACGTCCAACGTAGATCATCATTTCCGTGAATTTATTGCCTATATTTTGTGGTGCCAAATTAAGATGTTTTATTCGTCGTAAACATTTGCAGTTTGAATTTTGAGGGAATTGGTGCAAGAAATCCGTGGTTACCCATTTTAGTCGGGTAGAAGCACTGTAGTGTTGAATAATGTAGATCGGTGAATATTTTTCACGAAGTGTAATACTATTCTATGTCCGTTAAACTGTGTCTAGGTGGCAATAAATAACAGTAAAGTTTATCAGTCATTTTTGTGAAAATCCACTTTTAAAATACGAGATCATTTTATGCGAAGTTGTTCATCATTAAAGTATTTGTGCGTAATTATGCGTCGTGGATTCGAAGGATTTTTATTCCAGTTCTTTTGTCAGTGAGAGTTGTCGAGTTTGAGACAAGAGGTTAGATTTGTCGTACGAATTGATGTAGGATTTGTGAATCAGGTGAATGGAAGCCTGTAGATGATGCCGGGATTTTATGTGAACCCGAGGAAGATTTGTATAATGTTTGGGATGTAAAAGTGCGAGAGAATACACGCAGGTATTAATTTGCGACGTGTACAATTATTGTAGGACATTTAAAAGAAAAATCTATGTGCATATCTCTTTGGTCAGGAATATCGTATTTTAATATTATTTGCAAAGTCAAAGGTTTCATTCTTAGAGACCAGTCAAGCGTGACGAAAGCCATGCGTTTCATATCAAAGCTGACAGCTAGGAGGGTCGTGTGTTTTCAACGCCGCCAGCTGATGGAGAGGGAGCAGTTGGAATAACGGGGGTCGCGCTGCTCGATACGTGTAAAATTGAGATTGCATTTCATGTCAACGGAGATCATTATTTGCGAGAACTAGTTGAAATTTCATCCGGAAATAACGTGTAGGTTATTACATACTGTGAATTTGTTTAATTGAGATCGTAATGTATTTTTGAAACCAAGAAGTTAGAGTATAATGAGCGAGGTTAACCAATTTCAAGGTTGTCCAATATATAGAGTGGTGGTAGTGATGACTGATTTATTTTTGAGGGGTGCTCAAAGCTTTATGGAAATGGTATGATGAGTTATGACATCGTAATCGGCTTACATTGTACGGCGAGTTACATATGCAGATTTTTGTTTTGTACTTAATTATTAGCGTTATCCAAGTATTAATAATGGCTAGTATTAGATTAAATTTAAAGTGTAATGTCATGAAACAAGGTATAATACAGGAAATAAATGATGTAAATATTTTTCCAGCTGCACGATCACAACAGATGATAAACATCAAACGAATTAAAATTAATTATGTCAGAATTTGAGTAGGAAATTGTGAAAGAAACCATTTGTCCGCGGAGATAGAATTTGTTGTTTATTAAGATTCATTAAATCATTTAATTATTAAATTCAATGGAAACCGTATTTGTGAAAAACGTTAAACCAAGTGAATAACTTAAAGATGCATTCTGGAAATCTTAGTTTATTTTTCTGGGAATATTCAAATGTTAACGTAATGATTAAGGGGAAGCAACCGAAGGTAATGGATTTTACTGCCACGAAGTATTGTGATAGTTGTTGTTGTTGTTGCATTTATGTGACTTTGATTGATTGAACATTAAATGTGTTGGGGTTAGTAAAGTGGAAACTTTGGTTATCAACCGATATAACTTAATAGTGTTTAGCCTTCAGCTTAGAAACTTGGGGATGGTCATGGGGTCATCAACCTCAGTGACTTTGATTAGGGCCATATGCCACTGTAGCATCATTTTCCTTGCGGTCATCATTCACAATGACTCTAAAGTAACTTAGAAGTTTAGATGTCGGTCCATGACATAGTCGCAGGTCACATCCATTCCATTAAGGGTCCATGCCGTACAACCACTGTGTGGCATACACCGATTGGACTGCCTTAATTGTACCCAGAGTCCAGAGCTCGTGTTACGAGGGCTGGACCATCAAGAATCATTATGATGGTACATGCAGTCTCACATGGAAGCCGAATTTAAGGGTCTCCAGACTTTCGTTCTGTATTTAATAATCGAGAAAATGGTTTCTAGTAAGGATGCCCATCAGGCAGTTAAATCAAAGGCTCAAACCAGTATTCTGCTCCTCTGTGTTAAAATTATTGTGGTGTCAAGTGGACAAGGTAGAGTCCAAATTATATTTAATTTTAAATTATTATTTCCTCCGTAAATTTCATAAATAAAATACAAATATTTTGTGAATAGATCTTTCATTTGAGTAAATAGATTAGGATTACTGAACCCTACCTTTTACCTCAGCAAGTGACGAAGAACCCGAAACGACCCAAGAGACAGATCTCATGAAAATTGCTTATAGGTAATGTACCAGGAAATGATGGTGGGTTTCGGGCATGAGGAGGATCTCAGGTAATGTTCGGTGTTTTTGGAGCCGATACAGAGAAGGATAGAATCGCAGGGCGAATAATAGATGGTTATACTTTTTTCTACAGAATTTATTAATAATATTCCAAGATATATCACCCTGCAATCTTACTGTAGAACTAAAATCTGTCACCAATATTTGTCAAAATCAAAGATTTATATTGTGATCTTCTTGAAGTCAGTTTGAAAATGCCAAAATAAATATCACTCCTTCATGGGACATTAATAGCCTACAGTCTTTCTAAATCTCGTGAAAACACAAAATATCAATTTTGCACCTACAGTCTTTCTAAGTTTTAAATCACACAAAAATGAACACATACATTTATCATGAAAAAGTTGAATAAAATATTTAAATTCTTGTTGAGTGTCTCTCAGTTTGTTTGGATTGAAAGAAATGATAATAAGCACTTGAAAACCCTAAAGTTTGTCTAGGTTACGTAAATTTTAATTAATTATTAACTTTGAAAACAAATTTATCACAAAATGTGAACTTCTTTGATATGACGAGAAAATTATGGAATACTATTCACACGAAGCACTGATGATATCACTGTACTGGATTAACTGTTTGGTAAAAGTCAGTTAGTTTGTAATTACTCACTCTGAATAGAAATATCTGCTTACGAATGTTGAAGTTGGAGACTTGGTGTCTGGAACATTCCGCGGAGTGCGGATGAAGACTCGAACTCGGCGATGTTCCGTGAAGAGACCACGTCGACGTCCCTAGATGGGTAACATAGATGAAGAAATGATGTTCGATGTAGCAGGATGTAGTATTTCGCCAAGATTTCCGTCGCTCTTGGAAGTAATATTAGCACACGGAAAGTTCAATTGGCACTAGTCAATTCAGTAATCACGGAAATTATTACCAATCACTGTCGTGATACACAGTTCTGTTCTAACTCTAATTTTACGATATTAGATTAATATTTACAGTCCTTGCTGCACAAAACACAGTTCATAATCGTCACTGATTACGTCTGAAAATATGATTGTGAAGTAATAAGCACAGTTCAAACACTTGAAAATGTAATTTGCAATAGTTTTTATCACAGTCTCTGAACAATTGTTGTTGGCAGATTAAGGTGATTTTATGATCGTGTTTATATAACACTAGTCTGAATTATTTAATATAACTATAAATAGTTCTTAATGTTCTCTGAGTTTATTATAGTGTTGATCGAAAGGTCGAGAAAGTTCACTGGGAAAAATAGCAAAGTCTTGTCCTATTATGGAACAAATGTTGAAAAAATAGGGTTACACACAGTTCACTGTTATACTGTCTTAAAAGAATGTGTCCTAGAATGATTTCCGTTTGCCACACACGATGATTTAAGATATCGTCATAGTTCACAATTACACGAAATTAGTAAAGTGTACCAGTCCGTAAAATATCAGATACTTGAATTCTCACCCCAAATTATGGCCTTATTCAGTTAATAATTTCACAAATGTTATATTACGGAAACGTCTAGAATTTTACCGTCGTCGCGACGTGTTGGAACTTCACGTACGGTACTAGTTCAACGGCGTTCGATCATGGCCATAACTACATCCTCGCGAATCGCGACGGAGCATACTTTCTTCACTGACGAGACTGCACTGACAGACTGTACTCGCTGCCCGGGTCAGACTGCTCTCTCTCCATGGCCTTTACCCAGTGGCCCATATATACACGCCAGGTGGGCGGCGCTAGGAATCAGGTGGCGAAGAGCGCTCATTCTTCCCAAACTTTAAATCGTTATATTTCGAAAACTACTGGACGGATTTACTTGAAATTTACAGGGTTTTACTTCCATAATGTTAGCTATAGTTTAACGTTGGTCTCCTTTTAATCAGCCCAGGCTTTGAAAAGTTAATGAAACAGTCTAGAAACGTCTGTAGGGGAAGTAATATGTAAGCGGCGCTGACGTCACTTGACCTCGCTTGACTTGCTCGTGAAGTGTGGTAGGTACTAGAACATTATTTCACACAGCCGTTCACATATCTGAAAGGAATTGTATGCTGGAAATAAAGTTTTTAATTTATATGTGCCAGGACCTAGGCCTTCCTGGTACAGTAAGGAAGGTAGGTATCCTTCAAAGTGGCCCAAGGGTACAATAAGCAAGGAAGAGCTTTCTTCAGAAAAGAAATTTGCTCAGTTCAAAAAATGATATAGAAATTAGGAAGATGTTTCTAAAGACTTACATCCGGAGCTTGGCATTGTATGGAAATGAAACATGGACGATAAGTAGCCCGGAAAGAAAGAGAATAGAAGCTTTTGAAATGTGGTGTTGCAGAAGAATGCTGAAGGTGAGATGGATATATCGAATCACAAATGAAGATATACTGAATCGAATTGGTGAGAGAAGATGGATTTGGCTAAATTTGAAGAGAAGAAGAGATAGAATGATAGGACACACCTTTAGACACCCAGGACTTGTTCAGTTTGTTTTTGAAGGAAGTGTAGGTGGTAAGAACGGTAGGGGTAGATCAAGGTATGAATATGACAAGCAGATTAGAGCAGATGTAGGATGTGATAGTTACATAGAAATGTAAAGGTTAACACAGGATAGGGCGGCATGAAGAGCTGCATAAAACCAGTGTATGGACTGATGTATCAAACAGCATCATTATTATTATTATTATTATTATTATTATTATTATTATTAGTAGTAGTAGTAGTAGTAGTAGTAGTATTATTATTATTATTATTTAATTCTCAAAAACGAGTATTCTGTGCCAAATTATGAGCCGAAGTCCAGTTTCTCACGTGAATGATTAGAAGTATTGGTGTCGACCATCTCGATATCTTCGACACCACCTCTCACCATTCCACTTTTATTATAAATCCCTCTGAGTATGAATCTCTAAATACACTAGTGTCCAAAAGTTAAGCATAATCACTAAAGGAGGCCATACCGTCTGATAGGAAGGCCAGACGGATTGCTGAACAAACGGAAGCTGACTCACACACTATATGTCACACAACTTGTCCAAAAAACAGTGTCAGAATGGTTCTGATAGCTAAGGTACACCTTTGACAACAACTAACAAAACTTAGCAATGTCTTCCACAACAAAATATGCTGTTAATGGGGTGTACGGTTACCCCTAACGGCCACACATGCTTCGCAGCGACGTGGCATGCTCTCTGTGTGATGGTCCAAGAGCTCTTGTGGCAGTCGATCCCATTCCTCCGAAAGGGCAATGCGAAGGTCTTGGAGGGTCCTTGGTGGAGGCTGATGGGATGCAATTCGCCTCCCCATTGCATTCCAGGCATGTTCTATAGGATTCAGATCCACAGACCTCGCTAGCCAGTCCATGCGATGAATGTCTTCCCCAGCCAGAAATTCAACCACCAGAGTAGCGCGTTTCGGTCGGGCATTATCGTCCATTAAGATTCGAACATGTGGTCTCAGTATACCTCCCTGTATCTCCGAGCATTAATTTAACAGTGTTCCTCGGACCATTCATGAAGATGTGCAGGTCTGTACGGCCATTCAGCATTATGCCGCCCCACACCATGACGCTACCCCTACCATACTGATCCCGTTCCACGATGTTCCAGTGGTTGTATCGGCTACCCGGTTCTCTCCGCATTAATTTGGATGGCAATCGTTCTGCAAATTGAAGCGGGATTCATCTGTGAAGAGCACCTGCCTCCATTCATTCGTGGTCTAGTTTCGATGTTGACGGCTCTACAATAAACGGGCCCGTCTCTGTGCTGGAGTGTGCGGGACGCACACCCCTGGACGTTGGACAAACAGCCCTGCTGTTCTGAGCCTCCGGTACACAGTTTGCCGGGAAACGGAACCGCTGAGACGGCTGCAAGCTCCGCCGACAATTGTCTTGCAGGTGCACTCCGATTTCGTTGGCCGGTTAAGGCCAGATATCGGTCCTGCTGTGGGGTGGTTACCCTTGGTCGACCTGGTACTGGCCTGCGACTAACATCTCCTGTGTCTTGAAATCGTCCCCAAGGCCTGGAAATGACACTTTGTTGCACATTCAAGGATCCGGCGACTTCGGTCTCTGTCTGGCCTGCTTCCAGGCGGTCGAGTATTCTACCCTGCAAAACGGGGTCCAAATGGCGTCGTTGTGTTATTATGTTGTCACGTTCACCACGAGGCTACACTCCGCATATAACAGGGCAAACACGACTGAGGGAATATGGGGCGCTGATACTGGCTGTGTTAACCTGCGGTTACGCCGTCAGTCAAAGCAGCGAACACTCCTTTCCTATACAGAGCGAACACGTAAGGTTGGTAGGTGCATATGTCGTACGATTTGCGGTCTATTTCCTGTTGCCCTGCTTACTCGTAACTTAATGCTTAACTTCTGGACACTGGTGTAGATCCACAGTCACTTCACCCCAACAAGCATTGCCCTCACACGCTAGAGCCCTTCATGTTCTTCAGATACATTCTCAGTCCCTCATACGTCACTACAGCGAAGTAAATAATATCCTGTCTGTAGTATAAGCTGATTTTTTCTCATCAGTGAATCTTGGTTCCAGCCTACACTTCTTGATAGCTTGGTAGGCATGCCCGGGTAAAGACTGTTCAGAAACGACAGATATATAATGTTAAGAAAGGAAGTTACGCAGTCAATCAGAAATGGTAAGATACTTCATGCATGCAATCTATTGAAGACAAATTAATCAAAATTGTGTCAAAAGTTCCGGAACTTAGGGATAAGCAGTAAAAGATGTAGCATCCTACATTACAGATGATTTAGGAAGTAGAATAATTTTTGCTATTGTTGATAACCGTATCGACCCTGGTCCTAAATGCATGTTTCTAGAAACTGAAACCTGCCAGAAGAAATGTTTGGTCGTTGTAATCTACCGTCCACCAAAAGTGTTTTTTCTTAATAAATTAGAAAACTCTCTTTATGATGATGTTGGCCTAAGTGAGTAAGAATATATGATAATAATAATAACTTCGTGTGGCTATTTCTAGCCGAGTGCAGCCCTTGTAAGGCAGACCCTCCGATGAGGGTGGGCGGCATCTGCCATGTGTAGGTAACTGCGTTTTATTGTGGTGGAGGATAGTGTTGTGTGTTGCAGGGATGTTGGGGACAGCACACACACCCAGCCCCCCGGGCCACTGGAATTAACCAATGAAGGTTAAAATCCCCGACCCTGCCGGGAATCGAACCCGGGGCCCTCTGAACCGAAGACCAGTACGCTGACCATTCAGCCAACGAGTCGGACGAACATATGATTATAGTGGGCGATTTCAACCGAAATATACTGTACTTTCGAATAACAGGGAGGCTCAACAACTCTGTGACATGCTTCATTTGTACCCTCGAAAGCTACCCAGATCAGTAGTAAGTCACAGTCGTTCAAAATGAAAATCCACAGCCTGTTTCCAGTCATTCTACCGGGTCAGGAATGGAATGAATGAAGCCCCGTCTAGCGGCGAGGATAGAAATTGTGTTGGCTGCCGAAGCCTGTCGCACTCCTCTGAGGCAATGATTAATGAATGACAGATGAAATGAAATGATATTGGAGAGTGTTGCTGGAATGAAATATGATATGGAAAACCGGAGTACCCGGAGAAAAACCTGTCTCACCTCCGCTTTGTCTGGAGTGACCGCGATTTGAACCACGGAACCCAGCGGTGAGAGCCCGGCGGGCTGCCGCGTAAGTCACAGTCTTTGTTGGACTTAATGACTATACACTGTTCTCATAAGGCCTTCCAGCATGGTCAGCCCTCAGTATATCAAAACATGGCCAAATGACGTCCGCCTCTGTGGTCTAGTGGTTAGTGTGATTAGCTGCCACCCCCGGAGGCTCGGGTTCGATTCCCAGCTCTGCCACGAAATTTTAAAAGTGGTATGAAGGCTGGAACGGGGTCCGCTCAGCCTCGGGAGGTCAACTGAGTAGAGGTGGGTTCGATTCCCACCTCAGCCATCCTCGAAGTGGTTTTCCGTGATTTCCCACTTCTCCTCCAGGCAAATGCCGGGATGGTACCTAACTTAAGGCGTCGGCCGCTTCCTTCCCTCTTCCTTGTCTCTCCCTTCCAATGTTCCCATCCCCCGCAAGGCCCCCGTTCAGCATAGCAGGTGAGGCCGCCTGTGCGAGGTACTGGTCATCCCCCCAGTTGTATCCCCGACCCAATGTCCCACGCTCCAGGACACTGCCCTTGAGGCGGTAGAGGTGGGATCCCTCGCTGAGTCCGAGGGAAAAGCCAACCCTGGAGGGTAAACCGATTAAGAAAGATAGAAAAACACAGTTTTTATGAAATGGGTCAAACTGGAATTGCGCAAAAGTAAGGAAAATGTAAAGGAGAGAATAGTATTAGTTCCGAAATGCTTGATCTTGATGTTTTTTTCTAGCCCACCCTACCACGTTTCTTTCACCCTCTTTGCTCGGGATGTCTTTCTGCCATTAAACTAGCTCGCTGAACACGCAGATGTCCATGGTGTATTGTGAGTGAAGTAGCGCGAGGGATTGAGAGTGTATCAGAGAGTAGCCTCGGTTAACTGTATTTGTACACGCGCTGGCTACACTAATGAAGAATATACAGATAAGGTGTGTGTTTAGTGCTCCTGCTTCTGTCGAGGAACACCGTCGGCGCTTTCCGACACGTAGAGTGTTTACCAGAGTTTTCAGCAGGTATTCTTCCGAGTTCCCATTTTTCTTCTGAACGTGTATTTCAATAACCTGTGCAGGAACAACGACACATTGTTGAAATGGTGCAGCGTAGTACTACCACTGCCAGCACACGGCGATTTTCTGCACGTATCAATCTCGCACGAGCACGTCTATGGCGAACATTACATGCGGAGAACCTGTACCCATTTCAAAACGTCAAAAAGGTTTGGTGGGTAAGACACATGCGTGCGCGCCACGAGCCTAAAAAGAAATGTACATTAAAAGTGTTCTGTTTCGGAAACCATTCGGAATAGGGCATATGTCCAGATGAATTTTTTGCTTCAAATGATAGTTCCTGTCATATTCCTGAATATTGGCCATTCCTTCTGGGACAGCCTGCATAGAATCAAAACAGGTATTAAAACATTTCCTATGGACATTCAGAGTATGATTATACATGGCAGATGTTCTTAGACGTCTATTGATCTAGTTTTCCCAAGAGTACTCAGATGGACAGAATTTCTGCATGAACAATATTTTTCTCTACCTTCAGCACAGACAATCTCGTTGCACAACCAGCTTTGGTATTTAAATAGTGAAGAAGAATTATGACGCATCCAACTTTTCTAACTTGTGAAGTGGCAATCCTGAACAATGAAGAGAGTTAAAAAAATCAACAGGCTAATGTACTACTTCAAAAACATCACGTTCTGCGGAGTCCTTGCTAATATATGTTACTTTGTCACATTTTAAAAAGTCCACATTCTATTGACTGATTACATTAACATTGGGAAAAAAACTGCTACTTTCAAAATATTTGAATTTTTGCCTGGATCCAAAGAAGAACCTAATAAATCTTGTCCAATGTGAAATCGAAATTTGTGGATTCTCGATAGTATCACTTGTCCTTGTTCTCCATTGCCGAGTTTAGAAGCCGTTCATTGTAGTTAGAATCCAGAACTCTTTCATTCTTCTTTGGAGTAAAATACTTTTGACCGAAAATTGAATATTTGAAACTTGACTGAGCAGAGCTTTGGAAAAGTCTAGACATAGACATATTCTGGCTCTGAAGTTTGAATTCGTTTGAAGTGCTTCAAAACTCGTGCAGCTAATTTGGCTTTCCATTCCAATTTCCTGTCATTTATATTTAAATTTCTAATTTAGTTTCCTAAGTGCTTCCTTCGTTTCTGTTTCACCTCATTTTAATACCTCACTAAAATCAAATCATAATGTAGAAGTATCGTCTTTCTTCGAACTTCACGCAATAATATAGACAGCAACCGGTCCCTGTGTTCTAGTCCAGAGGTGATCGCGCCGAACATTCCGTCCTGCGGGCGCCCAGCACTGTAAGTGGGCGGGCTGGCAGGCGATCGGCGTAGTGTATTCAATTCAACCACAGTGACGTTGTGACTACGTCACAGGCTGTGAAGGTCGGGCGAGTTCTCCCAGTCACTTACGATACCCGAGTTTAAAATGGAGGCACAAAATAATGAAAGAAAGGGAAGAAATACACGTCATTTTCAATTTACGTTGTAAGAAATAAGTTGTTTATGTTCCTTGCAGTTAATGTATTTTGACCGGATACAATAAAGAGTTAGGCCTACAACCACAAATATTTTTATAATGTACGTAATAAATTAAAATTTTTACTATTACATTTTAAGAGGTGCTTTAGAAACAGTTCTAATATAATACGCAGTTAAGGTGGATAAGCTGTGTGGCTTGTGTTTTTTTCGGTTTAAATTATCTGATAAACTCGCCAACAATCAAGCCATGCTTACCAGGAATAAAATCAATGAGGTTATTTATTTGAAAGCATACTATACCAGCCGTACCATCGATTTCTGATACAATACCCTCAAAAATCATTAAAAATTAACAGCAAAATACTCACCAAACTTGTGAAGCAACTGGACACAACCCAGAGAGAACTTGGACCGAAAGAAAAGTTTTGGCACGGTAAGAAATAAACAGAATTTTTAAAGAACAACGCAAGTATTTCTCCTTAAAACCAATAATAATTTAATTAATAATTCATTTTTAAAAGGTTACATTTGACTGAGACTAGCACCTACTACTTTTTTAAATCATACGGCGCACCTTTTAATGAAAAATAAAATTAACTAAGAAAATAATTAATAAATAAAATTAAGACAATAACAATCAGAATCTGTTTAGGTAGAACTGGGGGACGTCCTCTAGATAAAAACGGCAACAAATTTAAATTAATTAATTAATAAATTAAAAGAAGAACAAATTGCCACCTGCCTGAAGGCTCAAAAAATAAACAGTTTTTCCTGCAGGCAGTTACACTTGAAATGACGATTAACTCCAAAATATTCACAGGATTTCCTACTTTTAGTTTACTACAAGGCGAGGTAAAGGGAGGCCACGAGATTTTTCAAAGGAACCAGATCTCAAAGGCACCTACAGGAAGGTAATTAACGCGAAAGGAACGCAAGTCCAAAGGCAGAAATGGAACACTATGGTTAACATAAAATAGGTCACAATTACAACTCAACCCAAAGAAAGAACGAAGCATCACAATACATGGAGACAGGCCCACACAAATTAATTATCAATTATCGAAAATAAAGAGTAATTCCACTCACACAACAAGGGCCACGCCCACTTCAAATCAATTAATACATGTGAAGTAGAAAGAGTAAACCCAGGTAAACATCAAGAAGTCAGAGCAATCCAGCTCGAATCTTTAAGCGCACCCCATCACCATTAATTAGTCATCAATAATTCCAACAATCATTCACTTGGACAACAGTTGCCATGGAGACGACAACATGTACAAGAGCTACAAGAACATAAATGACATTTTTAATTCAAGAGAAGAAAAACAGAGAAAGGAAAGTTTAAGAAAGAGATTCCGATATCCAGAGAAAATTTCGCGGTCTCAATTTTTTTTAGTGGATGACTTCACATTATCAATTCTATGTCATCCCTCATTAATGAAATATCAATAAAATAATTTTCATAACACTTAAACTTTTTTCTTGATCCAAAACAGAAATAACATTTACAACGAAGCATCTTCTCGCAGAAAAATGTAGAGTCATAGACAGGTTTTGGAGAATTCTTCCTCCCGTACGGATGTTTAAACTGTGCAGTCAGTAAGCCGATAACTTATACATGTTTCGAAATTTTAAGGTTCAATTAAACTGAAGATCTATTCAAAATTGATATCAACAGGTCTGCATAAAATCCGCCATTTGAAATAAGTTTCCAAGACGAGGCAATTCAGCTCCAGGAGGAAAAGAAAATAATAATAATAATAAAAAACTTTGAATAAAACGACTTACTTTTAGTCCTAGGATAGGAGCTAATGCTTGGCGTCTGCAGGGAACTTATTACTCACGACGTCATAAAATGCAGATATAGCAAAATAAGCTGCGGACGTCGACTCCCAGGAAATTAGTCAAAACTTGAGGGCATAAAGCCCTCGTCCTTTACAGGCTATCCAGGCATGCTGAGATAGTTCGACGCTCTACAGACGAGCCATCGCATAACACCACTAGTCTCCAACATGGCTAACAATGCACTGTAAGCACGCCAGCAAGCAACGCGAAGCAGGAACTGGCTGGATAACGAACGAGCCTCGTGAGAGAGACTCGCTCTACAGCTGGTCAACACCGGACCGGAAAATAACAGAGATAGGAGCATAATACATCGTATATTAACTATGGAGTATAACTCCGCGGATGGAGAGGATGCAATTAAACTTAGCAGCATAAGCCTCACAGGAAATAATGTTAGACGTAAGTCGGAATTAAATTTCTAAGTGACACGGATTTCAAAAGCAAGATACCAGGCCCAAAATGTAGTGGTGAGAGGATAAAAACACGTCTCCACTGGGACAGCCTCCCGCCCGAAAGCTCAAGATAATTCCCTTCCATGTACAGTGATCCAAAAAACTAAATTTCAGAAACAATTAGTCCACAAGAGATAATGATCACTGCACCAAATCCATCATAATATACCACTACAATACCTAGTTTCTACTCATTTTCAAGAACTAGTATCAATTACACTACCAAAAGCAGTCCAATGTTCGGAGAACACCACTTCCACAAATTTAAGTTCATAACGCAGACCATGCAATGGAACCGTTACAAACTAAACATCTATTGCATTCACTGAGGATGAGTCCACGTCACATTTTATCTTATTTTCAACAAATTCCTTGCACCAAACGCACACTAGGTCGCTCTTTTTTAAAAATAAGTACATTTCAAACCAGTAGTTTACTTATATTAGTAGAGTTTGAACCACACCAGTGGTTACCTGATAATTGTTTACCATTCACTAGTTACGGTAGTTCATGTACAACCAAAAACACACATTTTCTCTTAACCATGAGCAGTTTCTTCACATATTTACACCTCAGAGCTGAGTTTTACTCAACCATCAAATACTTGATCTAATTTGTACCATGTAAAATAGTAAATTACAATGCTAGAATATTTTTTCAAAAGATAAAGAAGTGCAAGTTCATGCTTCATACCAAGCCTCAAATTAGGCTAACCAGAAAACAAATAATCCGAAAGGGACAAAAGCAAAGAAGAACGGGATAGGTAAATGAGTCACAGCATGATATCAATTACCATAAATTAATTTAAACATAACTACATATGAATCAATCGACTCATCCTCAGATCACTCACTCACAGAGCACCCAAACACTTCGGAAATCAGGCATAAACTCAGGTAACACAAGGCATACACAAAAGAAAATTTCAGTTAACAACTACATCAGGTAAGATAGGGTAGAGCAAAATATACGAGAACATACTTCAGAATGCACCTACAATATGACGGCGTAAGGCATAAGATGCAACTAAAATAGTAGTTTCCACCCACATATAGGTGTAAACAAATCCATAGATATACGTTCATCATAACATCAAGATACATAGACTAAAATGGTAAGGAGAAGTACCTAAATAATGGCACACCAACCATAAATACAAGATCACCAAACATAGGGCAAGAGAGCATCGGAATTCGTTTCCAACATTTTACCTAAACATATTTAGAGAATTTAGAATTATAGAGTAAAAACAAGAACATAGGACGTACAGAACCACGAATCAGTGATCTCAATCATTTCTAAAGTCTCAACGTTAACCACCATAATCATTTAATAATTTAGCAACATAAACATGGGTCAATCATCTCACATGCGCCATACACAACAAACTTGGACAAGAATAGAACTTAGGAAACAATCATACTAAATAATCGGTAACACGCCAATTTACAAGCTTAGAAAATTATCAAATCCATGGCAAAGGCAATGTATATATTTTCAGGCTAGGATAACCATGAAAAAATGTCGGAGACCTCTAATTATTACAAGGTGGCGGGGTTTATCATCAACAACAGATATATCCAACGATATCAAGCCAAGAATAGATCGATGATTTGTTTAACAGGATTACAGAATCACCTTGACACCATGAAAAACGAGATAGGATAATGGTAAGGAAGAACCTCAGGAGGGCAGAAGAATCTGAAGTCACATAACCTCTCAACTTCACACAATTATCAACAGTTACCCTCCATACAGCATATCTGATTAATTTTAAAGAAAAAGCCCTTAACATACTATACACCTCAACTCAGTTAATCGAGAGACTTAGGAGCAATGTCGCATACAACATAATCTACCGGTTGCCTATTAAGGCCTCGGTAATAATCCAGTCTAGAAATAAGTGATATTATCAACCAACCTGCCGTTTTACAGCGAACAGGTACCTTCTCCTATTCCCCCAGGAGACCAGGTAAATAAAATATAGATGGCAGGTAATGATGCAGGACGATAGAGAAAGCTCAAAAGACAATGAAGGAGGAAGGAACGCAACTAACAGGCCACACAACCAATTAGCAGGGCAACTTCAGTACCGCTTGGAGAACACCCGTTAATCCCATACTTAACTAGTGACCCACAGAACAGTAAGATGACCTAGTCAACCATGTCAAGAGACAGAAGAGATGCACTGAGAAGGCAAACACCATAGAGTGGCACGTAAATATAAAATGAGCTTTACGGGGCTTCAATTTAAATACAAGAAGACATCAGCTTAGCAGGATATGTAAGACATGAGAAGATGAAGAAATAAAGAAGACAAGACACTTGAAACCAACTAGTTGTAACAAGGTACAGTCATTCCAAAGGAGTTGCAGAACCATGCAAGAGTTTATTCCCCCAGATCTACAGGAATACCAGTGTAATTTAAAGACAACACGTGCTGACACTGAAATGCCATCAACACATTATTAACACTATACAACAATAATCATACCATAAAGAACACCCAGAGACACGTGTCAGCCCAAAAGGGATTAAAAAAATCACAGCATCCTCAACAGCATACTCGGGAGTCAATATGTAATTCCCAATAATTAAACTCACGGTACCATACAACATTCCCCAACTACAGGACCAAAACCAACCTCTAGGTTTAAAAGAGAGCTCTACTCCTCAGATTTAAAGATCCTATTGCATAACACAACAAAACAATGAGTGGAAAAGATATAATTCAACTCACACTAAAAGCAACTACAACTCAACTGGAACAACACACTAGAACAATATGTAGTTATTTCAGGAACAATTAACCAGGCGAATAATGATTCCAGCAGAACACAGAACTACATCGATACAAGACCAACGGAGTATCACATTAACTACATTCACGTGAAATAAATAACAAGGGTTACGGATGAATAGATGTAACTTCAACCGTAGAAAATTACAGATGTGGTAGCAAGCATTAACAGACGTCAACGGAGGATGCAGCAGATATGACAGGTAAATAAATATTAATGATGAAGTTACAGATAAGGTTCACCTTTGAGAAGTACACACAACTGGTGACTAGAAATGGAAACCCAGTAAAAGATTAAAAATCCATGCACGAGGTAAACAGGTTAACTATTCAAACTCCAATCGATAGCACTTCACAATTATGAACATTTCCCCCAACGTAGGTGACACAGAAACTAGCCCAAAATAAGTATAGTTTAGGCACAATTCCCAAAATCTTTCACGATAAACAGCTAATGACATACACCCAGAAATTATCAACCATGTTCACTCCAACTCCAACATGTTAAGACACATACTTTAGAGAATATTTTACTACACGCTGACCTTACACACAATACCAAGAATAAACATAACACTCACTACAAATGAAAGAGTCAATATGTTACCCCAGGGCAAAAATGTTGTATGATATTTTAGATCTTATTTCAACAGTAGTTCAATGATTACCAAATGATTGTCACAGTTACCCGATTAAACAAGACACGTTATCAAACGGATGCCAATTCTTTAGATCACTGAAAAGTAGTCTGCACGCACGGTTCCCAACTAGAACCAGGAAACGTTACACGGGTACATTTACTAAATAGCGAGCAACGGTACACTGGATCTTAACTCGGCTTAACGTAAGATAGATGAATCAGTCGGATTCTCTTGGCGACAGGATGGTTTAGTAACATGGACACTGGTGACAGGAACTGTAAGATAGTACAAGGCCCTTGATATCTGGGAGAAAATGTAGCCGAAAACTTGTTAGCAGCCTTACTAATGGAGTAACATTTGATGAAAACTTGATCACCAACCTTCAACTTAGTAGGTTTCCTGCCCTTGTTGTATCTTTTCTCTACCTTCTTATATGACACAGAAAAAATCTTTCTAGCTTTATTCCAGATTTTCTGAATATCGTTAGGATTTGACAGGTCAGGCAGAAGAACTTCTATCCGAAGAAGACTGGAGATCGGAGAATATGGCGTATAGCAAAACATGAGGGACATAGGGGTTTTGCCATGTGATTCATGACAAGCGGAATAGAAGGCGTAAGCCAACCAGTGTAAGCAAGTATCCCATTTGGTCCGATTATCATGATGGTAGGCTATTAAGGCTGACTTCAGGTTCCTATTTATTCTCTCAGCATAAGATGAGTTGGGATAGTACGGAGTTGTAGTAACGTGGAAAATGCACAACTCAAACAAGCACCTTTTAAATGACTGACTGGTTAAAGCACTGGCATTGTCCGAAACTAAGAACTTGGGAGGATCAAATGATGCAAAAATAGCATTCAAACAGTTGATAGATGTCTGTGAATTTGTTGATCTAGTAGGCATAATCCAAGAAAACCGAGGGAACGCACCAACGCACACAAAAATGTGTTTCCCAAGGAAGATCGAGGAAAGGGACCTACGAAATCTATAAATAATCTTTCCATAGGACGAGGCACAGAAGAAAATAACAAACCAACCTTGGAATTCATGCAAGATTTGCTAATAGCACAAGAAATACATGTTCTGGCCATGTTTCTAATATCCTGATCCACTCTTTTCCAAACGAAGAATTCATTAATTCTTTGTCTGGTTTTAAAGATACCTAAATGACCAGATAGATGAGAAGAGTGATAATACCTAAATATCATTGATACCAGAAATTCAGAAAAGTTTTGAGGTTGCGGTCATCACGTCCTTTATAACAGGGGACCCATTTAGATAATGAATAAGGTTTTACTAAATTTCCAGCAGTAATTTTATCAATGATTTCCTTCAATTCAGGGTCAGTTTCCTGATGATGCGTGAATTCATGATATAACAAGAGGAGATCAGAAAGAATGTCATTAACTCCAAACATGTTAATTACTTCAGGATTACTCGAATCAGATTTTTCATCATTTACATTATGACCATCAAACATCCGACTTAGGCTGTCGGCGATGACGTGTTTGGCATTGAAGCTGAAAGCAGAAATTCGAAGAGCCCATCTGGTAATTCTACCATTTTTGGGACGATTCAGTACCCATGAAAGAGCCTGATTATCCGTTTCAAAATCGAAGTTAAGATGTTCAAAAAATGCCTAAACGTTTCAAGAGCAAACAGTACAGCGAGGCATTCTAACTCATAGAGTATTTGTTCTCCAGTTCTGTGAGAATTCAAGATACATAGGCCACAGGTCTGCGTCCATCCTCATATTCTTGTAGAAGTACGCCGGCTATAGCTTTTCCAGAAGCATCAGTTTGCACTGTGAAACATCTATTAAAATCAGGTATGGCCAAAACAGGAGCATTCGAAAAGGCAAGTTTCAGCTTTTCAAAGGCTTCTTGTTGGGAAGGATTTCAGAAGAACATGACATCCTTGGGCCTCAAATAATTAAGAGGAGCTGCTACCTCAGCGAAATTTGGGATAAATTTCGAAGAAAATTTACCATACCCACGAAACGGGCAATGCATTAGACATCTTTAGGGGGTTGAATTTCTCGAATTGCCTGAGTTCTAGATTGAACAATGGAGACTCCATTAGGTGACACAACATGCCCAAGAAAGGATATAGTGGGTTGAGCGAAGGCTACCTTAGATAGCTTAACAGTAAGGCCATCTTCTCTCAGGCGCTCAAGAACTTCCATGACATGGTTCACATGCTCCTCAAAAGTTTTCGAAAAGATTACCAGGTCATCAAGATAATTAAAAACGAACTTAAATTTCCCATCTGAGAGGATAGAATCTAGTAAGCGAGTTAACACAGCCGCACCACAGGATAAACCAAAAGGTAACCTTAGGAATTCATACAGATTCCAATCGGTAATGAAGGCTGTAAGCGGTATAGACCGCTTAGAGAGAGGTACCTGGTGATAAGACTGGTTAAGGTCCGATACCTTAAAAAAACAAGCCCCAGAAAACTACCCAAAACAAGCGTGCAAATCACGCAATGGAATAAACTGCAGGACTACCTTACGGTTCAGAGAACGATAGTCTATTACTACCCTGAAGCCACCACAGAGCTTAGGTACAAAAAATACCGGAGAAGCATAAGGCGAGGTAGAGGGTCCATGATACCCTCTTTGAGCATTTGCTCAATTATCTTTTTCAGCTCCAGCATACGTGGAGGCGAGAGTCGATAAGGAAGATATTACAGTTTGGTTATCAGTTAGCTCAATATCATATTCCAGTACCTAATTTGCTGGTAAACATCTCGGGAAATTGTTTACAAAGAACACGAATTTACTCCGCCTTTTCCTCACTGAAATGGCTAAGATTTAGTTGTTCGATATCACTACATTCATCATGAGTAGGTTTAGCAACAACAGAAACATTAGCAGCATTGAAAGTTGCATCAATTCAATTAAATTTATAATTAGGGGCAAATTTAAAGAAATAATTTCTATCTTGTATATCTAACACTAGCCCCACACTAGACAGAAAATTAGTTCCAGGAATCATGCCACATGAAGGATTAGAAGAAACAAGACACATTATTTTCCTGGTAAAATTACCAATCCTAAATTTCACCTTAATAGACCCTAAAATTTCCATTCTCTTTCCATCAGCAGTAACACACTCTACATTAATACACTGGCAATCTGGTATTTTACAAGGTGACTTCATTTGGTAGTACCAACTAGAATCGATAACGTTTACTACACTGCCCGAATCAATTAAGGCAACTAGGGGTTCATTATTGATTTGTAAAGTATTAATTATAATGGCACACACACCCCTTCTAGATCGCTTCAAATCGACTTCAATTAATATATATATATATATATATATATATATATATATATATATATATATATATATATATAGAACGACATACGAAAATATATGTATGTTTACAACATTGCAGGCCTTTATTAACAGATTAACTACTGCTAACCGATACGTTATATCGACAAACAAATTGCACCATAAGACGCCTCTTTTAGCGGTCTAAGTGGTTGATCCTGTGATATTTTCTCGTATCCCCTCTATTTTGGATTAGATTGAGTTAGAAAGTTTGAATAGGGAGAATTTTGTGTAAGGTTAAGAATTGTTTTTGAAGGTTTAGATGAAAGTAAATGAACATAATAGGCTGCACATTTAGTACATTTTGACAAAGTATTTTAATACTGGAAACTCGACCTACTCAACTGCATTTACAAAACAAAACGATGCTCGATAGTGCATGTAGGCCCTACTATTTTTTTCTGAACAAGTCTTCTATTTTCTTTTGTTTCTTTCCTTGCCCATCGTTTGCTAGCCGCTATGTCATGCCACCGTTTAATTAACAAAATGTTAGAATAACATAACAAGTTAAGTTTCTTTAATTCGTTTTTGTAATTTTACCAACTATTTTTCCGATCGTTTTGGTTAAACGGTATTTTGGATAAAAGTGTTTCGGATAACGGAGGTTCTACTGTACTATTTGAAATATACAAATGTTACTTAGTTATAAAATAAATATAAAAAATGGAACAACTTAGCTGCGTGACAAAAAATAGATTCTGTTTCCAATTTTTATTTTCTTTAAAGTTCTATACAATTATATTCCTGATGGTTAGAGCGTGTGAGTAAAATTAAAATAGTTATGTAAAATAGTTGTTTACACGATAAATCATAACAAGATAGGTAATGCCAATTGTACGGAGGGGCGTAATTTGTTTTAAATGTATGACCTAACTGCTGAAGGTATTACGTGGTAATTATTGTTTGGCTGTGGGGTTATTCTAATAGTACTGATACTACTGATAGTAGCGTGTAGCGTTGTGGAAAGAGTTATCCTACGTGAAAATTTATTATACGACTCATCCATGTTTGAAGAAGCTAGGTGTTCAGTGTTTTATCTTTTTTAAGTTTTGGTGCGTTCCTCACCTTTGATATATCTGGGAGAGGAGTATTGAAATTACGCGGTCCTAAATATGCTACGGGTTTCTGTCTAAGGAGTGTGTTTCTATTTGGGATTGGTAATGCAGATATTACTTGTAATCTACTGCCATAGCATGTTCGTTCTTGGTCCTAGAATCTGTGGTAATTCTTCACGATGTGTGTTGTCACAACTTTTGCGATAATTGCTGTGTGTTTAAAACCTAAGCTAAATTGAAAATTTGATCAGAGAAAAAATATTTTGATTTACCATCCATAGTTTTTAGTATCTAGTTTAGTATATTGGGGGCGGCCTAAATGTTACCTGGTAGTGGGTATAAAATGCCCTGAACGACAGGCTAAGCGACCTGCCGGTTGAGGTATTTTTCGTCGCATCTATGGCTACGTCTTCTCGAAATTCGGTACATGCTAGGGCGTTTCCCCAAAGCGACGAGCGCCACTTGCACCCGAGTAATGTGAGAAATGTGCAATGGTTACCTTCCCATGGATGGGGTAGGGTGAAGGAGTTAGTCCGACAAGAGCAATTAAGAGTAAGATTTGCTAAGATTTGACTGGCCGACATCGTGAACTCGCAGAAATATTGAAGAACACACATGTTGATATTGCCTGCATACAGGAGACCAAGTTGAGAGGTTCCAAGCCGAAAGAAATTGGAGATGACTACAAACTCATCTATCAATGGCACCAGCACAACATCGAGTGGCAATAGTGATTGGTCTACGCTACCGCAACAACATCACAAGTGTCGTCAGAGTGTCGGATAGGCTCATGTCTGTCATATTGATTTAGCATCAATAACTGACCATATCATATATTGCTATGCACCTCAAACTGAATGCACGGAAGATGAGAAGGATGAGTTCTGGAACAGTCTTGATGCCCATCTTGAAACAATTCCTCCAGATGAGTTCATTTTCCTTGGGGGAGACTTAAATGGACATGTCGGATCTCAACGGGATGGGTATGGGCTGTATCATGGAGGATATGGTCTTGACATGCGAAAACGATGAGGGGTGTCATATACTTGATTGTGCAGAGGCTCATGACCTAGCTGTGACCAACACATATTTCAAGGAAAGGATAACACATCTAGCTACATATACCAGTGGAAGTCATGCTACTCAGATAGATTACTGGATGGTTCGACAAGATCTGGTAATGGATACCAAAGTGATCCCATAAAACAGCATTTCCCCAACACTGCTTGCTTATTCTGGGTATTCGGAAAACTGTCAAACGTTCTAAGATACCTAAAACTGGACCTGAGCATATCAATTGCTGGAAAATGAATGTCCACAAGAAGGAAATGAAGATAGATTTAGCCAAATTCTTAGTGAAGCCTGACCAGTTAGTTGAGGACATGTGGGAAAATGCTGAAAAAGAGATACAACAGGCAACAAGAGTAACTGGGAAAAACAAAATCGGGACGAAAATACATTGAAAAAAGACCTGGTGGTGGGATGATGAAGTCCAACAAGCTAAAAGAAAAAGGTAGCCTTTAAGGCTTGGTGGAAGACACGCCTGGATACTGGCCTTCACAGATATACAGTGCTGAAATCAGTAGCGAAAAGGGTAGTGGCTGCTGCAAAAGATCGTTGTTATCAGGATCTTACGACCAGCTTGACACACCAGCAGGAGAAAATAACGTGTTTCGCCTTGGGAAGTCCCGCAACCGTTCAATCCAGGGCATTGAATACGTCATGCATATCAAGGGAACTGACAACAAATTACTACGAGACCAGCAAGCTATCCTTCAACGATGGTCAGACAATTTTGCAGATATCAGCAACAAAGAATTTGATCATCCACCGATAGCAAGTTCTGATCCCGTTTATGGTCCCGTGCCTTTGATTATGGCAGAGGAAGTAATGATTGCCATAAAGAAGATGAGGAATGGAAAAGCAACTGGCCCAGATGACATACCAGCAGATCTGGAAAATTCTTGGCAAGCTTGCTGCAGAATTCCTTGCCACACCAGATCATCATCAGGAACAAACTTCCCTTTATATGGACAAGTAGCATGGCAATCTCAATCTGGAAGGGTAAAGGAGACGTAAGCGACTGCTCAACATACCGCCATATTGGATTCCTCTGCCATACACTGAGGATATTCGAACGAATGCTGGATATCAGGCTCAGAAACATTGTCACAGTAACATCCAACCAGTGTGGATTTGTAAGGGCTGCAGCACCATCGATGCTATCCATGTCACACGTCTATTGATGGAAAAACATAGGGGGCGGCAGAAGAGTGTACACATGGCATTTCTGGACCTAGAAAAAAGCATTTTACCGAGTACCACGTGATCTCAACTGGCGAGCTCTCCGTAGCCATGAAGTACCGGAAGCCTATGTAAGCTGGGTACAACTTATATATCAGAATACAACTAGTGTGGTCCGGAGTCCAGCTGGAATCTCCCGGCCTTTTGATATCACCGTGGGTGTACATCAGGGCTCAGCTCCATCACCATTATTGTTTATCCTCTGCTTGGATACAGCAACGGCTGACGTAAAGACATCGCATCCCTTGACGCTTCTTTATGCGGATGATGTGGTACTCGCCCAACAAACACGTCTTGGACTCTAACGCTAGACACAATCTTAGAGCGACAAATTAGCTGAGAATGGCCTGCTCCTCAACACCCAGAAAACCGAATACCTAGAATGTTGCCCCCAAACTAGCGGGACTATAAGGATCAATAATCAAGACTTGCAGAAAACCATGCATTTTAAATACCTAGGGTCAGTTGTCATTTCGAACTGTGATGCCACTTTTGATACCCGAGCGAGGGTAAATGCAGCTTGGCTCAAATAGAGACAAGTTACCGGAGTCCTCTGCGATAAAAAGATGCCTCACCATCTAAAGGCAAAATTTTACAAGGCTATTTACGGAGAAGAATGTCGTTCAATGACAAAAAAACATGAGTAGGCTCTTCAGACAATGGAAATGAAGATGCTTCGATGGACTCTTGGAGTGACTCGATGTGACCACTTAACAAATGAAGATGTTCGACAAAGGCTTGGTGTCACTCCAATTGTGGAGAAAGTGAAGGAAGCATGTCACGGTTATGAGAAGGCAGGACGGCTCAGTTGCTAAAATAGCTCTCCAAGTTGATCCGGGAAGAATACGACCACGTGGAAGGCCTTTAAAGCGGTGGACTGACAATATCAAGGCCGACATGCGCGAAGTTAGTTTAAAAGCTGAAGATGTCAGCAATAGGACGAAACAGAGGAGATGTAGCAAAACAGCGGACCCCATACTTTGGGATAAACGCTGGAAAGAGAGAGATTTATTATCTGCTGTCCGCCTCCGTAGCGTAGCGGTTAACACTATTAGCTGCCGTCCTCGGGGGCCCGGGTTCGACTCCCGTTTTCAGAAATATAATAATGGCAGAAGGGCTGCTATGTGATTAAAATGGTACATGCAGCTCACCTCCATTGCGGGTTGTACCTGAAAAGAGCTACACCACCTCAGGATGAATTTACTTTAGTATTTGATTGTCTATGGCAGAAAGAGGGACTATATACTTGTCTTGTGCACTACACAATCCTATAATTCCATACTGTAATAATGTAATACAGAATAGATAAGCGTATAATAAACAGTATATAATTATCCTAAGAGACACAATCCGTCTAAGCCGGTATTGGAGTTTATAGTGGTATGATACTTGCATATCAAATGGTTGTCAAGCATTATACCTAAGTGTTTAATGCGGGTTGATTCCTGTACCACGTTGCAATTACAGTCATCGTATGAACATTTGTTAACATTTATTTTGATTTTAAAATGGTCAGGGAATTGCAATGTTTTATTGTTTGAAAAGGCAACGTAACATGTCTTATTTTCATTTAGAGTAAAGATGTTACTCTTCAGACATTTGCATATGGCTGTCAGTGCTGTATTACATTTATTAAATCTCTGGTCCTAAGACGCTCCGTTAAAAAATATTACCGTGTCGTCAACATATGAGAAAATTTCCCATCTACTCCTGTTTCAAGAAGTTTTAATTTACTTGTTTTATGCTATATTTAGCTCTTTGCACACTGTGCTGTAGAGAGCTGGCTATGAGATTGTGTGAGATCACAGACTACTTACCTTACCTAATTTCTGTAACAATATCTTATGATTAATATTGTGTCGAAGTTTTTCTTTAAGTCTAGAAGTCTCAATTCTGTGGCTAATACCAACTCACGGCTTTTTAAAAGTTTTCCATTTAGTTGAACACTGTTCTGGCTTTTCAAATGCGGGAATTCACTTCATCCGATTTGTCCCATTGATCGTTAATGATGGCACCAAGGTATGTGTATTTCCGAACTCGTTCAAAATTTTCTGGTCGAAAATAAGACGACGTGTAGGATTAACGTTTTTGCTTATGGCCATAACTTTGGTTTTCTTTATATTAAACCGTGAGAGTTGGTCGTGCGGTAAGGAGCGCGCGGCTGTGAGTTCACATCCGGGAGATAGTAGGTTCGAACCCCACTGTCGGCAGCCCTGAAGATGGTTTTCCGTGGTTTCCCATTTTCACAAGAGGCAAATGCTGGAGCTGTTCCGTAATTAAGGCCACGGCCGCTTCCTTGCCATTCCTAGTCCTTTCCTGTCCCATCGTCGCCATAAGACCCATCTGTGTCGGTGCGACGTAAAGCAACTAGCAACTTTATATTAAAGTCAAACTGTGGCTAGTCGATGCTACTTTGTCGATGAGGTACTGTAAACTTTCTGGGCTGTGTGTAAAAATTACAGTATTTTCCGCATATCGAATGTTATTTATCCATTGGTAATATAAAAGCACTCCCAGTTAGCATCCAATGCCTCCCTGAAGATACGTTCTGAATAGATGTTAAATAACAATGGAGACATTGAACAACCCGGCCCGTTGGATATGTACATCTTCCGCATTCTACCCTCCCAAACATGCAAATGTAGTCTGATTCCAGTTTAAGGTGGCAATAATTCTCAGGCCGATACTTAATATTTCAATCAACGCGTGATGTTTTCTACTATCTGCTTTGCGTTGCACCGACAAAGATAGGTCTTATAGCGACGATGGGATGGGAAATGGCTAGGAGTGGGAAGGAAGCGGCCGAGGCCTTAATTAAGGCACAATCCTAGCATTGGCCTGGTGTGAAAATGGGGAAACCACAGAAAGCCATCTTCAGGTCTGCCGACAGTGGGGATCGAATCCACTATCTTCCGAATGCAAGCTCACAATTGCACACCGCTAAGCGCTCGACCAACTGGCTCAGTCTCGTGGTGTTGCACTTTATCAAAGGACTTCTGATAATAATAAAACACCCATAAATGTCACAAATTATGCCTCTCTATCGCTGAAATTGTACCTGTATGATGAATAGAGCTCCCCTGTGCCAACTTCATTTCGGAATTCAAACAGCGTAGTTGAAATTTGTTCTTTGTAGAGTTTGTATATCATTTGTATGACCTTCAGAAAAATGTTCAACAAATGGCACATAAGCCTTATCATTCTGTAATCTCCAAATAGCTTAGCTCACCGAGCAAACGGATGCAAGATTTGGGTCACGTAGATATCAGTTACATTCTGGAGAAAATGGATTCGAACCACACTGTCGCCAGCCCTGAAGATGATTTTGCGTGGTTTCCCATTTTCACACCAGGCAAATGCTGGAACGGTACCTTAATTAAGGCCACGATCACTTCATTCCCACTCCTAGCCATTCTCGCCATAACAATTATCTGTGTCGGTGCGACATAATTTTAGGAAAGACCCTTAGCTTGTTTTAGATAGTGACCTTCCTATTGCAAGTAAATTGATGATGACGGTCAGGATTGGTGAACTCGCTTAGGGTGAGGAAGCTGACTAGGTCGCCAACGTTTAGGTTTGTACGAGAGCTGTCAATGAAGTAGTGGCAGTATTGATAGAACGCAATATTTAATGAACTAACAAGTACAATTGTATTACATTCCTTCAGCGTAGTCACCCGCAATGTCTATTACCTTTTGCCAATTGTCGAGAAGCCTTTGGGTACCTTTGACCAGGTGTTCTCTGTTGATGACAGCGACGGAGCGCCCTATTGCGTGGAGTAGAGATGCCACGTCGGGAAATCGGCGAACTGGAGGGGCTCCTTCAACTTCGGAAACAGGTCGAAGTCACAAGGAGTCATGTCTGGTAAGTACGGAGGGTGTTCCAAGACCTCCCAATACCACCGTTGCAATAAGAGCTTGATATTGTTTGTTACATAACAACGTCCGTTGTCATGCAACACGATAGGGTGATCGCCTCGCAATAAAAGTGGGCGTTAGCACCGCATAGCTGAATGCAGATGTCGTTCCACAGATCGACAATAGTGAGTTAGTCCCTGTTGACAGTTTGTTCCTCTCGTAGTCGCATGCCATAATCAGCATAAGCTACACCCGACTGGGTTCCTGTCGAGATGTAAAGGAGAGGGCATATAAGTCTCTGGTAAGACCCCAACTAGAATATGGTTCTAGTATATGGGACCCTCACCAGGAATACTTGATTCAAGAACTGGAAAAAATCCAAAGAAAAGCAGCTCGATTTGTTCTGGGTGATTTCCGACAAAAGAATAGCGTTACAAAAATGTTGCAAAGTTTGGGCTGGAAAGACTTGGGAGAAAGGAGACGAGCTGCTCGACTAAGCGGTATGTTCCGAGCTGTCAGTGGAGAGATGGCGTGGGAGGACATCAGTAGACGAATAAGTTTGAGTGGTAGTTTTAAAAGTAGGAAAGATCACAATATGAAGTTAAAATTGGAATTCAAGAGGACAAATTGGGGCAAATATTCGTTTATAGGAAGGGGAGTTAGGGATTGGAATAACGTACCAAGGGAGATGTTCAATAAATTTCCAATTTATTTGCAATCATTTAAGAAAAGGCTAGGAAAACAACAGATAGGGAATCTGTCACCTGGGCGACTGCCCTAAATGCAGATCAGTAGTGATTGATTGATTGATTGATTGATTGATTGATTGATTGATTGATTGATTGATTGATTGAATGATTGATTGATTGATTGATTGATTGATTGATTGATTGATTGATTGATTGATTGATTGATTGATTGATTGATTGATTGATTGAACTTTCTGTGGGCGTGGCGAACCTGGGTGGCGGCATTCATTCGATTGACGTTTTAATTCAGGCTCACAGGCTTTTGCCCACGTCTTACCAATGGTGACAATACTCTGCAGAAATGCGTCTCCTTCGTTGCGGTATCTGTCCGAGTGGATGCCAGCCAGTGCGTACCGGTGCCATTTATGTTGGTGATTTAATGTGGAACACAACGGGACTGAGTTTTCCTCATGTTAAGACATTTCGTCAGTATGTGCCACGCCGTTTGATGACTGAGACCAATCTCTATGGATAATTCCTGGTCAGTTCATCGACGGTCTACGGAAACAAGACCACTCAGCATGCCAATTTGATCTTGAGGAATTGACGGCCGACCTGTGCGGTGCAAATCCGCAGTGTCATTCCGACCCACTCGAAAGGCTTGACTCACCGTGCAACTGTCCTATTTGGTAATACATTATCGCCACAGGATTTACATAATCCTCGACAACATTCTGATGCATTTTTGCCACGGACAACCTCGTTTTTAATCCACGAACGCTGATCATTGTTTGAAAACATGCTTTAGAGCGGTGAAACTGACACTCTTCACTTCATTGCCACACAGCAGCAACACTCCCAACTGGAAGACCGTCAGACGCACACTACACATTGACAACAGTACCACCTGACCGCTCCCATATCCTATTTGCGCATGCCCGAACTCCTGCGAATGTCTAGACTACGTTGCCACTTCTGTATTTACAGCCCTCCTATTAGGCACTACCTTTACCTTGCTCCTTCTTCATCTCGTTATTCGATAGAACGGAACGCTTCCTCCTTGTGAATGGGTTTCAAGCTACGAATTTAACGTGCAATGTAAAATTAATTTAAAATTTAACTAGGTTATATTTTCTTTTCAAAAACAAGAGATAACAATCATAACAGGTACAGAGTAGCAAAAATGTAGGTACAATATTACTGGATTCGGGCTCAGTGCCCTTACTTCATAACTCTTGGGCAATCAGCCCCGCCTTACTCCAAAAAAAATTTTAGCCAAGGGGCAGAAAGCCCCATTCATGCCCAGGAGCACTGGCTCCAAACATTACACATAAAGCCTGCACGAGGCATACAGAAACAAATTTCAAAGAGCGATCCGCTCTCAAAATTGTAAGCCTATCACAAGGCCACACCAAACTCTACCTTCAAGCTGTCCTCTAAGGACGTTTTCACAGGGGTAAAATACCCAACCTACTGAGGTCTATTACATGAAAAGAAGGTTGATTACATGACCTCTAAAATAACAATTTGAGAGGAGGCGAACTTGCACTCCTAATACACTTTGTTTTTAAAACCTAATCTGGCTCTGGGCCACTAACGCAAGGGCTAATCCCATACTACAGAGGTGACTTAGAGAAGAACACTTTACATTACATAAACGAAGAATGGTTTGAGAAAATAAGTTCACCTCAAAACAAATGTGAGTGGGAGCTCGAGAGGGTTAACACTCTCTATCCCAATATGTAGCTTTACAAGAAAAAGATGAAAAGAGTAATTACATTTTAGGAGAAGGTTACATGATGGAAATGCTTCGAACCCGCCGCGAGTGTTAAACTGCCGACCTAGCAAGAAAAGAAGTTATTAATAGGCCATTACCTGGTGTTGAACGGCTGAAGAAGAAAGAGGCGCTTCCCGCCTCCTGCTATGTACTTAATACACTGAAAAATGGAACAGAAGTAGCCCGGAGACCCCAAAATCAGCAGTTTAAATACTCTCGCGGAAGTTTCTAGGCGTTAGGGGAATGAAAACACCCGCCCACAATGTTTTTATTGGATAGGACCCCGCAATCGATTCAAGTTGGGGGAAGATACATCTGATTGGATAGAAATTAATTTAAGAAATTCGGGATTGGCTACATGCAAAACAAGGGGAAAGAGAGGGGTATACAGCCAACTTAAACAATAACAGAAAGAAATTTAGCAAAGAACAAACATTTGAAATAAAAATTTCTTCAACAAAATAGTTCTTTGACTCCGCACTAGGTTGCACTATTGTTGATCAGTAGTGTCCTCTAGAAGAGAAAGTTCACACTTCTTACTTCAAGCGAAACAAAAACACATCAAAAGTGACACAGTTCAAAAACTCAAAATTTTCCACGTGGTGACATCTTCTGAGAAAGTAGAGAATTAATAGAATAGATAAAGTTCAACCTTCCTCCAGAAGAGGAGTTTCAACTGGCGCAACTTTTAAATAAACGGTGTAGAGGTGTACCGCCCGGTACAGACCTCCCCCCCCAAAAGTTCCTCCAGGGGTGACACATGAAATCAGTTTGAAACAAAGTCCAAGTAATGATGTTGATACAAAGATAGATAGCAGAAGCATTTACAAGATTTCTTAATTCAGTTTCAAAATGTTGTTGTTGCAGGTGAATGAAAGTCTTTATGTTTGTAGAATTTGAATTTCTGAAGATAAACTTTTAATACTTAAAGGTGAAGAAAAATTTTGCAATGTCCACCAAATATTGTTGTTGAATTCCCAAGTGTAGTTATTGCTTATGGTGACTGTCCATGTAGTTGATGTAGATTGAGTCGGATGGCCAGACCGGCCGTTGCAGCTTGCGTCCAACGGAGGCCGCTCGGACCCCTCAAGTACCCTGAGATACCGCTCGCCCGCACTATGAGGGGAGCAGAGGTGTTGAAGTACGCCGCGCCCGCGGTGAACAGATACAGGCTGCGGGCATGTAGCAGGTCGTGCGCCGCACATCAGCCTTGGCCGGGAGGAGAGCTCCGGCTCGCCGTGCACATGTCGTCCTCGCTGGAGAGGAGGGGGCCCATCTCCCTCCCCAGTCGCTGCACGGCGCTGCGCGGCTGCGGGGGCGCTGAAACATTAAAGCTAGGCGGCAGAATTGTGTTGGACTATCATCTTCTTTGAGGGTACAGGCTTGTGGAGAGGTTGAGGGGCCAGCGGCGTGTAGATATCCATGGCATTTACTATTATGAAGCCACAGTGTAAGGTGGAGCAGGAGACGGGAGCGTGGTAATGGCCGTGGCAAGAACAGGATGGCAATTTAACGGGTCGGGGCAGGTTTTACACAAGGCTTACATCTAAAACCAAAATATTACAGAAGGGGCAGAATGCCTTAAAAGTGAAACTCAAAAAAAAATATAACCTTCATATCCTTTCAAAATAATATGAAGCAAGTTAACACAGAAATTACACCGGTTTCACCTGGGACAGGTGAACTCTAAATATCCTCTCGGTGGCTGGATTACTTAGCAATAAGGTAACCGGCGTAAGAAAATCGAGAATGATACAAGGCCCATGAAATCTGGGGGCAAGCTTGCCCGCGGGAACAAAATTTTTGACCATAACCTGGTCACCTACCTTCAAAGTGGTGGGTCTCCGTCCACGATCATACCTTTCCCTAACCTTTTCATGAGACACTTTAAGATTGGCTTTAGCCTTCTTCCAAAGATCTTTAATGTTATCCGGATCTATTGTCTCGGGTAGAATGTCATTCAAAGACCAGAGGTTAGAGAGCGGCGAGTTGGGAACAAACTTGAACATCAAAGAAGCTGGAGTAAATTTGTGTGATTCATGGACCGCCGAATTCAAAGCAAAAGCTAACCAATGCAGGGACGTGTCCCACCTAGAATGATCTTCATGATGATAGGCAATAAGTGCGGACCTGAGATTACGGTTAACCCGTTCAGCCAGAGATGGTTGAGGGTAATAAGCGGAAGTAGTTACATGAGAGATGGACAAGTCAAAACAGAATTTACGAAATAAATTAGATGTAAAAGCCTTAGCATTATCAGATACAATGTATTGGCACGGACCAAAAGAAGCGAAAATAGAATTTAAGCAAGTAATGGTTGACTGAGCGGTAGCCAGCTTAGTCGGAAATAACCAGGAAAATCTTGTAAAACCATCTACACACACAAAGATGAACTTGTTGGCATTACCCTTTGACTGGGGGAAGGGTCCCACATAATCAATATACAGGCGTTCCATGGGGCGCGACGCTTGATGAGAAGACAAAAGGCCTACTTTAGTGGACATGGTGGGTTTACTGATCAAACAAGATTTACAAGCTTTTACAAGTTCCCGAATTTCACCGTCCATACCTTTCCATATGAACATTTCACGAATCTTTTCACGAGTTTTAAAGATTCCAAGATGCCCCCCCAATGGGGTCTCATGATAGTATTTGAAGATCATAGGTACAAGAACCGCTGGAACAACAACTTTCATCAACTTATCATGCCTCGAAGGGCAACATAAAACACCATTCCTCAGAACATAAGGGACGACATGTTCCCCAGAAGAAAGGGTTTCCATTATCGGAGCCAGCGTAGGATCTTCACGTTGGTATTTCTCAATATCCCTAAAGAGCATGGGAGCATCGGTTAGGATGGCATTAACCTCGGATAGTATGGACTCGGAAGGTGATGAACTGTCGACCGGTTCATGGGTCTCGACCTCGTTTGAAAACATACGGCTGAGTCCATCAGCCACAACATTTTCGGTACCTCTGATATGTCTAACATCAAACTGGAAGGCGGAAATACGAATAGCCCAGCGGGCTATACGACCAGTACGACGCGGCCTACCTAAGACCCAGCTTAAGGCTTGATTATCTGTCTCCAGGTCGAATTTAACGTGTTCCAGATAGAGACGGAACTTTTCTAAGGCAAATAAGACTGCCAAACCTTCGAGCTCATAGATGGAATACTTGGCTTCTTGAGCCGACAATGTCCTAGACGCATAGGCGATGGGTCGCCTCCCTAGTTCAGTCTCTTGAAGAAGGACTGCAGCTACAGCTGACGACGACGCATCCGTTTGGACGATGAATTTCTTCGAGAAATCAGGCATAGCAAGTACAGGGGCATTACAGAGAGCTAATTTAAGATCTTCGAAAGCGGCTTGTTGAGAAGGTCCCCACTCGAATTTGATGCCTTTCCTACGAAGAAGGTTTAAGGGCGCCGCTCTATTAGCGAAGTTAGGAATAAACTTCCTGAAGAAATTCACCATACCAATGAATCTAGCGATACCTTTGATGTCCTTAGGAGGTTTAAAATCACGGATGGCCTGTGTTCTAGAATGATCGACAGCTACCCCATCGGGTGACACAATATGCCCTAGGAATGACATAGAGGGCTTAGCAAAGGCAACCTTGGACAACTTGACAGTTAACCCAGCCTTACGAAGGCGATTCAGAACTTCTCGCAGATGATCTAGATGTTCTTCAAAAGTCTCGGAAAATACGACGACATCATCCAAGTAGTGATATAAGTACTCAAATTTGATGTCGGAAAAGACCCTATCTAGTAGCCTAGTGAGCACAGCTGCCCCCGTGGGGAGCCCGAAAGGCACGCGGTTGTATTCGTATAAGTTCCAGTCCGTGGCAAACGCTGTAAGATGTTTAGACTCTTCGGCAAGGGGCATTTGATTATAGGCCTGATTCAAGTCCAAGATGGTGAAGAACTTGGCCTTACGAAACCATGAAAAGCAAGAATGAAGGTCGGGAAGGGGCACAGATTGCAACACCACCTTCCGATTGAGAGCCCTGTAATCAATGACAGGCCTGAAGCCTCCTTGGGGTTTCGGGACTAGAAAAATAGGCGAAGAATACGCTGACTTAGAGGGCCTAATAATACCATCCTTCAACATCTGATCGATGATTTCTTTCAGAGCCTTCATTTTAGGTGGAGATAGCCTATACGGTGGAAAACGGACAGGAATCGAATCCGTGACCTCAATTTTGTATTCAATAAGGTCAGTAACACCAAGAGTATCAGAGAACACCTCGGGAAACGACTGACACAGTTTCCGAATACTATCAGCCTGCTCCTCAGGTAGATGTCTAAGGTCTAACAACATCTCATCCTGGGTAGGCGAAATAGATGAACATGATACAGAATTACACTTTAACAAGGGAATTCTACAATTGGACGCAAATTTGAATGTGCACGACCTACTCTGGAGATCGAGCACAAGACCAGTGTGAGAAATGAAGTCCGCTCCCAATATGATGGGGCAAGACAAACGCTTGGCCACAAACAATTTGATCTTCCATGTAAATTTAAAAATACGAATTTTGACCAGTACGGAACCTAGAATTTCTAATGGCGATGAATTAGCCGAAACATATTGAATAAGAGCTGAGACATGGTCAGGTAGTTTACAAACAGATTTCAATTTAGAATACCATTCAGCCGAAATAATCGAACAAACACTGCCTGAATCTAAGAGAGCTGTTATAGGCTCGTTATTTAACTCAATCTTAAGAAAAGGAACAGGTGCGGGGGTATCCGCCGCAATCCTAAGACATTCTTTAGGGCATTCAAAAGATGAATTTGAAGGCTGATTGTTCTCTGCATTTACAACCTGTTTACTAGGGGCTGAGTCTCGGGAAGATGGATTAGTCGACTCAGCCGATGCCACTAGTCACTTTTTATTATTGGCATAGCTGGAATTTGCACCAGAAGTTGAGCAGGAGGGGGTGCTATTTGAGTTTGGGCAATTCTTGGCGATATGTGAGAAGGCCCCACACTTAAAACAGCCTTGTGATGACCCTGCTCCATTCCTTGTCCCACTTGACTTGATCAGAGGACACTTATTCCGCAGATGGTCAGGCGACCCGCAAGCATAACATTTACGAGGGGTGACTGATCGGCGAGGTGGAAGCCGAGTATTACTAAAAGAAGGCGGGGGTTCTTTTGCCACACGCAAGGAATCGGCATACCTAACTCCTTCCGCAGAGACGGCTAATGCTTCCAGTTCAGAGAAGGTTTGCGGGCACGCCGCGAAACACAAATATGACCTGTAGGGTGGTGAAATCCCTTCGATAATAGCTTGCACGATCTGATCCTCAGGGAAGTGGAGAGCAAACACCCTAGTATAAAACTTAATATCTTGGATGAAGTCTGCCAGGTTTTCATCCAAGCGCTGTACCCGATAATAGTATTTCTGAATAAGAGATGACCTCGCGCGGGCAGGAATAAAATTTGCAAGCAGATGTGCATGGAAATCTTCGATAGATGACTGTTCAGCTATGGCTCTTACTATTTTATCTGAGAGAACCCCAATAGCGTAAGGATAGATAATTTGCAAAATTTGACATGGGGAAAGAGAAAACACAAGGGCATGATCCTGAAATTCCACTAGAAATCTTAAAAATGAAATTACGTCACTGGTGGTATTAACGGAAAACTTGGATATACCTCTGAGCAACATTGCCAATGGATGAGGCAAGCTGCTAAACCCGGGCGACATAGTAGGTAAAGGTTTCAATGGCAAGGAAGTTAATTCAGCACGTACATTGTTCAACGATGTGCGGCGTTCAGACTCGTTGTCCAATGGGGCAGAGATAGTTTGAGCAGCAACGGTTATCCTATTGCTTTCTCCCTTAGCAGGTTCTTCCTCACTACTTACATTCACTATGGTGGGCTGATCAGATTTGGGAGGAACTTCCCCAGTTAACAATTGAGTGACTTTACTAGACAATTCAGAGATAGTTTCAAGGAGCGTATTAGCTTGCTTCCTCTGAACGTCATTCACCTTCAGAGACAACAGATCATTAACTCTATTTGAAAAGTGATATAATCTGCCTTGCACACGCTTAATTTGGTTAGGAGACGGATCATTTTCATCAAAAAAACTAACTACGGAAGCTAGCCCAGTAATATTCTCCGTGATCGTGGAAAGAGAGTCGTCAATTTCTTTCTCTCCCAAATTGGGGATGGAAATGGGCAAATCAAGGGACTCTCTAAGCTTGTTAGTGTCTATTGCAACCGTGCCTCCAGATTGAACGTTTCTGATAGTTAACTCGTATATCAACTCCTCTTTGCGCAAATAGTTAAGGAGGAGAACATCGCGAGGGCCGGACATGATGACAGAACAATTTAAAAAAAAAAAACTCAAAAAATTCCAGCAACTGAGAAAATTGTTAGAGTTCGAATTAAAGCAATGTTTAGCCGTCAAAAGGGGCTAAATTGAGACCCATTCAACCACGCTCTGCTACCACTTGTTACGGAGATATCCGTGGTAGGTAGAGGTGAAAGAAGGTGCGGGTGTGAATGGGTTTCAAGCTACGAATTTAACGTGCAATGTAAAATTAATTTAAAATTTAACTAGGTTATATTTTCTTTTCAAAAACAAGAGATAACAATCATAACAGGTACAGAGTAGCAAAAATGTAGGTACAATATTACTGGATTCGGGCTCAGTGCCCTTACTTCATAACTCTTGGGCAATCAGCCCCGCCTTACTCCAAAAAAAATTTTAGCCAAGGGGCAGAAAGCCCCATTCATGCCCAGGAGCAGTGGCTCCAAACATTACACATAAAGCCTGCACGAGGCATACAGAAACAAATTTCAAAGAGCGATCCGCTCTCAAAATTGTAAGCCTATCACAAGGCCACACCAAACTCTACCTTCAAGCTGTCCTCTAAGGACGTTTTCACAGGGGTAAAATACCCAACCTACTGAGGTCTATTACATGAAAAGAAGGTTGATTACATGACCTCTAAAATAACAATTTGAGAGGAGGCGAACTTGCACTCCTAATACACTTTGTTTTTAAAACCTAATCTGGCTCTGGGCCACTAACGCAAGGGCTAATCCCATACTACAGAGGTGACTTAGAGAAGAACACTTTACATTACATAAACGAAGAATGGTTTGAGAAAATAAGTTCACCTCAAAACAAATGTGAGTGGGAGCTCGAGAGGGTTAACACTCTCTATCCCAATATGTAGCTTTACAAGAAAAAGATGAAAAGAGTAATTACATTTTAGGAGAAGGTTACATGATGGAAATGCTTCGAACCCGCCGCGAGTGTTAAACTGCCGACCTAGCAAGAAAAGAAGTTATTAATAGGCCATTACCTGGTGTTGAACGGCTGAAGAAGAAAGAGGCGCTTCCCGCCTCCTGCTATGTACTTAATACACTGAAAAATGGAACAGAAGTAGCCCGGAGACCCCAAAATCAGCAGTTTAAATACTCTCGCGGAAGTTTCTAGGCGTTAGGGGAATGAAAACACCCGCCCACAATGTTTTTATTGGATAGGACCCCGCAATCGATTCAAGTTGGGGGAAGATACATCTGATTGGATAGAAATTAATTTAAGAAATTCGGGATTGGCTACATGCAAAACAAGGGGAAAGAGAGGGGTATACAGCCAACTTAAACAATAACAGAAAGAAATTTAGCAAAGAACAAACATTTGAAATAAAAATTTCTTCAACAAAATAGTTCTTTGACTCCGCACTAGGTTGCACTATTGTTGATCAGTAGTGTCCTCTAGAAGAGAAAGTTCACACTTCTTACTTCAAGCGAAACAAAAACACATCAAAAGTGACACAGTTCAAAAACTCAAAATTTTCCACGTGGTGACATCTTCTGAGAAAGTAGAGAATTAATAGAATAGATAAAGTTCAACCTTCCTCCAGAAGAGGAGTTTCAACTGGCGCAACTTTTAAATAAACGGTGTAGAGGTGTACCGCCCGGTACAATTATTATTATTATTATTATTATTATTATTATGATTATTATTATTATTATTATTATTATTAATCAAATAAGAGAACAGAAATCAGTGGTCACCAATTTCCTGAATCGAAAATGTTGACCTGTATGGAATGAAAAAGTGTGGACCTAAACTTAACCCGCGATCACTCGCGCATCGGCAAGTCACGCGATCACTCGCGTTGTTAGGTGGAACCTAACACCTGTATTTCTCTTATAAAATCATTAATTTCGTATTTTTCTCTTCGTTTTTATTTTATTTTAATGTCGTTATTGTATACTGTTAATTTTAACATGATTTACAGTATTATTTTACTGAATACGAAATAGAGTTAAACTTAATCATTACATTTATTTCAAATGAAATAGCACCGACTGATAACAGTAGCCTGTAAACGTATCAGCTTACTTACTTACTTACTTACAAATACAATTTGGAATATTTATGACGTCTACAGAATATTCGGTCTAAAAGGTAGGTTACTTTATCCTATGGTATTAATGTTATTTTCAGCATTTTCCACACAATCAACACAAAATTATTCCCAGAAAAACTCATGTGATAAACGCAATTTTCATCTAACAACCAGCTAATAAATTGCTGTCTTCGACTTACACACATATTGCCGGTTATAACAATAAATATCAATCAAATAGTAGAAAATCACACACACGTGATCACTTGCGCTGTTAGGTCTCCCCTAACGCTACTCACTGGTTAGTTTACACACACGACCGCTCGCGCCGTGAGATACCAACTAACACAACGCGTGACGGGCTCTTTCCCCCACTTCATCCTCCCCTCCAAAATATCACACGGTCTAGAAAGCCAAGAATAACGGCCATGAGAATTGGTCGTGCTGACCACACGATACGTCGTACTCTGCAGGCCTTCGGGCTGAACAGCGGTCGCTTGGTAGGCCAAGGCCCTCCAAGGGCTGTAGTGCCATGGGGTTTGGTTTTTTCAAAAATATCACAGCTACTACACAAATACATCATGGCGTGCTCAAAGGACCGAATGAGGCATTTTCAAATGGAGATCGGTTCCAAGCAAAGGACAAACGAATTGTAGCAAAATTTGTAAAAATGTTGGATTGAACCTCATAGTGCGAGTGATCGAGGGTTAAATAATTTAGGAACGGGCAATGTTTGTCTCAACCTAACAGTGTCAAGAATGAAAATGTCGAAATATATTAGTGTTAGGAATAGAAAATATTGAACTCAATCTAACAGTTTTTGGAATGGGAAGTTTTGAGTTTTAGGAGGAAAAAAAATGAGCCAAATTTAAGAAGTTTAGGAATGTAAAATATTGAAATCCAGTAATTTTACAGATGGTAAATGATAGTTAAATTTAATCTATATAAATAAAAGTGTAGGGGGTCCGCTGTCTGTAATTTCTTTTGTTTTGCCAATTTTTCATATATTTATCCGTTTTAGGTCAACTCAAGACCGAATCGGTGGTTTTTACGTTTCGTGTCTGTTTGTCTGTTCCACCATCACGTCGAAACGGCTGGATAGATCTCAACCAAACTTCATATTTAGAGTATACTCATCCCGGGGAAGGTTTCGATATGCATATTATTTTAAAATCTTTGAATACACGGGGGGTTTATAGGAAAACCAGAATGGTTTTTCCACCATCACGTCGAAACGGCTGGATAGATCTTAACTAAATTTCACATTTAGAGTATACTCATCCCGAGGAAGGTTTCGATATGCATATCATTTCAAAATCTTTGAATACACGGGGGGTTTATAGGAAAACCAGAATGGTTTTTCCACCATCACGTCGAAATGGCTGGATAGATCTCAACCAAACTTCATACTTAGAGTATACTCATCCAGGGGAAGGTTTTGATATGCATATAATTTTAAAATCTTTGAATACACGGGGGGTTTATAGGAAAAGCAGAAGGGTTTTCCTCCATTTTCTCTTATACTATTGATTTTCTGTGAACTTCGTTTACCGTACGTGAAACGTCTCTTCATTATAAACAACTTTCGTTATGTTCATAATTTACCTTACTCTTCACATGACGGAGAAATTTACAATTTTCCGCTGGTATCATGCTCTGCATTGAGTGACCGACAGACCGACAACGAACTTACAGGTTACCATGGCAACGTCTCTGACTGCATGCCAGCAGGGAAGTAACGTATTGCCATTTTCCTCATCATGCTTTTAAATTCGTGGTTGTTCCTTGGGTAGAAGGCAAGAGAGGCGTCAATCGGCCTATCTGCGGGATATTGGCGGAATATCGTTGGATGTTATAATCGCCCTCGAATAGATTAAGTAATAACACCATTAGTCATCTTCTTATTATTTGTTTACCTAGGAATCACTGGACCTAAATTTCTCCTCTGTTACGCTTTATTATATCCATAACTCACACTAGCATAATTTATTGAGGGGCATTTGATTTTCCAATACATTAATTTGTCATTTACATATTTGTCGTTATCCGGCTGTCCTCAGTTATAATCCATTTTCTATTACTTTCAACTTTCTTAACTGTATTATTTTCTTCCTTAATTACGCCGATGTACGCGAGTGCTACAAACTACTGGATGTATTTCCACCAAGACTCCAATTTAGAATACACCTGTCCTTGATAGGTTTTAGGGCAAATATTGTTTCTAAATCTCTGAACTGACTGGGGGTTTATACGAAACCGAAGCAGTGATTTTGCACTTCCACAAAATATACACAACCAACGTTAATTTAAATCTACCTGCCTTGGTAGAAATTAATTTCTAAACCTTTTTTCTCATGTGCATCACTTCGATACGAGGATTAATAAGGGAGATATCATTAACGGACCGTTTTTCTGTACAAGTCCCATCGGACTTAACTCACGAGCGGGTGCGTGTAAAGCGTATTTCTTACAACTTGAAAACTACTGAAGACATTCGAACCAAAATTTATATTTAGCATTCACCTGTCCAAAGGTAGGTTTTAAACGTAAATCACATTTCATGTTCCGGAATGGACTGGCGGTTTATAGGGAACCGAAATGGTGATTTTACTCTTCCACAATATATACAGAACAAGACCAACCTGACTGGAAATCGACCAAACGTGATGGAATTCCACCTCTAAACCTTTTTTTCATGTGCATTTTTTCGTCAGGAGGATTAATAAGGGAGATATCATGAATGTCACTTTTGCAGGTTAAGTCCAGCGGACATAGCCCAAAAGGTGTTTTACATGGAGCAGATTCCTTATCTATATAAATCAAATCGTAACGACTGTGTGCCTCTACACTGACTATTTTGGCGAAATTTTCGTACAGCTTTCCGTTTAAGGGGTAATAATGACCATCTGCATAATTTTTGGTTTAGTTTCCAGGAAGTCCTAATTATTACCCGCCTCGCCCAAAATCCAGATTGCGGCATAATCTGCCAGAAGAAAAAGAAGATAATTGAAATTTGACAAAATTATACGTTTTAGCCTGTAACGAACGGAAAACATCCAAGATCATTAAATTTTTCATTTTTATCCCCGAAGAATGTCTAAATATGCAGGCAATTTTAATGATGGTGCAGACCTTCGGAAATTCCTATCACATAACGGATTGCACAATCTCCGTTCAATTTGGAACGATCTACAACCTTGGTCTTATGACTTTTTGCCCTATCTGTATCCCTTTTACGTTTGATTTTTCTCTATTAATCGATGTTAAGTCAATTTGGAATTTTCACATGCATAATTCATACTTTCAATTACTTATATGAAATACAGAATCATCAAACACTTCACGAAAATTGGCCCACCCAGTAGGCATATGTGAGCCAAATGCTATGTATGTAGCTGTCACATAATTATCCGAAAAGTAATGTAATGTGAGATAATCTTATAAAAACGTTACCCTGTTCCACGTTTCTAACTCAGTCTGACCCAAGAATAGATGACATATGATAAGACCAGCCATTTAGGCCACTAAATCCGGCGTGTCTTATGGTATAATCCTTTGTCGATATGGCGTACGTTTAGTAGCAGTTAATCTGTAAATGAAGGTCTTCAATATTGTAAACACACATATACTTTCGTATGTCGATCTATATATATTCGCTGATGTCGATTCTTAGCGATCGAGAAAGGGTGGGTCTGCTATTGTAATCAGTAATCCCCACACCGACTTTGACTGGCAGTAGGAAAGGGTTCCTTCTCCAACTCCTGTGTAACTGTCATTAGTAAGGAAGGCCTACAATTGTAATGAATAGTTCCCTTCTCGATTTGACTTGCAGAAGGCAAGTGAGCATGCAGTTTTGTTGAAAACTCCCCTACCCGATTGTGTTTGGCAGTAGGCACGGGTACCCGCCATTATAAAGATATGTCCTCATCTAAAATGTGACTGGCATTAGGCATAGTGGCCTGCTATATTGATGGAAACTCACCAACTTGGTGTGACTGGCAGTAAGCTGGCTGGCAGTAGGAAAATGTGCCTGGCATTATAATGATAACTGCACAACTCAATTTCGAGTGATAGTAGGGTAATTGCCTGCCATTATAATAGAAACTCCTCAACTGTAATCTGTATGGAAGTAGGAAAGGGGGCTGTCATTTTAACGAAAACTCCCCAAATCGATTCTGTCCGCGTAGTAGGCAATGGGGCCTGCAATTATAATGTAAACTTCCCAACTCGATTGTGAATGCCAGTAGGCATGTGAGCCTGACGTTATATCACAAATCCGTAACAAACACTTTACATTGGAAACAACGTACGGGGACCTCCCCATGCTCTTTCTCGGATAACGCTAAGAAACATGCAATTTTAAAACAATCTTATTTACTGCATGTACAGTATTTACTTCGATATTCGAATACAATGTAGAATACCGTAGCGGAGCACGGGTACATTCGCTAGTAGTTTCATAAATGGAAAATGTTGAGCTGAATATGGCAATTTGAGAAATGGAAGTATTGAAATATGTCTTCACTGTTTCCGGAAAGGAAAAGGTAGGCCCAATTCTATGGCTGACGACCACTCTGCCAGTGTCCGACTCGTTGGCTGAACGGTCAGTGTACTGGCCTTCGGTTCAGAGGGTCCCGGGTTCGATTCCCGGCCGGGTCGGGGATTTTAACCTTAATTGGTTAATTTCAATGGCACGGGGGCTGGGTTTATGTGTTGTCTTCATCACCATTTCATCCTCATCACGACGCGCAGGTCGCCTACGGGAGTCAAATAGAAAGACCTGCATCTGGCGAGCCGAACCCGTCCTGGGATATCCCGGCACTAAAAGCCATACGACATTTCATTACTCTGCCAGTTATGCACTGAGCTATCCAGTTTAATAGTATTCCCACTTGAGGGACTAGTTAGGTGAGAAGAAGAAGACACGTGCTGACATTGAAATCACATGAGTAGTTCAAACCGCAAATCTTGAGCAATCGTCTTCCAGGAAGACTTGGCTGTTATGAATACAATGTAACCAACATTAATAACTGGGAGGCAGCGAAAAAGGGGTATGACAGAAAGATAATTAAGAGACTGGAATGAGACGGTGAGGCCCGTAATGGGCGATGCTTTTGAAGGGCACCTTTGACCGTAGTGACGTGCGTTGGGGCAGGTTTTCTGGAGGTCAGATTTTATTGCGTAACTGTGAATGCAACTTTTTATTTTTATTTGCCTTAGGCGTTGCTTTGCTGGTAGCAACAACGGCGTGATGTACGAAGAGCAAGTCTGCCTATTACCTCGAAGCCTCGCGTTCGATTCCTGGCTCGTTCAAGGATTTTAATCCTGCACTGAAAGCTGCAGTGCTGGTTACTCAGATTCATCACGTCAAATAAAGATAAAAATCCACAGTTCTAACCCTAAAGGCAAGCAACTCAATGTTGAAAACATCCTAGGGATATGAGCTACGAATTTGAGGTAAAACAAATATATAATAAAGTATGAGAATATATTCTTTATGTATTCCTTAAAAAAATTATTTTCTTAATCATCATTATTCCGTCGATTAGATTAGCACTTTGTCTTTTTCTACCACTACGATCGCTAATGTGAGTCAATGCAGAGTATCACTTAAGCCCTTATCACTACATTCGGTGCGGACAGTTTTAAAAAATAAAATAAAAACGCCTGAGGGCATTGAACGAAGGAACACATTACAGAAATAATTTAAATAATTTGGCTACGATTTGAATCAAAAAGAAAACGAGTAAAGAAACAAGTGATTTTAGGCTGTTTTTCCGAAACTGGATTTTTTTTTTTTTTGTTATTTGCTTTACGTCGCACCGACACAGATAGGTCTTATGGCGACGATGGGACAGGAAAGGGCTAGGAGTGGGAAGGAAGTGGCCGTGGCCTTATTTAAGGTACATCCCCAGCATTTGCCTGGTGTGAAAATGGGAAACCGCGGAAAACCATCTTCAGGGCTGCCGACAGTGGGGTTCGAACCCACGATGTCCCGAATACTGGATACTGGCCGCACTTCAGCGACTGCAGCTATCGAGCTCGGTGGAACTGCATTTAGGCCGCAAGTGATTTTCGATTTTTTTTTTTTTTTTTTTAAGTTTGATAGATCCATCCAAGACTCACGATTGGAAACCTTTCCGGGCCCTTTAGCCCTTTAAATTTCGGCACAATTGAGGAAATTGCTTAATTTTACGTTTGTCTTAGTATAGGGACCCTACTTTGTCTCGTAAGAAATGTTTCAACATAAAAAAAGAAGGTTATAGTTTTACGTGACTGTTGATATCGTGACCACAGCTTTGGGATGCCCAGTTTTACGTGGAATCAGAACTACTAGGACGTAAGGTCAACTAAGGAGCTGCCTGATATTAGAGGGTGTCGTCACGCTGATCATGTGATACTTCAATGTCTAAGGAGGGCATTCGTCTGGGGTAAGTCAAGGCCCCTTGATGTACATAATGTACTTATTTGTCCAACCCTTGTCCCGTTTCCCTACGGGGTCGGGTATGACGTGAGATGAATCTGTCGTGGCGGGTTTTTTATGACCGGATGCCCTTCCTGACGTCAACCTCATCAGAGGAGTTAATGAGATGAAATGAATGATGTGATATATGACAGTAGGAAGGGAGAGGGTGAAACCTGATGCCGGCACATAGCCTACTCCTGTCGAATAATACCAAGGGGTCTGCTCAAGGCTTAACGTCGCAATCCGACGGACGAATCACCATCAACAGCGCCATATGCCCTCACTCCATATGAACACTGCGGAGAGGTTTGGAATTTAATCCAGGCTTTTGGCACGCAATCTACTGATTAGAAATTGTATACCACCACCTCCCCTACCCTGCCGGCGAACATTCTGATAGTGAAATTTTTTTCGACCAACGGGACTCAAACCGGCTAACCTCGGTGTCAGACCGTTTAGACGTCAGCACCTTAACGATCATAGCCACCAGGCGGGAAGGATAATTAATAATATATTGGTTTTATGTCCTACTAAGTATTCTTACTATTTTTGGAGACACCGATGTGCCAGAATGTTGTCCCATAGAAGTTCTTTGACGTGCTAGCAAATCTACCCACACTAGACTGACATATTTCTCAGGCTTCAAATACCACCGGACTGAGTCAGGGTCGAAGCCGCCAACCTGGGCTCAGAAAGTCGGAGTTCTATCGTCTGAGCCACTCATCCCGGCCCAAGAGGAAGGAAATAGGCACTTAGCGGTCAGTGACACAGTATTTTTTTTAAAAAAATATTTATACTTAAACCTAGTCCAATATAAGGGGACACTTTCGAATTACCTTTTTTTTAAAAAAGTAATTAAATTAGACTATTGGTAGTCAAAAGCAGAATCATGGGTCAATAACGTCAAACATTGCACAGGGGCAAGTGGAGAGAGCACTACATACACCCTTCTCCCACCATCCACCTGAACACACAGTACAACCATGTAGCCGTCACTGGCAAAATGGGCGTGTAACAAGACCCCTTCCATATGAACCGAAATGTAGATACCCAGAATAAAGTGAAGAAGTATTCTCCTATCTGCGACTGACCAGAAGTCGCAGCTGCTTGTAGGTACGGCACGAGTAATAGATACTACATTCTTAGCTACAAACATCAGTCGTTATAGACTCTCTGAAACTGATGCATGCTCATTATCAAACAGTTCATTATACAGTACTTACGGTGAATGTGTAACTAAGACACTCTACCACTTTGAAACTTCACGACAGCATCTCAGGTCACAAGAGTCACCACGGACGGAACAAATGTTTATTGTCAGGCCTTGAGACTTGAGAGTGGCACTTGCGCGGCAGTCATGCTTACCCCTCTGGTACCCCTTACCCCGCATCCAAACGACTTCCCATCAGATGACCATAGTATTACTGTTCAGTACGTAGAGGGGCTGCCTGCTCAAAGTATAAAGGTGTGCTCGGTTCAACCGTAAGGACGTGCTTTTGATTCTCCATTGGGAAGCTGGAAAATTAGCAGCATGATTTCCTCTTCTACAGTGGCACATGACCCTGAGGTTCACACAGCCTATATAAAAAAATGAGTAACTTGTTAATTCCTATAAATAATAATAATGTTATTTGCTTTACGTCCCACTAACTACTATTTTACGGTTTTCGGAGACGCCGAGGTACCGGAATTTAGTCCCGCAGGAGTTCTTTTACGTGCCAGTAAATCTACCGACACGAGGCTGACGTATTTGAGCACATTCAAATACCACCGGACTGAGCCAGGATCGAACCTGCCACATTGGGGTCAGAAGGCCAGCGCCTCAACCGTCTGAGCCACTCAGCCCGGCTGTTAATTCCTAAGAGCAAAGGTACAACTATCCACACACTTAGCGCCGATGTTTTGTACGACTAATTGTCTGAATCGTCAGGAGTGAAGCCTTCGGCGGGTTTAATTTCCGGCCAGGTAGGGGATTTTAATCGCGTCTGATTAATTCTTCTGGCTCGGGGACTGGGTGTTTGTGTTTGTCCCAACACTTTCCTCTTCATTTTCAGACAACACACTACACTATCAACCACCACAGAAACACACAACAATGATTAAATCCTTCCATATAGGGTTGGGTTGGAAAGGGCATCCAGCCGTAAAACGGAGCTAAATCCACATGCTCGACACAGTTCACATCCGCAGATGTGGAAAAAGTGGCAGGAGGAGATTTTTTCCTAGTGCCTTTACGTCGTACCGACACAGATAGGTCTTATGGCGATGATTGGATAGGAAAGGCCTAAGAGTTGGAAGTGGCCGTGGCCTTAATTAAGGTACAGCCCCAGCATTTGCCTGGTGTGAAAATGGGAAACCACGGAAAACCATCTTCAGGGCTGCCGACAGTGGGATTCGAACCCACTATCTCCCGGATGCAAGCTCACAGCCACTAACCGCACGGCCAGCTCGCCCGGTCTGAAGGAGGAGAAGGAGAATAAGAACAATGCTATTGGTTTTTTTACGTTCCACTAACTACCTTCAGGGTTTTCAGAGACATTGAACTGTTGGGAATTTTGTACCATAGGAATTCCTATGGTGTCGTTCCGATACGAGGCTGACGTATTTGAGCAATTACAAATACTGTACCACCGAGATGAGGTGGGATCGAACACGCCAACGCCACCGTTCTACTACGTGTATATCTGAGCCATGCAGTCTGTCTTTCAAAAAAATTGTTAAGTGTTAATAAATAAAAAATTGATTTCTTTTAGGAGCTAAGAAGTATTACGTCATCTGGCTTGCAATATTGTGCTTGCCCGTTGGAGCGTGTATTGCAGTAATAATATGGATTATTGGATTGAAAGATTGAGGATTAATTCTTCTGGCTCGGGGTCTGGGTATTTGTGTCTGTCCCAACACTTTCCTCTTCTTATTCAGACAACACACTACACTATCAACTACCACAGAAACACGGAATAATGAGATATATACTGAGGATAGTCACCGAATGTCTTCTTTTAAAACCATGTAATTTTTTTCCAGTCCCGCCTTGGGAGATGATTTCGGCAACTTAATTCTCTAAATATAAAAGGGGCAAACTAAGTTTTAATACGAGCAGAAAATTAACTGAGATTTTGCTTAATTTAGCGTATGAATTTTTAGTTCCGGGAGTATTGGAGGACAAGTTCGTCCCACCTGGTGCATAGGCGTATACAGAATGTATCATAATTAACAGCGCAAATTGAAAAGGCCGTATGTACACGATATTAGAAGCAAAACAGTCTCAGTAAACATGGCTCCCCAAACGAGCCGTTTGCGAGATAATTTAGAATTTGTGGTTACTAGTCACCACTGACTTGATTGTATGTAAACGTCATCCTATTACAAACTATAAATCTCATGTTAGATCTTGAACTTCTTACAAATTGTACAAAATTATGTTGATTATCCTCCTAGTCAATACTCCATATTGCATCCATGTTTCGACTCAGCTTAGGGCCTTACTCAGTAAAATAATATATAATATATAATAAATTAAAAATATTAGACACACAATGTGAAGTGCGTGTTAAAAAGTTTTTCCTTAAAAAACATGATGAATATTAAAAATATGAGGTGATGATCGTTAAAACACCTTTTCAACTGATAATTAAGCCAGCAGTGTACAGATATCAATTGACTACATCAGGGGACAACGAACATATTGAAACAAAAAGGCCTCCAGCTCAAAAACTTGTCATTTCATACCTAGTTACCGCTAGGAGTAGTCACAGTTTCCTTGGTGTAGTGTCCTAGCATTCCTAGCATTTTTTCTGTTGTGCTCTACTTGTAATGGAGTTAATTGAGACAGAGAAAGGGAAACCGTGTGCGCTTTATAATGGATACTCGTATCGCAAATTACGGAAAAATAAACAAGGTGTAGTGACGTGGCTTTGTCTCAAGGAGAAAACCTCCAAGTGCAAAGGGAAGCTTATGAGTCAGGATGGCGAAATAATCAAGATTATCGACCACCAGTGTGTTCTGGACGAAGCCAGCAGAGATGTGACGAAAGCAACTTACAATGCAAAGAAGCGGACTCGCGAGTACAGCAATACGCAGGTACGTCAGATTTACAATCAAGAGTTTTATTCATTACAGAATAGGGCCTATGAATTTGTCACTTGCTTGCCTCAGTATTCTAATGTACGAAGCTTGTTGTATCTCATTGGAAACCAGAGATAGGGAGCACAAAACGAACCGAAAACCAGGGGAAGTTGTTTTTGATGAAGAAACACTTAAAATAAGCGATGGGAGCAGTTTTCTTTTGGATGACGATGGTGTATACGATATGATATTCATTTTTACTGGGGTAAAAGTAAAATAAGTTATGAGAGATAAAACCAGTTTTTTCATGCCTGGAACTTTTAAAAGTTGTAGCACTCACTTTACTCAGATATATACAGTCCACGTAGACTTGGGAAGTACGCTAGCCGAAACTAATGTGATGCCCATAATCTTTGCTCTCCTACCCAACAAGAAGAAAGAAACTTATGTTCGTATGTTTCGGATGACTTTAGAAGTGCCGAACAGGGCTCCTGATACGGTCAACACTGACTTTGAAGCAAGTGCTATTTCAGCTCTAAAAGAGGTCTTTCCTACGGTGAATATAAATGGGAGTTATTTTCATTTTACTAAATGCTTGTGGCGACAAGTTCAAGACGTTGGTTTGACAAATTTATATAAGGAAGATAGTGGACTTAAGTCTAACATTCGCTTGTGCGCTGCACTGGTATTTCTGAAACCAGAAGACGTAGACGAAGGGTGGATTTTTATCCAAGAGACAGCTCCATCAAATGAGAAGCTGGCGGAATTCTTCAACTACTTTGTGGAACAGTGGCTAGATAATCCAACCGTGCCAAAAGAGGTGAATTTTTATATCAATTTAAGCATTTTTATAAATAATGATCGGACTAACTTACTACTACATACAACAACCATAAAAATATCAATCGTACTTTCGTAAATAATTACATGTAAAACTTTTTAACTAGGTATGAAGCTGCTATCGTCGTCAACACAGAACGAACAACTCAATGGAAGGGTGGAACCATAAGATTAATAGCCAGCTTGGAAGATCACACCCAAGAGTTAGGGAGCTTTTCAAGAATTTGAAGTCTGAAGCGGAGCTCTCCAACCTGAGAATGGAATTGCACATGGAAGGTGTTAAAAGGAAGAAGTCGATGGCGCTAGAAGAAAGAATCGCGAAAATCATAAAACGCTACGAGCAAAACGGCAAAATAAAACAGATTTTGAAAACAATGTAATATGTACTGAAACTGGAGTAGCGCTGAAGCTGTCGAGGAAAGTTGTAAATGTAGATCTGTAAATATTGACTGTTTTATTTTAGGTGATGGGAATGTTACATGTTAGGTTAATTTAGAATGGCAATGCTTGACGGCCGCTTTGTTTATTGCCAGAGTTGATTTGCGAATAAATTCTAATCACTGCGGAAATAATTAAAACGGCCTTCTAAAGTACTTAAGAAGACTGTAGGTGCCTCTAATGCTGCCACAATCCACCTAGGTAAGAAGCGTGACTTAGCCTATATAAAATGATATATTCTTGCTCATTATATTCTCTCTTAAGCGCCTCTACATTACGCCTGTCGGCAATCTGGACTCATTAATGTGTGTCCACCAACCTCACGGCCAAATCGCTCGGTCTCTTCCACTCTGCCGGGCAACATTCTGATGGTGAATTTCTGTTCGACGAACGGGACTCGAAACGGCTAACTTCGATGTCAGACCATATGCACTTGATGCCTTAACAATCCAGGGCGATTTAGATTTTGAATCTGTTAATTATGTCACTTCTCTATTTTGTACGTACCCCCTGTGGGTGGGGGAGGCAGAAGAAGAATAATTCACCCATGGTATCCCCTGCCTGTCGTAAGAGGCGACTAAAAGAGGCGACCAAGGGATGATCAAATAAGAACCATGAAACTACTTGTGATTAGTACCACCACGCGGGGTCGCTTTTAATTGCACGTAGTACCACTATGTTGGGTACCAAATAGGTTTGTGATTAGTAGCAAACGACGGCTCGGCGGCTTTTACAGTACCTGTGATTAGTAGCACTCTATGAGCGACACCATGGGATGAGAGAACCCATGGTTCTGGCTTGCCTATGATTAGTACCCACTATATGAGGAACACCACGGGATAGTACGAGTCCCTGTAGTTAGTACACTTAGGTGATGAACACCATAGGTTTGCGTTGCCTGTAAATGGCGCCGCATTGTGCGAAACAGCGTAGGTCTGTAATGCATGTGCGAATTTCATTACCTGTGAGTAGCACCATAATGTGTGGAACACCACGAGTCTACGCTACTCTTGATTAGTACCGCAACATGACAAATACCATGGTTCTACTTTCCTAGCGATAAGTACCATTGTGACGGACTGCTGACTTGGATTTTGGACTCCATTTGACTACAAGTATCATCGATTCAGTATTGTGCTATAGAAGCAGTCCCTTGGTCAGTACTACTATTGTTCTACGCCAGCTTCTGTGCATGTGAGGCACTGTGGGTAGGTTCCACTGATCGTTTTAAATTCATACCCATCCATCCATTCATTCTTTGTCCTCACGTTTTGAATTTGGATTGTGGTCAGTGGATGTTTTGGGGCTTTTAATCTGTCATCTAATTTCGTCTCATTTCGTACCATTAGGGGGTCGATGACCTCAATGTTAGGCCCCTTTAAACAACAATCATCATTATCATCTATTTTGTACGCATTTCCTGGGGGAAAAACATCGTTTGAAAATACGATACAAATGAAAACGGTAATTTGATACATTCTGCTAACCACTATGTCTGGGTTCACCTGAAGTTTGTGTTGGACAAATCTCAAGTAAGTTTTACCCCGGCTTTTCAGATTCCTGGCATCTTAATTCCAATAATTGTCCATAATCATTCATCATTTCACTGGAAAATTTGAAGCAGATTTTCCCCAGCTGGTACTTCGACGTTATAGTCACCACGTCCATTACGTCCGCGACCGGCATCAAAGCGAGCGTAAGGTGTTTGAAACCAGGCCATACCCACCCTCTAACCTTGCAGACCCATCCTCTAGGTTATAGAGATAGAATTCTTCAAAACAAGCGTTGTTGCCAAATATCTTACCTAAAGCAGTACATGTGTGTTTTAGTCCTAGGGAACAATTGTCTAAATCTACTACTGTATAAGTGTTTTGAAAACAAATACATGGAAATAGAGCAGTCAATGACCAGTTTGACAATATGCGCCATTAATGGCTTTCAAGGGTCTTATGGAACAAAAGCAAGGTTCCGCTCCAACTCAAAGGCTGCCAGCAGGGAATCCACTATACCCGTCCCTACACTAGGTTGGAATCTAATTGAGCAGATTTTCATTAATAATGTTATTGGTTTTACGTCCTAACAAATACTTGTACGGTTCCGGAGACGCCAAGATGCCGGAATTTTATATCTTGACATTCTTTTATGTGTCGGTAAATCTACCGATATGAGATTGATGTATTTGAGCATCTTCAAATGCCACCAGACTTAGCCTAGATCGACTCCGCCAACTTGAGTTCAGAAGACCAGCGCACTACCGTCTGAGCCACTCAGCCTAGCTAATAAATAGTGATCGTAGCTATAAATGAATACAGCACTTGACAAAACGAGCTGTGATGTGGTCTGGGAGTAAGACGCAGTTGAAGACTAGGTCTATCAAACTCCTTGTCTTACATGCACATGTATTACTATTGTGAAACTCAGTATGGCATAAATCTTGGTACTGCGATGAAGAAATTCCCACCAGCGACAGGAGACGCAAAAAGAACAATTGATCATAATTTTCTAGTTACAATGTTGTTGCTTCATCATTTTCATCTCAATTAAGGAGTGAGCTAAGGTCAGCATTTCTCTCTCGACTCCTCCTTCATTAATACGAACTTCCTGGGATTATCCGTCTGTAAGAATATCGACCTCTTTTACCCATGCGTGTTAAGCCATGTACCAAGAAGTGGCATCACGACGATTACTCTGATAAGAACTTTGATAAGATCTTCTCATGCTTTCCAAGCAGATGCCATTTGCATTTCTTCCTTCCTCATATTCTTCTCGTTTTCCTTAGATTACTCTTACATTTTTATTTGTTTGTTTGTTTGTTTGTTTGTTTGTTTGTTTGTTTGTTTGTTTGTTTGTTTGTTACTTCTTTTCTTCCTTCCTTTCTTTCTTTCTTTCTTTCCTCTTATCTTTCTTTCTTTCTTTCTTTCTTTCTTTCTTTCTTTCTTCACTCTTGTCATTTTTCTTCCGCCCATCCAGGGTCAAATTGCTATTATTAATGTAAAACTGTGACAGCGCAGTAGTGTGATTGCCGCCTGGGAGACTGATTACCTCAAATTGAGTAGGGGTATTTCAGTCGCCTTGACAAAGAATACTGCAAGGTATTCGAAACGTCGGCAAACTGTACGGAACGTACAGAAAACAACAATACGGTTTAACTCGGAAGAAGAACTAAATACTGTAATTTATTTCACGTTTTGTAATAATCGGCTGATACTGTGATTATGGAAAGTCTACAAACCCTAGCATTCGAAACACAATCATTCTCTCCATGTTCTAAAGTGGTGGTGGTTGGAGGCTGGCACTCACCATCTGATATTCCCAGGTATTTAGGAACTTTAACTGTGGATAAGTCTTGGACACTGGAATCTATACAACTTTGTAACACATTACGCAAATTGTTTGTATTCCAGATAACCTCTTGTTTGTAAACATGATTTCTGACTGCGGTGTTAATTCATGTAAACTTTCAAATGTAGACACTATTAGGTGTGAGATGGTGCTGACCGGGCGAGTTGGTCGTGCGGTTTGGGGCGCGCGGCTGTGAGCTTTCATCCGGGAGATAGTAGGTTTGAAACCCGCTGTCGGCAGCCCTAAAGATGGTTTTCCGTGGTTTCCCCATTTTCACACCAAGCAAATGCTGGGGCTGTATGTTAATGAAGGCCACGGCCGCTTTCTTCCCACTCCCAGGTCTTTTATATCCCACGTCACTATAAGACCTATCTGTGTCGGTGCGACGTAAAGCAAATAGCTAAATAAATAAAAAAGAAGGAAGAAAAGAAAGAGAGATGGTGCTGAAAAGGTAAGATAAATAATTGAAGTAAATTTAATCCGCAATCTTTTTGTGTGATTTTTTTCCTTCAAAGTTATCATTCAGAATTGTTATTTTTTGAAAACTCGGAGATCGCAAGGGTGAAATTGTGACGAATATCATGTGTTTCCACAATATTTCTTCGCGCCCAGTTTTCCATTCATGATTTTAGGAAAATCTGTGGGTTTTCTTTTTTTTACCTTTCTGGAAGGAAATGATAATGTGAAGCATGACAAGTATTTACAAGAAGGGTGTATCGGAATCACACAGAGAATGGTTGCTTGAATTATACAATAACTGTATAAACAGATGCAAGATACCACGAGTGTGGAGGAAAGACCATTAACTGCAATTCTCAAACCGGGGAAAGATCCAAAGGACCTGAAAAACTACAGACTCTTTTCACTAATGTGCCATTTATACGATATTCTAGAACGAAAGATAATTGACAGATCATGGCCATTTCTCATTCCAGAGCAAGCTGGTTTCTGAACAGCGAAAAGTTGCACATCAAAGGTCCTACATCCGACGTTACATATTGAAGATGGTTATGCGAACTGGAAAATCACACGGATGGGCTTCATTGATTAAACTGCCGCATAAGACGCAAGTAACCACAGTATACTGTTAGGTAAACTTTAAAACATGGCAATGAATTATAAGATGACACAAATTATTGTCTCCAAAATGACAGATTCTTTGTCGAATTCCAAGGTCAGTGTATTCACTGGAAAAACAAAAGAACATCTATCCCAAGGAAGTATTTTGGCCCAATCCTCTTGAATATTTATAAGAATGATCAGCCCCTCCCAGATGGTACCAGAAACTTGATATGCGGATGATCGAGCCATTGCAACTCAAGGAACTCACCTTCAGTGTATAGAAGAAAACCTCTCTGAAGTACTAGCTGAACTCAGCCACTATTATAGTAAAGATCAACTGGAGCCTAAATCTTTCAAAAACTCAAATATGTGCTTTCAACCTCAAGAATAGACAGGCTTCAAGGAGATCTCAAGTAATTTGGGAGGGAAATCAGTTATACCACTGCCCAACATCTAAGTTCTTAGGTACAACATTGGACCGAGCTTTCGCTTATGAAAGGCATTGTAGTAACACCAAACAATATCAGCTATAAATAGCATCCTTCACAAACTGACCGGAACAAACCAAAGACGTTGAAAACTACTGTTTGAAGGACGATCTTATTTATATACCACTTATAATGAGGACTAGAAATTTCTCCCTGAGCTAGGCACCAGTTCTGAAATCCAGGCGCCGTATTAACACAAATACCGTGTAACGCATTGGCCTACATGTTTTGGCCTTAATTAATAGTTACTGGCATAAAAATTACAAACTGAATTTAGTGTTCAGCCCATCCCTGGACGTTTACAGCAAATTACGGCTATACCTATAAGTGAAGATTACAATGCAGCATTGTATTTTGTGTGAATTATTTCCATGCACGTTTCTTATAGTTAGAGTACTGAATACCAATTTTTCTTTGTTCTGGATACATCACAATCACTAATTATGGGCCAATCATGTTAATAAACATTAAATTATTAAGGCTGTTTGGCCCATTGATGACATCAAATTGTTATATATTAGATTCATTAAACTAAACTCTCCCTCACAAACAACACTTCAGATCACACTGATACACTGCGAAACAACTTGCCTAAAATCTATTTTTTTCATAACTTTCCTCAAAAGCTTTCATCCCCTTGCCAAGTACTTGGAATGCATGCAATTCGTGTAGAGTTCTTTGCTTTACATTTTCAAAGTCCACCACAAGTTGGTTCTTAAAATGCTGTGCACATGTTTCTATCTCCTTTCCTCCAAAATTCTCTACTTTCTTCCCTTCTGGCCAGGTAGAAGTGCCAAATACCCTGATGCACATTTTGGTGCAATGTTCGTTCTTGAGAAACTTTTCCTCCTACCGAGCAAGTTGACCATGCGGTTTGGTCCGCGTAGCTGTGAGCTTTCATTCGGGAGATAGTGGGTTCGAATCTCACTCCTTGCCCTTTCCTATCCCAACGCCACCAGAAGACCTATCTGTGTCGTGCGAAGTAAAGCAAATAAAAAAAAGCGTTTTGCACCATGTTGCACTAAAGATTTTCTGTCATCTTTAAGAGAATAACTGGTACTTCTACTCTACATACGTAACTCATCGGACTGAAATATATTTAACGCTCAAGGTATATCTGAAACTTTTAACTTTATCCGGTAACGAATGTATGATTATGTATTTTTAATTCAACACCATAAAAATCAGATCTACTGGCAGGTAAAAATTGGGAATACCAACGTCGGAAAAACCTAGGCACATGGGATTTTTCGAGCCCTGCTTATAATAAAGCAATTTTTTACCTTGTTATTTTAACTTCTCAGGATTAACAGTTTTCTTTCCCGTGGTTCGTGAACTCTAAGTTAACTTGAATAATCAGTCAACGACATTGACGTTTTCCACATAATTAATTATCTTATTCTCTCTACCACACTCAGAATGATGTTCAAGAGAACCTCTTTATTCTAACGTCGATGCTTCTCTGGACTACTCGGATTGTCGTTGGTCTTATCTTCTTATGTTAGAGAGTTGAGCTTGATAGAAATTGTGTATGTTTAAATGCGAGAATTTTCCGTGTTCTTAGCTTCAGGTATGTTCAATAATTCCCATGGGACAAAATTCCGACACCTCACGATCTCAAAACACTACTATCCATACGTACACAACACACCACAATGTCAAACATCAGCTATCATGAAAGATAGGGCTGACCAGGAGGGGAGGAGATCAAATGAGGTGGGTAGGGTTGAGGCTCTGGTCATGGGGGACTCCATCGTTAGACACGTGGGGAAAGTGTGTGGAGGAAAGGGTACCAGGGTAGAGTGTTATCCAGGAATTAGGTTGAGGTAGATGTTGAGGAAAGTAGAAGAGAGGGAGCAGGGGAAGGAGAAGGTGGTAGTGTTTCACGTTGGTACCAACAACGTAAGGCAAGCTGATATAAGTACCAACATAGTTGGAGATGTGTGGGATCTGGTAAATGCAGCACGGGTGAAGTTTAAGAAAGCGGAGATTGTTATTAGTGGAATACTGTGTAGGAGGGATACTGACTGGAGGGTGATTGGGGATTTAAATGAGACTATGGAGTGGGTATGTGGGAAACTGGGAGTGAAATTTCTAGATCCTACTGGGTGGGTAGGAGAAAGGGATCTGCGCTCGGATGGCCTTCATTTAAACCGCAGTGGTACGTATAAGTTAGGAAATTTGTTTGGAAGGGTAATAGGGAGGTACATTCAGGGAAACGGGATGACCTAGGGAGCGGTGATAAGGGAACAGGGAACTGGAAATCAAGTAGGGATGACATAAAATTGTTGGTGCTGAACTGTAGAAGTATTGTAAAGAAAGGAATAGAATTAAGTAATTTAATAGATATATATATTTACCAGATATTGTAATAGGAGTTGAATCATGGCTGAGAAATGATATAATGGATGCAGAAATTTTCCCACGGAGCTGGAGTGTGTATCGTAGAGATAGGATAGGAATGGTAGGAGGGGGAGTATTCATTCTGGTGAAAGAAGAATTTGTAAGCTACGAAAGTGAAAGATGTGACACATGAAATTCTAGGTGTAAGGCTCATTTCTAAAGATAATAGGCAGCTTGATATATTTGGAGTGTATAGACCGGGAAAGGGTAGCAGTGACACGGATTCAGAATTATTTGATAAGATAATCAGCTATGTAGGAAACGACATGGAAAGAAATGTTATTGTATCGGGAGATCTGAATTTACCAGATGTCAATTGGGAAGGAAATGCGAACGACAGGAAGCATGACCAACAAATGGCAAAAGAGTTAATATGGCAAGGACAGCTGATTCAGAAAGTGATGGAACCAACCAGAGGGAAAAATATCATGGATGTGATGCTGATAAAACCAGATGAGCTCTATAGAGAAACTGAATAGATGGTATTAGTGATCATGAAGCTGTTTTTGTCGTAGTTAAAAATAAATGTGATAGAAAGAAATAGAGTTAGAAATGGCTGTGGAAGTAAGGAGAAATTGAAGGAACTTACTAGAAAATTGAATCTAGCAAAGAAGGCAGCTAAGGATAACATGATGGCAAGCATAATTGGCAGTCATACGAATTTTAGTGAAAAATGGAAGGATATGTATAGGTATTTTAAGGCAGAAACAGGTTCCAAGAAGGACATTCCAGGAATAATTAATGAACAAGGAGAGTGTGTATGTGAGGATCTTCAAAAGGCAGAAGTATTCAGTCAGCAGTATGTAAAGATTGTTGGTTACAAGGATAATGTCGAGATAGAGGAGGAGACTAAGGCCAAAGAAGTAATGAAATTTACATATGATAACAATGACATTTACAATAAGATACAAAAGTTGAAAACTAGAAAAGCGGCTGGAATTGATCAGATTTCTGGGGATATACTAAAGACAATGGGTTGGGATATAGTACCATATCTGAAGTACTTATTTGATTATTGTTTGGTCGGAGGATCTATACCAGATGAATGGAGAGTTGCTATAGTAGCCCCTGTGTATAAAGGAAAGGAAAGGGTGATAGACATAAAGCTGATAATTACAGGCCAGGAAGTTTGACATGCATTGTATGTAAGCTTTGGGAAGGCATTCTTTCTGATTATATTAGTCATGTTTGTGAAATTAATAACTTGTTCGATAGAAGGCAGTTCGGTTTTAGGAAAGGTTATTCCACTGAAGCTCAACTTGTAGGATTCCAGCCAGATATAGCAGATATCTTGGATTCAGGAGGTCAAATGGAGTGTATCGCGATTGACCTGTCTAAAGCATTTCATAGGGTGGATCATGGAAGACTATTGGCAAAAATGAGTGCAATTGGACTAGACAAAAGAGTGACTAAATGGGTTGCTATATTTCTAGAAAATAGAACTCAGAGAATTAGAGTAGGTGAAGCTTTATCTGACCCTGTAATAATTAAGAGGGGAATTCCTCAAGGCAGTATTATCGGACCTTTATGTTTTCTTATATATATATAAATGATATGAGTAAAGGAGTGGAATCAGAGATAAGGCTTTTTGCGGATGATGTTATTCTCCATAGAGTAATAAATTACAAGATTGTGAGCAACTGCAACGTGACCTCGAAAATGTTGTGAGATGGACAGCAGGCAATGGTATGTTGATAAACGGGGTTAAAAGTCAGGTTGTGAGTTTCACAAATAGGAAAAGTCCTCTCAGTTTTAATTACTGTGTTGGTGGGGTGAAAGTTCCTTTTGGGGATCATTGTAAGTATCTAGGTGTTAATATAAGGAAAGATCTTCATTGGGGTAATCACATAAATGGGATTGTAAATAAAGGGTACAGATCTCTGCACATGGTTATGAGGGTGTTTAGGGGTTGTAGTAAGGATGTAAAGGAGAGGGCATTTAAGTCTCTGGTAAGACCCCCAACTAGAAAATGGTTCCAGTGTATGGGGCCCTCACCAGGATTACCTGATTCAGGAACTGGAAAAAATCCAAAGAAAAGCAACTCGATTTGTTCTGGGTGATTTCCGACAAAAGCGTAGCGTTACAAAAATGTTGCAAAGTTTGGGCTGGGAAGAATTGAGAGAAAGAAGGAGAGCTGCTCGACTAAGTGGTATGTTCCGAGCTGTCAGCGGAGAGATGGCGTGGAATGACATTAGTAGACGAATAAGTTTGAGTGGCGTTTATAAAAGTAGGAAAGATCACAATATGAAAATAAAGTTGGAATTCAAGAGGACAAACTGGGGCAAATATTCATTTATAGGAACGGGAGTTAGCGATTGGAATAACTTACCAAGGGAGATGTTCAATAAATTTCCAATTTCTTTGAAATCATTTAGGAAAAGGCTAGAATCTGTCGCCTGGGCGACTGCTCTAAATGCAGATCAGTATTGATTGATTGATATTGATAGTAATATGCAAGAGTGAATACATCCGTCCACATAAGGTTGGCGCTAGGAAAGGGATCCAGCCGTAAAACAGGGCCAACTCTATATAAATGCTACATAGTTTGCATCTAAACGGTAGAAGAAGAATAATTTATTGTATGTATAAGTAGTCTCAGGAAAAAGTTCATTGTTTTGAAACTGTGTTTTAAGTAAAGTTATTGTTGGTACAATCCAGCAAGCTTCTATCCAAATGTGGAAAAGAAAACGAAAGTATCCATTTGGAAAACAGCAGAACAACAATGTGGTAGGAAATTAGGTTGAGACACACGAAGGTTGATTAGCCGGCTGCGCAAATATACCAGCCTTCAGGATTTAAGGAACCTGAATGGCTTATCTTAAGTCCGGAGTAGAAAGTTCTGTCATGTTGTCATGCAGAGCAATAGGGCACTGAAGAACAGCTAAGTTGTGTTTCGGAACCTTAATTGTGGTGTAGAAAGTTGCTACTGCTTAAAAGCATGTCTATCAACAAGGGATAGACATAACATGATTTGATTCTTGATTAGCCACCGTGAAACGATCTGTTTTACGCTACTGTTAGTGAATGCGACTGGATATCTGGACATAGAATATTACGTGGTGCCTCAGGAGCCTAGTGGAACCTCGGAGACCTATCGTGACTATTTTGTAAATGTCCTCCTTGAGTATATGAAAATGCTTCTGTGTATCGGCGAAGTGTTGAGGTATGATGCCACGTCCTCAGACTATTAGTCCTTTTATTTCAATTTTTAAAGATGTTATTTGGATTTTTAATATGGGAGAAAACTGCTACCCAACCTAGATTATTTCCTGACGCAATTATTATTATTATTATTATTATTATTATTATTATTATTATTATTATTATTATTAATGTTGTTAAAATACCGTTTTTCCCCCTTTGAACATTGCTCAGTAGTATAGAAATTCATTCTGCGATGTAACGAAGGATAATTACGCTTATTTTAAGGAACTATTTATAAATCAAGGCAAACAATTTTTACAATACTGTGTCTTACGGCAAACCCGTTGAGGATCAGTTTCCTAAATAAAGGATTATATATATATTGCATTATTTTGCATGTTTACCGATTAAGGATGGTTGGACGTTATTTCATATTTCAAAATGGTTTCAGGTCAATATATAGCATTTTGAAGAATTTTAGGTCATTTTATATTTTTTAAACGTAAGCATGTACCGGTAATCTTTATGGTAAGATTGATAAAAATCCACAAGTGGCAATATCATTTTATTTTTTATTTTTTATAACATATAGTTAAATTTGTCAAGTATTTTTCATGGCCGAACAAACTGACCAGCAGTTTTTGGTGACTAGGAAAGGGTAAGGGAAGGATTTATAACTGTGCGTCTTATGTATCCGTGATATGCGCAGAAACACAATACAGAACTCTGATTATTAAGCAGAAAGTATTTCCCCCACTGTCGGCAGCCCTGAAGATGATTGCTCGTGGTTTCCCATTTTCGCACCAAGCAAATGCTGGGGCCGTGCCTTAATTAAGTCCACGGCCGCTTCTTTCACACTCCTGGCCCTTTACTATCTCATCGTCGCCATAAGACCTGTCGGTTCGACACAAAAACAAATTGTAAAATAATTAAATAAATAAATGCTTCTGCTAAACGTACAGTAGATAGGATAAACCCAAGCATTAATGACCACTTGCCAGCTGGAGAAGATTTGTTTTCACAGTCCCCCGCTGGGCCAAGAATGTGCACTTTACGTCATCAGGCCTGGCGCAGGTGAAGTCGGTAACCTAAGCGTTTGAGTTTCGTCTCCCCGACTTCAGGGCTCCACATCCAGCGACTTCAATGTCACCCACTATTTTCATTGTCCGACTCCGTGGCTGACTGGTTAGCAGCTCGCTTTTGGTCTAAGGGGTCCCGGATTCGACTACCGACTGGAAGGTGATGTTAGCTTTCGGTGGTTAAGTCTTCTGGCCCAGGAGCTGGGTATGTGTGCCATCTTCAGCATTCATCCTAGCTAGGGTAACATTTTCGCAGACGTGCAGGTCACCCACGGGAGTAACTGGAAAGAACTGGAACAAGCCTCAACAGGGGCAATAATAATAATAATAATAATAATAATAATAATAATAATAATAATAATAATAATAATAATAATAATAACCGTGCCCGGTCAACTTGCGTGGGGGTCTAGCTCTGAACTGAATAGGAGTTAGGCATAACTCTATGTAAGACACTGGGGTGGGGGCCCTCAACCCCGACACGGCGCGTCCCAATGGCTGATAGGGAAAGTTCCTGTAGACATGCAGGACAGGTGCGAATAAGGCGTAGCCAAATAAGCACCCGCGGATCAACTGAGGGAACAAGGAAAATGGTCAACGGCCTCGACGGCATAAGAGGATTCATCCCGATGGCGGAGAGGGCGGAAGAACTGACTGAAATCCACTTCCGGTCTGACTTGCAGCAAGCGGCAAAGTGGTCAGCGTCTGTTCACCAGAGGTGCGGCTGGAAATGTATGTTCTGGAACTATCCACTCCAGTCCTATGAAACTGGACTACGGTCCAATACTTGGATTATCAAGTACCATGAGGCGTGGCAGAAAACAAATTTGTACCCCAGGTGGTAACCAATCCACTGCTGACATTAGCAGCACAACCAGACTATCGGATTCTGGGGAGTCTGGCTGGACCCGCAAGCAGAGGGAGTCGGAGACCTCTGGCCAACTTCGCCCAAACAGCAAAACATTTTTCGGAACACTGAACATAAATTCTCTCTTGCGGGCAGGGAAGTTGTACGAACTAGAGCAAACCCTAAATGATCAAAACATAGAAATACTGGCACTACAAGAAACGAGGCTGACTGACGAACACGCAATGGATTTCGGGAACTACAGACTCTTCAAAAGTAAAACAGACAAACGGATTCTCAAAAACACACCCCATTTAGGAGTTGCATTTGCAGTCAAGAAGAGCATACTTAACTCAGTAACAGGTGTGAAATGTGTAAACAATAGGCTAATGACAATCATCCTAAAGTGTGCAAACAAATCATACACACTGATCAATGCACATATGCCAGTCAATGAAGACAATAAAACAGATCGCGAGAAGGTAGACAAATCCTGGGAAATACTAGAAGAAACAACATCAAAAATTCCTCAAAACCACGTCAAAATTCTGTTAGGAGATTTCAACGCTCAGCTAGGCAAGGAAAGGAAATACAGAAAAACAGTTGGAAAATTCCCAGCACATAAATGGACGAACCAAAATGGACGGAGATTAGTCGAATTCTGCAGGGCATTCAACCTTAAAGTCATGTCAACTCACTTCAGGAAGAAACCTTCTAAACAAATGACATGGAGATCACCCAACTCCCTCTTGGGCGAGTTTCAAATTGACCACGTGGCAATTTCGTACCCAAACCACAGAGAAATTATGAATGTCCAAGTAAGGAAGGGTGCAAACATAGACTCAGACCACTATCTGACAAGAGTCAAACTACAGTTGATACCCCAAAGGTTCAGAAGAAGGAAACAAATAATTCCGAAATTTGATACTAGTCGGATCCAGCCATCTCTCACCGAAGAATTAGAGAAAAAGCAGTCCAACAATTGGCAGCAACTCAAGACCAAACTAATTGAAACCGCACAAACACTGATTCCTCTGCAGAAAAGAAAAAAACACCCTTGGTGGAACGCAGACTGTGAACAAGCCATCCAATCCCGGCAGAATGCATACAATAAGTGGAACAGAAAAAAGACCGATAAGAATCACAAAATGTTTTTGGCAGTCAGGAAAGAGGCAGCGAAATTAATCCGACAGACCAAAAGGAAATTCGAAAAAGATCAACTACTAGAAACTGAAAAGGAATTCGAAAAAACTACACACGAAATTTCTACAAGAACTTCAAAACAAAGCTAACAGGGTATCAGCCACAAAACCTTTGCTTTAAGAAAGCAAATTGGTAATTTGCACTGAACAATCAAGAAAACTGCACCGAACTTGCAAGGTATTTTGAAGAACTGCTTAACTGCCCAGAGCCAACACAAAGATTTCCACCGCAGGAACCTGACTTCACAAACCCAAATTCAGTACCACCGGATGAAGAAGAAATTACCAGACAGATAAAACGACTTAAAATGAATAAAGCTGCAGGTGAGGATGGATTCATAGCTGAAATTCTCAAATCAGCAGGCCCATATACTACAAAAGAATTCACCGGTATCATCCAAAAGATTTGGGAAACAGAACAAATTCCAGAAGATTGGAAAAGTGCACTAATTCATCCTTTACATAAGAAAGGAGACACAACAGACGTAAATAACTACAGAGGAATCTCATTGGTATCTGTTGCCTACAAAATTTTATATCAGTGCCTTCTCGATAGAGCCCAACAGCAACTAGAACCAAAAATTGGAGAATATCAAGCAGGTTTCAGACCAGGCCGTTCATGTCCAGAGCAAATTTTGAACCTAAAGTTAATCCTAAGGCATCAGAGAATTTGTAGCAAAAATGTAGTTTGTACTTTTGTTGATTTCAAAAAGGCCTATGATTCAGTTGATCGTCAATCACTGTTTCAGATATTAAAAGAATAGGGTCTAGACCGGAAAACACTCGCAATTGTAAAAGAGACATTGACAGACACAAAATCTAAGGTTAAATTTAAATTCATGGGGGAAATCTCAGACCCTTTTCCGATCAAAACAGGAGTAAGACAGGGAGATGGGCTCTCTCCACTACTCTTCAACTGCGTCCTTGAAAAGGTAATACAGGAATGGCGCAAACAGAAGACTGCCCTCAAGATTGACCAACCAATCACTCTTGGTAGGGGCAAATTAGCAGTAGACTGCCTGGCATTTGCGGACGATCTGGCAATCTTAACTCGTGACGTTTCAACAGCCATAAACCACATCGAACTCCTAAAACAAACAGCGGAAAAAAGTCGGCCTCCAAATATCGTTTGAAAAAACTGAATACATGACCTGCAGCAAAGAAGCCCCTAAATTCATGGAGACAAAATATGGCAAAATAAAACGGGTCCAGCAATTCAAATATCTCGGTGAAATAATTCAGGAGAATGGAATGGAAACAAAAGCCAATGAAGTTAGATGCCAAAAAATGGAAACTGCGTATAGACTCACCCAAAATATCTATAACAAAAAGTGTCTCTCCAAGCATGCAAAACTAAGACACCATAATACAGTTATAAAACCAGAATGCCTCTATGGATCAGAGACACTAATTTTGAACAGGAAAACTGATCTAGAAAACATTCAGAAAAAGGAACGCAAGATCATTAGAAACATTTTAGGCCCAAAACTCGTAGATGAACAGTACCGCCTTGGAGGGAAACAGGAAATCAAACAATTTTCTAACATTCACAGTGACATCAGAAAACGCAGATTAAGATTCTTTGGACATACAAAAAGGATGAACCCAGATAGACTTACCAAGCAAATAGTTGAATTTTATGAAAACCGAAGTAAAGCCAAAACGGACACAATAAAATGGATTGGCGAAATTAAAACAGATCTCAAACTGGCAGGAATTACACCTGAAGACATCCAAAGCCGGGTTATCTTCAGAACCAAAGTTCATAAGTGGCAAGTTGACCAAGAGGAAAAACCAAAGAAGAAGACCGAAACAACATGGTCTCAAGAGAGAAAAGAAGCACACAGCAAACGAATGAAGGAAGTGTGGGCACAAAGAAAGGCAAATGCCTGTCTCTAAGTACTTTGCGTAGTCCTAATGGGCTCATTCGCAAAATAATAATAATAATAATAATAATAATAATAATAATAATAATAATAATAATAATAATAATAATAATAATAGCATTAAGATTAAGAATTAACCGTGCTCGACACACCAAGCTAATGAAAACCCACTGGAGCAATCGAAAACTGAGTAAACCCCAGAATGTATAATTAAACTTATCGTGGTCCCTAGTTGGCTGATTAGCAAATATGAAATAAATAAATAAATAAATAAATAAATAAATAAATAAATAAATAAATAAATAAATAAATAAATAAATAAATAAATAAATAAATAAATAAATAAATAATACTCCGCCACTAGGAATGACTCGGATTTCCTAGTGTTGGTCCCAAGCCCGGGTGAAGGAGGAGGGTTAATGGCTGGTTGTTGAGCCTTTGGGATTGCACTGATGTCGAGTAAGTGCTGCCATTAAAACTCAAAAATGCTTCAGTTGACAGTCTATCTGTTAATGTAACCAGCAAATTCTACCCCTCATGGGAATGGGTGAGGGCGAGTACCTGGTGCCTTAAAACTGGGGGTCCCTCACCTAAGGTATGGTAACCCCGACAGAAGAGTCCCTGGTCCTCCAGGTTGGGGGTTGTGCGAAGGGCTGGTTACTCTTCCACTAAAAAATTTACCTCACTCATAAATCTCCGATGAATAACCAGACGGATTCTATGATGTCGACAAAGACAAGATCAAAGGACAAAGATTTTAGAATTAGAGTTACATTAAACTTGGGAACTTGGAACGTGAGATGCATAAAAGGCAAAGATGAAGAACTGAACAGAGAGCTGGCTAGGAAAGAAATCAATGTTGCTGTAATTACGGAGACAAACAAGGCATTACAAGGGACAAAAGAAATTGATAATTACACTATGATTTACAGCGGTCTTACTCAGGATAAAAAAGCCGCAGCAAGTGTCGCAATATGAATAGACAGGAAGTGGAAAAACAAAACAGAAAGCTACACCATTATAAATGAAAGGATTTTAGTGCTGAGGTTGAAGGTAGAGAGAGGGAAATTAACATTTATAGCCGTGAATGCTCCTGAAGAAAACAAACAGGAAGGATCTGAACATTGTTATGCAGTTCTTCAATCAGTGTTAGATAACGTATGTAAAAGTGACTTTGTTATTCTGGCTGGTGATCTCAATGCTCGAGTAGGGAACAAACAAATTGCAGAAATAGCGGGAAAGAAAGGAGAACCAATTTAAAATGAAAATGTTAAATTACTGGCAGAATTTGCATCCCATAGCCAATTTAAAATTACTAACACATTTTATGAGAAGAAAGACATGCATAAATTTTCATGGACTGCAAGAGGACAGCGATAAATTATTGACTATATAATGGTCAATAAAAAGGTAGGCCCAGATGTAACAGATGTTACATAGTACATAGAGACAGCGATTTATACACATATAATTATCTGGTCATTGCACAAGTCAGAATTCTTGCTAAATGGAGGAGAAGTCTGAATAGAAATATACCGAGAAACCAAGAAATCCATACGTTATATTTGCTACAGGATGATGGAATAAAATACTTTTATCAAAATCGGCTCTAATAGTATTTAGTTCAGATTCCGACAAGTACTGATATTAACAAAGAATGGGAAATCATAACCTCAGCAATTCAGATGGCACCAGATGAAGCCATTCGAAGGAAGAAATTTAGGAGAAAACTGGGCTTAAAATATGGAATAAAGAAATTTCAGAAGCTGTCAAGCAAAAAAAAATTATACGGTACTATAAAATGATACATCATCGCACCCCACAAAATGAGAAAGAATATCAAATCAGCAGGAACAGGTCAAGTCACTAACGAGAAAACTCAAGCAAAAATCATGGGATAGGTTAATGAACTCAATAGAAGATGATATCCATGGTAGGCAAGAGATGGCGTATAAGTTAATGAAGCACCTCAACAGTGATGAAAGAGAAACTGCCAATATAAATGTAATCGAAGAAGAATCATGGATACAACACTACAAAGAACTGTAGCATAACGGACAGTATGGAGAGAATCAGCAAGATCAAGATATAGATAACGACGTTGAAGGAATTGACCTAATAGATATAGAAGAACTTAATACTGTTCTGAACTGCTTCAAAAATAGAAAAACACCAGGGTCAGACAATATAAATGTGGGGTTGTTCAAATATGGTGAGAGTATTCTTCAATTTAGATTGTTACATTTAATTCATCTTTGTTGGAAAAGAAGAAATATACCCGAAGAATGGAGGAAAACTAAAATAATATCACGTTTCAAGAAAGGAAATCGAAGTTTTGCAGTCACTATCGAGGAATAAGTTTATTAAATGTTGTCTATAAAATATATGCTAAAATAATAAACAATAGACTTAAGATTATTGCACAGAATCTCTTACTAGAAGAACAATGTAAATATAGAAAAGGCAGATCCTGTACAGATAATATATTTAGCCTCAAACACATACTGGAGAAGAGAAGAGAATTTAACTTGAATACTTACAGTATGTCGCTTTTGTCGGCTATGAAAAGGCTTTTAGTAGGGTAGATAGAGAACAGTTATGGAATATAATGGTAAAAAATGGATACCCTAAACAGCTTATTCAAGGACGAGGATTGTGTTAGATCTAGGATACAAACTAACGGAAGAAATATTTATTAATAAAGGTGTATGTCAGGGATGCAGCCTCCCTCCAACACTATTCAATATATACATAGATGAAGTAACCAGAAAATGGAAATGAACTGTGCACTCTGGAATAAAATTGAATACAAACACATACATACATATTATGCTCTTTGCACATGATCAGTTTATTCTGCAGCATGATGAATATAAACTCCAGAAATCAATACATCAGTTAAACACCATTTTTAAAAGTTATAATCTTCGGCTATCCAGAACGAAAACCAAAGTTATGGCATGGCAAAGGAAGTATCCTATCAGAGTGAAAAGACGTCGTTATACCACATTGCCAAAGAGAAGGGTAGAAGTAGGAAAAAGTTCATCACAAAACTACAAAACACAGTGGAGTACATTACAGGAATTGACAATATTATGCAAGTGGCAACCGATCATTTTGAATTTGCTTTTGCTCAGGACTTTACTCAACAAAGTACATCAGCCCAACCCTTTTTACAACCTATCCAGCAACAACTTACGATAGATGAAGCCCAGCGACTGGAGAAAGACCTACAACAAGACGAGCTGTTACAAGCTATCAAGACGCATGTTGTAAAAAAATCACCCGGTCCTGATTTTACAAATCTTATTGACAATACATAAGGATGACTTACTGTTACTTTTCCAAGAAATAATCACAAGTGAATAACAGATGAACAATTTAGCTGAAGGATTAATGGTGTTAGTACCTAAGATTTAAGTTGCCCAAATCTTTGTCGGATTATCGTCCACTGATACTAATTAGTACAGATTACAAGTTGTTTGAAAAAATGATTGCCAGACGTTTGCGACTTACCTTACCTATCTTCGGTTCCGAGCAACATAATGTGTTGAGTAACTCCAACATCATACATGGCCTCTCAAATCTACGTACCTTCGTGCTTCACATGTTATCTCAACCCAACACACCTGCTGCACTCGTCAGCACAGACTTTCAACAAGCTTTTTACCGCATTAGTCATTCCTTTCTATGGTTGGTTCTAAGAATATTTGCTTTTCCAATCAGGGTAATCACACCACTACGAAACATATACAGCAATACAATATCCAGACTACAAATAAATGTTTTTTTCTCTAAAACAATCCACATTCATATATCGATTAGACAGGGCTGTCCACTCTGTAGAGTCCTCTTCGCCATCAGTGTGGAACCATTCATTAGACAATTAAGCTTCCAGGAATACAGCTAGGTTCAACGTCCTTACAAGCACACGTCTATGTGGACGACATCACTGTTATCTTGACACAGCCCAAACAGCTAGACGACTTAAGATTGGCCATAGATGACTATCAACATAATTCTGGAGCAAAAATTAATCCACGCAAATCTGCAGTACTACCATTTGGGTGCTGGCCAGCACAAGATCAATGGATTGTCTCTGCTGAAATATTTTCTGCAAATTTGAATCAAATGATTGATGACAACTGCAAAATTTACTCAATATAGTTCGCTCTGTTCTATTTGCTCAACGTCTTAGAGACATCAATATAAGTTATGTCAGAAGGTCTGAACAGTTAACACATTTGCACTAAGCAAACTGTGGTGCGTAGCGCAGATTTTACCTCCATCACATATAATAGTTAAGAAAATCGATCTAGCTATAGGGTATGGAGAGGACAACATTATAAAATCGCCAGAACACAATTGTACCAAACCATTAAGTGTGGAGGGTTAGGGACAGTTTATGTAGAAGCTAAATGCACTGCACTCATCGCGCGAAATATTATTCATTGTGAGCGCACACCGGATGGTGATTATGCTCAAGCGGTTCTGAATAATATTATCCAAAGTGTGGTCTTTCCCGCATCCCATCACAATTTGCCACTGCATTTCAAAAGAATTTTGAGCTTTATAGGTAACCTTTCACGAGCTTTAATACATCCAACTTGAGTTATAACAACAAAACACAATTATACCCATATGATGGAACGGAGTAGTAAACCACCTACAGTACAGGAAAAGTATCCATCGCGACACTGGAAACTAATATGGAATAATATTGCTAATAAATGGATTCCACTTCAGTGGAAAGCAACTTTATATCAAACAATAAATGAAACTATGCGAACGAAGGATAAGTTATTCCGACATGAACGATCTGACTCCAATATATATGAACATTGTCCACAACGAATTACATTAATATATCGTGTTAAGTCTTTTGTAAGTGCGGACATATGTGTGTGGTCATTCGCAAAAATATGCAAAACACTTCAAATTGCTCCAAATCCCATCTTAGAATATCAACTCATCAACATAGAACACGCATTCATCCCGGCCACGGTCAACAACGCAGTTCTCTGGCTAACTGCAGCAATCATTCACTTACTTATGGAAAACCGACGGAAACCAAGAAAATTTATTTTAAGAACATTTCAGCAATACATACGGATGGAAGGATGGCTATATGAGTGTAATCTGAAGATGTCAACAGGTTTTGGTTCATTCTTACACTAGTTTTAATTCATGGCCTAACATTGTTTGAATATTGTAACTATTGTATCAGTATAAGATGCTAATGTGACACGGACTGCTCAATGAACTGACAATATAAAAAATAACGTTAAAATGTGATCAGTGCTTGTCATATTTTTGTTATCATGAGATACCAGGACGATAAACTTTATACAGTGTATCTCATCAGAATTTTTGTAAACATTACATATGTTTATTTTAAAGGGATAATTTGGTAATAAAAAGTGTTTAATAAAAATCAAGTGTGTAACTACTCACGAAATATACATGGCAACAAAATTCACACGTAAAACACCTTGAAATGTACATTTGAACGCGACAAAAGATCTTCGGCATGGGGAACTCATGAATGAATCTAACACTTCTTGAAACTAAATGCGGACCAGAGAGAAATGATTCAGCTGGATAACCTAGAAAATGCTGCCTTCAGCAAGGCACTATTAACTACTCTTTTTGGAAAAATATTCATAACCATCAGGGTACACACAATATGACATTACAGAATGGTTGGATAGGGAAGGTTAAAATCAGTGATGCGGAAGCAGTACAAAAAACGGTTCGGGAGTTAAATGTGCAACCTGAAGTCCCGATAGAATCTTTTAACACGGTACTTAGTAAATACGACAAAACTATAAATCACAGGACAGAAGAATGGTCTCAGCAATATCCCTTCAGAGTGCATAATGGTATACGTGCTTTAAGAATGGAAATTGAAACATCTATTCCATCCTTCATTTATATTGCGGGATACCGTGTGAAAATTATGTATGATGAACAGGTGCGTACATGTCTAGCCTGTAATTGCACAACTCATTTGCGACCAGAATGAGAGGAGGTTTATAAACACTGTAGCTGATATAAGTGACTCAGGAGGGTTAGCGACTAGTCAACAGGATCCTGCTCCAGTGACCTTGCCTGACAATACAGCGAAACCAACTCAGCGCGTCGAACGTAAACAACACACAAGTTCGTACGGTTGACCCCACAGAGTTTCCTACTCTTCAAGAAACAACAACTAAAAGATAAAAATAGACAGCAGTGAATGCCATTCCAAAACTTCCTTTCTATCATCGACAAATGAACTCACCGGTGACCCTACACCTTTTTCCCATGATACTGATATTTCCATCCCATCCTTTAAGCAAGATATGGAAATGTCTCTATTACTTTTAGATATGGAATCAACTTCTGATCCTCTTCACTCTAGTGTTGATATCAATCAAAGCAACAATATTCCTGTATGCACTCCCACCACACCTACATACACATATTTCGGACCTGATGGACACTGATGCTGTAGTACAGGGAGAATAATTTAAGAGTTCAGACTTCTGCTCGCATGCCGTGGGAAGTCCCGAGCGAGCGCCATATGGCTTGTGTCAACACTGGCGAGATAGGAAGTGTTCACTGCCAGCGCGCAGCTGTTTAGCACTCTGTCCCTCAGTTCGCTAGAAACTATTGGACTTTTAAGGTGTGTTGTGAGGTTATTATCATGATGGTTAAATACACTATAGAGCAAAGAATATTTTTGGTCAAGTGTTATTTGCACAAGAAGAAGAAGAAACCAGTTAAAATGTGCCTTCGAAAATTCCGTAGACAATTTCCCGGTGCGACAGTACCATCAAAACGTTACGTGCATCAGCTCGTTTACAATTGGCGTAGTACTGGTTCCGTAAGCAATAAGAAAAAGAAGCGAAGGAGAACAGCTCTAACACGGGAGAGGTTGGAAGATATACAGGCAAGACTCCAGGTCAGTCCACATAATTCGCTTCGGAGAGTAGCTCACGAAAGTGGTATTTCACCTTCTTCAGCACGTAATGCAACAAAATTGTTACATTTACGATCTTATCGGACTCATTGTCCATAAGATATTGCCTACAGATTTCAATGCAAGAATACGATTTTGCAATTGGCTAATGAATAGTGTCCACGACGGTATTGTGGATCCGAACTTTCTTTTAATGAGCGACGAAGCCTGGTTTCATTTGAGTGGATATGTCAATTCACACAACAATAGAATCTAGGATACAGACAACCCGCACATTTTACAGCCGAGACCTCTGCACGATGCGAAGGTGGGTGTGTGGTGCGCTATCAATGCCCGACGAATTATCGGTCCGATATTTTTTCAGGACACGATTACTTCTGACCGTTATATTTACAACATTCTAGAACAATTTTTTGTTGAACTGACTGAATAAGAGAAAAGGTACGGCTATTCCCAGCAGGATAATGCAACGGCCCATACGGCGCGTAGCTCTATGTGACGGTTACGGGAAGTGTTCAATGATGATCAGATCATCAGTAAAGGCTTATGGCCCCCTAGTTCGCCTGATTTAATCACATGTGATTTTTATCTATGGGGAAATCTTAAAGGAACAGTTTACAGGAATAATCCTCGAACTGCAGAAGAATTAAAAATTGAAATTAGGAACATTGCGCGTTCTATCGGTGTCCATGAACTACAAAGTGTGTTTCGAAATCTCACTACAAGATGTGAAGCTTGCATTGCAGCTGAAGGAGATCACTTTTAGCATCGACTGTAAATACTGCTGAGTTCAGTTTAATTTCGTAGTTGATTAATTAATTAATTTATTTATTTATTTATTTATTTATTTATTTATTTATTTATTTATTTATTTATTTATTTATTTATTTATTTATTACTGGCGAGTTCAGTTTAATTTCCTAGTTGATTTATTTATTTGTTTATTTATTTATTACTGGTGAGTTCAGTTTAAGTTCCTAGTTGATTTATTTATTTGTTTATTCATTTACTTATTTGCCCAGAGCTTCTATGTAGCCGGTGAGTTCAGTTTCGTTTTGTTTCTATAGGCGTAATCATGCCGCTTCTTTGAGACGACTATGCCTGCTTGTTATGTCGGGCACTGCGCTCGCTGTCTCCGCTTCCCAGCGCGCCTAATCCTCGGCACTCCGCTCTAAACTTTAAAATTAATCACCCTGTAGAACAGCAATACAATAATATAGCAGAGCCCCACCGAAGCAAGCAAAACTTGAATTCACAACAGGTGCAAGCGAGGCGGTCTCCCACGAGGAGCGACCGGAGTTGACAGTGAAAAGTAGTAGAGATCCTCGCTTTCGTACGCCTCGGAAAAGTGTTGAGTGGAACGGAAGACCACCCTAAGTTACATAAATAATGGTTCGGGTGAAGGTCATGTTTGAAGAGGAAATATATGTTTTTAAATTTCATGTCTCTATCGTTACCCTTTCTTCTCGTTATGCCTTCAGTTCTAGCGACCTTCACCACTCTTAACATAAACGGAGTGAGAAGCGACACAACGTTAGGTTTGTTGGGATATTTGTTAAAGGAGTATGATATTGATATTCTTTTGTTACAAGAAGTGAACGACAGTCACTTAGGCTATTTATTTAATTGTGATTATGTAGTGAACATGGGTGATAGTTCTCGAAGAGCTGCTATTGTGTATAGGAAAGGGACTGACCTAACTGACATTATAATGGACCACACGGGAAGAATATTATCAACCTACTTTAATAATATCAAGATCATTAACGTGCACAGTCCATCCGGGTCCCTGTTTATACCCGAAAGGAATTCATTTTTCACTCACGACATTTTACCACATATAGCGATACCGAATACTGTTCTTCTGATTGGCGACTTCAAACCCATGTGACTCAACAAGAACTTTTAACTTCTGCCCAGGCCTGCAAATGCTAGTGCAAAGAATGCAGTTTGCTGTTGTATGGGAGACACTTTATGCTACTCGTGTTAAATATACATTTTGCCGCGATGATACAAAATCTAGGATAGACAGAGCGTATATCTCTGCAACGAAGACGAATATTCTGCGTAGAATACTGCAGTCATACCAGTCGCTTTCAGCGATCATCATAGTGTAATCTTCACGTTAAACTTTGTCAGATTACCCTTTTCTCAGCAGGAAAGGGGACTTGGAAAATGAATAAACATGGTCTTAGGAATGAGGAAGTTGTTCAGCGATTTAGTGTTACGTATCATCAGTGCAAAAGCAATCTTTCGCGTTATAAAACTGTTGTGGACTGGTGGATGGTGAAATTGAAACCGGCTACGAAATCAGTTGCAAGGAGCATACATTATGGACACCGGCTGGAACTTAATTGAAGTTTACAATTCTATGAGCGGGTAATGCACGATTTATATTCTAAAGAAAAACGTAGGGAAAATGTACCCAATGAAATGAAAACGACTAAACAGACCATCTTATGACTAAAAGAACAAAATTTACAACGTCTTCAGCAACACGTTAAAAGATCTTCCCTCTTGGAAAAGTAAAGGATGTCTTTACACCACATAACAAAAGTTGCGTAAATCTGCTAACCGACAATTTATACACCAGTGGATGAACTCTCAACGGAACATTCTTAACTCCAGAGATGAGTTTCTAAGCGAGATTGAACGATGCTTCCACGAAATGTTTGCAGACGATGATATGTCTGATATAGGTGTGGAAAACATACTTTCCTTTGCAGAAACGTACGTCGATGAAGGAGATCGTTCCTTTCTCACGAAACCTATCACCAAAGAGGAATTATAAAAGGTTCTCAAGAAAGTGGCTCCTAATAAGACGCCCGGAATGGATGGCTTCCGTTATGAATGGTACAAACGCTTCTGGTCTATGATTGGAGATGACCTTACCCAAGTTCCTAACTACGCATTCCGTGAAGGATTTACGCCCGCATTTATGGAAGGCATTATTATAATGATTCCGAAGATAGTTTCCGATATGTCGGATTATAGACCAATAGCGATACTAAATACTGATTATAAATTATCTGCTTAAGTGATAGCTAATAGAATAAAACAGATTATCTCTACACTGACTGGTACTGGGCAAACGTGTGTGGGTTTCCAGGTAGGACTATTATGCATAATTTGTTGCCAGTCGGTGACTTAATTCTTTATTATTCTGGTTTTCTTCCTGAAGAGCCTGCTGCAATTGCATACATAGATTTCAGCAAAGCCTTGAACAGGATTTCGTACAATTATCTTTGGAGAATCCTAAGTCATCTTTGGCTTCCTGAGCATCTAGTAACGGCCTTGAAGCGCATGTACCTTTCGGCTACATCACGGCTGCTGTTCAATGGCCATTTGTCACGTCGAATTCCAATTAATAGGTCTGTACGTCAAGGATGTCCACTGTCAATGTTGCTCTTATTCGTAACTATGTAAGCACTTATCCGGAGACTGCACAGCACTCTGAATGACTATCATACAAACACTGAACACTTTACGCTGCGTGCTTTTGCAAATGATACGACGTTACTCCTTACCGATGGCGGTGACCTATCAGACGTGTGTCGTGTGCTGGTGGAATTTTCAGCTACGTCAGGGACAAAGGTAAACTTTGAAAAGTCATCCATGCTCCTACTAGGATCTGAGCGACGCACTATTCGTGCAGAAGAGATCGGTATTCCCCCGACCAACAAGTGCAAAATCTTGGGTATCACATTCTGCAAGAACATATTCGAGACAATATAACTAAATTGGAATGCTCTATTGAATAGGATTCACTTCCAGCTTGCATAAAATCTCGCACGAAGGTTAAATTTATTTTTAAAACTTGGTGTGTTACCACTTACGCCTTATCTAAAATATGGTACATCGCACAAATACTACCTGCTCCGCATGTTATTTGTCAACGCATAGAAATGTCAATTGGCTACTATCTTTGGAAAAGCTTTCGGTGCATAGTGCGAAGAGAACAGTTAAGCATAAAGGAACATCTTGGCGGATTGGGACTGTATGCAGTTGAACTGAAATGTAGTTCCCTCTTCGTCAAACACGTCATCAAGACAATGCATATGAGAGGAGAAGCCTTCGATTGTAAAACTGAAAAGACATGAGCAGCTAGTGGATGCTCCCTGTGTGATTCTACAGATACTTTGGTTCACCGGATTACTACGTGCCTAAATGCTGATGTATTATGGAAATGGTCGTTGAAAGTTATTAAAAAAGTACAGGGTACAGAGACAGATAATTCTCTCCAACAAGAGATTCTGCAATTTGACATTCCACAAGGATCGAGCAAGAAAAGGAACGCAATCCTATGGTTTCTAGCTATGGTTTCTAGCTATAGATAGATAGATAGATAAGGCATGGGTGAGCCCTGCCTTCGCAGAGCTCCACACGTAGGTCTATGAAGACCCTTTGTGTCCCTTAAACAGGTTTGCCTAGTCCAGCCCTAGTGCTCCTATAAAGGATACCAGTGTCCGGATGTTGGCATTCCTGGTGTATTCCAGGCTCACGAAATGTGAGCCAAGGTATCGGTGTCTAGTGCTTGCACGAGCCTCGCACTGACATAACACATGTGCGGAGGTCTCCTCCTCCCTACCACATCTTCTACACATCGGATCCTGACTGATTTTCATGATGTGTAGGTGTCTCTGTAAGGTATTGTGGCCTGTCAACAGTCCAACTACCATTCGTATTCTGGTCCTATTCAAATTTATTAGGACCTTTTTATAACTTTGGCTAGGCCCTTTGATAAGTTCACATGCCTGCCTTGCTATGGTTAACCTCTTCCAAATGTCTAAGTGAGACTGCTTTGTCCACTGGGATATTACCAGTTTCACAGGGCTCTGGTCCTATGAAAGAACCTTTTGAGCCTTGTTTCGCTAGTTTGTCAGTTTCTTCATTTCCACTGATACCTGTGTGCCCAGGGACCCATAATAGGGTAACTGAGCTAAGTTCACACAGCTGATCTAACATCCTTTGGCATTCCCATACCATTTTTGTTTTAACTGCACATAGTGCTTTTAGCGCTGCCTGGCTATCCCTGCAGATAGTGATGCATCTTTTGTGTCCAGGCATGTTCTATATATATACAGCACAGGCTAGTATTGCGTATACTTCGGCCTGGAAAAACAGTAGCGTATTTGCCCATAGGAAGGGAGAGCCTTGTCTTAGGCCCCCAGACTCTGGCGCCTGTGCCCGTCTCTGTCCGCGAGCCATCTGTGTACCATGTACAGCCCCCAGACCTAAGACGGGCCCCAGCATCCGCGGCCGACTCCTCCCTTGTGGGTATCATCACTGTGAACGTATAATTCAAATTAAAGCTAGGCTTCATCAGATCCCCGATCATCATTGTCATAGGGTAAGTTTGGTGAAGCCTTGTAAGAATAGGGGCATGACCTCTATTCGGATTCTTGAAGGACCATCCTCCGAGTGACCAGAGGCGATAGGCACTCATTCCCGCTATTTCCTTAACATAAAAATGTAAGGGGGGAAGACCTAGGATGGCTTCCATTGCACATAATGGTGTGGTATCCAGTGCCCCTGTTATTCCTAGACACGCAAGTCTTTGGACACTGTTTAGCTTGGTGGTCACAGTTTTACTCTCCGAACCTGGCCACCAGACTAAAGATGCATAGGTGATCGTGGGCCGTACAATAGAGATATAGAGCCACTGGACCACCTTAGGTCTTAGGCCCCAAGTCTTCCCGACGGCCCTGCGACAGGCCCACATAATCTTGCGAGCCTTATCTACCTTATGGTCTATATGTTTCTTCCAACTCAGTCTTGCCTCGAGGATTACCCCTAGGTACTTAACTGAGGTTGTCTTAACTAATTTTTTCCCAAATAGGAAAGGTTCTGACAGTCCGTCTAGCCTCCTCCTCCTGGTAAATACCGCGAGCTCCGTCTTGCCGGGATTAACCGACAAGTCCGTGTCGCAGCACCATCTTTCCACCCTACGTAGGGAGCTGTGTACGAGCTCGGAAACCGTACTGGGGAAATTTCCCACCGCCATCAGGCTAATGTCATCTGCATAGCCTTGGGCGTATATTCCTCCAACGTTTAACCTGGTAAGTAGTTCATCCACTACCAGACACCATAATGTTGGTGATAATACTTCTCCCTGTGGACACCCCCTGTCTATGTTAGCTCTCAACATTACTGCGTTAAGGGTGAACAGAACTTGGCGGTCCTGCAGTGAGGCCATAATCCATTTTATGAGCATGCTGCTCACTCCTCTTCTCTCTAGACTAAGTTCTATGGAGCCCAAAGATGTATAGTTAAAGGCCCCTTCTATATCTAGGAATACAACCATACCAAGTTGTTGCTGATCCAAGGCATCTCCAGCCTAGAAACTAGCTGGTGTAGTGCCGTCTCAACCGACTTCCCTGGTTGATATGCATGTTGATGAGGATGCAGGGGACAGTCTCTTAATACTTTTCTCCCTGATATGTCTATTCACCAGTCTTTCCAAGGTCTTAAGAAAAGACGTTAGACTAATGGGTCTATAATCCTTAGGTCTAGTATATGAAGACCTTCCGGGTTTGGGTATATACACCACCTTCGCCTGACGCCACAAGGAGTACACGTACCCCATAGTGAGACAGGCTCTAAAAATTCTGACCAGGTATGGTATAAGGACCCCCCCCCGCTTCCTGAAGAAGTGCCGGGAAGATCCCATCCACTCCTGGGCTTTTGTAAGGGGCAAAAGATTCTAATGTCCACTTAACCCTTCTTGGGGTAACAATCTCCGCGGCTTCCTTCCAGCCATTTCTATCAGGTCTGAAGGATCCGCTCGATTCAACTTCACTATTCGTGACTACCGAACCTGGAAAGTGGGCATCAAGCAGTAAGTTCAGGGTCTCCCCCTCTGTGGATGTGTATCCACCCGAAGGTGACTCCTGTGAGCCCAGCCTTGCCCTTCCATCCAAGGTTAGAATTTTATGAAGCCTTGCCGCTTCATGTTGACTTTCAATGGAGTCGCAAAACTGTCTCCAATATTTCCTAGAAGCCGTTTTGACTTCTGACTTGTACCTTCTTTGTGATTCTTTGTAAGAATCTAGGCTTTCTTGATCCTGAAGTTCCCTGTATTTATTCCAGAGCCTTCGTGTGTTTCTCCTCAGGTGTTCAAGATAACTATTCCACTTGAAGCTTCCTGTTACTCTTTTTGCCTTGACTATTGGGCAGTTTAATTCATAAGAGGTAACCAGTGTCCGTATGAGAAAACTCACACTGAAATCCTTCCTCTTTGTTCTTAATTATATTAGAGGGTCCTCCCTCCAGTCCTCTCCTCACATCCTCCCTAAAAGACGTCCAATCGGTTCGTCTAGGGTTTCTATAAGATGGGATCTCGAGGGAGCCCTCTATATAAAACACAATGTGTCTATGGTCTGACAAGGAAGGCTCCAAAGAAACTTTCCAGTCTTTAAATTCCTGTATGATTCCCATGGAACCCAGGGTAAGATCTATGATCCCCTCACTCCTATTATTGATGAAGGTAGGGGTATCACCTATGTTCATGAATTCAAGATCAGTTGTACATAGAAATTCTATGAGGTGTTCTCCCCTTCGGTTTGTGTGTTTACTTCCCCAAATGCTGTGATGAGCATTGGCGTCACATCCTACTATGAGGTTTAATCCTTGTTTCCTACAGTATATCACCAGTCTCTTGAACTCCTCCGGCGGGGGTGGAGATTCAGAGTCTCCTGGGAAATATGCAGAACAGACAACCAAGTCTCTTGGCTGTCCGCCCTCTTCATATCTCACTAGGACTGCTACAAGGTCTCTAGCAATGAAGCCTGGTATAGCCCAAGCGTTATGATCCTTAACTAGTATACATGCTCTAGGCTTCTCCTCTGCTATTCCACTGAATAGAGTGAAACCTGCACATTTTAGTCCCATGATATGCCCCTGTCTAAGCCAGGGTTCTTGTATCAGGGTGCTGAAAACCTGCCTTTCTGGATACTTCTAATAAGTACCCTAGAGGCCGCTATACAATGTTGTATATTTGCTTGTATGAAAGTAATCATTCTTTACTTTCATGCAATACTTTACCTTATGCGGTCTCCGGAACGTGCAGCTCCGTCTCCCGCGATGAATCTTGAGGCTTGGCTGGCCCTGGTTCCTGTCCGGGCTCCCGCTCTTCGCCCCTGCTGGTCTCAGTATTGTCTGTGGTGGGGTTGGTCCTCTGCTTGTCACGCTTGCCCTCCACCAAGGTGAAGGTAGTCACATGCACCCCGCAGAAGATCTTCTTCCCCACCACTTTCTCCACATCTCTGGAGTCCATGCTGACCAAAAGTCGGACACCTCTCTTCTCCTCCTTGCGGTCGTAGACCCTCCAACTGGTGGGATTTAAGCCATGGTTCTGGCGTGCCATTCTTCCCAAAAGGACGTTATTGTCCTTTGGTTGTCCTGGTATCCAGACCATGACTCTCTTGTAGGAAAGGAGTTTATCCATGCCCTCAATTGTGAGCCTGGCTCCTTCCCACGGTTGTATACCTGTAACAAGACTAGAAAGCCATGCTACAGTCTCGTCGTTCTCTGCTATGATGACGGCCGCACCTCTCGACAGATAGCAGTCCAGGAACTGAGGCTTAATGGGCCCCTGCTCCGGAAGCTCGTCTATCAGATTGGTGATAGCCTCTTCCACAGCTTCCACCTGTTTCTCAGTTAGTTGCTGGTCAGGATATCCTACAGGTACTATGGCTATCCTGATCCCAGCTTTAGCTATCCTGGCATACTCCACCTTGGGTTTTTTGCGGGTCTGCCGGTCTTCTTCTGGGGTTGCCCCCGACAGAATTCGTTTCCCCACTGGCATCTTGGTGGGTGGGGTCCTCTGTGTCCTAGAAGCAGAGCCCTTTTCAGGGTTTCGCCTCTTGTGCCCATTGGATCTCCCCACAGTCGTTGTCGTGGTAATAGAAGGCCCCTCAGCTCCAGGAGTTAGGCCCTCCTTGGCCTGCTCCCGGGCCTTTAAAGCCTTCTTATATCTCCTGTTCTCAGCGCCAGAGCGCTGTTTCTTCTTCTTCTTCTGGACCTGTAGATTGTCCACCTCTTGAGTGAGCCCTCTAACTGTCGAGGTCGAACTATCCGAGGGTATCTCCGAAGAGTCCCCTTCGGTTGTTGTCGTACTGGTGTTTCTCTCGGAGGCCCCAGAAGAGCTCTCCGGTTTATGGGTAGCTACGGTACTCATTTAGGTCCCACGAGTAGCTAGGGAAATATATGTCCGCCCAGGCAGAGCCCCGCATACCTGGGTAAGGCTACTTACTTCGAGAGGGCGCCAAGTATCTCGAAGGCTCCGTTCAAGACACATCTCCCATGTGCCATGCACCCTATCGGCACGGGTTGCATTACACCTTAGGGTTGGGCGGTGCTTTAGCTTCCTCCTCCTTGTATACCGAATGGTTACCCAGTAGGGCTCCATTCGGCATCGCAAGAAAGGAGCTACTAGTCCCCCTCACCACGAAGAGGATCTTCAATTGAAGAGGGTAACCAAGGTTAGCCCCCTACAATTGTAGAAGCACACACGAGGGGGTTTCTAGCTATAAGCAACGAATATTCTTCACCATGACTGGTTTTCTGGACCATCTTAGGAAGGAACGATGGAGAATTTCCCGACACCGACAGCTTGACTCAGCCTTTGGTCGCCATCTGTATCACTTTTGATTTTCACCAGCATAATGGATGTCCTGCAGTCGTGGTACATTTGGTACACATATTTCAATGGCTAACTAGGACGCTACAGACTTAGAAAATCACAACAGTGAAGGAACATTCCAGATAGTGTTGTCGTTTGAGTCATCAGTCCACAGATTGGTGTGATGCAGCTCTCCATTCCATCCTATTCTGTGCTAACCTTTTCATTTCTGCATAACTGCTGCATCCTACATCTGCTCTAATCTGCCTGTCATATTCATACCTTGGTCTACCCGTACCGTTCCTACCCCCTACACTTCCCTCTAAAACCAACTGTGCAAGTTCTGGGTGTCTTAAGATGTGTCCTGTCATTCTATCCCTTTTTCTCGTCAAATTTAGCCAAATCGACCTCCTCTCACCAATTCGTTAATCTCTTCATTTGTGACTCGATATATCCGTCACTTCCAGACATAAGTTAAGGTGAACAAATTTCTCAGACAAAGTGTCCTTCTCTTTTTAGCACCGAACGGAATGGCATACCTGTAATTATGAGTGTTTTAGATATGATTGTAAGATTTTGTTTCTAAAGTTTTTGGTTGAAATTAGGTTTATAAATATCTAATCCTATTATATAAAAGGTTAAAAGTAGAGTTATTAAAAAATAGAAAAAATGTATTTGCTACTTTCTTGTTTTTATTATTACTATTGTTATTTTCATTTAATACTAAAATTACCATTTCGTACATTATATTCATAGCGGTTTATTAATATTGTTCTACTATTAATATCTTTATTTCTTCTCTTAATTTGATTTGTTCTCATTTTCTTATCAGATGCATTATTGCAATTGTAGCCGTTTGTTGTTACTTTATTAGTATTATCATGTTATAAAAAAGTGGCTCAGACGGTTGAAGCACTGGCCTTATGAAAAAGAAGAAAACTTTCACCACAAAATGGTGGATGCGCGCGTCGCTCACTGTTGCGCTATCTGACCTTGAGAGCTATTTCGGTAGACTCTTTGGACCTTGCCCTTCTCAAGTACGTTAGTTCTGAAATTAGTGGAGGAAGTCTGGCATCCTTTTTCCAGGGACCCACTCCTGGAACGAAACGATAGACATATTTTACGCCATAAACGAAACGATCAAGCCCAATGGCGTTAGAAACTCGTGAGGATTTGTTTATCAAGTGACCACTAGAAGGTAGGCAGAGTATGACGTGACGCGTTTTCAGCACGACAAATCCTCTTGCCTTTCTAGACCGGAGTCACTATCTCACAGTCAGATAGCTCCCCTTTTCACGTAGGCTGAGTGGACCTCGACCCAGCCCACAGATATGCGTAAAAATTCATGACCGGTCCGGGAATCAAACCCGGATCTCCGGGGAAGAGGCAGACTCGTTAACCCTAGACCGCGGGACCGGTGGCAGGTAGTACAGCTAGCCTCATATAAAGTAACAACAATTATTATCTTCGGCACTCCCTTGTAACATATCCAGTCCACTTTCGGGTTAAAATGAAATGAAATGAAATGAAATGGCGTATGACTTTTAGTGCCAGGAGTGTCCGAGGACAAGTTCGGCTCGCTGGATGCAGGTCCTTTGATTTGACTCCCGTAGGCGACCTGCGCGTCGTGATGAGGATGAAATGATGATGAAGACGACACAAACACCCAGTCCCCGTGTCAGTTAACCAGTTAACCAGTTAACCAGTCGCCCAGGTGGCAGACTGACTATCTGTTGTTTTCCTAGCCTTTTCCTAAATGATTTCAAAGAAATTTGAAATTTATTGAACGTCTCCCTTGGTAAGTTATTCCAATCCCTAACTCCCCTTCCTATAAATGAATATTTTCCCCAGTTTGTCCTCTTGAATTCCAACTTTATCTTCATATTGTGATCTTTCCTGCTTTTATAAACGCCACTCAAACTTATTCGTCTACTAATGTCATTCCACGCCATCTCTCCGCTGACAGCTCGCAACATACCACTTAGTCGAGCAGCTCTTCTTCTTTCTCTCAATTCTTCCCAACCCAAACTTTGCAACATTTTTGTAACGCTACTCTTTTGTCGGAAATCACCCAGAACAAATCGAGCTGCTTTTCTTTGTATATTTTTCAATTCTTCAATCAGGTAATCCTGGTGAGGGTCCCATACACTGGAACCATACTCTAGTTGGGGTATTACCAGAGACTTATATGCCCTCTCCTTTACATCCTTACTACAACCCCTAAACACCCTCATAACCGTGTGCAGAGATCTGTACCCTTTATTTACAATCCCATTTATGTGATTACCCCAATGAAGGTCTTTCCTTATATTAACACCTAGATACTTACAATGATCCCCAACAGGAACTTTCACCTCATCAACGCAGTAATTAAAACTGAGAGGACTTTTTCTATTTATGAAACTCACAACCTGACTTTTAACCCCGTTTATCAACATAACATTGCCTGCTGTCCACCTCACAACATTATCAAGGTCACGTTGCAGTTGCTCAGAATCTTGTAAATTATTTATTACTCTATACAAAATAGCATCATCCGCAAAAAGCCTTACCTCCGAATCCACTCCTTTACTCATATCATTTATATATATATATATATAAGAGAACATAAAGGTCCGATAATACTGCCTTGAGGAATTGCCCTCTTAATTATTACAGGGTCAGGTAAAGCTTCACCTACTCTAATTCTCTGAGATCTATTTTCTAGAAGTATAGCAACCCATTCAGTCACCTTCACCTACTCTAATTCTCTGAGATCTATTTTCTAGAAATATAGCAACCCATTCAGTCACTCTTTTGTCTAGTCCAATTGCACTCATTTTTGCCAGTAGTCTCCCATGATCCACCCTATCAAATGCTTTAGACAGGTCAATCGCGATACAGTCCATTTGACCTCCAGAATCCAAGATATCTGCTATATCTTGCTGAAATCCTACAAGTTGAGCTTCAGTGGAATAACCTTTCCTAAAACCGAACTGCCTTCTATAGAACCAGTTATTAATTTCGCAATGACTTCCCAAAGCTTACATACAACGCATGTCAAACTTACTGGCCTGTAATCTTCAGCTTTATGTCTATCACCCTTTCCTTTATACACAGGGGCTACTATAGCAACTCTCCATTCATCTGGTATAGCTCCTCCGACCAAACAATAATCAAATAAGTACCTCAGATATGGTACTATATCCCAACCCATTGTCTTTAGTATATCCCCAGAAATCTGATCAATTCCAGCCGCTTTTCTAGTTTTCAACTTTTGTATCTTATTGTAAATGCCATTGTTATCATATGTAAATTTTAATACTTCATTGGGCTTAGTCTCCTCCTCTATCTCGACATTTTCCTTGTAACCAACAATCTTTACATACTGCAGACTGAATACTTCTGCCTTTTGAAGATCCTCACATACACACTCTCCTTGTTCATTAATTATTCCTGGAATGTACTTGTTGGAACCTGTTTCTGCCTTAAAATACCTATACATACCCTTCCATTTTTCACTAAAATTTGTATGACTGCCAATTATGCTTGCAATCATGTTATCCTTAGCTGCCTTCTTTGCTAGATTCAATTTTCTAGTAAGTTCCTTCAATTTCTCCTTACTTCCACAGCCATTTCTAACTCTATTTCTTTCCTGTGTGCACCTCCTTCTTAGTCTCTTTATTTCTCTATTATAATAAGGTGGGTCTTTGCCATTCCTTACCGCCCTTAAAGGTTCAAACCTGTTTTTGCATTCCTCAACAATTTCTTTAAACCCATCCCAGAGTCTGTTTACATTTTTATTTACCGTTTTCCACCGATCATAGTTACTTTTTAGAAACTGCCTCATGCCTGCTTTATAAGCCATATGGTACTGCCTAATAGTCCTAATTTCATGACCTTCCTTTCTATCACATTTATTTTTTACTACAACAAAAACAGCTTCATGATGACTAATACAATCTATTACTTCAGTTTCCCTATAGAGCTCATCTGGTTTTATCAGCACCACATCCAGGATATTTTTCCCTCTGGTTGGTTCCATCACTTTCTGAATCAGCTGTCCTTACCATATTAACTTATTTGCCATTTGTTGGTCATGCTTCCTGTCGTTCGCATTTCCTTCCCAATTGACATTTGGAAAATTCAGATCTCCCGCTACAATCAATTTCTTTCCATGTCGTTTCCCACATAGCCGACTATCCTATCAAATAATTCCGAATCCGCGTCAGAGCTACCCTTTCCCGGTCTGTACACTCCAAATATATCAAGTTGCCTATTATCTTTAGAAATGAGCCTTACACCTAGAATTTCATGTGTCTCATCTTTCACTTTTTCGTAGCTTACAAATTTTTCTTTCACCAAAATGAATACTCCCCCTCCCACCATTCCTATCCTATCTCTACTATACACACTCCAGTTCCGTGAGAAAATATCTGCATCCATTTTATCATTTCTCAGCCATGATTCAACTCCTATTACAATATCTGGTAAATATATATCTATTAAATTACTTAATTCTATTCTTTTCTTTACAATACTTCTACAGTTCAACACTAACAATTTTATGTCATCCCCACTTGATTTCCAGTTCCCTGTTCCCTTATCACCGCTCCCTAGGCCACCCTGTTTCCCAATGTAACAGACATCCTAGAGAGAATAGCAGACTAAAATGGAAATGGGTAGGATACGTAGCTCGACAAGATTACAAGAGGTCGACCTCTAGGATTGTTCACTGGAGACCATGGGAACACAAGAGAGGCATTGGAAGACCCTGCAAGAGATGGCTCGATGACATAAAGCTGTTGGCTGTAACACGCTGGTTCCAAGTGGCTCAATACTGAAGACGATGGAAGCATATGGAAGAGGTCTATATCCAGCAGTGGATTGAAATTGGCTAGAAAAGAAGAAGAAGATGAAGAAATCTTAGTATTTCGGTTCCCCTTATATTAGCTCCCAGCATCATTGCAAACATGAAGATTGACAACTAAAATTATAAAGTAATTTTGCATTCCAAGGTTTACTAAACTGAGCTGACTATTCTTTGTTTTTGGTGTGTTTAAGTTTACAACACTTATATCCCCTCCCGCCAGCTTAAGATGTTGGCCAATAGAAAATTGTGTATATTTATTTTTCAGCTAATCCAACTGTGTCTAGTATTTATTTAATTACCCAACCAAAATTGGGGCTATCTCTGGCCTTAGCCCAGAGTTTCTGGGAACTTTCCTCTCGGGTATAAAAGCTGGCACATTTTTCGACCAGGTTGTCTTATTGATCGTTCCAGTCTAGTGTGTGTGTTTGTGAAGGGAGGTGAGGGTGCCTCGTCCATCATCGAGAAGTTGATCAGCTCAAGGTAATGGCAGTTCTGGTTTAACTAAGTGATAGTCTTTGAAAGCTACTTCGAGGGGAAGGTTTCCAAACTTTAACAATGTAAATTTATTTTTCTAAAATTTAAATTTTAAACTTCTAATGTAAATATCAAACAAGCGAAAGGAACTTAAACGTAATCAGGGAACAGATTGAGCGACCCTCTCGTGTTCCGTATCAACTTAATTTCGAGGTGACTATGATTTGGAACCTTTTTCAGATTGTAATCTTTGTAACTTAAATATATTCTCCATCTAGCCTCAGCAATATAGGCTTAGTCTCTGTAACTTCGGTCCATAAGCCCAGATTGGGTTTTATACTCTTCATTTCAATTTTCAAGGAGTGCAAGTGTCCGTCTCTTCACCATTGTGATTTTTGGGTCAGTAACTTTAACCTGTTGTTTTTCACAAAGGCCCAGTAGAATGAGTATTCGATACCCCTGTGAAATTCTATTTCATTCCTTTTATGTAAAGATGTTAGACTGTTGAGTATATTGCTTGAATTTGTAAAATGTAGGTTGTGCCTTTGATAGGCCTGGAAATTTCTGGAAATAGATTCCTAAGTGCAAATTTTATAGATCAAGGCGCTCTTTCTATTAATGTAATGATTGAACGGTGCCTTTGGAAGGCTGTAATGTCATAAGGTTCGGGGAGTAGTCTCCTAGATAAACTTGTAGAACAAAGATGCTCTTACTATGGTGTAAAAGAAATTGGGAGATTCGTCTCCTTGATTATGGAGTGAGTGTAGCAGTAGTGCTCAAGTCACATTCGTAAATAGGGAGCTTTAAGCTCAGATTGTTAATTTGTCATTTTTTAATAATTCTTATTTTTCCTACATTGTACCTCAACTAACTAGTTAGTTCTGTACCTGAAATCTTGTTTTCGCTAAGTTTGTTAAAATTTAACATCTGAAAAGAAACCAAAAACACGGTAACAATTATTATTATTATTATTATTATTATTATTATTATTATTATTATTATTATTATTTTGAGGGATTTGCTGCACACCAGAATGGAAACGTCCCGTATCCTTAATACAAGTATTAAATCGGTTATATAACTTTAATAATTAACTTCAAAAACTTTCATTCCATGCCCTGAAGGGGTAAGGCGGGCCTCTGCAGTGAGATTTGTGATGCGGAGAAGGTGAGGTGGATGACGGCCGTGGCCTGTGAAAGGATCTGTCCCGACATTCACCTTAGTGCAGGAGAATGGAAACCAAGGGAGACTATTCTCAGGACAGCCGACGGTGGAAACCAACCTCTCCGCCTCCCGAATGTAGAGCTATCATAACTATTGTTAAAGCCGAAGCCTGTCCTAGTCCGTCAGAGAAAACCTGCTGTATGTTATTGTGAAATCTGTACTAAGACTTTGTGCTCTTGTGGATTTTACATCTAGTTTTAGTTTTAAACCATCGAAAATAATTTAAGTATCGATGATGCGTACGTGACATTTTAAATCATCCTATTATTTTTAGCAATATCTCTAGGATACAGGCATCCCTGGACAACAACTTTTTTACATCGGAGTAAAAATATCGTGCGAGCTGTCGACAAGCATATAAAGCAAGTTGATCTGCGCAAACCTTGATGAGAGCAACAGTAACTATTGTGAAACAACGGTGACGAGATAACTGTTATTGTCTGAGGACCTTTTGTTTCTAAACAGCACACGTTTCTTCTCCCCTTGTCGTTGCGTACGCCAATTCATTCATTTTCATACAGACACACTTGCATACACAATGCAGCTTATGATTAACCTAGAGTGAAATACGTGTGTCTTTCCCACGCAGGCATTAGATCTATACGTGACCTATTTCAATAGTCACTTTTCCATTCTGTCATCAAACAACTTAACTCATAGGAAGTACTAGTCTGTTACACAAAAGCATACACGCAATGGAGACGTTGAAATTCTTCTTGTTATTGTGCCGTATCCAGTAGCGTAGCCAGGATTTCAGTTTGGGGGGGGCCCATTTTTAGGTGACCAAACTTCCAGAGTTTAGGTGGTATAGAATACCTAAAAAGGAAATTAGTGTCCTTGGATCCAAGTAAGAGTGGCGGATTCGTGCGGATTCCGGAAGCTAATAGTAATCATCATCATCATCATCATCTTCTGCTTCTTCTTCTTCTTCTTCCGTTTTTTCCCTACATCTGTGGGGGTCACGGGTGCGAACTGTGTCATACATGTGAATTTGGCCCTGTTTTACGGCCAGATGCTTTTCTGTATTTATATCAATGACATACCATCCGTGACAGGAAATAACATATCGACACTGCAAGACAAGATATTAACAATGACCTCTGATGACTCAGTATATATGCACAACGAAATTCTCTTATACTAAACTCCACAAAATCTCAGGCAATCATAATTGGACCACGAAAACATTTTTTTTTTTTTTTTTTTTTGCTAGTTGCTTTACGTCGCATCGACACAGATAGGTCTTATGGCGACGATGGGACAGGGAAGGGCTAGGAGTTGGAAGGAAGCGGCCGTGGCCTTAATTAAGGTACAGCCCCAGCATTTGCCTGGTGTGAAAATGGGAAACCACGGAAAACCATTTTCAGGGCTGCCGACAGTGGGGTTCGAACCTACTATCTCCCGAATACTGGATACTGGCCGCACTTAAGCTACTGCAGCTATCGAGCTCGGTACCACGAAAATTACTGAGCTGCTCAAACAATGTCGCAATCCCGCCTATCCTACTGAATGGGAACATTATTCCCCACAGTAAACCGGTTAAAAATCTTGGCTTAATTATGAATGAAACACTTGATTGTTCTGGTACACGAAAGAAATACGTAAAAAAAAAGACCTTTGGAGTGCTTCACCCTCTTAAACGGCGGAGGGATATATTTCCATTTGAGCTAAAGGCAAAACGAATACAGACACTCATTCCCCCTATTCTTGATTACTGTTACGTTGTATTAGTTGATATGACGAGAGAAGAAACACTTAAACTTCAACGAGCACTGAATTCCTGCCTGAGATTTATTTACAACATCGGGTACGATGTTCATACCACCGCATACTATGAGGCTGTCCCATGGCTGAAGCCTGATAAACGTCGGCAGCTACACACTTTAACGATGGTGTTTAGGAGTGTTAGCTGAAAGTCAGCCACTGTACATTTCTTCTAAATTCACCTTTTTATCATCATTTCACAACTTAAATACACGTTCTAGATCCTGTCTTTCTATTCCACTGCACCGCAAAAATACAATTAATAGATTATTTGTGGTGATCGGCGTCACATTATGGAATTCCCTGTCAGCTCAGGTCAGAGAATCTAGCTCTTTATTAAGATTTAAGGTCACCTGCCGAGACGTCCGACTCGTTGGCTGAATGGTCAGCGTACTGGCCTTCGGTTCAGAGGGTTCCGAGTTCGATTCCCGGCCGGGTCGGGGATTTTAACCTTCTTTGGTTAATTCCAATGGCCCGGAGGCTGGGTGTTTGTGCTGTCCCCAACATCCCTGCAACTCACACACCACACATAACACTATCCTCCACCACAATAACACGCAGTTACCCACACATGGCAGATGCCGCCCACCCTCATCGGAGGGTCTGCCTTACAAGGGATGCACTCGGCTAAAAATAGCCACACGAAATTAAATTAAACCTGCCGAGACTACCTGCTGAGGACAGCTGACTGAATGGTTGAAGTGTGAATGTGTGCGTGCCTGAGGATGTCATTTTTAAGAGTTTTTAATATTGAAATGAAATGGCGTATGGGTTTTAGTGCCAGAAGTGTCCGAGGACATGTTAGGCTCGCGTCGGGATGAGAATGTAATGATGATGAAGACGACACATACACCCAGCCCCCGTGCTAGCGAAATTAACCAATGATGGTTAAAATTCCCGACCCTGCTGGGAATCGAATCCAGGACCCCTGTGACCAAAGGCCAACTCGCTAACCATTTAGCCATGCAGTCGCACACTTTTCAATATTAATTAGTTTTAATATTAATTTAGTTAGTAATGTATTTACATTTATTTTTAAAACTATTAATTTATGTAGTTTTAACTGTTTTACGTATCTCAGTATTCTATTTAAGATTTTGATTAGTATGTGGTTAAGTATACGAGAGGGCCTCGAGCCCTAACTTCGCTACTGTAAAAAAGGCACAAATAAATAAATATAGAATGTAAGGGGTATGGGTATAGACATTTTGTTAGTTGGTTTAGAAAAATATATGTCACACCATACGCTAGGGAGTGTTTACCTTGTCCTATTTGTTTCCCTTGCGGTTAGGGCAGCGCAGTTGTGAGCTTGCATCCGGGAGCCAGTGAATTCGAACCCTTCTGTCGGCAGCCCTGAAAATGGTTTCCCGTGGTTTCCCATTTTCACACCAGGCAAATGCTGGGGCTGTACCTTAATTAAGGGAACGGCCGCTTCCATCCCACTCCTACGCCTTTCCTATCCCACCGTCACCATAAGGCCTATCAGTGTCGTTGCGACGTAAAGCAAATTGTTAATTCGTTTCCCTCGCAAGCCTGGGGTGCAGAATATAGTAGCATTAAGTTACAGTTTTGTGACGCTAATATTCGTATGTATAATTTTTATTAACGTGCCAGAAACCAACGACATGGAGCTGTTGCCATTTCAACACTGTTTTGAGGGCCACCGACCAAAGTCGGGATTTGAACCTGCGAACTCGGACTCAGAAGGACAGCGACTCAACCAACTGAACCACATGAAAAGGAGGCGTTTGTGATTATTGTTATAAATAGATTCAGTTAGTATGTTTACACAGGTTTTATGAAGAGCATTTATTAAGGCGTACGTTTTCCAACTGTCCTAAATGCACGAGACCGGACGGAAGAACTAGCTGGAAGCTAAAGAGCCTTGCAGGGGTGTCGCTTACTTCTCTGTACACTTTTCCAAACCAAACTCCATGGCGTAACAGCCCCGAAGGGCCATCGCCTACCAAGCGACCGCTGTTCAGCCCGAAGTCCTGCAAATTATGAGGTGTCCTGTGGTCAGCACGACGAATCCTCTCCGCCGTTATTCTAGGCTTTCTAGACCGGGGCCGTTATCTCAACGTCAGATAGCTCCTCAATTATAAGCTCGTGGGCTGAGTGTACCTCGAACCAGTCCTCAGATCCAGGTAAAAACCCTGACCTGGCCGGGAATGGAACCCGGGGCCTCCGGTAAGAGGCAGGCAAGCTACCCCTACACCGCGGGGTCGGCTTGTTACTTTCAGGTCACCTTATTTTAGAATTAGACTTAAGACATCCTGCATTCGATACCCGCCACTGACAGAGTTAAGAAAGGCATGGGATCGGGAAGATACAGCCTTGTTTGTGGGTGCAATAGAGTTGGCCATGAGTCTCCCGTGATCGAAATATCTACGACCTGGCAGGTAGTCACCTTCACGGGGCGTCGTACCAAAGTGGTTCTTTCTTTTAGAAAAAAAAAAAAAAAATTAAATGAAGATTCTACTTCCTCACAAACGAAGAACGATATTATCAATTTTACGAACAGTTTCAATAATGCAGCCGGTTTAGAGTACAGAAGCTATGATTTCGATTGTTGGATATAATTACATGGCAACAATCAAAACCATCAATATCTACAGAAGATCCGTCACCGCACTCGGTAGGACCGGCTTTCTTTTCATATCCACCGGGCTAGTTGGCCGTGCGGTTAAAGGCGCACAGCTGTGTGCTTGCATCCGCTTCGAACCCCACTGTCGGCAGCCCTAAAGGTGGTTTTCCGTGGTTTCCCATTTTCACACCTTAATGACAGCTGATGGCGGAGCTGTTGAGGATCCAACCAGCCTTAGGGCTGAAGACTGAACATACAACATACAATTAAGGCTAGGGCCGCTTCCTTCCCACTCCTAACCCTTTACTTTCCCATCGTTGCCATAAGACCTACGGTGCGACGTAAAGCAAATTCTAAATACAAAATAAAACATCTTTTCACAACCCCTTCCATGGAAAAGTTGTATCTACGCTACTGGCCTAGACTTGGCCACTGAAATTATTTCGTGGGTACGCCACTGCATCCACTCACCATTTAAGGTACAAGGTAAGCGCGAAGAATGCTTGATACTCAAAATACACCATCATAAATGATGCGGTTATTACTCAAAAGTACTAAAGAAAGGTAAGGCACGCGACCTAGTGTTTTAAGTAGAATCTGCATCAATAGAACGTGACTTCCCATTTTAAAACTGTTTCATGCATCGACTGCGACTCAAGCCTCGGCCGTCTTGATGAGAAGATAGAACCATTGGAACTGAGTTATCACGTCCGCTAATTACAAGATAGTTACATGCACTTTTGATGGTGCCATTTGAAGTTCTAATCAGTCCCCGGGCATTTGACAAAATATATAGACCTACCTATAGAACTAAGGCACGCATCTGCGATCTGTCTTGCTATTAGAATTTTTAAAAAAATCATAACTTACCGAGGATGCACATTATTTTGCCCTTAGTGACAAATAAAGTTATTATATGGCACAAAATGAGAAACTAACGTGCAGCTCACAATCCTGTCACAGTCTTCCGAACGCTGCAACTTAAACACAGCACATCTTTCAACCACGGTACAACCCCAGTCTACTGGAACTGATCTGCAAAAGTTGACACGATGTTGTTCAACTGTTTCTGGCTGTGGACCCCGTTATCTCGGTGGTCACGTTCCGGCCCCCTACTGAGTAATCCCTGGCTAATTGCCCCTTTCCTCATCTTTTGGCATTTGTCAACACATTCCCAATACTGAGGCCTCTACAGTGAAATACCCCGCGCATCACAAACCTAAGTGTCTTCCTTTCATTCAAGCAGTACAAATATGGAGAATTATGAATGGCTGTATTGAGCCCTGCTAGTAGATTCTTTGTCGCTACGTTAATTCGTCATTTCGGCGTAAGTTTTAAGTTGTTCGTATCGTACGTAAAACAACGACTGATCCTCGCTCTAGTTTCAGGAAACATTTTGGGGGGGGCCCGGCCCCAGTGGGCCCCCCCCTTGGCTACGCCAGTGGCCGTATCCTTGAAAACCTACAACCTGTTTTCCAGTCAATGACGGGGTCAGGGATGGGATGAATGAAGCCCCCAACTTGCGGCGAGGACAGGAATTGTGCCGGCTGCCGAAGCTTGTCGCACTCCTCTAGGGCAATGATTAATGACTGACAGATGAAATGAAATGATAATGGAGAGTGTTGCTGGAATGAAAGATGACAGGGAAAACCGGAGTACCCGGAGAAAAAACTGCCCCGCCTCCGCTTTGGCCAGCACAAATCTCACATGGAGTGACCGGGATTTGAAGCACGATATCCAGCGGTGAGAGGCTAGCGCGCATTGTGCCGTATCCTTAATACGAGTGTTAAATCGGTTAGATAACCTTCAAAAGGTTTCATTCCATGCCCTAAAGGGGTAAGGCGGGCCTCTTCAGGGAGATTTGTGATGCGGAGAAGGTGAGGTCATCCTCGAATAATTATTCCTACACCGGCTGAGTGACTCAGACGGTTGAGGCGCTGACCTTCTGACTCAAACTTGGAAAGTTCGATTCTGGCTCAGTCCGATGGTATTTGAAAGTGCTCAAATACGTCATTCACGTGTCGGTAAATTTACTGGAACGTAAAGAACTCCTATGGAACAAAATTCCGCCAACTCGGCGTCTCCGAAAACCGGAAAAAGTAGTTAGTGGGACGTAAATCCAATAACATTATTATTAGTTCCTTTCTCAATCCGTTTACCCTCCAGGGTTGGCTTTTCCCTCGGACTCTACTTCTACCGCCTCAAGGGCAGTGTCCTGGAGCATGCGACTTAGGGCCGGGGATACAACTGGAAAGGAGGACCAGTACCTCGTCCAGGCGGCCTTACCTACTATTCTGGGGCCTTGTTGGAGGATAGGAAGCTTGGAAGGGATAGACAAGGAAGAGGGAAGGAAGCGGCAGTGGCCTTAAGTTAGGTACCATCTTGGCATTTGCCTGGAGGAGAAGTGGGAACCATGGAAAACCACTTCGAGATTGGCTGAGTAGGGAACTGAACCCCTCTCTGCTCAGTTGACCTCCCGAGGCTGAGCGGATCTCGCTCCAGGAGTCGTAACACTTCAAGTTTCGTAGGAGAGCTGGGAATCGAACACGTGTCTCCCGGGGTGGCTGCTAATCACACTAACTACTACACCACAGAGGCGGACATTATTATTAGTACTTAATCCTGTGTTCCGTTTCTCGGATTAGAGTATCCGCACCGACGTTCTGGATCCCAAGTTCACCAGTTCAGATGTTTATCTCCGCAGTGTAACGGTTGGCGCTATCAGCTGCCATCCTCGGTGGTCCGGGTTCGATGCGCTGTATTACACAGAAATTTAAGTTTGGCAAGAGGGCTACTATGTGGTTAAAAACGTATATGCAGCATAGTGGATGAGCCTGAAAACAGCTGCACCACCTCGGGACGAGACAGGAATTTAGTCCGGCTCTTTGGCTGAATGGTTCAGAGTGCCCTGCATTCAATTCCCGGCCAGATCGGGGATTTTAATCTTCAGTGATAAGTTTCCATGGCTGTTTGGGTGTTTGTGCTGTCGCCAGCTACCCTGCAAATCATACACCACACACAACAGTATCCTCCAACACACTCACAGCCCACCCTGATCGATAGGTCTGCTTTAAAAGCTAGGATAATAGCAATTGTTGTTGTCTGGGTCGCAAGTCTGGTTTGATGCAGCTCTTCATCATACCCTCGGCGTAGAGCTAACCACTGCCCCATCAACTGCCGAAGTTACGGCTAGTGGAAGCCTTTACCTTCCACCCCTCCAAGGGCCTTCATGGCCTGTACGGAGATGACTTTGCTTTTTCTTTCCTATCCTGTGCTAATATTTTCATTTTACTACTACACCCTACATCTACTTTAATGTTTCATGCTTTGGCCCACCCCTACCGTTCTTACCATCTACACTTCACCTAAAAACTGACACGTCCTGTGTGTCTTAAGATGTGTACTATCTTTCGATCTCTTCTTCTGTTCAAATTTCGCCAAGTCATTCTCCTCTCACCAATTCTATTATCTCTTTATTAGTGATTCGATCTACCCATTTAATCTTCAGCATTCTTTTGCAGCATCACATTTCAAAAGCTTCTATTCTCTTTCTTTCTGAGCTAGTTAATGTCCATGTTTCACTTCACGAAAGTCTTCAAAAACATCTTTCTCTCTTTGGCTGAATGGTCCAGAGTCCCCTGTATTCGATTCCCGGACAGATCGGGGATTTTAATCTTCAGTGATAAGTTTCCATGGCTGTTTGGGTGTTTGTGCTTTCGCCACTTCCCTGCAACTCATACACCACACACAACACTACCCTGAGCAAATTTGTTCTTTAGAAAGGCTCTCCTTGATTGTGCTAGCTACATGTTATATCCTACTTACTTCTGCCATTGTTAGTTACGCTGTTACTGAGCGAATTGACCGTGCGGTTAGTGGCGCACAGCTGTGAGCTTGCATTCGGGAGATAGTGGGTTCTAACCACACTGTCGGCAGCCGTGAAGATGATTGTCCGTGGTTTCCCATTTTTACACCAGGCAAAAGCTGGGGCTGTAGTTTAATTAAGGCCACGGCAGCTTCCTTCCCACCCCTAACCCTTTCCTATCCTATCGTTGCCACAAGACCTATCGATGTCGGTCGGCGTAAAGACAATTGTAAAAGAAATTAAAATACTACTACCCAACTAACTTCTTTTAAGACTTCATTTCCTAATGTCGGGGTGAGTAGCTCAGTTGGTTGAGGCAGTATTTGAAGGTGCTCAAATACGCCAGTCTCGTGTCGGTAGATTTACTGGCACCTAAAAGTACTCCTGCGGGACTAAATTCTGGCATCTCGGCGTCTCCAAAAACCGTAAAAGTAGATAATGAGATTTAAAGCCAAAAACATTATTATTATTATTATTATTATTATTATTATTATTATTATTATTATTATTATTATTATTATTATTATACCTTCAACTTACCTGATTTAGAAAGTAAAATAAGTTATTGCTATTATTGCTCAATGTTAGCGGACTGAGACCTTTATACAAGCAGCTTCGTGTTGTTCTGCTTAGAGGAACTGTCGGCCAGTCAGTGTTATCAAATGGATGCCTGTTTAACACTACACTAATATCTGAAGGCTTTTGGCAACTACAGCGCAGTAGGAGAGCATGAGGAGAGCCAGGACTGGGAAGAAAACGGCCTGCATTAACATAGTGTGAAAACCAGACACGACGGAATGATTTTGGGCTGCCGGCGGTGGGGATCGAACACACTATCTTCAGAATGCAATCTTACAGCTATAGAACACGTACCTCGTAACGAAGTAACCAATTAAACCACAGAGGGAGTACTAGTGAAAATACAGTTTTAGGACAAGAAATTCACAGACTTTTACTTACACGAGACGAGAGGAGTCCGTATCGACTGATCGACAATGCCTCGTCATTGCGGATGTCAAGATCTGAGCGCTGTTGTTTATATGAGTATGGCATAAAATAGTAGGGTAGGGCCAGTTCATTTTAATTCTCACACATACGATATTTTGGATCATATTATTGACTTGGAGTTCTAATGGGCAATCTGTATTAAAAACATGTAATCTAATACCTTTGAATCTTAGACTGTATTTATTTAGAGTATGAGGAACTGAATATTTACATTATCCGTCTTACTAATAAACGGTGTATAACTTTTATACAAGGTTTATAAACCGTTTATGTGAAATTCGTTACTAATAAACTGTGTATAAGCCTCCTGTGTATACATCTGTTATAGTTATTCATTGGATTGCTTATACAGACCAGGACCCTTCTATAAGCGTTGTATAGCAGCGAGTAGCGGAAAAAGAAACGAGTGAGCAGTTTATTTTCGTAGTATTTATTGCCTACAGTAATATAATCGTGGTGAAATATTCGACTTATCCATTTAACAATGAAAGAATGTACGATAACGTTGATGATCTTCAACGATATTTTAAACATAGAAGACATACACCGTTCAGAGGTTATGGACGCTAGACATCTTCGTAAAGTAAAACACTTTAAAGAGACGGAATGGCAATGAATAACTATAAAATAAATTATAGTTAGGCGTATTTTTGTGTAATAATGTGTTACTGCTTAATAGACTTGATATTGCGAGTTTATTGTACATTATCTGCCCCTACAAAGATCTTTCTCAAATTTGAGTACCTATAAAATGGGACATATTCCTCGAGATAAAAAAATGGCATAACTTGAAAACCATACGTAATATGATTTCCATACTTTGTAGTTAAATACCCAGAAATATGATGTATAAATGCCTAATAGAAACTTTTTTGATCAAACCTTTCGTTTAGCTACAAAACAGGTTTTCCTTTCTAGTAAGGATTTTAGAATGTGTACCTTTTTCAACTCGCCGATTCAATTACAATTGCTTGCGTTTTCCGTACTATCCCAGTTAGGCGCTATTGATCTTTTCTTAAGCCTTTCCACTTTTTTTTTTTTTTTTTTTTTTTTTTGCGTTTATTACACAAGCAAGCTGAAATGTTGATATCAGTATAAGCCAATTTCCAGCTGTCTCAGTGTTGCCACTGCCTTTTCGATGTGCCGTGCTACTGTGCGACTTTCCGGAAAGTTTTGCTCGTAGGTAACCAGCAGAAGCGATCATAAAGGCGGTGAACGTGCGAAATACGTCAGTGAACTGCAGGAAGAGATTCCTACGCCTTGGAACGAGTTTATACGTGCTGTATAGTAATACAATGCGTATACCTCGTTTATTAGTAAGAAAAGTGTAAAACGCTTATACAGGGTTTATTCACTGTTTAACTAAACAAGAGTTAAACAACTGTATAAGGACTTTTTATTAGTAAGACGGTATATATACAGACATGTAAACATAAAGATAGGTACACTTTTCTCAAGTTCGCCATCCCAAGGTGTGAAAGCCAGTAAAAAGTTTCGTCATGTTTTTTTAAGTCTTATATCTTGCGTCTGAACGCAAGGAGTGGGTATCCAAATGCAATGTGGTCCACCGTCTACTTTTCTTCTTCGCAGTCACACCGAGGCAAGTTGTTTCATCCCAATTATAAGAGAGAGTCGTACACATCTGCCGTGAGCAGTGCTTACTCTGTTTAATGTCCTCCACTGCCGTCTGGGGGTGGATGGTGAGATAGTAGGAATTGCTATCACCATTGTAAGAGCAGTTCGCTAAGAAGATTGTCCTGATTTCAGTCGTTTGACAGACCTAACTGATGTGTCTATGTGGATAGGGAGACGAGGATTTTATTTATTTTGCCTTCCAGACGTTTAACAGCCATTCGAATCTATTCAAGGATGGTGGAGGTATGTTACTTAGGACAGGTAGCCAATGGATGTTTGTAGGGCGAATGCATCCTGTGATGATGTGAATTTCCAGGTTCGGCTGGATGTCAATTTATTAACGTAGTGTCAGCACAGTTAAGCCAAGATGAACGGCAGTATTCAGCAACGGAATAAGAAAGAGCTAGGGCTGTGCATCTAAAAACTTGACTAATGGTTCCCCAAGAGCTGTCCGTTAGCTGTTGAGGGATATATTTCCGAGTCCTGATCTTAAAAGGAGAGGCGTCCAACCGATTTCAACGAGCTTTAATGTACCTGTTGGGAACCACAGAGCAGTAACTCGTGTATAAGGGTTTAGGTCAATGCGCTTTTCTCTTTCTTTCTGTCTTTCTTTCTTTCTTTCTCAATCTTTTTACCCTCCAGGGTTGGATTTTCCCTCGGACTCAGCGAGGTATCCCACCGGCAGTGTCCTGGAGCGTGAGAATTTTGGGTCGGTGGATGAAACTGGGGAGGAGGGCCAGTACCTCGTCCAGGTGGCCTCACCTGCTATGCTGAACATGGGCCTTGTGGGGAATGGGAAGATTGGAGGGGATATACAAGGAAGAGGGAAGGAAGCGGCCGTGGTCTTAATTTAGGTATCATGCCGGCATTTACCTGGAGGAGAAGTGGGAAACCACGGAAAACCACTTCGAGGATGGCTGAGATGAGAATCGAACCCACTTCTACTCAGTTGACTTCCCGAGGCTGAGTGGACCCCGTTCCAGCCCTCGTACCACTTTTCAAATTTCATGGCAGAGGCGGGAATCGAACCCGAACCACTACACCACAGAGGCGGACCAATAGGGTCTACGCTTTCGTTTTAAAAGAAATGAGGACAAATATCATGACGCAGGATCTGCTTCGGACCAAATTGAGGTGGTAGAGCACTAAAACACTTAAACATGTCAGGTCCACAACCTAATAATTTCCGAAAAACTGATTAATCCCCCGCTTCCAATGCAACGCATATATATATAGAGACAGTCAAATGGAACGGTGAGCAAGTTATCACCGCACTTGTCTACTTGTCTACGAACCTCGACGACGACGTGTACAAATTAAATTATTATTTGAGGGATCGTAAAGATAAAAATGCTAATAAAAAGATTAGGAAAATCCCAGTGAACTTTATTTTCTACCTCAAATATACATAAAACGTTTATCTTCCCGTGTTAGTGAAAGTTACCTCCAGTTCCTGGGACACATTTTGAGAAGAGAAGGAGACAATTTAGAAAATACCATTCTGTAAGGCAAAATTGAAGGCACCAGACCAAGAGGCAGAACAACAAGTAGATGGTTAGACCAAGCAAAGAAGATCACCGGTCTGCCTCTTCACAATATCTTAAGAGGAGCTGAAGACCGCTCAGCATGGAAAAATCTCGTTAAGGATGCAGTTACTAACGAAGTGAAGAAATGAGGTCACGACGCTCAGCAATGAGTAAACCGACTGATGATATATATATATAGGTAAGGATTATTCTGCTCGAAGGCAGGTCCGGTCCTCCGCAGAGGTGTTCCTGAGCCGGAGTTTAGGTGCGGTAGGGTGGCCAGTTCCTTTCCGTTCCTCCATTCCCTTACCCCCCCCCCCCACCAACAGCGCGCGACAACCCATCCAACTTCTGACCACGCCCAATGTTGCTTAACTTCGGAGATCTCACGGGATCCGGTGTTTCAACACGGCTACGGCCGTTGGCATATATATATATATATATATATATATATATATATATATATAGAGAGAGAGAGAGAGAGAGAGAGAGAGAGAAAATGTTTAGGCCTATATTAATGTCAGGTAGAAAATAAAGTGTACTGCAATTTTAGTAATATTTTAATTCCCATTTTTATCTTCACGTTCCCTCAAGTATTAATTTTTGTACAAGAAACATAGCTGCGACGAGACTCAAACTCACATCTTCCAGGTTCGCAGACAAGTATGGTGACCACTACGCCACCATGCCGGTTGACTGTGATGTAACTCTCCAAGTATATAGTGTATGCATTGCATTTGAATCGGAGATTCATCAATTTTTCGGAAATATTAAGTTGTGGACCTGACATTAAAATGCGTTCGCCCTTTTAGTGTTCTCTCACCTTCACTTTGTCCGAAGTAGATCCTGCGTCATGACATTTAACCTCATTTTTTCGAAAACGAAAGCGTATTGACCTAAACCCTTACACACGAGTTACTGTTGAGTGTCCTCCAAAAGGTACACTGAAGCTCGTTGAAATCGATTGGATGCGGGGTTTCGTTGGCCTTTCGTTGTTAGTTACAACATTAGTAACATGGGTCTTGTAAGCCAGTGACCTATCCAGGGTGACACCTAAGTACTTGGTATTGCTGGACTGTTTTAGGATTTGATCTCTAAACGTCATAGTTGGCATCCTGCGCTCTGTTCCAAAGGTGAAATGCAGGTGCAATGGGTTCTTTTGTGAGTTTGGTCTAAGGCAGTCTTGTTCAAAATAGTTTTCCAGTAACTTTAGGTCCAGAAGCTGACTTTATTACTGAGAATAACTGGTCTTGAGCATTTAATCCAATGTCATCGGTATATATGACTTTCCTGGATTTGGTTTCAGGCAGCCCAGGTGAATATAAACAGCAACGGGGCCACTACAGAGCCCTGAGGGAGTCAATCACATGTATACCCTGCTCGCGTCTGGTTAATTCCTCTGATTCAGAGTAGATGTTTGTGTTTCTCTATATACACACAGCACATCATACTACCAACCACTACAGAAACACGCAATAGTGAACACATTCCCACCGAGCTCGATAGCTGCAGTCGCTTAAGTGCGGCCAGTATCCAGTATTCGGGATATAGTAGGTTCGAACCCCACTATCGGCAGCCCTGAAAATGGTTTTCCGTGGTTTCCCATTTTCACACCAGGCAAATGCTGGGGCTGTACCTTAATTAAGGCCACGGCCGCTTCCTTCCCACTCCTAGCCCTTCCTTGTCCCATCATCGCCATAAAACCTATCTGTGTCGGTGCGACGTAAAGCAACTAGAAAAAAAATGAACACATTCCTCCATAAATGGTTGGCTTGAGGAAGAGCATCCGGACGTGAAACAAGACTAAGTCCACAAGTGCGACACAGTTCTCACTCGCGACCCCGCAAGGGTGTGGGAAAAGTGGTGGAAGAAGAAAAACTGCATTTCTTGGATACGATAAAGTAAGCTTGTAGTTAATGCAAGTGTGATGTGCTGTTAACCACAGGACTTCTAGTTTTACGTAAAATCCAAACCACTGAGACTTGGATTTTAATTTCAAAAATCTCATATGCCTTGCCTATTTGACCAGGTTGCTAATTATTAACTATAGTATTTCAACAGTAGGCCTACTATTTCATGCTTCAGTGAACCTATTATTTCAACATAGTATTTTACCGTAATACAAATATGACCAGGATCTTCTTACTTATAAATGGCCAACGGACCAAAAGGCGTAAAAGATTGTGCTTTGATTCTGTGAAGTATGTATTGCTGCTGTAAAGTTCTATGTTAAAGAATTAACCTGCCACCGGTTATGAATTATATTCTTAGCAAGAATAATCTCCTGGTAAAAATATGATCCACAGTAAAGTACAGCTAAATTTAGGGCTCACATATGAAATGATTGAAGCGAGTAAAGAGTAAATGTCACGCCTGTGTTCGATTATGTTAACAGAAAGTTCGTCACTGAAACTTACGTTCTGCATTTTGTCAATTTATCCGAAGCTGCGGTGTTGTTACCTTTCTTTCTCGAGCTCTGCTAGTAGTCATATTGTCCAGGTTTTTTGAATTGGTAGCCCAAAACATAGTAGAATTTTTGCAAAAACTGGAGCGTCATTCAGTTTTTCTGTTTGCAACACTAATCCGCTGATAAATTGTGTTTTATTTTATAGTTTTCTTATTACTTAATTAGGTGCTGCCTGGCCGAGGCGGTAAAGGGGTGCTCGGTTTGCCCGGAAGGACGTGGGTTCGAATCCCCGCCAGGAAGTCGTAAAATTTAAGAAACGAGATTTCCACTTCCGGAGGTGCACATGGCCCTGAGGTTCACTCAGCCTACACCAAAAATGAGTACCAAGTTAATTCCTGGGGGCAAGGCGGCCGGGCGCAGAGCAAACCACTCTACCTCATAAAGTGCTGAGGTTACGGATAGTGGAAGCCTTTACTTTCCACCCCTCCAAGGGTCTTCATGGCCTGTACGGAGAAGACTTTGCTTTCCTTATTACTTAACTGCAAAATTTCGGAGTTTCTTCTGTTTGGTGACTTATACCAAGATAAAGTTCTGCATGTTCGGTATATCAGCAGTTAACAAACTCTACATTATGGCAAAATTGGCCATTCCTACCTCCGCAATAGAAAACTACAGCAAGAAACAACAGATATTTTGCCCCAATGATCCTTACAATTTTATTGCCTCAAGGAAGGAAAATCCCTTTCATGTCACTGTAATGTCAAACAAGGACTTCTTTTCTGTGTAAAACTTGTTGCAATCAATCGCCTAATCAAAAGGAGAACTGTCAGTGAAAACACCCATTGCCATGGCTAAAGATGCAGTGGATTCGGTACCAAAAGAGCGAACCATTCACAATCCTTTTTTTAAGGAAACTCTTTCAGAGGACATGGAATTTTACAAGTTGGACTTCAAGCGAGAATCTAAAAAGGGACGCCCAGTTTCTCTGGCGAATATACCTCAGGCAAAGCTGTGCAGAGAACCAAGAACCGTTACAAAAGAGAAGGAAAAGGATATGGGAGACTATTTGCCTTTCGTCCCGCCTGTTCATCACCACTAATTTGAGAGTCTTCTTACTTTTGACAATGCTAAAGACATCGGTCCACGGAATGGAGATGACGATATTGATGAGTAACAAACACTATGTACATGAAGTGTCGTTAACTGTCGTGCGTAGTAAATCAAATACAGTGCTTTACCTGAATGGAGATGACAACATTGACGAGTAACAAAAATGAGGTAAATGAAGTGTTGTGGACTGTCATACATGTTTTACTAGGTAGTAAATCAAATACTTAGCCAGATTGGAGATTAGAATATTGATTATTATAATAAAAATTATGCAAATAAAGTGTTGTGAACTGCCATACATATTTTTCTTGTAAATGGAATGCTTTATTTGTTTATAGCACAAGTGGTGTATAGGGGCCGATGACCTAGATGTTAGGCCCCTTTCAACAACAAGCACCACCATCATCAAGTGGTGCAACTTAATTTAGGCCCTATACCAGATCTATAACTGGACAAAATTGGTCAGAATTATCAATTTGAGTTAAAACAAACCTTTCTAAACAAATACAGGATAAAAAATAATACAAATATACTGCTGATGTTTATGACTACGTTAGTAAAAAATCAAATATCTCAAAACAAGAATAATGAAAGTTACACCACTTGACCTTTACGGGACTCAGTTTGCCTGTGAGATGAAGGGGAAGTTCAGACCTATTGAAACAATACCTGAAGCAAACACTTTCTCCAGACGAGTAAACGAGCTGACTTAAGCATGAGGGCAGCCGTGTATAGTATAGCGTATAATTCTTGTGTACACAGTATTTAATGGGCATATGAATGCATGTGTGGACGTCGTGTGGAGCTTCCGAATTCTCGTAACTTCCACCAAGGAGAGAGTAACTTGGCGTCAACTGCTAATAAGAATTACATACATTAATTTGCATATGGTATTTCATCCGTGAGAATATACAGTATGTCTCATAATGGCACAAGAGGTAAAGAGAGAAATGTGAGAAAAGTATAAATCAATAGATATTTTTTTCGGTAATGAAATGCAAATATGGTTCAGTCAGAAACGTGTGAAATGCTAAGCAAAATAGTTCGTAAATAGCTACAGCAGACAATTTATTTTCGGAACATGTCTTTATTACGCTGTGTACGCAAGAACAAGTAGGCAATCATCACCTTTGTTTGCGAAACGTAAGGCGCTTTTCATCTACTCGTCCTTAATGATCCTTCTCTTGGTTTACCCGATACCACCAGTATTCAAAAGGTGAAAATTCTATCAAAGATTAATGTTACGAGGGGCTGATAATTTTTTCACGTAACTTAGCAGTCATCACCGTCAACACTACAAGTAGAAAACTACTACTACTCTATCTAAACCTTGGACGTACGTCGGTCACATTGTCAGAAGACCCAGTGGACTGGAAAAGACGATCATTGACGGAAACGTCCCTTAACGAAGGCCCAAACGATCTCTTCCATTGATCAACTCAAGAGTCTAACTGGAGATAATCTGCAACAAGCGAATCCATGGAGACCGGGCGTCATGATGCCACTACACCCTTACGGAGGCTTAGAATAAGACACACAATCAATAAATTTTGGAGTAGATTTTAGTGTACGTACACTCTTAGTAATATTTTACAATTTACTCTGGTATCAAAATAGATTTTACTTTTCACAGTTAAATTGATTTTAGTTTCTTATGTTTCGCATTACATTGTATGTTTTCGACACATTACCTGTCAACCTCTTTCTTCTCATTTCCATTCTCTATCTTCTAGGTTTCAAACATATTATGTCGGATGTATTCAGCATATAGCGCATACGGTATAGCATATCTGTGACTTAGGGTAAAAATTCATTAGTTTTAGAGCATAATTTTTTAGGAAATTGAAATACTGTACTTCCAATAAATCAGTCATTTGCAATGTAAAATACTGTATACAAATTTGTGAATAGGAATGGATATGCATTGATGGAATATAACATTTGTACAGTCGTCTGCGAGATACAAAAATGTTAAAGTAATTAATAAACCATAAATAGTTTTACTTTATTACTGGTTTTATTAAAACAAGAAGAACGTAATTACTGAACTTCTAGAAATTTTCCCAAGTAAAAATTAAAATTATCCTACATAATTTTGTTTGCGAATCCATCAACACGTTAGACAACTCAAATCTCATTAAGTAATGAAAAATGTGGAAGAACAGACGCGGGCCTGTTAAAATGCCGAGTTAAAAGACGTCATTTTTTCTCACATTTTCAAGGTGCTATCAACAACAGGAAACATATATAGACTGCTACCTGGCGACCATCTTTGAATCTACTTGAACTGCTGGCAGCCGTAACACTTACAGGCAAAACAAACGACAGGTGTCATCGCAGAATGGTTGTACTTGTATAGATCTATACATTAAATTCATCATCCTTTATGTTTTATGCAATAAAACCGGCCTTAATTATGATAAAAACATCTTTTAAAAATAGATGTACTAAAATTCACCGTTGTTTGATGACAGTGTTTAACCAGTGTGAATATGTAGCAATAGACTATGTTGGTTGAAGGGTGTCTGCACCGAGCTCGATAGCTGCAGTCGCTTAAGTGCGGCCAGTATCCAGTATTCGGGAGATAGTAGGTTCGAACCCCACTGTCGGCAGCCCTGAAGATGGTTTTCCGTGGTTTCCCATTTTCACGCCATGCTGGGCCTGTACCTTAATTAAGGCCACGGCCGCTTCCTTCCCACTCCTAGCCCTTCCCTGTCCCATCGTCGCCATAAGACCTATCTATGTCGGTGCGACGTGAAACAACTAGCAAAAAAAAAAAAAAAAAAAATAGGTGTCTGCAGATTCCTGTTAAACCATAATATTTAATGAAATAAAAGTAAATGGTCAAAGTAAGTAGAGTACTTAAATAGGAATTAAAACAAGAGTGCATTCATAAGGAAGGTGTATTGTAATGATGCAATACCTATTGAATCCGTCTCTCTCCGTTGTAGTCCCAGGAAAGTAGGGCGGGGCGGGGAGGGTGTTAAAACGATGAAAGGAAACGATTGTGCTATATCCTGATCAGGTGAAACTATGTCAGTCATTTAATTCGACTCGTAAATACTATCTGCATAATATTTAGGGAACAATTTACTGGGATATATCAGCTGTAGGCCTATCTAAAAATGTAAGCAAACGAAACCTATAACTAATACAATAATATGAAACGTCTAATCATCTTGTGGATTTTTGAACACAATTATAAACATATCATGCACCATAAACCATGTTATAAGCACAATTTATATAAAAAATACTAATATTTGAGGCTAGACCATCGCATGTTAAGCCAATACATTTTGCACCTGTGTCATGAAGTTTCCTCAACTAGGCCTACTGTAGTACTAAATTTACTTTAAGCTGGCTAGTTAAACTGTTAACTAAATAGAAACCAATTGGTATCTTCCGTGAATCATTAATGCCAGTGACCATAAAAACCAGTGCTTGTGTAGCTGAATCAGCCTGAATCAGATTAGCCCACAGCTTGAGCTCCATCGAAATAAATGTGTTGCTTAATTGCCATTTCATCAAACATTAGACATAAAAACATAAGTTATTTTTGTTAGCAGACTTCTCTTTAAACTTGTCGAATGCTTGTTCGGTAAAACCAGATGCTCCATTTACTTTAGATGCCCATTTTCTAGCGGTACTTGGACTAGGAAGAGGAATATACTCGTAATTTATAATTTAGTTGTGTGATTTCTGAGTAAAACTTTAAAATGAGAGAGAATTTCTTAACACCATCTGAATTTAAATTTTTCTTCTTTTCTTGCATAATATTCACAATTAAGTCTCCATAAATGTCTCTTATTATTGGCTCTCCTACAGAGCACAACCTCTTGGACAACCCTCTCATAGTTTGCTCATACAGCATTGTTTGTTTTAATGTTTCGTTTCACTTTTTGTTTGGCTATTTTTTGTTTCCTTTGCAGTACATGACACTTGGACTCAAATTGCTCAACGGTTTTTGCCATCTTACGGGGAATGGGAAGAATCTTACTATGGTCACTTGTAACAGAACCAAATATATCTACAAGATTATTTATTCTGGGTCTAAAGACACATCATCAATACTAGAATTTAGATTCCTTTTTACTGGTGACCTCGTTGTGGTAGGTGATAATTTCCCTAGATATGAAGAGAAGTCAAACTTCGAGCACGCAATATTTTCCTTCAGGTATTTTATTTATTTATTTATTTTCATGCCTTCATTTGTGGTGAAGTTAAGGCTCACGGCCCTCTCTTACACTTAACCACATATCTATATTTGTATCCATGAAAAACAGAAATATATTTCAACTGGTAATGATTATATACTGTATTTTATTAAGCTTTGATGCCAGTTCATGGCACTTCATTTCTGTCCCTGTTGGAACCTCAATTTACTGGTTTCGTTAATCATAATTGACGTGGCCACTGTGGTGCCCCAATGGCTAAAAATGCCTGCTTAGGTTGAAGCTCCTGTCAAGTCCAGTTACCAGGTTGAGGTTTTTAATCAGAGGCTTTCCTCTACCGCTTTTGGACAAGTGTCTGGTAAGTAATAGGTGAACTATCCTATGAATTCATTTCACCATTAAATCATTCATCTCATTATCACGAACTTATATCCTGTGGAGTAGAACAGGGGCTAAAATTTAAATTCATTCATTCATAAATGAAGAGCTTAATTTTCAATTTTCATTTCAATATTTTACATGTTAGACCCTACATATTGGAGGAGATAAGCATCTTTCCCCTAATAAGAGCTCATTTTGCTGTAGACTAATAACAATTTTTACCTGAAATCTGAAGGTATAAAGTGATCTGAACGTAATCTGCTTACATTGGTCGCCACCCAATGACCTCTCCTTAGAAACAACCAAGCATTTCTTTTACAAAGGTGCACTGTTCAAAGGAAACCTTGAAGACAAATAATGTGTCATAACTAAAATGGCCTACGGGCTGAGAAATTGGGCTTAGGCCTATACTAAATTCTCAAATAATTGTTCATACATAGGGTCTACTTGTGAAATGTAACGTTAATCCCTTTCTGATGGCGATTGGTGCAGTTAAATGCTGCGCACGACATGCGCATCTTGATCAAGAAAAACGCGTTTTATTACAAATTAATACTGTTCATCTTCTTTGCAACCAAACGGCCGTCAGATTTGCTGCAATTATTTCATTAAAAGTCCTATGATTATTAATTGTAACAGTGTTTTCAAAACGTCTGAACTTGCTACTTTTAAATAAGTATTTTTGCAACAAAAATAACCACATCTTCTCATGAACCATGGGCGCTCGCAAGGGGGGCCAAGGGAGGCGCTTGCCCACCCCCTGAAATTCTAAAAAGGTTGATGTTCAATTGTTTCATATCATACCAGATTATTTCATAAACTGAACTTACTGACAGTCATCTAGCATCTGTCATAACCAGAAATTTCTGTAAACAATTTAATGTTGCTGACGTTATATTGGTTTTTATATTGAAGAAAATTGTTAGTGTGCCCCCCGTACTGGAAAAGATCCTGCGGGCGCCCATGTACATGAACTGATAATACGGCTAAGCTAAAGTGACATGCGTCTAGGCCAGTCTCATAAGTGTCAAGTTCTCTTGCCTGCAACTGTCATGGCGGCCGTAGATCACTGAGCTTCAGTCAGGGGCGCTCCAACGAGTATGATTAGCGGTCTATATCTTTCATGTCATTGGGTGCTACCATATAATAGGTCATATGTTCTGGAAAGCATGACACATGGACACAGTACGAGATGGCGGTGTATTGGAGATGGAGAGCAGTAGTAAGTCAGGCTCCGAGCAGAATGGATGTGAGGAGGCAAGAAACAGCGTGGGGAGTACTGGAACACCCGCCATGCTTACCAGACTTGTCTCCGTGCGATTTTAATATCACCCCCAAAGTGAAAAAGTCATCCCGTGGGAGATGGTTTGGGAAAGGAGAGGACATTGATAACACTGCGAAACATGAGATAGCAAAATTCACACATGGTGGGGTGACTGGTATCCGACGTCTGCCGCATCATCAGCAACGAGTTGTCGACAATCTGGGGGACTACTCAGAGGGTTTACAGTGAAGCTTACTGTTGTCTCTGAGAATAAAAATTATGTAGCACAAGGATTTCCCAGCTGACTGTTTCGTCACTTGGTATCCTACACCTGGTAAACCTCTTCAGCATTTTTCATGCATTCCCCTTCACCTTACGCTCCACTCCCATCTGTACATTTCCTTTTGTCTCGTAGACGCCGCATCCGTGCCAATAAGAACAGCTGAAATGACTTATGCCTCAACTCTCGTATTTACAGCAGAATTATAAGGGCGAATTATATAACTAATGTAAAATGTTAGGAATGCCGTTCTGATCGGATTCTGTTGATTATTCTTTAAAATGTTTATTTGAATATATTTATTTTTCCTGTGGCAACTCCCTCAGGTGTAAGGCATTTCAGAGCACCATAATGAGTGATGGACGTTAAAATCACCCAATAAGAGGAAAGGAGGTGGGTGCTGATCTATAAAATCAATTACATCATTGATATTAAGAGGCTGGCCTGGTGGGAAATAAATATTACATACCATAGTTATGGCATGCTTTTTCTCAATTCTATCGTTTTCACGGATAATAGGAAGGGCCTAACAGAATACCAGATTTGCAGTTCATGAACGTAACTTGGGATAAGATTTCTATTTGCTTTACCACTATTATTTAAATATGAGAGATCCTATGGTGAAATCTGTCACCCATTTACCCTATTCCCGATTATTATTATTATTATTATTATTATTATTATTATTATTATTATTATTATTATTATTATTATTATTATTATTATTGTTGTTACCGTGTTTTGGTGGATCAGCAGAGGTGAAAGAAGGTGCGGGCTGGAATGGGTCTAACTACAAGTCCGAAAGATGAATTTAAAATTTAAATAAAGGTTATATTTTCAACAGATAACAAGATTTAACAATTTTTCACTAAGTGAAATAACAATGAATATTCAGGTACAATAATAATTTTACAAGCGAAAACACAAGTTAAGATGTCTTTACAAATCCTGGGCTTCGAGCCCCAATTTGACAATCCTTGATCTCTTAGCTCACAACCACAAAATACCAAAGAGCAGAAAACCCCTAATTACATGGAGCACTTGCTCCCGCCTAGTAATATCAAGCCTCCTAGAGGGACCTTTCAAAATACCAGAAAGAGCTGACCGATCTCAATCTTTCAAGCCTATCAAAGGTAACCACCAACATTACTATCAACTGCCCTCAAGGCACACCTATCAAGAAACAGGGGTATCTAGTACCCAGTCTACTGGGCCTTCGTGGAAAAGGAACAGATTAATTAAATGCCCCCCCCCAAAATCAAGATGAATGGAGGCGTGTACTTGCACTCCTACATGAAAGCTTGTTAAAACCTAAGTGGCGTTAAGCCGATACACAGGGGCTATTCCCATACTATTGAGGTGACTCGTATAAGAAAAATAATTTAACACATTAATGAAGAGAAGAAAATCGGTTATGAAAACGTAGTCACCTCAAATCCAAATTGAAGGGGAGCTCGAGAGGGTAAGGCACTCTCTATCCCCGATTTACAGTTAAAGTAATAAGAAAATGTTTACATAAGCCGGCACTAAGTTATATTTTTTAACAGGTAGGATACTTTGAAAAGGTTTCGAACCTTCCCCTAGGGTTAAACTGCTGACCAAGAAAGAAATAAAGATGTTAAAAGGCTTTGCTGAAGAGCTGCTGCTCGAAGAAAGAGGCGCAACCCGCCCCCTGCTATACTTCCATACAATAAGTAAGATGTTGTTGAAGTGGCGACGAGCCATGAAAATCAGCAGTTTTTAAACCCTCATGGAAGATTCGAGACCTTTCATGAATAATTAAGACACACCCACAGGCGTTTATTGGTTGCCCAAAATGTACACATTAAAGTTGGAGAAGAAGGGCACTATTGGTCCAAAATTAATTAAAGAAATTCGACATTGGCTAAGTTCAAAACTGGCGGAAAGAAAGATTAATATTGCCAACCCATAGATGAAAGAACAAAATTTAGTAAAGAACAAAACTTCTGAATACATAATTTCTTCAAGAAAAGTTCCTTCTCTTCGCACCAGGGTGCATGATCATGGTTTGTGGTAGAGACATTTGTGAGAGAATGTCCAGACTTCTTGATCAATGAAAAACAAAACAAATCGAAATACACACAGTGACATCTTCTGAGAAACAGTTGAGTTGATTCGGTTTTTAAAGTTCAGAGTTTATCCTGTAGAGGAGTACTTTAAGGCGGAACATTCAAATGTGCGGCGTATAGGTGTACCAGCCGGTACAATTATTATTATTATTATTATTATTATTATTATTATTATTATTATTATTATTATTATTATTATTATTATTATTATTATTTCAATTGAAGCCAGGCGTGGAGCTAATAACTTTAATAGTAGAATAGAAATTGACAATTAACGCCCAAGCGTGAGGCTAATGGAATCAAAAGTCTTCTTCTAAGGTTGTCAAGCCGGAGATTGGCTGGCAACAGTTCTCCAAAGTCGCGGTCTTGTGCCATTATCTTAAGCTCCACGTAGGATTGGCAGCCCAGCTCCTCCATTAGTTCCCCGAAAAGCAATAGCAAAATCGAAAAATTACAGGCATTTGATAAACACATGCTCAGCCGTTTCACTCTGACGGAGGAAGGAACAGACAGAGAGATATGAAAATTAAAAAGACTGACGTGGTCTTGAGTTGACCTAAAACGGATTTACAGTTCCTTTATCATCTGGTAGAGGAAAATGGAATATCGAAATTGATACACAGGCAACCTAAATAATGTCATATCAAAATATTTGTACTGTACATATTATTATTATTATTATTATTTCAATTGAAGCCAGGCGTGGAGCTAATAACTTTAATAGTAGAATAGAAATTGACAATTAACGCCCAAGCGTGAGGCTAATGGAATCAAAAGTCTTCTTCTAAGGTTGTCAAGCCGGAGATTGGCTGGCAACAGTTCTCCAAAGTCGCGGTCTTGTGCCATTATCTTAAGCTCCACGTAGGATTGGCAGCCCAGCTCCTCCATTAGTTCCCCGAAAAGCAATAGCAAAATCGAAAAATTACAGGCATTTGATAAACACATGCTCAGCCGTTTCACTCTGACGGAGGAAGGAACAGACAGAGAGATATGAAAATTAAAAAGACTGACGTGGTCTTGAGTTGACCTAAAACGGATTTACAGTTCCTTTATCATCTGGTAGAGGAAAATGGAATATCGAAATTGATACACAGGCAACCTAAATAATGTCATATCAAAATATTTGTACTGTACATATTATCATTATTATTATTTATTATTATTGTTCCGGGGTTTATTGTGGATCGCAGAGGTGAAAGAAGGTGCCGGGATGAATGGGTCTAACTACAATGTCAAGAATGAATTTTAAATTTAAACTGAAGGTTATATATTTTTTTAAACACAGAATTTAACAATTTCACAGGTACAAGTAGCAAACATTAAACAGAACTGCCAAAAAATCCAAGATTCAGAACCTTAACTCTTTGGGCTTTCAGCCCCTAGCTTTACATTTCCTGAGCTACAAGCTCAAATTTACAAAGAGCACAAATTTACTCAAGGGCAGAAATCCCCCTAATTCATTGAGCACTTGCTCCCAAAATACAATGTCTAGCCTTCAAGAGGCATTCATAAATCCTAGAAAAAGAGCGAACAGGCTCTCAGTTTTCCAAGCCTACACAAGGCAACGTTGCATGAAAATTTAATAATCTCTGGCCTTACAAGGCATAATTTACAAATAGAAATCTTATTACACAGAGGTATCTAGTACCCAACCTACAGGGCCTTACTGAAAAAGAACAGGTTAAATAAACAGCCCAATTTGAATGGAGTCGAAGACTGAGCTCCCAAAAAGGTTTAAGACCTATAGGGCGCTTGGCCGACGAAACAGGGGCTATCCCCAAACTACTGAGGTTGCACGCATGGAAATAACTTTAATACATTGCAGAAACAAAACGTGGCACCTCAAACCAAGATGAAGGGGAGCTCGAGAGGGTACATCACTCCCTATCCCCGATTTACAGTAGAAAATTTTATTAATAATAATAATGTTATTTGCTTTACGTCACTAACTACTTTTTAAGGTCTTCGGAGACGCCGAGGTGCCGAAATTTAGTCCCGCAGGAGTTCTTTTACGTGCCACTAAATCTACCGACACGGGGCTGTCGTATTTGAGCACCTTCAAATACCACCGGACTGAGCCAGGATCGAACCTGCCAAGTTGGGGTTACAAGGCCAGCGCCTTAACCGTCTGAGCCACTCAGCCCGGCGAAGATTTTATTACATTAGCCGGCAGAAAGTTAAATTTTTAGGAAAAAAGGTTACATGGTTAACTATTTCGCACCTTTCCCTCGAGTTAAACTGCGGAGCTAGCAAGAAAGAAAGATGTTATGTGGCCATTACCTTGTCCAATTTCTGCTGCCTGATGAAAGAGGCCTCCCGCCTCCGGCTTGACACACACACACTCAGTAAGATGACGATCAATCGGCCAAGAGACGTGAAAAGCCGCAGTTTATAAACCCTCAGGGAAGGTTCGAGATCTTTCACGAATAATCAAGACACACCCACAGAATTTTATTGCTTGAGATCAAAAGTGATACTCAGAATCGGAGAAGAAGCCTGTGATTGGTAGAAAATTAATTACAGAAATTAGGGATTGGCTCGATTCCAAACTGGCGGAAAGAAAAGATAAATATTGCCAACCCAAAAATAAGTGAACATCAATTAGTTAAAAACTTATGAATACAAAACTTCTTTAAATCGAAAGTTCTTTCACTTCGCACCAGGGTGCATGATCATAGTTTTTAGTAGTGACATTTGTGGAAGAATGTCCAAACTTCTGGATGAATGGTAAACAAAACAAGTAGAAATACAGTCAGTTCAAGAAACTTCACACTGACAAAATTACATCAGATTTTAGTGGTGACATCTCCTGAGTAAAGTTCTAAGTAGGTATAGTTACAATTTCACTGTTTCACCAGTAGAGGAGTTATTTTAGGCGCTAGATTTAAATGCGTGGCTTTGGGGTGTATCTTCCGGTACAATTATTATTATTATTATTATTATTATTATTATTATTATTATTATTATTATTATTATTATTATTATTATTATTATTATTATTATTATTATTGTCCGCCTCTGTGGTGTAGTGGTTAGCGTGATTAGCTGCCACCCTCGGAGGTCCGGGTTCGATTCCCGGCTCTGCCACGAAATTTGAAAAGTGGTACGAAGGCTGGAACGGGGTCCACTCAGCCTCGGGAGGTCAACTGAGTAGAGGTGGGTTCGATTCCCACCTCAGCCATCCTCGAAGTGGTTTTCCGTGGTTTCCCACTTCTCCTCCAGGCAAATGCCGGGATGGTACCTCACTTACGGCCACGGCCGCTTCCTTCCCTCTTCCTTGTCTATTCCTTCCAATCTTCCCATCCCTCCACAAGGCCTCTGTTCAGCATAGCAGGTGAGGCAGCCTGGGCGAGGTACTGGTCATTCTCCCCAGTTGTATCTTCGACCCAAAGTCTGAAACTCCAGGACACTGCCCTTGAGGCGGTAGAGGTGGGATCCCTCGCCGAGTCCGAGGGAAAAGCCAACCCTGGAGGGTAAACAGATTAAGATAGAAGATTATTATTATTATTATTATTATTATTATTATTATTATTATTATTATTATTATTATTATTATTGTTATTATTATTATATAGTCTCTGCATGCTCCACTACATGCACTTAACTCATCTTACATATTTGATGATGACTATTGTTCTTTACGTGCTGGCCCCGTGGTGTAGGGGCAGCGTACCTGCCTCTCACCCGGAGGCCCCGGGTTCGATTCCCGGCCAGGTCAGGGATTTTTACCTGGACCTGAGGGCTGGTTCGAGGTCCACTCAGCCTACGTGATTACAATTGAGGAGCTACCTGACGGTGAGATAGCGGCCCCGGTCTAGAAAGCCAAGAATAACGACCGAGAGGATTCGTCGTGCTGACCACACGACACCTCGTAATCTGCAGGCCTTCGGGCTGAGCAGCGGTCGCTTGGTAGGCCAAGGCCCTTCAAGGGCTGTAGTGCCACGGGGTTTGATTTGGTTTGGATTGTTCTTTACTTTTCCTCAATGCTTGAAAGTTTAATGAGTTCACAAATTTGTAAATGGTTTTGAATACTTTTTGATTAGGACAGACTTTTGTATTGGTCAGTTGCCTACCATAATAACATTGTTTATTAACATGTTTCTCTCACTTTTCACTTCACCACACTCGAATATTAAGTGGTCTACTGTTTCGGGTCTTCTGTTGGAGGAACACTCGGAACTGCGTACAATCCTAAGCCTGTGCAGATACGCCCCGCTGTGGGTGGGGACGGTAGAATAACACCCACGGTATCCCCTGCCTGTCGTCGGAGGTGACTAAAAGGATCCTCAGGGGCTCTGAACTTTGGAGCGTGGGTTGACGACCACGGGGCCCTTGGCTGAGTCCTGGCATTGCTTCCACTTACTTGTGCCAGGATTCTCACTTTCATCTATCCTATCCGACCTCCCTTGGTCAACTCTTGTTCTTTTCCGACCCCGACGCTACTAGGTTTGCGAAGGCTAGGGAGTCTTTCATTTTCACGCCCTTCGTGGCCCTTGTCTTCCAATGGCCGATATCTTCATTTTTCGAAGTGTTGAATCCCTTCAATTTTTTCCCTCTCATTAGTGTTAATTAGAGGATGATTGCCTAGTTGTACTTCCTATTTAAACAATAATCACCTCCACCATCTGTGCAGATACGATGCGATGTTTCCATGGCCACTTACTATTGTTGTCATATTTGGCTTTAGGTTTCTTTTGGTTGTTAGTCTACTTTCAACTGTTGGAAATAATTCCTTTGTGATTGTACCTTTTGAAGTTTCTTCCCATTTTCGCTCCCATTCGTTAATAGACTCTCTCCTGAGGTTACTTTTAACTGTGTTGATGGATAATTTGTCATAACTGATTTCGTTTAATTTTATTGCCTCCTGTGCTAGTATATCAGCCAGCCCATTGCTTTGTACATCTATAGTACGCGCACCTTTTAGCGATAGATTTTTGTCCGAGGTTGAGGAGTAAGGAGGGAGCTATCTCGGTTCCGGTAATACTGCCAACTGAATAGAAATGAAATCTGAATTGAATCGATAATATTATCGATCGATATGAATTTTCTAAACCTTTATTATCTTAAGCCAACAACTGTGTCATACACATATTATATAACATTTCCCGATGCGAATCTTGTTCCTAGCTTGAATTCTATAGTTTGGCTTTGCTGTGTAAACAACAACAGTACTAGTACGTAAAGTGTACGCCAGATGTCGCACAGCGATGCATAAGCGATTCATTGTTTGTGTTTCAAAGCTTGCCAATACGAATCTCGAAGATAACCGACGTCGACCGATTCAGCACTAGGGTGTACATGAATCACTAAAAAGTGCGCATACTATACAGGTGCCTTAACCCATTTCAATCGTATGCTCCAATTATTTATTTTAAGTGTTGCTATAGTTTTCCTTATTTTCTCAATTAGCTGGTTATGGTTTCTGTAATCCACTATGGAGTCAAGTGTTATTCTACTGTCCATGTGTTTTTGCTTTTTTTATCTTCATCATCCTCTACCCATATTGTTCCTAAGGATTGTGGTGAATTGACCCGCCTGATTGTTCGAACATCTGTCATGGAGTTTAAATTTGAGTTGGCATATCAACTAATTTGATTTCTATATAGCTACTCCTGCTCCCACTCCTTCGTCCCTTTGACTTCCATCCGTATAGATTTGTCATCGCGTACTTTGATTTTCTTCTAATTGTTTGGTCTCCTGTGCCTAGAAACACAGCCCGGTGAAGCCATCTTGCTGGTTTTTCTGGGTAATCTATTACATAATCTGCAGTTGTTTTGCCTGATTTTATATTGTATATACCAGCCACCTCTCTTGCCTTTATGTCTATTGGAGTAATTCCTGTACTGAGCACAGTGCCTCGTGAGGTATAGTTCGGTAGGCTTTCGCTATTGCTATTCTCGTGAGGATAAGTCTTTGCTCTCTCACTATTTAATTATGTTGCATTTCTTTTCCAGGGTCCAGCTCCATGGCTAAATGGTTAGCATGCTGGCCTTTGGGCACAGGAGACCCGGGTTCTTTTCCCGACAGGGTCGGGAATTTTAACCATAATTGGTTAATTTCGCTGGCACGGGGACTGGGTGTATGTGTCGCCTTCGTCATAATTTCATCCTCATCACGACGCGCAGGTCGCCTACGGGAGTCAGATCAAAAGACCTGCATCTGGCGAGCCGAACTTGTTCTCGGACACTCGCGGCACTAAAAGCCATACGCCATTTCATTTCTTTTCCAGGAATTCTATCCAGACTGGTGCAATTATTATTATTATTATTATTATTATTATTATTATTATTATTATTATTATTCCCAGGGCTTGAATATTTCTATACTAGTCAGTTACAGTCCTTTACAGTAAAGATGTAACCGTTTCCATTAATTCTCCGGCGGGCGTGATATCTACCGTTGTGCCCATAAAAGAAATAATTTGAAAGAGTCACTTCCTTCAGTTGTCTTCGAGATAAATGGAAGGTATTTTTAGTACTTGTTTACTGGTTTAATTATACAGGCTGTCAAAAAAGATACCACTTACACATTTAATTGAAGGACCACTCAGGTGATACTGGAGACAACTTAATAGCTGTACGAATTATATCGTTTTAGCATGTACTGTAGCACTTTCTAAAATGACTGCTCACGTGCTCTTACTACTAGAAAAAGAAGAAAACCTACAACCTGTTTTCCAGTCTTGGACCGGGTCAGGGATGTGATGAATGAACCAGATATAGGCTATTATTACAATGGGGTCGCCACTCCCAAGGTGATATTAATGACTGATAAATGCTATGAAATGAGAATGGAGAGTGTTGCTGGAATGAAAGATGACAGGGAAAACCGGAGTACCCGGTGAAAAACCTGTCCCGCCTCCGCTTTGTCCAGCACAAATCTCACATGGAGTGACCAGGATTTGAACCACGGTATCCAGCGGTGACAGGCCGGCGCGCTGCCGTCTGAGCCACGGAGACTCCTGTTCTTACTACTACTCGTGTCATATTTACGATAGACTTTCCTCTGAGTGCTGTGCTCAGCGGCTGTCTTTCTGTTTCTAAGTTAGAAGGTCTAATTCTAAACGAGGTCGGCAGCACTTGAGGGTGTTTGAATGCGACAATGTCATGCATGGGCTTCCAGCTCGTTCAAGAACTTCTACGATACTTAGATACGGACACTTCGGCATCCGTCAGGAACGTGTGTAGTTAGAACTGATGTATCGGATATTTCATGTCAAATCGGACAAAGAAATTGATCAAATGAATTTGGTTTTATTAAACATTTCGAAAATGTAAAAACGATCATAAAATGAACGTATGTTTTTCGTAATTTCCGAGTCCTATATTTTGGTTATCCTTAGAGACAGAAAAATGAACATTTTATACTTTATACTTTTCTCATAACCTACTTGCTTTGGCTGCGAGACCACTGGTGTCTTCCAGCTTCCTCTTAACTTCTAAATTGGCGTTCGGAAACATTCTGAGGGCAAACAAAACGCTTTTGAATCTCTAGATCATCTCTACGGATAAGAGCGTGGACCACCTTCACCCGTGGCGACCATCCAATAAGTCGATGCGCTTTGTCGCCCCCGGAATCCTTTCGGACGAGCACCTCATCCCGCGTATTTGCTAATATCCCCGAAGTTTCAGTCGTTCCCGACACACTTTATACTTTCAGACTTTCAACTTCTTAACGATACGTAAATAATGTGAGTTGTTTATAATATCACTGAGATAGTCATTCTTCTTCTTCTTAATCTGTTTATCCTCCAGGTTCGGTTTTTCCCTCGGACTCAGCGAGGGATCCCACCTCTACCGCCTCCAGGGCAGTGTCCTGGAGCTTCAGACTTTGGGTCGGGGGATACAACTGGGGAGAATGACCAGTACCTCGCCCAGGCGGCCTCACCTGCTATGCTGAACAGGGGCCTTGTGCAGGGATGGGAAGATTAGATGGGATAGGCAAGGAAGAGGGAAGGAAGCGGCCGTGGCCTTAAGTTAGGTACCGTACCATCCCGGCATTTGCCTGGAGGAGAAGTGGGAAACCACGGAAAACCACTTCCAGGATGGCTGAGGTGGGAATCGAACCCATCTCTACTCAGTTGACCTCCCGAGGCTGAGTGGAACCCGTTCCAGCCCTCGTACCACTTTTCAAATTTCGTGGCAGAGCCGGGAATCGAATCCGGACCTCCGGGGGTGGCAGCTAATCACGCTAACCACTACACCACAGAGGCGGACGAGATAGTCACTATGATGTTAATTTTATTTTTGTTCCAGAGTGGACCAATATCTACAAATATCTGAATATATCAAAGATTTTAGTTTCGGCACCTGAATACATCTACCTTGTCAATTTATAGGGCCAAGATATACGAGTCAAAAATGAATTAAAGAATTGTACTGAGAGAAGTATTGTGCTAATTGTCAGTCTGATGGCCGCACAACGCCGAGAAAGAGGAGGAATTACGTGACGCCGACGTGATTATCTTGGAAGCAAGATAATTTATTATATTACTATTATTCCTATGGCGAGACTGAGCTACCGCAAGAAGCACGTAGCTACTCAACAAGCGGGCAGCAACGAATGTTCAACTCCTGTCGGTTACTGTTCGAATAGGGTAGCGTATAATTAAGGTGCGAGTTTCGAAAACTGAGCAAATAATAATTTACTTTCATGCAATTACAGGAAGACTCACAAAATTCCTTAAACGCAGTCCGTCTCCTACGTTGAAGAAGAAATCGTGTTGACTTTCAAAATATTTATTTGATGTGGGGAGAAAAGAAAAGCAAAGTCATCTCCGCACAGGCCATGAAGGCCCTTGGAGGGGTGGAAGGTAAAGGCTTCCACTATCCGTAACCTCGGCACTTGATGGAGTAGAGTGGTTAGCTCTATGCCCGGCTGCCTTTGCCCACAGGAATTAACCTGGTACTCATTTTTGGTGTAGGCTGAGCGAACCTCAGGGCCATGTGCACCTCCGGAAGTGAAAATCTCTTTCCTTAAATTTTTATGACTTTCTGACGGGGATTCGAAACCACGTCCTCCCGGGTGAGCCGAGCACGCCTTTACCGCCTCGGCCAGGCAGCGTGGGGAGAAAAAGGTTAAATTTATAAGTTTCCAGAACATGAGAACAGATAATTAAATTTAATGTAATTCCAAAATGGAACAAGTATCTGAATATATCAAAGATTTTAGTTTTGGCAGCTGATAAGTCTACTTTGTCAAATTTATGGGGCCACGATATACGAGTTAAAAAATAATTAAAGAATTGTACTGAAAGAAATATATTACTGTATTCTACATAGTGTTACATTTATCACTGTGAAAGAAATCTTAATAGTTTGTATATAATATTTCTGTAAAAAAAATTACTGTCGAAAAATATGTTTTACTAGTGCAGAGAAAAGCACTAAAGAAAGATTTTACACAACACGTTTCAGCTGATCTACTTGGAAGCTCTAAAAGAAAGGTACTCTGATATTTCTCTTCATTGTGAAGGTGGTTCACGCTCTTACCCATAGAGATGATCTAGAGATTCAAAGCGTTTTGTTTGCCCTCAGAATGTTTCCGGACGCCAATTTAGAAGTTAGGAGGAAGCTGGAAGACACCAGTGGTCTCGCAGCAAAAAAGCAAGTAGGTTATGAGAACATCACCACTCCGCTAAAATGGCTCACACAAGAAATCACGAAGTCAGTCTTGACCTGACTGACTAATGCAGTAAATTGCAAAGGTGGCTACCATTCAGAGAGTGTAGGTGGCGAGGGGCGGTGCTGCGCTTTGTCTCCTTTAGGACGCGCACAGTATCCAACACTTATTTGCTGATGTCTCCCAGGCTTCAGTGGTCTTTCATTGACCTCTCAGAAGTGTCTGGACTTGAACTCCGTATCAACTAACCTAATTTTTGTTCGGCCGGGGGCTCTTCACCTATACTCAAGCTCTCTGCCGACCCCAATAAAGCATATGGCCGACACCGCATTGGAAGTCAGCCTCCTCAACCTTCGCTAAGCTCTAACATGGCCAATACCACCACCCTCACCACGACCACTACGACCTCCGCCTTTGCTTATCCTTATCTGCCTATCACCACAGTAACATTCTCCCATCTTTCACCGCTTTCTACAACGATTCGTCCTCTGTCATCATCTCTTGATCCGCCTACTTTCCTTCGCATCACTCCCCGCTACTTCAACAGTTCGTCCCCCAACACCGACGCCGCAGCAACGCCACGGTTCACACAGTCATCCTACTCCGCCGAATCCGCACCAGGACCATCATCTCTGTCGCCGCCACCAGATCGCTCCACTGCAGAAGCCGCTCGAGAACCGTCCTCGCCACCACCAGATCGCACCACCATGTACAGTTGTGTCCTTCGTCGAGTCTTTCGTATATGGAATGCCTTGGGACCAACTTATCTAGTCCGACTCCACCTGCCCACTGCGAACGAAGTACAACACCTCATCGCCAGCGGAGCACGCCTCTACGGTCGACGCCTGAAAGTGGAACCTTCCCGCACCCCTCCCCGCCCGCCTCACAGCCCACGTCATCGACCCCGGCCACCACCTCCATATCGTCCTCCACCACAAGTCCGTCCACCTCCTCCTCTTCCAATTCACTCTTCCTTCCCACCACCACCGCAAGCCGAACTCCTCCAACTTCTCACCACCTCCCTTTGCACTATATCTGCTACGCTTCGCCTCCTCATTCTACATCTTGGAACTCCTATCTAAACTTCGACCACTCCTTAAAACGCACCTCCCTGCCCAAAGAGACCCGTATCATTTCTCCTTCATCAATACGCATCTTCGATCACCCACCTTACCCATATTACACTTCACACTGTTCTCTTCACTGCTCCTGGCCCGAGAGAGGGCGTTACCCTTTAGGGGGCCCGCCCCGCCCTTCGGACGGGGAATGAAAACGTCTCAAGAAGAAGCTTCAGTCATCCCCACGACTCGATCGCAGACTGATCCTCAAAACAGATCAACAGTCCTTGACTTAGTCTGGAGTTCGATGAACCTGTCTTGCTTCCTTGACCTAACGCAGGAAGCTTTCGTAGAGGTGATGGCCCCTCCCCGCCATCACCCGTGGCGACCATCCAATAAGTCGATGCGCTTTGTCGCCCCCGGAATCCTTTCGGACGCGCACCTCATCCCACGTTTTTGGTAATATCCCCGAAGTTTCAGTCGTTCCCGACACACGGAGCTGAATCCCCAAACAGAGAAAAGCCCTGTTTTGAGGAGCAGTGACCTGTCGGCTGTCACCCCGACGATATTAACAAGTACAGTGGGAGAGTACCAACTGCGATCGCAGCAGGCTCCCCCGTAGTGATGGCCCCTCCCCGCCATCACCCGTGGCAACCATCCGAGAGTCAGCACGCTTGATCGCCCCCGGAATCCTTACGGACGCGTGCTGTGTGAACGGGGAATAGCGAAAACCTTTCTTACCCTTCTTATATTAACTGAATGCGGACTGCGCAGTAACCGACCTGTTCAACAAGAGTACGTTTCTGTCGTGTCTTGGTGTTGACTGTGCACCGAATGTATTGTGACTATAGAGCAGAATGAAGGCTTCTCCTAATCCCATTGTCTCCTACCAGATCCTGAAATTATACTCCCTTAAGGAATAAGGTCGTAAGAAAAAAGAACCGAGTTTCTCTCGTATATTATATTGTTTCCTACTGGAGGATTGTTGAATTGGGCTGTAAAACTCCTGCTCTCGCATTCTGTTCTGGACACATATTCCTTTAGGATATCAGAATATCAAATACTCTAGTAGTGTTACTGCCTCAATTCTGTAGATGGTGCCCCACGCTCATTGAATAGTGATTACTATGTATCGCATGTATTACAGGCTGCCCTTTCCTCACCATTAATACATTTTTTGTGGCAATAATAAGTTCGTACGTTTCCTTAGAAACAAGTCCAACATATAAAGCTTCCAAAAATGAAGCTTAATATTATTTCCAGTTATTCAGAGCATTTTTTTCGTGATTTACAGGCCGTAGCGATGCTTTCATCGACCCGAGAGTCCACATCCACATGCACATCCCGTAAAATCATAATACTCCCTTAAATAGCTACATAAAATGTTCCCCTCTCACCTTACTGTATATTACAACCAATAATAAATAACATGTTCAATTTAACGTAATTTTATCGTAATATGTACAGGATTGAGTTCTCGCTTATTATGTTTAATTTCAATACCGGTAATCATTCAGTAGCCGTAAATTAACCCATTCCTTTCGGTAAAAACATGTGAATCTTATTGTTATACAGTACTAGCAAATGTACCCGTGCTTCGCTACTGTATTCTATATTGTATACGCATATCGAAGTAAATTACTGTATATGCAGTGAATTTTTTAAATTGCACGTCTCTTAGCCTTATCCTAGAAACAGCATGGGGAGGTCCCCATACGTTGTTTCCAATGCAATGTGTGAACTGTGGAGTTGTAATGATAACGGAAGGCTCACTTGCCTACTGCCATTCACCATCGAGTTGGAAAGTTTACATTATAATGGCAGGCCCCTTTGCCTAATGCGGGGTCACAATCTATTTGGAAAGTGTTCGTTACAATAGCAGGCCCCCTTTCGTATCACCAGACAGATTACAGTTGAGGAGTTTTTATTATAATAACAGGCAACTTCCCTATTAGCAGTCAAAATTGAGTTGTGCTTTTATCATTATAATGTAAACTCGTGTCCTCATCCCGAGGTGGTGCAGCTCTTTTCAGGCACACCCCCATTGGAGGTGAGCTGCATGTACCATTTTAACCACATACCAGCCCTCCTGCCATTCTTAAATTTCTGGCAGTACCGGAAATCGAACCCAGGCCTCCGAGGACGGTAGCTAATAGCACTAACCGTTACGCTACGAAGGCGGACATCATTATAATGACAGGCCCCTTTTCCAAATGCCAGCCAGTTTACTGCCAGTCACACCGAGTTGGTGAGTTTCCATTAAAATAGCAGGCCACTATGCCTAATACCAGTCACATTTTAGATGGGTACATTTGTTCATAATGGCGGGAACCCTTGCCTACAGCCAAACACAATCGGGTAGGGGAGTTTTGAACAAAACTGCATGCTCCCTTGCCTTCTACAAGTGAAAGCGAGAAGGGAATTATTCACTACATTGGTGGGCCCTCTTTACTAATGCCACTTACACAGGAGTTGGAGAAGGACTCCATTCCTACTGCCAGTCAAAGTCGATGTGAGGAGTACTGATTAAAATAGCAGACACACCCTTTCTTGATCGCTACAAGTCGACATCAATGAATATATATAGATTGACATAGAAAAGTATATGCATGTTTAAAATATTGCAGACCTTCATTTACAAATTAACTGCTGCTAAACGGTACGTCATATCGACAAACGGATTGTGCCATAAGACGCCGTATTTAGCGATCTAAATGGCTGATCCTATGATATCTTCTCATATGTCATCTACTCATGGGCCAGATTGAGTTAGAAACGTTGAATAGGGTGAAATTTGGGTAAGATTGTCTCACAGTGCATTCCTTTTTGGATAATTACGTGACAGCTACAAACATAGCAATTGGCTTACATATGGCTACTGTGTGGGCCAATGATCGTGTAGAATTTGATGATTCTATCTTTCCTATAGGTAATTCAAAGTATGAATTATGCATGTAAAAAGTGCAAAATTTACTTACAATTGAGAAATAGAGACAAATCTAACTTATAAGGGATAGAGATACGACAAACGGTCATAGGACCAAAGTTGTAGACCACTCCAATTTGAACTGAGATTGTACCATCTGTTTTGTGATAGGACTTACCGATTAGCCACGAAATACCTCGAAACGAAGGTCTGCACGCGTCATTAAAATTGCCTCCATATTTCGATATTCTTCAGGGATAAAAAGTGAAATATTTAAAGATCTTGGAAGTTTTCCGTCGGTTACAGGCAGATTGTGCCGCATTCTTGATTTTGGAGAGGTAAGGTAAGGGTTATACTGCCCGAAGGCAGGTCCGAACCTCCGCAGAGGTATTCCTGAGCCAGAGTTTACGTGCGGTAGGGTGGCCCGTTCCTTTCCGCTCCTCCATTCCCTTACCCCTCACCAACAGCGCAGGGCAACCCATCCAACTGCTGACCACGCCCAATGTTGCTTAACTTCGGAGATCTCACGGGATACGGTGCTTCAACACGGCTACGGCCGTAGGCTTGGTTTTGGAGAAGAGAGGTAAAAATAGGGCAACAGGAAAGTAAAGCAAGAAAATAATGCAGATGGTCATTATAACCCCTTAAACGAATAGCTGTACGAAAAACTCGCCAAACTAGTCAATGTACAGACACACGGTCGTTACAATTAGGGGTTCCGATAGAGCACCAGACATGTATGGGTAGACTATTTGGAAAACTTGATAATTACCGAGGTTCATCCCTGAAATCGAAGAAATTAAATGACACGCTCATCGGATTGGAATTAAATGTAAATAATCTCCGATAATATTATTATTAATAGTAATAATAATAATGAAATTAAATGGCGTATGGCTTTAGTGCCGGGATGTGTCCGAGGACTTCGGCTCGCCAGGTGCAAGTCTATTATTTTCACTCCCGTAGGCGACCTGCGCCTCGTGATGAGGATGGCATGATGAAGACGACACATACACTCAGCCCCCGTGCCAGCGGAATTAACCAATGATGGTTAAAATTCCCGACCCTGCCGAGAATCGAACCCGGGACCCTGTGACCAAAGGCCAGCAAGCTAACCATTTAGCCATGGAGCCGGATATAATAATAATAATAATAATAATAATAATAATAATAATAATAATAATAATAATAATAATAATAATAATAATAATAATAATAATAATATATTATTATATTATGTTCGTTTTCTTTCTTTCTGTCTTTCTTAATCCGTTTCCCTTGCAGGGTTGGGTTTCCCTCGGACTCAGCGAGGGATCCCACCTCTACTGCCTCAAGGGTAGTGTCCTGGAGCGTGAGACTTTAGATCGAGGGATAAAACTGGGAGGAGGGCCACTACCTCGCCCAGGCTGCCTCACCTGCTATGCTGAACAGGGGCCTTTTGAGGGGATGAGAAGATTGGAATGGAAAGACAAGAAAGAGAGAAGGAAGCGGCCATGGCCTTAAGTTAGGTACCATCCCGGCATTTGCCTAGGGGAGAAGTCGAAAACCACAGAAAACCACTTCGAAGATGACTAAGGTAGGAATCGAATCCCCTCTCTACTCAGCTGACCTCCCGAGGCTGAGTGGACACCTTTCCAGCCTTCGTACCAGTTTTAATATTGTGTGACGAAGGCGGAAATCGAACCAAGGCCTCCCGGGGTTGGCAGCTAATCGCACTAACCACTACGGCACAGAGGCGAACATTATTATTATTACTTTTTTTTTTCCTAGTTGCTTTACGTCGCACCGACACATATAGGTTTTATGACGACGATGGATAGGAAAGGGCTAGGAGTTGGAAGGAAGCGGCCGTGGCCTTAATTAAGGTACAGCCCCAGCATTTTCCTAGTGTGAAAATAGGAAACCACGGATAACCATCTTCAGGGCTGCCGACAATGGGGTTAGAACCCACTATCTCCCGGATGCAATCTCAAGCAGCGCGCTCCTAACCGCAAGGCCAACTCGCCCGGTATTATTATTATTATTATTATTATTATTATTATTATTATTATTATTATTATTATTATTATTATTATTATTATTATTATTATTCAAGCACTGGCTTCTCACCAAAGCAGTCACGTTCTAATGCATGCAGGATTTCTTATATTCTGCGGGCCCAGGCCTTTAAGGGGCTCCGCTGTCTCCTCCCGAAAAAAATAAAAATAAAGTATATCTAGTCTAATGTCACTCTGCACGGATAATTTTGTAGAAACGCTCGCAATATTTTGTTGTTTACAGTTTGTAAATGAGTAATTGCCACTAGCAGCAGTTTATTGTGTTGAGTGTAACACACCAGAGTGGTCTCTCGAAACGCTAGATATCCTCTTCAGAAATGACCAGCACCAAATAATTTAAAAATAATTACAACGGTGAAAATTGATGCCAAACTATCATATTTTACTTAGAAACTGATACCTCGCCTCTGTGGTGTAGTGTTTAGTGCGATTAGCTGCCACCCCCGGAGGACCGGCTTCGATTCCCGGCTCTGCCACGAAATTTGAAAACTGGTGCGAGAGCTGGAACGGGGTCCACTCAGCCTCGGCAGGTCAACTAAGCAGAGGGGGTGTTCGATTCCCTCCTCAGCCATCCTGGAAGTGGTTTCCCTTGGTTTCCCACTTCTCCCCCTGTGGGTGGGGGCGGTAGAATAACACACACGGTATCCCCTGTCTGTCGTAAGAGGCGACTAAAAGGGGCCCCAGGGGCTCTGAACTTTGGAGCGTGGGTTGGTGACCACGGGGCCCTTAGCTGAGTCCTGGCATTGCTTCCACTTACTTGTGACAGGCTCTTCTCTTTCATCTATCCTATCCGACCTTCCGATGCTATTAGGCTTGCGAGGGCTAGGGAATCTTTCATTTTCACGCCCTTCGTGGCCCTTGTCTTTCTTTGGCCAATACCTTCATTTTTCCAAGTGTCGGATCCCTTCCTTTTTTCCCTCTGATTAGTGTGATTAGTTGTACTTCCTCTTAAAACAATATTCACCACCACCTTTCCCACTTCTCCTCGAGGAAAGTGCATGCATAGTACCTAACTTCAGGCCACGGCCGCTTTCTTCCCTCTTCCTTGTCTATCCCTTCCAATCTTCCCATTCCCCTGCAAGGCCCCTGTTCAGTATAGCAATTAAGGCCACCTTGGCGAGGTACCGGTCATCTTCTCCAGTTGTATCCCCCGACCCAGAGTCTGAAGCTCCAGGACACTGCCCTTGAGGCGGTAAAGGTGGGATCCCTCGCTGAGTCCGAGAGAAAAACCGACCCTGGAGGGTAAACCGATAAAGGAGAAGAAGAAGAAGAAGAAGAAGAAGAAGAAGAAGAAGAAGAAGAAGAACTGATATCTTCTTGTTGTGTAGTACACCTGAGATCGTATTCTCCACAAATTTTTCAGAACATTTAACTTTTGTCACATACTGTACTTATTCGACCACGATGTGGAATGCCAATAAGAAGTTTATGCAGTTCTGAACGAACACCGTAAGCGTCAATTCAATAATAGGCTTATCAATTGTACGGATATGTTTCAAACTTTATTTGAACAGTTGTTTATTGAATTTCCTTCGTATATTGTTCTATGTCCGCCTCTGTGGTGTAGTGGTTAGTGTGATTAGCTGCCACCCCCGGAGGCCCGGGTTCGATTCCCGGCTCTGCCACGAAATTTGAAAAGTGGCATGAGGGCTGGAACGGGGTCCACTCAGCCTCGGGAGGTCAACTGAGTAGAGGTGGGTTCGATTCCCACCTCAGCCATCCTGGAAGTGGTTTTCCGTGGTTTCCCACTTCTCCTCCAGGCGAATGCCGGGATGGTACCTAACATAAGGCCACGGCCGCTTCCTTCCCTCTTCCTTGCCTATCCCTTCCAATCTTCCCATCCCTCCACAAGGCCCTTGTTCAGCATAGCAGGTGAGGCCGCCTGGGCGAGGTACTGGTCATTCTCCCCAGTTGTATCCCCAACCAAGAGTCTGAAGCTCCAGGACACTGCCCTTGAGGCGGTAGAGGTGGGATCCCTCGCTGTGTCCGAGGGAAAAGCCGACCCTGGAGGGTAAACAGATGATGATGATGATGATATTGTTCTATGTTGTAACCGAATAAATTATTATAACCGAAACTTCGGTATCGGTTTCAGAGTATAATTCTGTAGTTACTGAAAAATGAAACCAATTAAAGTTAAATACGAACATCTGAGGAGCCTCCGTGGCTCAGACGGCAGCGCGTCGGCCTTTCACCGCTGTATACCGTGGTTCAAATCCCGGCCATTCCATGTGAGATTTGTGCTGGACAAAGCGGAGGCGGGACAGGTTTTTCTCCGGGTACTCCGGTTTTCCCTGTCATCTTTCATTCCAGCAACACTTTCCATTCTCATTCCGTAGCATCTATGATTCATTAATATATCACTTTGGGAGTGGCGACCCCATCGTAATAATAGCCTATATATGATTCATTCATTACATCCCTGACCCGGTCAAAGACTGGAAAACAGGTTGTAAATTTTCATTTTCACGAACATCTGAGCGGTGCATGGTTGGCAGCTCAGCAGCTTCGCCGTTAAACCACAGAGGCAGTCAAATAGAACCTATTAAACATTATTTAATAATAATCTTGTAATAACGAATAATCGCTTTGTTGTCCGGCTCCATGGCTAAATGGTTAGCGTGCTGGCCTTTGGTCACAGGAGTTCCGAGTTCGATTCCCGGGAGGGTCAGGAATTTTAACCGTAATTGGTTGATTTCGCTGGCACGGGGGCTGGGTGTATATATCGTCTTCATCATCATTTCATCCTCATCACGACGCGCAGGTCGCTTACGGGAGTCAATTCAAAAGACCTGCACCTGGCGAGCCAAACTTATCCTCGGACACTCGCGGCACTAAAAGCCATACGCCATTTCCATTTCATCGCTTTGTTAATATAACTTGACAATACATAACATTACTTCTACCTGCTGCAATTAAATTTATATTAAGTTATTCATAGATATTATATTTGTTTGAGGGGGCCCTACTGTTTTTGGGACATTCGTTACGTCCTTAGATACGTCTCATTCCTATGGTTCGGATTCAACGTAAAACTGAAGTTATGACAATGCCATGATCACGATGTCAACCGTCACGTAAAGTATCCTTTGAAGGTTCGTTCTCTGAGTCGACCTCCTAAAGAGAAACTCCATATTCCCACACTCTACAACATCTTCATTAAGAGAGTGTCAACTTCTCGCACCTTCGACTTCTCACTCACTTTCATATCCTTTGTTTTCGAAATATTTCGCACGCCTCTACATTTCACTTGAGAAAGAAAGAGTTTCAGTCATGCAACTGGGAATGTCTGTACGAAAGTGGGAGATTGTGGTCATAAAACCCTGTGTACTTAATGTCCCTGAAGTTGTTTTGAGTTGCTGTGGTTATCATAATAATAATAATAATAATAATAATAATAATAATAATAATAATAATAATAATAATAATAAGAAGAAGAAGAAGAAGAAGAAGAAGAAAAGCAAAACAAAGTCATCTCCATACAGGCCATGAAGCCCCTTGTAGGGTTGGAAGGTAAAGGCTTCCACTATTCGTAACCTCGGCACTTGATGGGGGTAGAGTGGTTAGCTTTACGACCGGCCGCCTTTACCCCCAGGAATTAACCTGGTACTCATTTTTGGTGTAGGCTGAGTGAACCTCAGGGCCATGTGCAAATCCGAAAGTGGAAATCTCGTTTCTTAAATTTTACGACTTCCTGACGGGGATTCGAACCCACGTCTTTCCGGGCGAACCGAGCACGCCATTACCGCCTCGGCCAGGCAGCCCCTAATAAGAATAAATATCATCATCATCATCATCATCATCATCATCATCATCATCATCATCTGTTTACCCTCCAGGTTCGGTTTTTCCTTCGGACTTAGCGAGAGATCCCACCTCTACCGCCTCAAGTGCAGTGTCCTGGAGCTTCAGACTCTTGGTCGGGGGATACAACTGGGGAGTATGACCAGTACATCGCCCAGGCGGCCTCACCTGCTATGCTGAACATGGGCCTTGTGGAGGGATGGGAAGATTGGAAGGGACAGGCAAGGAAGAGGGAAGGAAGCGGCCGTGGCCTTAAGTTAGGTACCATCCCGGCATTCGCCTGGATGAGAAGTGGCAAACCACGAAAAACCACTTTCAGGATGGCTAAGGTGGGAATCGAACCCACCTCTACTCAGTTGACCTCCCGAGGCTGAGTGGACCCCGTTCCAGCCCTCGTACCACTTTTCAAATTTCGCGGCAGAGCCGGGAATCGAACCCGGGCCTCCGGGGGTGGCAGCGAATCACGCTAACCACTACACCACAGAGGCGGACAGAATAAAATATAAATATTTAATTAATATTATTGCTCTTATGCTCCACTAACTACCTTTTTACAGGTTCCGGAGATGCTGAGGTGTCTAAATTTAGTCCCGCAAGAGTTATTTTACGTTCCAGTAAATCTACCGACACGAGACTGGCGTATTTAAGCACCTTCAAATACCACCGGACTGAGCCAGGATCGAACCGGCCAATTTGGGGTCAGAAGGCCAGCGCCTCGACCGTCTGAGCTACTCAGCCCAGTAATAATAATAATAATAATAATAATAATAATAATAATAATAATAATAATAATAATAATAATACACTGACTGACAGAGCAAATGCAACACCAAGAAGGAGTGGACAGAACTTTATGCCAATTGCAGGGTAGACTGACGTCACTGAGGTATGCTCATGATGTGAAATGCGCCGCTGTGCTGCGCACGTAGCGAACGATAAATGGGACACGGCGTTGGCGAATGGCCCACTTCGTACCGTGATTTCTCAGCCGACAGTCATTGTAGAACGTGTTGCCGTGTGCCACAGGACACGTGTATAGCTAAGAATGCCAGGCCGCCGTCAACGGAGGCATTTCCAGCAGACAGACGACTTTACGAGGGGTGTGGTGATCGGGCTGAGAAGGGCAGGTTGGTCGCTTCGTCAAATCGCAGCCGATACCCATAGGGATGTGTCCACGGTGCAGCGCCTGTGGCGAAGATGGTTGGCGCAGGGACATGTGGCACGTGTGAGGGGTCCAGGCGCAGCCCGAGTGACGTCAGCACGCGAGGATCGGCGCATCCGCCGCCAAGCGGTGGCAGCCCCGCACGCCACGTCAACCGCCATTCTTCAGCATGTGCAAGACACCCTGGCTGTTCCAATAGCGACCAGAACAATTTCCCGTCGATTGGTTGATGGAGGCCTGCACTTCCGGCGTCCGCTCAGAAGACTACCATTGACTCCACAGCATAGACGTGCACGCCTGGCATGGTGCCGGGCTAGAGCGACTTGGATGAGGGAATGGCGGAACGTCGTGTTCTCCGATGAGTCACGCTTCTGTTCTGTCAGTGATAGTCACCGCAGACGAGTGTGGCGTCGGCGTGGAGAAAGGTCAAATCCGGCTGTAACTGTGGAGCGCCCTACCGCTAGACAACGCGGCATCATGGTTTGGGGCGCTATTGTGTATGATTCCACGTCACCTCTAGTGCGTATTCAAGGCACGTTAAATGCCCACCGCTACGTGCAGCATGTGCTGCGGCCGGTGGCACTCCCGTACCTTCAGGGGCTGCCCAATACTCTGTTTCAGCAGGATAATGTCCGCCCACACACTGCTCGCATCTCCCAACAGGCTCTACGAGGTGTACAGATGCTTCCGTGGCCAGCGTACTCTCCGGATCTCTCACCAATCGAACACGTGTGGGATCTCATTGGACGCCGTTTGCAAACTCTGCCCCAGCCTCGTACGGACGACCAACTGTGGCAAATGGTTGACAGAGAATGGAGAACCATCCCTTAGGACACCATCCGCACTCTTATTGACTCTGTACCTCGACGTGTTTCTGCGTGCATCGCCGCTCGCGGTGGTCCTACATCCTACTGAGTCGATGCCGTGCGCATTGTGTAACCTGCATATCGGTTTGAAATAAACATCAATTATTCATCCGTGCCGTCTCTGTTTTTTCCCCAACTTTTATCCCTTTCGAACCACTCCTCCTTGGTGTTGCATTGTCACTGTCAGTCAGTGTAATAATAATAATAATAATAATAATAATAATAATAATAATAATAATAATAATAACGTTATTGGTGTTATATCTCACTAGCTACTTTTACGGTTTTTGGAGGCAATGAGATGTAAGAATTTTGTAACGTAGGAGCTTTTTCTTTACATAAATCTACCAACACGAGGTTGGTGTACTTGAGTATCTTAAAATACCACCAGAGTGAGTCAGGCAGCCCAACAAGAGGTATGGTGTAATGGTGAGTTAAGTCTGGAGAAATTTCGAAGGGCCCCAACTCCATATAAACATTAACTACTACAGTGTAAAGTAGAATGAGATTAGCTCTTGTTTAAATGAGGTATCTTTCGTCCTCGTGTAGATTTCTAATTATTTTTGACGTGTTTGGCTTCATATCGTTATTTGTTATTTTTTCTTACTTCTTTTCTTACTGCAGATAGTCTACCCTCAGGGTTGGTTTTCCCCTCGGACTAAGAGAGGGATCCCACCCCTACCGCCTCAAGGGCAGTGTCCTGGAGCGTGAGAATTTTTAGATCGGGATACAACGGGGGAGGAGCACTAGTACTTCTCCCAGGCGGCCTCACCTGCTATGCTGAACAGGAGTCTTGTGAGGGGTGGGAGGATTGAAAGGGATAGGCAAGGTAGAGGGAAGGAATCAGCCGTGGTCTTTAGTTAGGTACCATCCCGGCATTTGCCTGGAGGAGAATTGGGAAACGACAGAAAACCACTTCGAGGATGGCTGAGTTGATCTCCTGAGGATGAGAGGACCCCGTTCCAGCCCTCGTACCACTTTTCAAATTTCGTGGCAGAGCCGGGAACTGAACGCGGGCCTCCGGGGGTGGCAGCTAATCACACTAACCACTACACCACAGAGGCGGACACATATTATTGGTAATAAACACTTTGTTTAGCGCTGTGTACATCAAACAAGCTCACCCTTAAATTCTCTCTGAATAATAATAATAATAATAATAATAATAATAATAATAATAATAATAATAATAATAATAATAATAATAATAATAATAATCTATATAAATATAAAATAACATGTACTGACTGACTGACTGACTGATTGATTGATTCAGTATCGCCGAGCCGAAACCACTGAAGCTATAAATATGATAGGTCAGTAGTTTCATGTCGTAACTTAGAGACTCGCTTAGAAGGGATTTCTCAATATTCGGCCACTAAAGAGTTAATGAAGGGGTTCCAAATTTAGTCCTATATGGAGAAACTTTCTAAACGCGTCCAGTGACTTAATTTTGGTCAAGGTATTTCAAAACGTAAGTGAAGAAACAAGTACTTTTTCTTGGAAATCAACGCCTAAAGGGGTTGAAATATCACATGATGGTTGCTCCTTTATATCTTAGATTTTAACTAAGAAGTGGTCTTTAAAGAATACATCCCTAAGGATTTTTTCTGGGGATGAGTTCTGATGATAAAGTTATTCATTTCTCTGAAATTGATTGATTTAAGTTAAAATTTCACATGATGGTTGCTCCTCAATGTCTTGTTTTTAAAATAAGAAGTGGTCTTAAATCAATACACCCCCAAGGGTTTTTTGACTGAGGGGAGAGTACCAATTTTGTATGAGGGTTATGCTGGAAGAAGCACACGTAGGCCTACATCCTTAATTTCGGTCATTTCGGACATTTTCTTTACCACCCGTTCTCATCTCTATTCCATTGTGGGCTGAACATGGACTTCAAGGACATCCGGAGTGTCATCATTCACTTCAGCGAACCCGAAAAGTATGGACTGTCCTATTTTTATAATCCACCCCCTCCCCTAGGAGTGTTACGGATATTTTACCCACACAGAAATTTCTTGCAGATAGTAAGTCATGTGTGTACCTAGTTTGGTTGGGAGGTATGCTAGAACATGCACACATACGTCCGTAAAGTCGGTCACATCGGATATTTTCTTTCCTTTATCCGTTCTCAACCCTCTGCCGATTCGGGCTGAACTTCGTCTGTGGCAGTTCATCTCAGTGACCCCGAAAACTATGGATTCGACCAGGGGTGGCCGTACCTTATGTGCTGAAGTGCTGCAGCACACTGGTTATTGGAAAAATAAATTAGTTTAAAAATATTATCCACAATAAAATACAGTGCATTGAAAAAGACGTCAGCCAAAGAATAGGAAATTATTCAACACCCCTCACAACCAGGTAAACTACTGGTGCGCTCCACGCCGGGTGCTGTGTGGGTGTGGTCACAGCTCAGCGAGAACTAAGCTTTTAGCCAGAAACCAGGAACTCTGCCTTTTGCGCATGCGTGCCCAACAAAGAGAATGTGTTCCGATACGCTGTGGAAACAACAGCCAAGACATCACTTCACAGCGATTCTTCGTTCGACCACAGAGAGGCAGCACTTGCGCTAGTCACACTTGCATTACGACCGATATGAGAACGTGGCAGCTGGCACCCTCTTAACTCAGCGGTAGTATCCGAGAGGTAGGGATGGGCTTGAGCGCAGCTCGAGCAGCTCGAGCTGATGACGTCACAGCTCGATGCAGATCGAGCAGGAGTATGGCCCGCCATCTATGAGTGATATCCTTGTACTAAATCAGTTGAGTGGCAATCTTTTCTCTTTGATGTTAAATACCGCATGTTCGTGGTAATAAAATAAGTTTATATCGAAATACATTGAATTATTAATGACTAATCCAACTAGAATTACAAGAACATAATACCAGCTCTATGTGTCGCAACATTTAATATCTACGGATTGTGAGATGTAATTTAAAAATCCTGGAAGTTCAATTATTTCCCATCGGACTCAGGACTTCAGTTCTGTTCAAATTTTCGTATTATTATTGCTATTCTCCCTCCTTTCCATGTATTATCCGCACACTTTATCTTGGTGCATTTGTGTACGGGGGTGAGGAGTAAGGAGGGAGCTGTCCCGGTATCGATAGTGCTGCCTGGTGCTGCCAACTGAATGGAGATAAAATCTGAATTGAATCGAGAATATGATCGATCGATATGAAATTTCTAAACCGTTATCATCTTAAGCCAACAACTATGTCACATACACATTATATAACATTATAAAACATTTCTCGATGCGAATCTTGTTCCTAGCATGCATTCTATACTTCGGCTTGGTTGTGTAAACAACTACAGTACTAGTACGTAAAGTGCACGCCAGATGTCGCACAACGATGCTTAAGCGATTAATAGTTTGTGTTTCAAAGGTTGCCAGTACGAATCTCGAAGATCGCCGAGGTCGACCGATTCAGCACTAGGGTGTAAATGTACCAAGATAAAGTGTGCGGATAATATCTAATTAGTATATACGGCAGCAAAGTAATTATAAATTGAATGGATACAAATTAAATATCGAAGGTTCCGTCATACGAATGGTGTATTGTATACAGGTTGAACCGAAATTCGTGCACTCGGGCGTAAGTTCTTCCTGCGAGTATATCCGGCAGGAAAAGGACGTTGAAGAGTGGCAATCTGGCAACACTGTAACCACATATAGGGTAACTACCTCATGTCAGCACATGATTGTCGTGCTATACAGTTGGTGCAGTGGGTACGGTTTTCAGTTAGCATGCATGAGGTCGAGGGGTCGATCCTGGGTTGAGGCGTATTTGTGTTTTTTAGTTCGTAAATGTAGTCCAGTCCGCCTCTGTGGTGTAGTGGTTAGTGTGATTGGCTGACACCCCTGGAGGCCCGGGTCGAAATTTGAAAAGTGGTACGAGGGCTGAAACGGGGTCTACTCAGCCTTGGGAGGTGAACTGAGTAGAGGTGGGTTCGATTCCCACCTCAGCCATCCTGGAAGTGGTTTTCCGTGGTTTCCCACTTCTCCTCCAGGCAAATGCCGGGATGGGACCTAACTTAAGGCCACGGTCACTTCCTTCCCTCTTCCTTGTCTACCCCTTCCAATCTTCCCATCCCCGACCAAGGCCCCTGTTCAGCATAGCAGGTGAGGACGCCTAAGAGAGGTACTGGTCATCCTCCCCAGTTGTATCCCCGACCCAGAGTCTGAAGCTCCAGGACACTGCCCTTGAGGCGGTAGAGGTGGAATCCCTCGCTAAGTCGGAGGGAAAAACTAACCCTGGAGGGTAAGCAGATTAAGAAGAAGAAGAAATGTAGTCCAGGTGGTATGGTATCTGGCACCTTAATCGTCAACAGCGAATAAATTCACGCCCACGACTTGGAAAGGGCGTCTTTCAGAGCTGACCAATGAAAATGATTGTTCGGCCATTTCTAGGATCGTAGTATGTAAGTGCAAATGGTTTCTAGAGGATCCGCTGCAATCGCTGTTGATTGCTTGCTTGTTTAGCGGCAAGAGCAGCTGGACTACATTTACAAAATAAAAAACAAACGCCTCATCCCAGGATAGACCCCTCGACCTCCTGCATGCCAACCCAAAACTCTATCCACTGCACCAAGTGTACAGCACGACTGTTATGTGCTGACAGAGCTAGTTACCGTACATGCGGTTACAGTGTTGCCAGACTGCCATTCTTCAACGTCCTTTTGCTGCCGGATATACTCGCAGGACGAACTTTTGTGAGAGACATACTTTATTGCTGGCATGTGAGGAGTCGCGCTGCGAGGTCCGAGTGCTCGAATTTCGGTTCATTCTGTACAAACACGTCTTCGTGTAGGAGAAATAATACCACAGCACTATAATAAAACTGAAAAGAATATGTTATTAAAATGATACATCCAATGATGAGAAGAACCAGAAATGGAAGTAGCGACCAAGTAAGGACAGGAAAATCACAGAAATATTATCACTATGCAGAGCTCATCTTCATTCCGCGCACTCAATTCAATTTGATAAGAAAAAGTTATTCTGGGCATATATGGGTTTAATAAACTGATGCGTCCACTACGACTTATTGTACGTCTGTAGAATGATCGCTAATTACTCTACTAAAATGTAGTGCCGGAATGTGAAGACCGGAGGGAATGAGTCACAACACACACGTCCTGCTTCGAGCGCATGCAAGTCTACTTAGCCTACGTCACGAAGGAATTCTGTGCTGCTCGAGCTTGCTCGACCAAGCTCGACACACCAGTTCGTGACGTCAGCACTCGAGCCTGCTCGAGCAAGCGATCGAGTGGCACATCCCTACCGAGAGGGGATCGTTCAAAGCAAACGGGAAAACTAAATACTGTAGAGCTGTTCCCGTCAGGTCTTTTAATACCAAAGAGGATAGAATGCTACAAACTTGCCTACTCCATAGCCACATTTGTAAATCGATTAATTATAAAAATGGTATTTTTCATGTTGTCAGAATAAGGACATGATATTGTAATTTTCTTTAATTAAAAATATCTAGTTTATAAATGTCACTATAAAAACATAACATGTAATTTTGCATTCCGACGTTGCTGGTTTTATTTTAATGATGTTGGGAACGTTGGGAAGTTCTGTTTTTGCGCGCTCACACCAAATTCGTGAATATTTTGCCATTGCAGGTGTTACTGAGTGTTTAATTATATAGTTTTATAGCTTTTTATGAGGAATGTGTATAAGATGTACAATATTATAGGTTAGGATCCACCTTTCAATACTCCGTAATAAGATGGTAAAAAGTAGTTACAACCTGTTTAATGGGACCGGTTTCAACACATTTTAAGTGTCATCATCAGCCAATTTGCGAAGATCTTAAAACAACTAGCACATTGAATACAGGCAAAAAATTAACATTGTATCATAACGTAGCAATTCAGTAAATGTTCAAAACACAATAATCACAGTCAAGAGAGTAAACAGAACATCACTATCTTGCGCCGAAAACAAATATAGCTGAAGTTCATAAGCAGGTCAAATATTCGCTTATGTAAAGTCGTTGCTAGGCAGGTCTTGTAGGCATTTGTTTCTCCGGCCGAAGAGCAAAAGGTGACGTGAATGAAGTCCTAGGAAAACAGTGTAGGATTTAATTTCGTCAAATTTCAAAGTGGATATATAGGTTTTATAAAATAATTTAAAACGTTAAAAAAGAATAAAGCCAAATAAAAAATATATTTAAAAAATAGGAAGAAATAATGAAAGAAATACGAGGTTCAACTCGAAACAACTTGCCGTAGTAATTGATAAAGAAATGATAAATAGAGAAAGGGGGGACGTTAATGAGAGGGTGGTGATGGTGGTGGTGGTGGTGGTGGTGGTGGTGGTTATTGTTATTAGAGGAAATACAATTGGGCAACAATCCTTAATATAATACTAATTCGAAGAAAAAAGAAAAAGAACCGACACTTCGAAAAATGAAGATATCGGTTAAAGGAAGACAAGGGCCACGAAGGGCGTGAAAATGAAAGACTCCCTAGCCCTCGCAAACCTAATAGCATCGGGGTCGGAAAAGAACAAGAATTGACCAAGGGAGGTCGGACAGGATAGATGAAAGTGAGGAGCCTGGCACAAGTAAGTGGAAGCAATGCCAGGACTCAGCTAAGGGCCCCGTGGTCGCCAACCCACGCTCTGAAGTTCAGAGCCCCTGGGGGATGGAGGATGGGAAGGAAAGAAAAAATGGAAGGGATCCGATACTTCGAAAAATGAAGATATCAGCCAAAGGAAGACAAGGGCCACGAAGGGCGTGAAAATGAAAGACTCCCTAGCCCTCGGAAAACTAATAGCGTCGGGGTCGGAAAGGAACAAGAGTTGACCAAGGGAGGTCGGACAGGATAGATGAAAGTGAGGAGCCTGGCACAAGTAAGTGGAAGCAATGCCAGGACTCAGCTAAGGGCCCCCGTGGTCGTCAACCTACGTTCCGAAGTTCAGAGCCCCTGGGGGATGGAGGGTGGGAAGGAAAGAAAAAATGGAAGGGATCCGATACTTCGTAAAAATGAAGATATCAGCCAAAAGAAGACAAGGGCCAACGAAGGGCGTGAAAATGAAAGACTCCCTAGCCCTTCGGAAACCTAAAAGCGTCGGGGTCGGAAAGGAACAAGAGTTGACCAAGGGAGGTCGGACATGATAGATGAAAGTGAGGAGCCTGGCACAAGTAAGTGGAAGCAATGCCAGGACTCAGCTAAGGACCCCCGTGGTCGCCAACCCACGTTCCGAAGTTCAGAACCTCTGGGGGATGGAGGGTGGGAAGGAAAGAAAAATGGAAGGGATCCGATACTTCGAAAAAATGAAGATATCAGCCAAAAGAAGACAAGGGCCACGAAGGGCGTGAAAATGAAAAACTCCCTAGCCCTCGGAAACCTAAAAGCGTCGGGGTCGGAAAGGAACAAGAGTTGATCAAGGGAGGTCGGACAGTTTTTCATTTTCACGCCCTTCGTGGCCCTTGTCTTCTTTTGGCTGATATCTTCATTTTTTCGAAGTATCGGATCCCTTCCATTTTTCTTTCCTTCCCACCCTCCATCCCCCAGAGGTTCTGAACTTCGGAACGTGGGTTGGCGACCACGGGGGTCCTTAGCTGAGTCCTGGCATTGCTTCCACTTACTTGTGCCAGGCTCCTCACTTTCATCTATCCTGTCCGACCTCCCTTGGTCAACTCTTGTTCCTTTCCGACCCCGACGCTATTAGTTTTCCGAGGGCTAGGGAGTCTTTCATTTTCACGCCCTTCGTGGTCCTTGTCTTCCTTTGGCTGATATCTTCATTTTTCGAAGTATCGGATCCCTTCCATTTTTTCTTTCCTTCCCATCCTCCATCCCCCAGGGGCTCTGAACTTCAGAGCGTGGGTTGGCGACCACGGGGCCCTTAGCTGAGTCCTGGCATTGCTTCCACTTACTTGTGCCAGGCTCCTCACTTTCATCTATCCTGTCCGACCTCCCTTGGTCAATTCTTGTTCTTTTCCGACCCCGATGCTATTAGGTTTGCGAGGGCTAGGGAGTCTTTCATTTTCACGCCCTTCGTGGCCCTTGTCTTCCTTTAACCGATATCTTCATTTTTCGAAGTGTCGGTTCTTTTTCTTTTTTCTTTTTTCTTCGAATTAGTATTATATTAAGGATTGTTGCCCAATTGTATTTCCTCTAATAACAATAACCACCACCACCACCACCACCACCATCACCACCCTCTCATTAACGTCCCCCCCTTTCTCTATTTATCATTTCTTTATCAATTACTACGGCAAGTTGTTTCGAGTTGAACCTCGTATTTCTTTCATTATTTCTTCCTATTTTTTAAATATATTTTTTATTTGGCTTTATTCTTTTTTAACGTTTTAAATTATTTTATAAAACCTATATATCCACTTTGAAATTTGACGAAATTAAATCCTACACTGTTTTCCTAGGACTTCATTCACGTCACCTTTTGCTCTTCGGCCGGAGAAACAAATGCCTACAAGACCTGCCTAGCAACGACTTTACATAAGCGAATATTTGACCTGCTTATGAACTTCAGCTATATTTGTTTTCGGCGCAAGATAGTGATGTTCTGTTTACTCTCTTGACTGTGATTATTGTGTTTTGAACATTTACTGAATTGCTACGTTATGATACAATGTTAATTTTTTGCCTGTATTCAATGTGCTAGTTGTTTTAAGATCTTCGCAAATTGGCTGATGATGACACTTAAAATGTGTTGAAACCGGTCCCATTAAACAGGTTGTAACTACTTTTTACCATCTTATTACGGAGTATTGAAAGGTGGATCCTAACCTATAATATTGTACATCTTATTTCTCTATTCAATACGGAACAATAATGAAGTTTTTAACTTTAAATGAATGTGTATATGTGTTGGGGTTGTTTGCATGTTTGTTCAGTGTGGAAAACGAAGTGGAGAGCCTCTTGAAAACCACATACCAGTATGTTTCCAAATACTTTTTATTTTTGGAGTGGGGATGGGTTACAGCACACAACTGATTTTCTGTACCAGCCGCCACTGGATTCGACACTATTTTCGATTATGTTTATATCTGACCCGCCTCGGCCCCCGCCCCTAAGGGTGCTTAGGATATCCCCCACGCGGTTTGTCTCCTGATACTAAGTCATGAGTGTTCCAAGAGCGGTTGAAATCGCTCCATTGGTTTAGGAGGAGATGTACTACATACATACATACATACATACATACATACATACATACATACATACATACATACATACATACATACATACATACATACATACATACATACATACATACATATAATGGCATTTGTACTGTAAACGGTATATTATAATGAGCCGTATCCTGCTGGGCCATATGAAATATTTAGAGTATTATTTGACAATATATATATGAATCTTATTCATACAAGTTACAGTCATAAATGGTAAAGTATTGAATCCCAGATAGCTGAGACCGGATGTCTATGGAGAAATCATGTCGCTGGACGTTGCTTAACACTTCCTTCTGATCGTGAGAATAGGTTGGCGTAACCAAGCGTGGGCAAGATTCGGCACGTGTACTAGATGCTGAATAAGCATTATTTTCAGCCAATAAGAATGTAAGGAATCGGCAACCATGGAGTCGACATCGCGCCAAGTCTCAGTTCCAGGCTGACAAACGTGTACAGTAGCTCATGTTAATTTCTGTCATTCGTTGGTTTTTCACAGATGTAGAAGTGATATAAATTCAGAAATATGATATTATAATTAGAGGAAAATATTTGCGATTATTTGAGCTGTGTTTCACAAATGTATTGTAATTTGTATTGTGTCATCAGACATAGCAAGCTTTCTGATTGGTGGTTGGTTTAGACAACCAGGAACCCCAGAATTGCAACGGCGTTACCGAAGCTTCCTCAGTAACCCAAGCTCGGAAGAGCGTCACTCTGTTAGAATAACTTGGAGACTGTAGACGTCACTCTGTTAGAATAACTTGGAGACTGTAGACGTCACTCTGTTAGAATCACTTGGAGAATGTAGACGTCACTCTGTTAGAATAACTTGGAGACTGTAGACGTCACTCTGTTAGAATCACTTGGAGAATGTAGACGTCACTCTGTTAGAATCACTTGGAGAATGTAGACGTCACTCTGTTAGAATAACTTGGAGACTGTAGACGTCACTCTGTTAGAATAACTTGGAGACTGTAGACGTCACTCTGTTAGAATCACTTGGAGAATGTAGACGTCACTCTGTTAGAATAACTTGGAGGCTGTAGACGTGACTCTGATAGGATTGTTTGGAGAGTGTGGAAGTGTATTTTGATCGGACTGCTTAGACAGTGCAGGAGTGTTATATCAGTAATAGAATATTATTTCGAACAAGTGTTTCAGTCGTGTAGCTGGAAGATATAATTGTTCCAGAGAAAACGGCAAATTATATTATTGCACAGTGTAATTTCAACATAGACGGTGATCATTAGCCGCAGTGTAACAAGTGCAGGAGGCACGTGGTATGGTATCACACATTCGTGTCGGTCGTGTTCGTGAGGAACTATCGTAGCGTACCGCGTGCCGCTATCAAACTGTGTATACCCTTTAAATTGGAGTTATAATTATTGAGGAGTCAGTGTGTTTGGCTGATTTGGTCAACAAGGGTTGATCGGCACGTATTGCATTGAGCGGTGAAGATATTTTTATCCCAAGGTTTTGTGTTCCAGTGTAAATAACTTTTTAGGAAGAAGATGGCTTCGCATATGGAAGAAGGAAGTGCATCCCCACGTACTGAAACTGTGATCGTCATGGTGTAATTTCTTCATACAGCAGGGATGTAAACTGCTACCATGTATCTCGAGAGTTGCCAGGATAAGTTAAGACGCATGTATTTATTATGGCATGTTATATGAATTACGATAAGACACTAGGGCAGTTTAGATAGGGTTTTTATTAAAGTAAGCCTGACGGCATGTGTTTGATTCAATTTAATGGTGTTGTAAATAAGGATATGAGAATAATGCATGTACTTTTCATCTTCATTCTGATTTACGACTAGATAGTTGAGATAATGAGGGATTTGTTAGGATTAGTTGTCGTTTATTCATGCATGCTTAATTTAGTGTAGGATATTCCGATTTTTCTTTATGAATATATGCTAAGGGAATTAGATTGACAAATTCATCTAAATTCAGAGTTAAATACTTACTTTGTCATTTTATTTCGGTTATTTAGAGACACAGATATAGCTAATTGCATGATGCATGTATTACAGGAGCTGTCCGAAGTAGCTGCATAACAGCGTTGTAAGAATAGGATCTTTAAAAGTAAGTTGGAAACTGTTTACCCAATGACTTGCACGGGAAATGAACCGGGTCTCATAGTGTAGAAGGCCAATGTGATTCATAAGGGATATGAGATAAAAGAGTGTATGCTGAATTATAGTGTAGGCCGATTGTATGCCTGATCTGCGAGAGAATATTGTGCAGTAGAGATGTACCTGCCAATTGTCTTCTGAGTGTATATTGATATCAGAATTGACGGAATTAATTCCAGACTAATGAGTCTGATGTGTGTTAAATAGTAAAAGCATGCTAGGAAGGAAGGATTATATGTGACTTTCCGTAAAGACGGTGACAGACGTTATCTCGTTGCAAGCTGATAAGTCGGCTGTGTTTTTATTTGACCGTGCGAGTGAGATGTTATTTCCTTGTGACAGTCTTGGGAGACAGAATCCAAACTTTAGCACAGTGCTGAGTTCAACATTTCCTTTTAGCTTGCAGCCTACCCGGAAATATATGACGGATGACCGCGCTGTTGAGAGCTCAAATGCAGCAGCAGGAGGCAATGTTGCCCATTGCTTTTTACAAGATATTGATGGCTATTTATATGTTTTTCCCTTTCAGGATGATGTTGTATATTGTTATATGTTGTTTGAATACCTTGTCTCGTTGTTTTAATGGGGAACAGCCCGAGTGCTAAATTTTATTGATGGTCAATCTAGTTCTGTCTAGATCCTTTGTGGTGAACCGCGATTCACGTAGAATCTGTGTAGCACGTAAAACCTTTTCTAATTATCCAATGTAAATAGAAGTGTTTAGTGTTGCTTGTTTGATTTGTTGTACATATAGCGTAGGAAATGCCCCTAGTGTTTTGCATAACTCATATAAGGTCCCATAGCGTCTTAGTTTTTCTTTTCATCGTAACCTTTCTTTTATTGTAACTTTCTTTAACAGTAGTAGTTTGGCGACTCTCGAATTAATTAACTTCATAACCGTATCGTTGTGATGCGTAAGTGTGTAACTCCATGCGAAGCGAACTGTATTGAATTAACTACATATCAGTGTATGCGTACACGTATGATCACATATCTCTTGAATCATGGACTTATAAGATGATCAGTTTGAAAGTATACAAGTATTCATGTTGTGCTTGATACTTTATTTCCATTTTGTTTCTTATATAATTGATGGTGTAATGTCCAGATTTCTTTTATTTTGAATTTTATGATGCCATTTTGATATTTTGCTTTAATTTATTTAACTTTCAAGTAGAATGATTTTGGGATATTTATAAATAAATCCATCTTACCCCATATGATTGTTTCTCTTTCGTGTTATACCACCATTATCTTGTCATTTACTTATATTTTTGAGTAGAACTTCGACTTTTATCCTGACCCAATCGGCAACCAACCCACTTTCTGCCCAACCCTGAGTTAGTCGGATGTTCATACATGAATAGAGGCATCGTCCTAGAGGGTATTTACCCCTAGGTACGGTACAATAGATATCTCATACCTTATTAGCTTTATTACTAGAGATATTCGCGAATATAAAAATTGGCAAATCAATTAACGGCGAACATCGCTGACGGGAATAGCCTCATGGTAATACACTAGCTAATAATGATGGTGATTTTTGTGATTGTAAAAATACGCTGCAAATACGCTCGGTCAATAGCCACTATTGATTAGGAAGATTATGAAGATGACTACTCACATGGGCGCTGGCAAGGCGGTTGCAAGGGGGGGCACTTTACCTCACTGGAATTCTAAAAAGGTTGATGTTCAATTGTTTAATATCATGCCAGGTTATTTTATAAACTGAACTTACTGACAGTCATCTAGCATCTGTTATAACCGGATATTTCTGTAAACAATTTAATGTTGTTGACGTTATATTGGTTTTTATATTCAAGAAAATTGTTAATGTGCCCCCTCCACCCTAGAAAAGATCCTGCGGGTGCCCATGGTTACTCAAATGAGAAGGAAAATGCGATCACTCGAAGAATGAAGGAAAATGGAATAATAGGGAGATGGTTGCTCCAATATCACCAAGTTCGAAGAAAACAAAATTTGGTGGCGTATAATGTTTTAAGTCCATAAAACTTATCAACTTTAACAATACATTAACTCACTATTGTTAGCTTCACAAGTATAATTTACCTACCTAGGACTGATTTCCTATCTACTGACAGTAACCTGATTTTCAAATTTAAAAGGAGGCAGTTTCCGTTACGTCTCGCTTTCGGTATAACCATTAACTAAGCATAGGGTCAAAGTTTTGACAAAGTAGGTATTCACTTATCTCGGTGCATTTTCAGCCATGGTCAGTCATATGTGATAGTTAGTATTAAAGTAATAACATATCAGGGTCCGTTCCCCGAAACTGAAGGGTATTTCACAAGAAATACATAGTTTACAAGCAATTTTTCAGGTGGCAGCGGCAGCAGCTACGAAGAAAAACTGCATTGTAAACTATGCTTTACTATAATCAGTCAATTAATAGGACAGTCAAATGCAACCATTTACAGTGAACTGCAGCCTACACCGTTAGAGTAGTTAAAACATGACTCTTGTAAGTGTACACGAGAAGATTAAGGAAGGGTAATTGCCAAGGTTCCAAAATTAAAGGCAAATAAATGGTCTTCCGGAGTTCAGTATATTTTCCGTTACTTTTCTCACGCTCCTTGCATCTTCAGTTTCATTTTTAGTCTTTTTTCCGCAGCGACAGGCCACTGCTAGAATATATTTCAATTGCTAAAGATGGCTTTAAATTTCCTTTAAAATGTTATTTTTAACCCTTTTCCTGTAAAATACAGTAGGTCCGAGTGCCTTAACTGCACACAACAGCACTAATCCTTGCTCTGAATATAGGTTTTTTTTCATTGGTCATAGTTTTTAACGAACTCTACGAAGTCTTGAAACGGCATCTTGGTTATTCCAGCTCTCTATCTGCTTGCAAGATCATTAGGGGCGAGCAAAAATTTCCCCGGATGACATTTATATTTTATATTATTTAAAGTATGCACTACCCGTGACTTCCTGCGGTGTTGAACGGTCTTTCTCAGCCTACGAGAGAATTTTATCGGATCAGCGCCAAAACATTACAATTGGTGACACACTGCGCATCACGATTTTTTTAAAATTTGTGTTAAAAGGCGTTTAAAGACAGGTTCTATATGATCTTTATTGAGTAACATTTATTTGTTTTATTTTCCGGGCATGAGGACAACAGGAAATTAGCTACAACAGTACATTGTATAATACACTCCACGACATACAGTGAATAATATTATTTTTAAATATTTGAATTATTTTTGTTATGCCTTTAATTTGATTATTTACAATACATTGTATAATACACTCCACGATATACAATGCATAATATTATTTTTAAATAAATGAATTATTTTTATTATTTGCTTATCTAATACTCTAAAAATGATATAACAGTAGACTATATCAATGATCTAAATCATCACCGATGATTTTGTAACCGTCCAGGCTTCATTTGATATCAAGTTTATCCGCCATCGGCAATTATTCGTAAATAACATATTTATTCTACGTCAAGCATTTGTAAATAAGTTTTTGCAATCATATTATATATATTATAACATCATTTATTATTTATTATTATATTATGAAAGATAGGAATTTATTATGTATTGGATTTGGTTAATAAGTTGAAATATAGTTGTTGTCATTTCATCTCATATTTGTGTATACGGAAACGGTTATTCTTGAGCGTGGAAAATTACATGACTCATGGGTTTAACTCATGAGCCAAGGCTAGTAAACAGCGACCCGCGCGCGAGGCTTGCAAGCTGGTCAGCTACATCATCGCCACGCCTACTGGACTTGTCAAGAAAGAAGAGAAGGGGAGTTGATAAGTCGATCTGCGAATCAGATACTTCGTTGTATGTGAGTTTTGAGATTGAACTGTTACCAAGAGTAGGGGTGAGCCCGGATATATAGAGATTCTCACCACGAGAACGGCACCTAACAACCTAACTACCACTTCTGCTGTGATCCTAACTACTATTAGAATTTCTACTGTGAATGATGTTATTGATTTTGAGACAGTGTGTGGTCTCTCCGAGACATAGTTATTTTTGGACAGTGTGTTGTCGCTTCAACACTTCACTCAGCTGCGGTAATGTTATCGGATCTGCGTGAGACGAAACAAGCTTACGGCTTGTGTTATATTCAGTAAATCTTCTGGAAGAAGAACTATGTTTAGTTCAAGTCCATGGAATTTGGTACAAGTCTGTACCGTATAAATAGTATAGCTCAGTTGGATTGAGATTTCTACTAACATGGAAAAATTCATATCTCTGAATTTTCTCCTCATACGATCAACGCTGATCAGTTTTTACAAGTATAGGGCCAATGTCTAATTTAAAGACTAGGCAATTAGGGGGTGCTAGTCCAGATAGCCCTACCATATCAGAGAAGAAAGGATGTCAATGGAGCAAATTCTACATCGAGAAGAAGAGAACGAGTAACCACGGAAACCAGATGACTTCAACGGAAGCTGCAATTGGTGAGCTTCAATTAGATAAAGCAAGCAATTAGTAAATTCAGTTAAGTAATTTCTAAATTCCTCCACGCTTTAAGGAACTTTTCCGATTCATCTCTTTTTTGTATAATAAATTCATTTGTATTTTATATTGCGTTAATTTTCTTTCTTAAGCGATACTTAATGGTTAATTATTTAAAATCCTACCCCTGTGATTTAAGTATAAGTCTCTATGCTAGTAAATATAAATTTTGGTTTACAGTTTTGTTTAAAACTGTAACCCTGGCGCCCAAACATCACATAGAGAAATGGGAAACCATGGAATGTTAATTGTTTCTATTTGCGTGGCAATTTGCGGGCAAGCCACATATATTTTATTTGATATTCATGTGTCCCAAAGTAATAACTTTCATCTCCCCAAGTGTCTTGATGAGGAGAGCGAACAGTTACATTTGTCGCACCAACGTGGAGCTCGAAAACCATTAAGTATTCGTGGAAGGAAAGCAGTAAAGTAGAGTTTGTGTTTGTGGGGGTTAAGTGAGTGTCCATATAACTTGTATGTGTGATTTTGGGGGAATCATGGCTGCACAAGGTGAAAAGGACATGAAATTACGTAGCGGAAACTTAGTAAAGGGAGGCGAGACGCTGAATTCTAGGAATGTTGTAGATGAAAGCATTGAAGTAGATAAAACGGTTGAGAGTGGTGGGAGCATGGAAAATAGCACAGAATGTAGCTAGGATGGAGGGCGAGAAAGAAAGTAATACGAATAGTGAAATGAATATTCAACAACTGTTTGTGATGATGCAAGGGATATTAGAGCAAACGAAGGGGATAGATGAAATTAGGAAGGAAACGAAAGGGATAGATGAAATTAGGAGGGAAACGAATGAAATTAAGAAGGTAGTAGAGAGAACGAAAACCGAAATTAGCAGAGAAATAGAGCAGACGAAGACCGAAATTATCAGAGAAGTTAATGCTAGGATGGATGCTTTAAATCATAGATTAGATGAAGCACTAGAGCAGCAAAAACTTTTTGAGAATCAGTTAGCGAAACAGGAGATGAGACATAGACAACATGAGAAAAAGGTAGAAAGAAAGTTAACTGATCATAGAAGCGAAGTCATGGAGTTGGTAGAGAAAGAAAATTGTAAAGTTAGAAGCGAAGTAGACCAGCAGATCACAGGAATTAATACTAAAATTCAGGAACAAGTAGGATAAGTTAGTAAAGTTAGAGAACAAGTACAACAACAATACAATGATCTGTGTGGTAAGGTAGAGATTAATGCCAAAATATGTAATGAAAAGTTGGTGAGTGACGTAGAAACTAGAGAGAAAAGAATAAATGAACGTATTGATAGGTCGGAGGCACTAATACGTAAAGAAATCAGAGAAAAGCAAGGTAATATAGGAAGTCAGTGCCATGGTGCAATTTCATATATGAAACAGAACTACCTAAATTTAATGGGAGGCAGACAAACCCTTTAGATTTTTTAAACACTGTTAAGAAACGGTTTGAAAAACGAATAGAAGAAGGAATCATTGAATGGGAAGACGCGTAAGAAATAATTGGTAAAGCTTTTATTGGGGAAACAAAATCATGGTTTGCGGTGTATAAGAGCAGCATGACCAGTATGGTAGAATTCCAGAAATATTTCACGGAGAAATTTTGGAGTGAAGCTATACAAAGCAGGGAAAGAGAACACATTGTCTTTGGGAAATTTAGGCCACACGAAGGAGTTTCTATGATCGAATATTTTTGGCCCACGTTATGATTTGTAAAAACGTAGATGGGATGTCAGCGGAGAGAGATATTGTGAAGTTATTACTCAGACATTTTCCCAACAAAATCCGCGAAGCTAGCTGTATGCAACAGATAGAGTCTATTCAGGGAATGGAAAGATTGCTAGCAAGTTTCGATGCGTTAGGAAATAGAAATAGCACACGAGAGCACACAAACTATCAGACACCACCCAGAAGACAAGAACACAATCACCGTGGTCAGTTTCAACCGAGACAACAACCTGTAGGTAATCAGTCACACCAGCAAAATAGGAATGTTCAGAGGGAACGTAATGTTGAGGAAGGCACAAGCCGAAATCAGGATACAAGGAGACAAAGTAATTTAAACTGATAGTAGACGGTAATGAGAGATCAGATTACCAGTCTTCAAAACATGTTGCGAGAAATTGTGTAATGACGCACATGAATTATGATCTCGATGTCAGAGATGAGTTATTAAGGGAGGTGGAAATGAATCAAGTCGTAGTTGCTAGTAAAAGTGATAACCCCGTTGTTACGATCGTTATATGGAGGGCACAGTATCAGGCTTTATTGGATTCAGGCAGTCAAAGATCATGTGTAAGTTTGAAGTGGTATGAGGACAGAAAAAAGGAGAATATGGAGATTGAAGAAATGCCTGTGAAGTCCACATATATCGTCACTGCTGTAGGTAAACGATCCAAGCAAATATGTAAACAAGTTGCAATACCTATTTGTATTAACGGAAAGACGAAAATTCAGATATGTCTTGTTATTCCGAATCTTATATTTGATGTTATCTTGGGATCTGACTGGCTAAGTTTATACTCAGCTCGGTTAGATTACAATGAGGCGATAGTATATTTAATGTGGGATAATGAGGATGTTAAAGTCACGTGGGATGCCGAAGTTCAGACGAAAGTGGAGGTTTGTAACATGTGGTGTGTTAATGAGGTTTCAAGAGATGAAGAAGAGAGAGCGAATTTTAAGTTGTGTGAAGTGTGGTTAGAGGAAAACCAAGATGATGCTTTGAGAGAAGCGGTAGATGGTAGCAATTTAGAAGAAGGTCAGAGGGACCGATTGTTGTATGTGTTGAGAGAACACAAGGAAGTATTTTCATCGAAACCTGGCAAAACACGTGTGTGAACACTCATTTTCAGTGCTGGATAAAAGTATATTCGCTGGACTGAGATATCCGATACCACATAAATATACTAAAGCAGTAGACAAGCAAATTGAAGCTATGTTAGAGGATGTTAGATTATTGAAGTTTCGAGTAGTGAGTGTGTCAATCTTTTATTGATCGTGCCTAATGCGACAGGTCTTAGTTGCAGTAAGATTATTAGTGACAAGTATGTTCAGGAATTAGGTACGCCTAGTAGGTTATTATCTGATAGCGGATCTCTCAATTTACCTCAAAGAAGTGGAAGACTGTGATGACAGAGTTAGGTATCACACATGTTTTTCCTCAATTAGGAATCCGCAAGGGAATATGTGTGAACGCACGATGAAGGAATTAGGTAGGATGTTTAGATCTTTAGTTCATGACAAGCACACTGCGTGGATTGGTTCTTTAGCGTTGACTGAGAAATGGATTAATATGGTACAGCATGATAGTACGAAATTCACCCCATTAGAGGTTCATTTTGGCAGCAATCCTAGGAATGAGCTGACAAAAGTACTAGGTATTACACAGGAACCTCAGCGGGACTCTAAGATATATACCAGATTAGCGAGAGAGAATTTGATTAAAGCGGCTGAGAAGCGTAGTAGACAACAGAAACGTCAGGTGTTAGACGAATTTCAGGTAGGAGATTCTGTTCTGTTACGTGTTGCCATGCTCTCGTCCAGTGAAGAGAAGGTGACTAAGAAATTATTTTTGTTGTATCAGGATCCATTCCAGATTCATTGTCGGGTTGGTCCTTGTGCATACAGATTGAAAGATAGTAATCGTGTCATGTTGGGCACTTATAATATTCATTCTCTGAGACGACATATTTCTGCGAATTAAGTGTAATGTCTCACAGGTGTTGTTTTGATAACATTAAATGTACGTGAGTTAGAAAACGTGAATTCATGTATAGGTTGTGAACTTAAACCTGACACCATTGTAGAAGCCATGAGTAACTTGGGATTTTTTTGAAACTGCAGAAGGAAATTAATGCAATAATTTTCTAAGTAGTAATATTTTTTGCAATGAAAACAATAAATTGCTTGCGGCTATCTAAGAGAGGTAAGCCACGTGTGATTACGTGTGTGTGTAGTGTATATATAATATAACCTGGAACTGCCGAACACTTTGATCTTGAAGTGCAAAGATAGAGTTATTTACCTGTTGTTATGTTGTAAATATTATGAGTGTTGCTGACAAACTTTCGGAAGAAAATCGGCAGGAATTATTACTAATGTTATCTGGTATCGTTGAAACAGACACTCTACAGTGAGATACAAGATTTGATTATGTATGCTTTTTATTAAGTGTTTGTAAGATGTAATGATGTGTATATCAACCGTTTTGGTGTAGTGTGTTATTTTCATATATGTTATATCTGTAAATAACAGGAGGGCGTATGTAACCGTCAAGGCTTCTCCAGCCCTACTAATTTAATATATCATTTTACGCGATATCATTTGATATCAAGTTTATCCACCATCGGCAATTATTCGTAATAACATATTTATTCTACGTCAAGCATTTGTAAATAAGTTTTTGCAATCATATTATATATATTATAATATCATTTATTATTTATTATTATATTATGAAAGATAGGAATTTATTATGTATTGGATTTGGTTAATATGTTGAAATACAGTTGTTGTCATTTCATCTCATATTTGTGTATACGGAAACGGTTATTCTTGAGCGTGGAAAATTACATGACTCATGGGTTTAACTCATGAGCCAAGGCTAGTAAACAGCGACCCGCGCGCGAGGCTTGCAAGCTGGTCAGCTACATCATCGCCACGCCTACTGGACTTGTCAAGAAAGAAGAGAAGGGGAGTTGATAAGTCGATCTGCGAATCAGATACTTCGTTGTATGTGAGTTTTGAGATTGAACTGTTACCAACAGTGGGGGTGAGCCCGGATATATAGAGATTCTCACCACGAGAACGGCACCTAACAACCTAACTACCACTTCTGCTGTGATCCTAACTACTATTAGAACTTCTACTGTGAATGATGTTATTGATTTTGAGACAGTGTGTGGTCTCTCCGAGACATAGTTATTTTTGGACAGTGTGTTGTCGCTTCAACACTTCACTCAGCTGCGGTAATGTTATCGGATCTGCGTGAGACGAAACAAGCTTACGGCTTGTGTTATATTCAGTAAATCTTCTGGAAGAAGAACTATGTTTAGTTCAAGTCCATGGAATTTGGTACAAGTCTGTACCGTATAAATAGTATAGCTCAGTTGGATTGAGATTTCTACTAACATGGAAAAATTCATATCTCTGAATTTTCTCCTCATACGATCAACGCTGATCTGTTTTTACAAGTATACAAGTATAGGGCCAATGTCTAATTTATTTTTTGCTAGGGGCTTTACGTCGCGCCGACACAGATAGGTTTTGTGGCGACGATGGGATAGGAAAGGCCTAGGAGTTGGAAGGAAGCGGCCGTGGCCTTAATTAAGGTACAGCCCCAGCATTTGCCTGGTGTGAAAATGGGAAACCACGGAAAACCATTTTCAGGGCTGTCGATAGTGGGATTCGAACCTACCATCTACCGGATGTAAACTCACAGCCACGCACCTCCACGCGCACGGCCAACTCGCCCGGTAATGTCTAATTTAAAGACTAGGCAATTAGGGAGTGCTAGTCCAGATAGCCCGTACCATATCAGAGAAGGAAGGATGTCAATGGAGCAAATTCTACATCGAGAAGATGAGAACGAGTAACCACGGAAACCAGATGACTTCAACGGAAGCTGCAATTGGTGAGCTTCAATTAGATAAAGCAAGCAATTAGTAAATTCAGTAAAGTAAATTCTAAATTCCTCCACGCTTTAAGGAACTTTTCCGATTCATCTCTTTTTTTGTATCATAAATTCATTTCTATTTTATATTGCGTTAATTTTCTTTCTTAAGCGATACTTAATGGTTAATTATTTAAAATTCTACCCCTGTGATTTAAGTCTCTATGCTAGTAAATATAAATTTTGGTTTACAGTTTTGTTTAAAACTGTAACCCTGGCGCCCAAACATCACATAGAGAAATGGGAAACCATGGAATGTTAATTGTTTCTATTTGCGTGGCAATTTGCGGGCAAGCCACATATAGTTTATTTGATATCCATGTGTCCCAAGGTAATAACTTTCATCTCCCCAAGTGTCTTGATGAGGAGAGCGAACAGTTACAATTTTGTCATAAAATACGGATATATTTTTAACAATTTTGTCATCTCTTATCACAACCATAAGTCTTAATAAAAGGAATATACGAATCTTCAACTTTTCTTCTTTTTCTACCGTTTTCTCGCACACCTGTGGGGTTGCGGGTGGGAACTGTGTCGCACATGTGGATTTGGCCTTGTTTTACGGCCGGATGCCCTTCCTGACCCAACCCTATTTGGAGGGATGTAATCACTATTGTGTGTTTCTATGGTGCTTGGTAGTGTGATATGTCTGAAAATGAAGAGGAAAGTGTTGGGACAAACACAAACACCCAGTCCCCGGACCAGAATAATTTATTAAGTGCGATTAAAATCCCCGAACCGGTCAGGAATCGAACCCGGGACCCTCTGAACAGAAGGCTTCAACGCTGACCATTCGGACAAAAGGAGTATACGAATAATTTTGTAAATTGAATGCATAAACACTATTGCATATTTTATAAATTTTACATATTGTACCAGGAACCATTGGTCACCTGTAACATAAATTTATGAAGTCCGGTGTTTACATGAGTTCTCAACGACACGGCACGGCATAGCCAGATATTCAGCGTGCAGACTATATCACCTGTTCCACGTTGCTGATGACGTAATAGCACGTGAACAAGTCGTAGAGATCGAGTACCTACCAGAACATTTTCCAAATTCTAAACCTTTCGGATTTTTAATTTATAAACCATATCACCTTGTAGCCCATAGTTCAAACGTAAACCCCTACAAATTTGATGAAAATCGACCCATGGAATTAGAAGATATTCAATGAAATACAATTTTCTACGAGGTACAAGAGACGGCCCCACTGGATGATATAAAAGAGAGCAGTTTTAACAGCATCACCAGTTCAGGTTCAACACTCACAGCCGTAGCTTATGCAGGCTGGTGAGAGGGGATTTATACACGACGGTCGAACTCAGTACTTTACGCGAGAATCTTCAAATGGACTTGTGAATTCAGTGAGTGCTACGACACTTAGAAACTTTCGATTGAATACCATAGTGACTTGTGATGGTTGTAGCTATTAGCTTTATGCTTCTAACCACAGTTTAAGACGTTAGTAATTTAAACAAGTGACAGTATTTGAATAGAAGCTACTTATAGCTTTAAACACAAACAATCGCTCGTGAATTGAGAACACTTCTTAGAGAATTACGAACTACACTGACTGAGCAAATGTCATGGGATAGCGGAGCACTGATGCGCAGGTGTGTTGTCTGCGCACCACACGCCCCCTGTGCCAGCGGCAGTTGTATAGGAGACATTGTGAGCAGTGGCTGTGCATGTGACAGGTGTAACATGGAACGTCGTCGTGAGCTGACACCGTTCAAAAGAGGTATGGTGGTCAGTGCCCGATGGATGGGAAGTGCGATTTCGGAAGTGGTGCGGGAATTCGGCTTTACACGATCGACCGTGTCAGGGTGTATCGTGAATGGTTGAATGCGGGTGTCACCGTGCACAACAGACGATTGACCGGCCGTCCTGCCACCCTTGATGACCGTGACCGGTGACATCTGAGACGGATTGTCAATAGTGACAGACGGGCAACCGTGCAACAAATCATGGCTCAATTCAACACAGGCCGTGCTAAGACACGTCTCCCAGTGGACAATCCGTAGGAACATGGGTTCTATGGGGTATGAGAGCCGGCGCTGCACATGGGTGCCACTGTCAACCCAACGCCATCGGGCACAACGACGCACATTTGTCGCCAGTCACCAGGGATGGACACTGGAACAATGGCGTAACGTGATATGGTCGGACGAATCACGATTTCAACTGCACCATGCGCATGGGAGGCACCGTGTATGGCGCAGACCACATGAAGCGAAGGATCCCGCCTGCCCCGAAGGTGTGGTCCAGGGCGCTGGTGTTTCTGTTATGGTCTGGGGTGCATTTTCCTGGTATGGAATGGGTCCCCTAGTTGTTCTGGAAGAGACCTTGAACGGTACGCGTTATGTTGAGCTGCTCGGAGACCATCTCCACCCATTTTTGGCCTTCCAGCGCCCAGACGGTTCTGCAATGTTTCAAGATGATAACGCGCCGCCACATCGCTCCCACGTCGCCCGCGAATGGTTCCAGGAACATGCAGTGGAGGTCCAACGACTGCCATGGCCACCCAGGAGCCCCGATATGAACCCTATCGAGCATATCTGGGATGTCGTGGAACGCAGGCTCCGTGCCATGGGTCCTGCACCCACGAACAGACCAGCATTGGCGGCCGCTCTGCAAACGATTTGGTGTCAGCTGCGTCCAGAGGACTACCAGGGACTTGTCGACTCACTTCCAGAGCGTCTCACTGCAGTTCGCAGGGCCAGAGGAGGCCGCACACGCTATTATTGTGACTTTCCCATGACATTTGCTAAGTCAGTGTACTTAGCCCTCTGAAATAGACTGTTCCGCAACCGTACTTTAACTTGTACATTCGTGACAAGTGTGAAACATTGAACTGCATTTTATTTTCTTTCACGTTCAGACTCTGAACTTCTCAAACAGTTGTATTCACGAATGGAATTTATTGTCGTGTGTTAATTCTTATAAATATTATGAGACTTACACTTCATCTTCATGAATAGACTTTATCATTGCGTGCAAACACTTGTAAAATTACGTGAAATGAGCTTTACGATCAGACTTGATTTCTGCAACAGCATTTGTAAAATACAATTTCGTCAGCAAACTCTGTTTTCTAGTGACATTACTTTCAAATTTGATTTTTATCAGTGGAAGAAATCTTCGTTGCCAAGTAACAACACTTATAATTATTCACAATAAACTATGCTTTTAATAAACTGTAATCTCTGAGTGATATGATTTACGGATAATTGAACTGTGCTATGGATAGACTGTTATATCCGAGTAATATTACTTACGAGTAATTGAATTGTGCTTTTATTAAACTGTGATATCCGAGTGACATTAATTACAGAGGATAGAATTAGGCGTGTAATGGACTATGATTTCCAGTACAAAGTCTTGAAATATGCTGCCAGTGATTGAAATAACTCACTCGTGTGCACTTTACCAAACAATGTGCTATGTTAAGGAGGACACTTTTAATGGTAGTAAGTTGAACTTTTTCTTGTTTTACAACTACATTTGAATACGATAAATCCTGACGAGTGCCTATCGCAATCATCTAAATCTGTCAACGAAGGAAGAGAAGACTTGGTTCGACGTGGGACATCGGACCTTGGTTCAACAAGGGAATCAAATGTGGTATCCATGATGGACATTACGACTTCTGACTACAGGGGGTTTCGACGTGTGGTTCGCTGAACTACATGTTCTCCAGTCCAGTCCAGGTGATATAAGTGCTTTAAAAAACTCTGTGCTTCCAACAGACTAACATTCCATTTGTGGAACGGTAGAGTCAGTGATTTTGGAATGGGCAGTTCTACGTACACAATAAACTTTAACTGGAAATCGTTCTGGTATAACGCAATTGTTTAAAAGACAAGATTAAATTCTTACGAGATAAACTTTATTTACTATTTCACAATTTTTGCAAATTTCAGTGTTAAATACACTGACTGACAGTGACAATGCAACACCAAGGAGGAGTGGTTCGAAAGGGATGAAAGTTGGGGAAAAAACAGAGACGGCACGGACGAATAATTGATGTTTATTTCAAACCGATATGCAGGTTACACAATGCGCACGGCATCGACTCAGTAGGATGTAGGACCACCGCGAGCGGCGATGCACGCAGAAACACGTCGAGGTACAGAGTCAATAAGAGTGCGGATGGTGTCCTGAGGGATGGTTCTCCATTCTCTGTCAACCATTTGCCACAGTTGGTCGTCCGTACGAGGCTGGGGCAGAGTTTGCAAACGGCGTCCAATGAGATCCCACACGTGTTCGATTGGTGAGAGATCCGGAGAGTACGCTGGCCACGGAAGCATCTGTACACCTCGTAGAGCCTGTTGGGAGATGCGAGCAGTGTGTGGGCGGGCATTATCCTGCTGAAACAGAGCATTGGGCAGTCCCTGAAGGTACGGGAGTGCCACCGGCCGCAGCACATGCTGCACGTAGCGGTGGGCATTTAACGTGCCTTGAATACGCACTAGAGGTGACGTGGAATCATACGCAATAGCGCCCCAAACCATGATGCCGCGTTGTCTAGCGGTAGGGCGCTCCACAGTTACTGCCGGATTTGACCTTTCTCCACGCCGACGCCACACTCGTCTGCGGTGACTATCACTGACAGAACAGAAGCGTGACTCATCGGAGAACACGACGTTCCGCCATTCCCTCATCCAAGTCGCTCTAGCCCGGCACCATGCCAGGCGTGCATGTCTATGCTGTGGAGTCAATGGTAGTCTTCTGAGCGGACGCCGGCAGTGCAGGCCTCCTTCAACCAATCGACGGGAAATTGTTCTGGTCGATATTGGAACAGCCAGGGTGTCTTGCACATGTTGAAGAATGGCGGTTGACGTGGCGTGCGGGGCTGCCACCGCTTGACGGCGGATGCGCCGATCCTCGCGTGCTGACGTCACTCGGGCTGCGCCTGGACCCCTCGCACGTGCCACATGTCCCTGCGCCAACCATCTTCGCCACAGGCGCTGCACCGTGGACACATCCCTATGGGTATCGGCTGCGATTTGACGAAGCGACCAACCTGCCCTTCTCAGCCCGATCACCATACCCCTCGTAAAGTCGTCTGTCTGCTGGAAATGCCTCCGTTGACGGCGGCCTGGCATTCTTAGCTATACACGTGTCCTGTGGCACACGGCAACACGTTCTACAATGACTGTCGGCTGAGAAATCACGGTACGAAGTGGGCCATTCGCCAACGCCGTGTCCCATTTATCGTTCGCTACGTGCGCAGCACAGCGGCGCATTTCACATCATAAGCATACCTCAGTGACGTCAGTCTACCCTGCAATTGGCATAAAGTTCTGACTACTCCTTCTTGGTGTTGCATTTGCTCTGTCAGTCAGTGTATTTAGATAAACCGTAGGCAAAGATTTGCGTCTCAAGTGCTACAAAACTCTAAATAGAATCCACATTACAAGTGGTAGAACATTTAATTTAATCATTTTCCTGTTCACTTAATATGAACTTATTTCAAGCAAGACTTTATCAGAAGAATTCGTAACCTTAAGACATAGTGTATTTTCATTTAAGAGAAAACTCTAAGGACTTGGAGAAAGGTTCGTTATTTTTGACAAACCTATTTGTATGATAAATATTCTTTACTTTCAATCATTTTGCGGAAACTAGTAATTTTTTTTTGTAAATCTATTATCAAGAGAAATGATAGGGAATAAATGTTGTTTTTAAAAACGTATACTGTCAAGAAGAACCGTATACCCCTTTGACAAACGCTCATGCCTTATTTTCTTGGTACAATATTTAACTACATATTTCATTGATATTTACTACACTTTTATGTACACATTTCGTACTTTGATATTACATAAAATTCGGGCCTTAGTAATGACTGGTTTTTCATTTTTGATGACCTTCGTGAACCTTCCATTTCTTTTGCCCATTCCGCCATTCATCGAAAAGTCAACCCCATTCCTTTTTTACTCTTCTAATTAAAAATTGGACGGTTATCCACTTGTACTTCCCCTTGAAACAGAAATTACGACCACCAGCCACTAGAGACCATGGAGTGCCATGACGTTCCCTGCCCAATGACCTCGGTTAGGATCGAACTCACGGGTTTGTAATCACCTTTGATTCACTGAGGCAACTAATTTCTCTGGAACTATATTGGTATGTGCTGCGTAGTCTAGCGTACGGGTGCGTAAATTGGATGGACTCCAGACATCTCACGCAAAAGCAACGTTTTGAGATTTAGCCCCTGTGACCTCTTGATGAGCCCAGTAAGTGGAAGTCACCGCAACAGAAGTGATGTATGAGGTAGCTGGTTACAGTGTCGGGCTACTCCTCAACACCATGACTTAACATATTAATATTTCTTTTCTATTTTTAAACCATCTAATGTATCAAGATACTCAGTTGTTGCTTCGCTTGTAGAGGATTGAGAGATCAAATTCAACGACCCTGTGCTCGTGTGAAAGGCTGAGTAGCAGTTGGTGCTCAAGGTTGCTGGTTTGAAACCCACCGCAGTCGATTAGCATTTATAATTAGTTATTAAAGAGGATTTTGTAGGGGTAGGGGTAGAGGTATCTACCCCTTACCTGGAGGCCGAGAGGACCCGGATTCGGTTCCTGACCTGTCCAGTTCAGGGCTAGAGAGGGGTTCATTCAGACTCGCAAGACCAACTGAAGAGCTGTCTGTTACGAAAGGGAGCGGAGCCGGTCAAGAAAGCCAAACATATGGTTGAGAATGTTAACGCTGACCACGTGAACTCAATTGATCTGTAGGGCATCCTGGATGGGCAGCAGTCGTCTTGGTAGGCCAAGGCTTTAACAGGCCGTAGTGCTAAGAGTTCGTTTGTATATTTTTTATTAGTAGACTTACCTTTCAACGCTCCAGACAGTGAAAGAACGTTTAACACACAACGTAATTATTAATTAAGCTGTTGTACCCGTCGTTACGATGTCAGTTTCCGAGCATTTGCAGGCAAAAAATCTTCATAATCTTGCTGGTGAAGTGTTTCGTGGAAAATAACATCAATAGTCTTTCTGAGAAATAAGAGAACACCAAGCTTGTAGTGTTACGTGACTGCTGATATCGTTCTCACAGCAGAGAGATAATCGAGCAATCTGACTCGACCAGGCTACTTAAAATTTCTTAAGCTACTTAAAACTGACTTAGGGCCGGTATTATAATGAGGGTTTAAACTGAAGATTGAGTTAAACTGTAACTTGAGTTTAAACCGATTACGAGTCTTATAATGGCCGGCCTAAGTTAAACTGAGGTGAAGAAGGAAATGTACAATCTTGGTAAAGGTGACGTGCAAGAAAAGATGACTATCGATAATGTTTTGTTTACTTCTTGTAGATAAAATGACGGATAAAAGCAATAAGCGTTGTCGCAATTTTACTTGTAAGGAAATAGAATTGCTTGTGCAATTAGTACAGAAATATTTATATAATCCGTAAAACAGTGGCCTCATGAATTCCTCCGAAATCTCCCATTTTAATAAACATACTACGGGAGGTATAAAACCGCAATGCTGTTAGTAGCTGACTGAGGTGTTCTACAGCATGATTTCTGAAATAGAAGGAAGTTACTTTATTTTCTAAAATTTACACTTTTGACGTTCAAACAGTTCAAAAAGTCATTTTTGCATTCTTACCTTTTCGTTGCATGTTTTATTCTAGCACCAATTTGCTGAAATAGGGTTATGAAAGTCTGTTTTGTAAGCCTAAACCTATTTAAAAACTATTTTTAATTCCATAAATGAAAGTGACGTCCCCTTGCTCGGAAAACTCGTGGTGCCCGTGGTCGTTCAATAATTTGAACCACTTCTTCGTCATCGCTTAGTATTTCTTCAAACACCTCGAAAATATCTTCGAGATCCATTCGTTCTGCCATGTTCTAAGGTTATGTATTCTTAAACTTCAGTTTAACCGGTAGATGAGTGGCAGTAAAATTAACCTCTAGTTAAACTTAAGTTTTATAATACATGACTAACAGATAAACCGAAGTTTAAACAGTTTACACCTCTATTATAATACCGGCCCTAAATCTTGAAAGGCCTTGACTTTCTTGATAACTTTTGCCCAGACTTTTCCATCCCTTAATTAAGTTCACCTTCCTCGGATCCTCTTTCACATTATCCACCCACCTGCTCTTCATTTGCCGCCCTCCTGACTTTCTTCTTGACCATTCTTTGCTCTGGCTTCTTTCCACATGGTCTAGCAATTGCAGACTGTTACTTTGAATTTCTGACCGCATTCTTCTTCTTCCTCTTCTTATTCTTCTGCTTCTGCTTCACCCACGTTTCGCACATCTCGGTGTCCCACGTGTGTATTTAGCCTCATTTTACGCCGGGTGACCTTCCTGACACAGCCCTATGTGCTTTTGTGATAGATGTGTGATGAGATTGATGAGTCATGAGTGTATGAAGAGTTATGTATTGAGAGAAACACAAACACCCACTTCCCGAGTCAAGGGAATTAACCAGACGCGATTGAAATCTCCGTCCCTACCCAGTATCGAACCCGGGGCCCTCTGAACCGAGGACCACGACGCTAACAATTCAGCCAAGGAGCTAGACGGAAACGATATCCGGTCTGTTGTATAGGTGACTCATTTATCTGTTCCTTCTCACTGTCCAAAACCCACCGTTAGTCACCGGACCATATTTTTTCTAAGAATTTTCCTTTTCCATCTCCTTAACAGTTCCTTATGGGTGTACGTCATCATCCAGGTCTTTGGACCATACATCACTACATGCCTCACCACAGAACGACATACTACAAACATTTTGACAAATATCAACAAAGAAAAAAATGAGGTCCTCCTACGTGATCTAGTGGTTAGTGTGATTAGCTGCCACCCTGGGAGGCCCGGGTTTGATTCCCGGCTCTGTCACGAAATTTGAAAAGTGGTACGAGGGATGGAACGGGGCTCACTCAGCCTAGGGAGTTCAGCTGAGTAGAGGAGGGTTCGATTCCCACCTCAGCCATCCTCGAAGTGGTTTTCTGTGGTTTTCCACTTTTTCTCCAGGCCGGGATGGTACCTAATTTAAGGACACAGCCACTTACTTCCCCCTTCCTTGTCTATCCTTTCCGAACTTCCCATCTTCCCACAAGGCCCCTGTTCAGCACAGCAGGTGAGGCCGCCTGGGCGAGTTACTGGTCCTCCTCCCAAGTTGTATCCCGACCCAAAGTCTCATGCTCCAGGACACTGCCCTTGAGGCGATAGAGGTGGGATCCCTCGCTGAGTTCGAGAGAAAAACTAAGCCTGGAGGGTTAACGGATTAAGAAATAAAGAAAGAAAGAAAGAAAGAAAGAAAGAAAGAAAGAAAGAAAGAAAGAAAGAAGGGAGGAAAGAAAACTCTTCTCGATGAACAGCAAAAGCAGGTCATCTTACTTGAACTCAGTCAGCATCGGAAGCCCTCACGACCAGTTTTACATAGCCTGCTCCTGTCAGATTGCTCGATTCTCTTTTTGCTATGAACACGATGTGAAGAGTCACGTAACACTACAAGCTTGCTTTTCTCTTATTTCTCCGAAAGACTATCGATGTTGTTTTCCAGACACTTCACCAAGAGAATATGATGTGTTTTCTGCAAATGTTCGGAAAGTGACCTATTAAAGACGGGTAGAAGAGGGTTAATAAATAATTACGTTAGTGGTTATTATTTCTTTTACTGTCAGACTTCACAACTCCAGAGTGCTGGAGCATTTGATGGAAAGTAAATCTACTAATCAATATTATACAAACCTCCCACATTTACAACAAAAAACCTGTAGTGCAACAGCCCATTAGAGTCTTGGCCTACCAAGACCAATGCTGCGCAGCCAGGATCGCCTGCAGGTACTGGAGTGTCAGGTGACGACATTCTCAGCCGTTTTGTTTTGCTTTCATGACCGGGTCCGCATCCTCTTGTATCAGACAGCTCTTCAGGTGACTTCACGAACAGTGATCGCCGTTCCAGCTTTTGGTACAGAGTTAAAATACATGGACTGATCGGACATTCGATCTGGGTAAGAGGCAGACACCACTTTCGGGGCAGGCTACCCCGTGTTTAAGCCATTAAAAATGCTACTCGACTGCGGTGAGATACGATTCAGCAACCTTGAGCATCACCTGCGCTGCTCAGTCTTCCCAATCCTCTAAAAGTGATTTAGCAAATGAGTAGCTTGGTACACTGTTTTCTTTTGGTTTTTGGTTGCTTTTTTTTTTTTTTTTTTTTGTAATTGGCTTAAAGTCGCACCGAGACAGATAGGTCTCATGGTGACGATGGGACAGGAAAGGATTAGGAGTGGGAAGGAAGCGACGTGGCCTTAATTAAGGTTCAGCCTCAGCATTTGCCTGGCGTGAAAATGGGTAACCACGGAAAACCATCTTCAGGGCTGCCGGCAGTGGGATTCGAACCCACTATTTCCCGGATGCAAACTCACAGCTGCGCGACCCTAACCGCACGGCCAACTCGCCCGGTCCTGCTATTATTGTAGCGGTCATTTAGTGAATTTATTTTAGGATTAATTAATGTTGACTGAACGTAGAGACCTATCAGTATCTGATGATTCACCAGCAGGTAATTCCCGAGAGAATAAAACAAAAAAAAAAAAAGCAAATCGGTCCAATAGAACGGACGGATGAATTGAGTACACTCATTCTTCTTCTTCTTTCCTTGATGGGTCCTCTAAATATTAGTTCCTAATTAGCGTCGACCTCTTAGATCTTTTGTTACCATGTTTTTCTTTCATTCCCACCTAGATATACCTGCTCCCTTCACAAAGCTGCAGGTTGTTCTTATTGGGTCTTCTTGGATTTTTTTCTCTCTCTTTTCACCTGGTAGTCCTAGAGTGGATAGTCTGATTCTACCCAGCGCCTCACATTCGAAAAGTATGTGTTCAGCTGATTCCTCTGCATCATTGCATTTTCTACATATATTGTCTCTTATTACTCCAATTCTATGTAGGTGTTTTTTTCAGATGGCAGTGTGCTGTCAACAGTCCTACTACGTTTCTTATATATTCTCTGCTGAGTTTCAACAGTTCTTTAGTATAGTTCTTGTTTGGTCCTTTTATCAGTTCCTTTGCAAGCCTGCGAACACTTTTTAATATAATAATAATAATAATAATAATAATAATAATAATAATAATAATAATAATAATAATAATAATAATAATAATAATAATAATAATGGCGTAGGGTTGTGGCGACCCCATCGCCCAGTGGGAAACCACTGCAATCAGCCACCCGAGTATTGGCAGGAAAACCATAACCTTTTGGGTTAGGAGGAAATGCCTGCCCACAGCCACGAACATCTCGAGGCACCTCTCGATCTCAACAATCGAGTTGTATTTTCGTGATCTTTCCCGAAAGATCACCACTAGTTGAATTTTCAACTTGTAACCCTAGCATGATGGAACACACGCTACTAATGCAAATACCCCAGGCCCCGGACGCTGGTCCGGTTTCTCCCGATCATCGGATTCTGGGGGATCGGGAACATCATGCTTCAGAGAAGGATCGGAGCTTCTCAAAATCTCTTCGCCCCCAAAAAAAGGAACTTCCTTGGTACTATAAACATCAGCACCCTGCTGAAAACTGGAAAGCTTAAACAACTGACTGACGCCCTGGACAAATTTGATATTCAAATCCTAGCGATCCAAGAAGCCATATTCCGGACGGCCTTTACAGTAAGGAAAACCATCTTACATTCAGTCATCGACTTTACATCACCAAGTGAAAGAATCTCAGTGCTTACAGTGAAATCAAGCAACAAAGCATATGCCTTGATAAATGCCCATGCCCCCACTAACATAGACAATAAGAAAAATCCTCAGAAAGTAGAAGACTTTTGGGAACTGCTTGAAGAAACTACTAGCAAGATCCCTAAACATCACGTTAAAATCTTATTAGGGGATTTCAATGCACAGGTTGGCAGAGAGAAGAAATACGGACTAATAAGAATGGAGAACGTCTAATTAGCTTTTGTACATCATTCATGCTGAGACTCATGTCAACGCACTTTATGAGACCTTTACATAAAAAGAAAACTTGGAGATCACCTAACCCATTGCTAGGGGAATTCCAGATTGATCATGTTGCTATTTCCGTAAAGAATATGCTTGAGATTCAGAATGTTAAAGTACGGAAGGGAGTTGTCGATTCAGATCACTACCTTACGCAAATCAAGGTTAGGTTCCAACCAAACAGATCCAGACCTGAAGGCAGCCAATTTCCAAGAGTGGATCCGGACTTCCTGAGGAAGAACGCTGACATTTTCGTACGTGACATACACGATCAAGATCTTAAGGTATGGCCAGATATTCGCAACACATTACAGTCATCAGCAATGAAATTCGGACAGCCACCCAGGGAAAGTAAACACAGATGGTGGAACAAAACCTGTGATGAAGCTATCAATGACAGAATCAAAGCATGGAATCAATGGAATGAACATAGAACAGTCGACAGATGGCAGAATTTCCTAAAGACTCAAAAACTGACCTAAAAAACAGTCCGCCACGAAAAACGTACATACGAGAAAAACAGACTCACAGAGATAGAACAGAATTTACAGCAAAACAACACTCGGAGTTTCTACAAGACATTTCGTGAGGACTTATCGGGGTACAAACCACCAACATTAAGTTTTCGTCGACCTAACGGATCACTAGAGACAAACAGTAAAGAGAACAGCAAGATACTGGCTATTTCCAAAATCTACTGAACTGCGATTCACCAATTGAAAGACTACAGTTTGAAAAACCTCCACCAAACCCATACTCACATCCCCCAACAACTCTAGAAATAAAAGAGATAATCCAATCGCTCAAAAATAATAAAGCCCCTGGGAACGATGGCATAACTGCAGAAATGTTGAAAATAGGAGGAGATGACCTCATCAGAAGAATTCATACGCTCTTAACAGAAATATGGGAGACCATGATGATTCCGAAGGACTGGAAGAATGCCATTATCCATCCATTACATAAGAAAGGCGATCGAGTGGACCCCAACAACTACAGAGGCATATCCCTTTTACCAGTTATATACAAGGTTCTATCTAAAGCGCTATTAAACAGAGTAGAACAACAAACAGATCATTTGATTGGTGAATACCAAGCAGGCTTCAGAAAAGGTAGATCGTGTTCTGAGCAAATTTGGAGTCTGAAGACGATATTAAGGATACGCCGCAGTACCACCACATTTGTCACCTTTGTGGACTTTAAGAAGGCGTATGACTCTATCGACAGACAAACTGTTGTGGACATCCTAGGAGAGCTCAGTGTGGACAAAAAGACCACAGAATTAATCCGCCAGACTCTCACAGACACAACATCTCAAGTGAAGTTTCTAGGTGAACTATCAGAGCCTTTTGAAGTGCATACAGGAGTTCGACAAGGAGATGGCCTCTCCCCAATCAGTCATCAGGGAATGAGGAAAAGAAATCGAAGGTATAAACATTGGTACTTGGGGACAAAGAATTAACGTGAAGTGCCTAGCTTTTGCTGATGATCTAGCTATCTTTACCAAGACTAGTGAAGAAACCAGGTATGCCATAGAGAAGTTGCATGAGATAGCATCAAAGACAGGCCTCCAAGTATCACATGAGAAGACTCATATCATGGCTAATGGACACCAGAATATCCAAAGATCCCCACTACAGACAAATTATGGAATAATCACACAGGTCCCTTCCTTCAAATATCTAGGAGAAATCATCGTACCATCCGGATTGGTCAGGAAAGCTAATTTAGAAAGAGCCACCAAACTCCTGAAAGCATACCGAATAACATGGAACCACTACAATAAAAGAGTGATGTCACGAAATGCAAAACTTCGGCATTACAAGACTGTTGTTCTTCCGGAAGCCTTGTATGCCTCAGAAACCACATCTCTAGGAGGCCACTCTAAAATGGATGAAATTGAAAAACAAGAACGAAAAATTCTGAGGACAATATATGGCCCCGTTCATCTAAATGGTATATGGATGAAAAGGAAGACTGTAGATTTGTACAAAGCAATCGACAAGTTCACCGATACCGTACGCAGGAGACGATTGAAATTCTATGGCCACATCTGTAGAATGGACGACACTTGATATGCAAAAAGTCTGCTTGGTATAATTAATTCAAAGAAGGTCAAAATAAGCTGGTTTGAGGAAATAAATCAGGACTTAAAAGAAATGAACATCACAGAAGATATCATCAGGGATCGCAAGGCTTTTGGGAATCTGGTTGCAAAGCACACGTTCACGGAAAAGGCTAAAAGAACCACAGGGAGACAATGGACGGAAGAACGCAAGAAACAGCACAGCGAGTTCATGAAGAGATTTTGGGAGGAGAAGAAGAAAGGAAAACCATCATCAAGCTAACAAGTTCCAACGCGCTCTGTAAACGGGCATAACGAAGAAAGAAAGAAGAAGAAGAAGAAGAATGAAATGTTCAAACTTTAGTCGTCCATGCGAAATGTGATTAAAGACACTATTCTCTTGTAACAAAACATTAAATGGCATCTGCTGCAATTTGAAATACTAAGTCGACAAATACACTCTTCATGTGGCGTGTGTTAACTCTGCAGTTCGTGCACCGCGAATCGTTAACGACATATCTGTGGTCATATCCTGGATCTTTCCATCCCGACGTAACCATCATGTCAATCTTCCTTTTATCTCTTCTCCCCCGCAGTATGACTAAATACACTCTTGTGCATGGCAACATCAATATAAGTATATTATTAGAAATCATCGTGCTTACTTATCATTACGTAATATTTGTCTAGTAGGGTTAAATTCTCTCTTCTGTTAGCACATAGGTAGAAAAGGAATTATAAATCCACTAAGCACTAAGTATTTTGGTTTTAACTCCAGTTCTGTTGTTTTAGTTAACCTGTTATAATTAGAACACGCCTAAGAGTATTGAGTATTGTAGCGTGGATAATATATTAGATATCTTGCCTGCTATATTCGTGTGTATCCTTGTGTACGGTAACCCTCTCGATATTTCAGCATTTAAGTAATCGGCAGTTTTCATTTCAATTGGAGAATAGTAGTGTAAAATAATAATAATAATAGTAATAATAATAATAATAATAATAATCTGTCTACGTATTTAGCGTCTTTGTCTAGTTCTTGCGAATTTCAAATTTTAATTGATATTTTCATTTCTGTTTGCGCGCAGTAATAACTTATTGTAATTAGAAACCGTCCGAACGCAGTTTGAAATTATTGTAGTATAGTTACTTTATTAGAAATTAGCGTGCTTATTTTATTATTGTGCAAAATTTCCCTAAAAACATAGCTCTTACTAGAATTCTCGTGTTGTAATTAGGATAGGCTTAACTGCAGTTTAGAATTGTGTAGGGCCTACTTCTTGTGTATTACTTTCGATATTCAGTAATTAACGGCAGTCATTCTGTTAGGGCGTTGTAGGATAATAATACAGTACAACTAAGAAGTATTGCAGTGTAGTTAGTATATTGATTACCTTATTGTCGTTTGATCTCTATGTACTATCCTAGACAATATTTCTTGCCTTTGATCTCTCTCCTTTTTTTTTTCTTTTTTTTTGCATAGAATACGTTAGGTTATATTTGCTTTTTTTAATTATTCTGTAAATAATGGCTAAGGAATGCAGATGTAGGAACTGTGGATGTGGCCAGGTATGAGGGAGGAGTTGGAGAGTTTGGGGGAGATAATTAGGATTCCCTCAGAGGACAGGAAGGAAGGTAGGCCTCCCTCAAACAATATACGGGAAACGGATGGTATACAAGAGGGATTGGAAAGAAAGGGGGAAATTATCGAAGACAGGTGGCCTAATGTTTTAAGGGGAAGGAAACTGCACGCTACGGGCTCTATTCAGGAGGAGAATTCAGGACAGGTGTCAGTGAGAAATCGATATGAGTCATTGCAGGTAGAACAACAGATGAAAGGTGAGGAACAACGAACTGTTTCTGAGGAGTGCGGAAGTAGAAGGAAAGGTAGGAAAGGGAAGTGTAGAGTAGAGGATTGTAAAAGGAAGGTGGAACAGGATCATGGGAGGGAGAAAACGGAGGAGGAAATAGCTTCTGCAGTCTTCAGGAAAGATAGGGGTGATCAGAAGGGGAGGGGATCACTTGAGGTGGGTAGGGTGGAGGCTCTGGTCATGGGGGACTCAATTATTAGACATGCGGGGAAATTGTGTGGAGGAAAGTGAACCAGGGCAGAGTGTTATCTAAGAATTAGGTTAAGGGAGATGTTGCGGAAAGTAGAGGGGAAGAAGGAGGGAAAGGAGAAGATGGTAGTGTTTCACGATGGTACCAACAGCGTAAGGGAAGCAGGTATAAGTACCAACATAGCTGGAGATGTGTGGGTCTGACTCGTTGGCTGAATGGTCAGCGTACTGGCCTTCGGTTCAGAGGGTCCCGGGTTCGATTCCCGGCCGGGTTGGGGATTTTAATCGTTTCTGATTAATTCTTCTGGCTCGGAGACAGGGTGTGTGTGTCCGTCCTAACACTATCCTCATCATATTCATCCCTCCATATAGGGTTGGCGTCAGGAAGGGTATCCGGCCGTAAAACAGGGCAAATCCACATTACAACGCAGTTCGCACGCGCGACCCCACAGGTGTGGGAAAAAGGCGGCAGCAAAAGAAGAAGAAGATAGCTGGAGATGTGTGTGATCTGGTAAATGCAGCACGGGTGAAGTTTAAGCAAGCGGATATTGTTATCAGTGGAATACTGTGTAGGAGGGATACTGACTGGAAGGTGATTGGGGATTTAAATGAGACTATGGAGTGGGTATGTGGGAAACTGGGAGTGAGACTTCTAAATCCTAATGGATGGGTAGGGGATAAGGAGGTATATTCAGGGAAACGGGGTGGATTGGGGAATCCGTGTGCCTTTGACCAGATTGTGTTAGTTCATCCGCCTTTTAGAGTGATTTCTCATCCTAAAGACAAATGTGTGCCTTTTTATTTATTTTTAAGATGCTAGATCATCTTCCGCCATCAGAGCCGTTGACCCTTTTCGACTATATTGCTAGGCAGGAGCCCTTATAGGTATATACTTATAGACCTCTCCTTACATGGAGAACAGACACCATTGCAGCCACACCTAACCTGGAGAACAAACGCTGCACAGTGGATTCGAGTAGTATTTCCTTCACTCGGGCAACCATCATCCGACCTAAAGTGGTTCATCCGCCCGAAGCCGTTGGTCTCTTTAGGGATTCAAGTTTCCCGCCGCTCGATACTCAGCTATGAGTCGCAGGCTGTGCGGTCTATTCCATTACCATAGCAGTATGCACCGGCCAGACACTCTACACTTACGTAATTACATATGACAATCACAACACATTCATAGTATACGCTGCGCTTTCAAATAAATTATTATCTGTACTTTCTTCCATCCTTCAAAAATCCTACTGCCTCTGCCGTATTCAAGCCCGCCATTTTGGGATCTGGAGACCAACACTCTGCAAATGAGCCACAGAGGAAGCAAATAAAGAAACGTTGTTTAACACTTCGAAGACTCGCATCCGATTATTAACTCGTTTATTTCAAACCTGCAAAATAAACTAAATTTCTTTCGGAGAAAGCGAACTGAGGGCGGCCGATTAATCAAAAAGATCAAAATCTAAATAATATAAAATAATTGGACCAACTTTGACAACTAATTACAGCTTCCGAAATTTTGCTTCCTGAAAGTGGAAAAGTCTCAAACCGGTCCTTGACATTCAACGTCTTGTTCAGGTAAGATTTGCTGCCCGAAGTGTCGCAATAACGCGAGACAGTTGGTTCAAAGTGATGAATAACGAAAGTTGTTCATTCCACGTCCGCCACTGCCCGCAGTCTGCCTTAGTTGCGACAGCACTGGCGGTAACAATTCCAAATGGATCCAACGTCTGAGAAAGTTAAATAGCATTTTATCGTCAGTATACTGGGGAGGAAGGTGATTAGCGTAGTGGTTTAGATGCTGGTTTTCCCACTCGAAGGGCCGAGGTTCGTATCATTGATCCAGGGTTGAAATTTTAACCTGCAAAATGACGTGGTGTCAGGAATGACATCCGGCCTAAAATCACCGGCCAAAAAGACCTCAGATATATCTGTGATAAGCTGAATAACATTCTGTCCTCCTCCTTGGCTGAATGCTCAGCATACTAGCCTTCAGTTGAGAAGGCCCCGGGCTCGATTCTAGGTCAAGATGAGAATTCTATCTACGTATGCATAATTCTTCCGGTAAGGGACTAGATGTTTGTGTTTGTACCAAGACACTTCCCTTCACACACACACACAACACAGTGCCAACCGCCACAAAAGTGAATATATCTGCCCACATAAAGATGGCGTCAGGAAGGGCATCCGGTCGGAAAACTGGGCCAGTATGATACCCATTCTATCGAGCTGGATAGCTGCAGTCGCTTAAGTGCGGCCAGTATCCAGTAATCGGAAGATAGTGGGTTCGAGCCCCTCTGTCAGCAGCCCTGAAGATGGTTTTCCGTGGTTTCCCATTTTCACACCAGGCAAATGCTGGGGCTGTACCTTAATTAAGGCCACGGCCGCTTCCTTCCAATTCCTAGATATTTCCTATCCCATCGTCGCCATAAAACATATCTGTGTCGGTGTGACGTAAAGCAAATAGAAAAGAAAAAAAAACGATACCCATTCTTGACTCCAAAGGATTTTTAAAATGTTTGAGATGAAAATATCAACCAAGAATTGGCAGAGATTTGAACCTCGGATTTCCAGATGGAACATCAGCAGCTAAGCCACTGAGCTGATAACGTCGCTGCCTCACGTCATCCTTAAACCTCTGACCAAAACCCGTAATGAGGCAGGATGCTTCTAGAGACTCGATAAACGACTGTGATAAGCCGAAGAAAGTTTCGTGTGGGAAAGGAACCGGCCATGTCCTATATCCACTGATTCTCTATACATGGATCGCTGATGGCAGCTCTCCGCTGCAGGAGAAAGTACGCCAAGTTGAGCGCGCGGTTCGCCATGTTGGCGTACCCATCCTAGAGCTCTCCTTATGGGGAAGTAATGATAATATAGTCAATTTTAAATCGCAATTAATGGCGCGTTGGAATAATTAAAAATATAGGGACATGTTCACTCAAAGCATAAGGATATTGGGATCACTGACACGTCGTTCTGAGGTCAGTAAATCTCCGGGATAGCAATAAAAATGAGTGTATAATAACGGCCGACTAATATTAACTTAGGTGCTGAATACATGCAATTAGCGATCGGTAACACAATACGAGTGAAAACCAGTTTCTAGAAACATTGCTGTAAATTGTATACATGTATGTCACGAAATTATGCATTCTTAAAATGATGTATCTATAAACGTAGCTCACTAAACAGGCCTAGATTCGACATATCGTAATCGGTGCTTGATAATGAATTCCTGTTTCTATGAAATAACGCACAGTTTATCAAATTAAAATATAATTGAAGCAAATGTACACATTCATAAAACCAGCAAATATTCAAAACTTGTCAATATATCACATTACCTGCAGCTTAATTTACTATTATAGACCTCTTTAATTAAATTCAGCTACCAAAGCAATATTGATGGTCATCGTCAGAAATATGCAACACCCGTTAAATGAGCCCCAAATACCACAACTAGTATAATGGGATAGCCTAAAACACTCACCACACTTTGCCTTCTCCCACCACTCCAGTGTCTGAAACCCATAATTATTACTGATGTAAATAAGGTCTAGAATTCCTCCAGACTTCATTTTCTAAGATTGTTATAAGGTCACGTCAATTATTTCATCAAAACCGTCAGTTTAATTATGACAAATAAATAAAAATATAAGTAAATCTTTACTTGCAGTTAATGTTCAGTAAAATTGAAAACAGTTGGCTATACATCACTTCTAAGGCGTGCAGTTTGTCCATTTTTATCTAACCAGTCTTCCTCAAAGTGATGGGAGCAGAGAACAGCTGTTTTAGAAGGCTCCCAAGACTCCCAAGTCTCCCGCCTGATACTCCTAATCCATGATCTTAGATGTTCGGGTTTCGAGAAAGGAAACCTAGAAAAATGGCCATTTTGGTCCCAGAATATGCGAAATAAGACACAATAACCTAAAACTCAAAACACTGCCCTAGGAAGATTATTATGTACAGTATAAAACTCACCGATGAAATGATTTCTCCTTCTGCTGATCGTTTCTGTTTGTACATCCATAAGCTCAATACTGCGGTATGTTAATACCCGGTAGGATGCTTCTTCATTCGGATTTCACATAAATACATGCACATTTAAATTTAATTTTGTAATTTACAAGCAGTGTCCACCTCTGTGGTGTAGTGGTTAGTGTGATTAGCTGCCACCCCCAGAGGCCCGGGTTCGATTCCCGGCTCTGCCACGAAATTTGAAAAGTGGTATGAGGGCTGGAACGGGGTCCACTCAGCCTCGGGAGGCCAACTGAGTAGAGGGGGGTTCGATTCCCTCCTCAGCCATCCTGGAAGTGGTTTTCCGTGGTTTCCCACTTCTCCTCCAGGCAAATGACGGGATGGTACCTAACTTAAGGCCACGGCCGCTTCCTTCCCTCTTCCTTGTCTCTATCCCTTCCAAACTTCCCTGTTCAGCATAGCAGGTGAAGCCGTCTGTGCGAGGTACTGGCCAGACTCCCCAGTTGTATCCCCGACCGAAAGTCTGAATCTCCAGGACACTGCCCTTGAGGCGGTAGAGGTGGGATCCCTCGCTGAGTCCGAGGGATAAACCAACCCTGGAGGATAAACAGATTACGAACGAACGAATTTACAAGCATACTGCAAGGCAACAAACCTAAATTCATAAAATACACTACTATTTCTTTTGAAATAACACAGCACAGAACACCCGTGGAACTACAATCAAGGGGGTTGGCGTCACTGAACTAAGCATAAACAAAGCAATCGCGCTCCTCGTGGTCTACTGCACCGTGCGCTCGTTGCCATCTTACTACGCCAGTCATCTTCTATTCGGCTTACTGCTACCCAAGCCACCAGCCATCCATGTATAGAGATCAGTGCCTATATCTTATGTAGAGTCGCTCAAAGAAAGAATGAGCGCATTCTAACCACTACACCACAGAGGCGGACTTATCAGACTTACTTTTAATTATCTATATATAATCCACACCCCATATTTATGCAAACTCTACGGAAACCCACAATAACGTTACCTTAAAGTCCAATTCTTTCTGAGAAAAGTTTACCTGCGAGCAATTTATACAGTACTATGCACTAATTCTTTTTAGTGACTGTACCATCCCGGAAATTTTCTTAAGATGAATTAGGTATAACAAGTTCGCCTCTGTGATGTAGTGGTTAGTGTGATTAGCTGCCACTCCCAGAGGCCCGCGTTTGAATCCCGGCTCTGCCACGAAATTTGAAAAGTGGTACGAAGGCTGGAACGGGGTCCACTCAGCCTCGGGAGGTCAACTGAGTAGGGTTCTGTATGAGTTGCGCCGAGTAAAATTTGCGCCGTGGAGATTCCCCGCCGGGAGCAGAAGTGGTTTGACAGCTGTCTTAAGCATCTGCTACCTGCGCTGCACCGCAGGGGGTTATTTCCAAGTTCAAGGAATGTCTGTGAATATCTGTAGTACTGAGATTTTGAAATTAATATATAAAAAATATTATTCACTCCATCTTTTTTTTTTTTGCTAGTTGTTTTACGTCGCACCGACACAGCTAGGTCTTACGGCGACGATGGGACAGGAAAGGGCTAGGAGTGGGAAGGAAGCGGCCGTGGCCTTAATTAAGGTACATCCCCAGCATTTGCCTGGTGTGAAAATCGGAAACCACGGAAAACCATTTTCAGGGCTGCCGACAGTGGGATTCGAACCTACTATCTCCCGAATACTGGATACTGGCCGCACTTAAACGAATGTAGCTATCGAGCTCGGTATTCACTCTATCAATGTTGGTTTCTTGCACATTTAGAAAACCTGCATCGTGTTTATATCAGATGGTGAAATGTGTATAACTACGTAGTTTGACTTAATTTACAAACCAAGTGTGGAAACATGGAATCAGTCTTTCAGTCTTATGAAGAATATCCACAGCCTGTTTGTAGCTAACTGACAGGGTCAGGAATAGAATAAGAATGAAATACCGTTAAAGGAAGAAAATACTGCCGAATGCGAGATCTGACGTGCTTTTGCGGTCAAAGATTAATGGATGGCAAATGAAATGTAGCGAATTTGTTGAATAAAGAATGACCAGTGAAAACAGAAGAAAAACTATCTCACCCTACGTTTCCCCGACATGCACCCCTTATGAAGTGATAGGGTTCAAGAATGAACCATAGCTACTGCCAAAGAAAGGAAATTGTGTGCCCTGTCGCATTCCCCTCGGTATTAAAAGATTAATAAATGACAAATCAAATTGTTTTAAACAGTGATACTGATATAAATATGAAGAATTCAGAAATAATATTTTGAACGCCAGCTTTGTCCAGCATAAACGCTATCTAAAGTGATCGTAGATTTAACCCCCGGAGCAGTGATGGGAAGCCTACGTTCCATCAGCGTCATGAAGAAGCCTTTTTAATCCTAAAAATAATTGAAATTTACAGTTTTCCGTCGCAAATGTTCATTCTATCAGCGTTGTTCCATTATGTCTTGTTGAGACTGTACCGGGCGGTACACCTCCACGCCGCTAATTCAAATATTGCGCCAGTTGAAACTCCTCTACTGGAGAAAGCCTGAACTTTAGCAACCATATTAATTCTAAGGTTTCTCAGAAGATGTCTCTACTGTAAATTTTGAAGTGTTCTGAACTATGTCGGTTTCGATTTGTATTTGTTTGCTCTGTAGTAAGAAGTGTGAACATTCTCTTCCATTATCTTCTAGATGGCACTACTTAAGAACTACAATTGTGCACCCTAGTGCGAAGTGAAGGAACTTCTTTTTTTGAAGAAATTTGGTATTCATAAGTTTGTTCTTTGTTAAATTTCTTTCAGTCATTGTTTGGGTTGACAGTATAACCCTTCTCTTTCCGCCAGTTTTGAATTTGACCAATGGGTAATTTCTGTAATTAATTTTCCACCAATCCTAGATGTCTTCTTCAGTTTTGACTTGTAATCTTTAGCCGACCAATAAAAATTTATGGGCGGGTTGTTATCATTCATGAAAGGTCTCGAATGTTCCACGACGGTATATAAACTGCTGATTTTTTGGTCTCGGGGCCACTTCACTAACATCTCTCCTTGTGTGATTATGTAGCAGGGGGCGGGAAGCGCCTCTTTCTTCGGGCAGCAGTTCATCTATAAGGTAATGGCCATTTTATAACTTCATTTCTTGCTAGCTCAGCAGTTTAACCCGCGGGGCAGGTTCGAAACCTTTCTAATGTAACCTATCTTTAAAATGTAATAGACATTTGGTAAATTTTGGCTTTTTAACTATAAATTGGGATAGAGAGTGCCTAACCCTCTCGAGCTCCCACTCATATTGTTCTGAGGTGACTACGTTTTCATTTCCATTTTTCCTCCCTTCGTAATGTAAATAAGTTTTCTTATCGTGTCACCTCCGTAGTATGGGATTAGCCCTTGCATAAGCGGCCTAGTGCCAAATAGGTTTTGAAAATGTATTAGGAGTGCAAGTTACGCCTCCATTCAACTTAGAATTTTGGGCCCATGTAATTGACTTGTTTCTTTAGTGAATAGGCCTCAGTAGGTTGGGTATTATTACCCCTACTCTTGTGTGCCTGGAGGGCAGATTGAAGGTGGAGTTTGGTGTGGCCTTTGAATAGGCTTGAACTTTGAGAGCGGGTTTGCTCTTTCTTAAAAGTGGATTTTCTGTGTGCCTCGAGGAGGTTTTACTGGGTAATTGGGAGCAAGTGCTCCTTGGCATGATTGGGGTTTTCTGCCCCTTTGTTGAACCTTGTATATAGGTAATGTTGGGCTCATTGCTCAAGGTTTGTGAGTCTGTGGCTCGAAGCCCAAATCCAGTAACAAACTGTAATTGTACTTTCTTAATTTGTTGATATGCTACTGGGTGCCTGTTGTACTTGTTATTTCTTGATCTTGAAAAGAAAATATAACCTTTGTTAAATTTTAAATTAACTTTAATTTCGTAATTGAGACCTATTCCACCCAGCACCTTCTTTCACCTCTGCTGGTCCACCAAAATTCCGTAACAGAGACGATCTCCGTTGAACTTAAAATAGCTGCTTAAGTATTACTTGAATGATTTGACATTATTTTCAAACCAAGTCTAGCAATACAGAAAGCGGCCATTCGGCCTTGTCATCCTTATGAAAACTAATGCCTATTTACATTATTTAAATTTTCGGTATAACGTTGCCAGTGTCTTAAACCTAATATTTACATTGTATATTTACAAAGTAAGCAGCGTTGAATGAACGGTTCAGTACTAAATATCTAATCCAGTTGGAGGATGTAAGACATGTTTCTGATGAATTTCTTTACATTACATTCTGAAACACGAAACTTCCCTGTGGAATTCCCAAACAAGACGTCTAGTTCCTAGAATGATTAATGACCACGGCGCAAGTTTTACTTATTTTAACACGACGCAATTCATACGACACCCTGAGTAGAGGTGGATTCGATTCCCACCTCAGCCATCCTCGAAGTGGTTTTCCGTGGTTTCCCACTTCCCTCCACGCAAATGCCGGGATGGTACCTAACTTAAGGCCACGGCCGCTTCCTTCCCTCTTCCTTGTCTACACCTTCCAATCCTCCCCTCCGCCCGCAAGGCGACTGTTCAGTTTAGCAGGTGAGGCCGCCTGGCCGACTCATATATATTAAACATAGAGATAATTGTATTCGAATGAGCAAAGAATGTGCTGACTACAGCCCGCAAAGGATAATTTGAGTTTCGCACACCATAGTGCTGAAATTTGGTTCTGTTCACGAACTGTTCAAAGGAACAATAGGGTAGTTATACATTGTCTACAAACATGAGCTCCCTAGTAATGTGATCCAGCCTACACAACAATAAACGCTAATTACTCAGACCAAAAGCCGCCAACGACAGATGTAGAACAATCACTTCAATAACTTTTTTCCAGACAGTCATAACTATACACACACACAAAAAAAGTAATTACCAACGTCATTACAAGGAGCATACATTGTGGAATGGCTAAAATGTAGACGCTTCTTGTATGTAAGTTATTGTTTGTAGTACGGGGTTACCCGTGGAGCAGAAGAGGTGAAAGAATGTGCCGGGATGAATGGGTCTAACTACAATGCCAAGAATAGAATTTAAAACTTAAAGTGAAGGTTATATTTTCAGACACAAAAATGACAATTTTCACAAGTGGCAAATGTTAAATAAGGTTCGTAAAAATCCAAGATTCAGAATCTTAACCCTTGGTATTTAAGCCCCTAGCTTTACATTTCTTGAGCTCCTAGCTCAAATTTACAAATCTCATAAATTTACACAAGGGCAGAAATTCCCTAATACATGGAGCACTTGCTCCCAATTTACAATATCAAGCCTTCCAGAGGCATTCTTACAACACTAGAAAAGAGCTGACGTGCTCTCAGTTTTCCAAGCCTATTCAAGGCAATATCAGAAAATTACCATCATTCGCCACCGAGGCACAATTTACAAAATTTGAAACAGGGGTATCTAGTACCCAACCTATTGGGCCGTTGCGGAAAAGAAAAGGTTAAGTAAATGTACAAAACACAAATTGAATGGAGGCGTGTACTTGCACTCCTAGATATGAATTCTTAAAATCTAAGGGGCACTAGGGCGATGAAAGAGTAGCTATTCCCAAACTATGGAGGTGACTCGTATAAGAATAAATTAAGACCTTACGGAAAGGAAGGAAACCAGTTACAAAGCGTAGTCACCTCAAACTAATATGAAGGGGAGCTCGAGAGGATACATCACTCTCTATCCCCGATTTACAGTTAAAGATTTTATGAAGATATTACATAAGCCGGCAGAAGTTACATTTTCAGAAAGTAGGTTACATAGTTAAAATTTCGGACCTCTCCCTCGGGTTAAACTGCAGAGCTAGCAAGAAATAAAGATGTTACGTGGCCATTACCTTGTCGGTGTACTGCTGCCTGATGAAAGAGGCGCCTCCCGCCTCCTGCTTGGCACACACACTCACTGAGATGACGATGAATTGGCCAAGAGACGTGAAAATGCACAGTTTATAAACCCTCAGGGAAAGTTCGAGACCTTTCACGAATAAAGCAGCCATACCCCCTCATATTTATTGGATAATTTAAAAGTTACACTCAAAATCGAAGAAGAAGACTGTGATACGTTGAAAATTAATTACAGAAATTCGTGATTGGCTAAATTCAAAACTGGCGGAAAGAAAAGATAAATGTTGCCAACCCAAATATAAATGAACAATTAGTAAAAAAAACTTTTGAGTACAAAACTTCTTCCAATCAAAAGTTCTTCCACTTCGCACCAGGGTGCATGATCATAGGTTTTTTGTAGTGACATCTATGGAAGAATGTCCAAACTTCTTGATGAATGTCAATCAAAACAAGTAGAAATACAGTCAGTTCAGAAAACTTCACAATAACAAAATGATATCATATTTTAATAGTGACATCTTCTGAGTAAAGTTCTAACTTGTTGTATTATAAGTTTCACATTTGATAGATAGAGGGGATATTTTAGGCGCTCGTTTTAAACGTGCGGCGTAGCGGTGTACCTCCTGGTACAGTTTGTATGAAGTAGATTTTGTGCCTGATATTTTATTCATGCTAGTCAAGAATACACATTAATTATTTTTATTGAACTTAGGCTCTTGCCCGAATATTTCCCCACTCTTTTGTGCGGCTTATTCAAAAGTTCCGGAAATCTTTTAATGGTCTTGCAATGCAACATTTCATGACCTTGATAATATTCCTTTCCAGCTATAAAATTTCATTCTAGAACATCGTAATTTATACTCACTCAGGAGAGACTGATCTACAGTGGGTAAAATAAGTATTCATACATGCATGGTGTCAAACAGTATACAAAAGGGTGTGTACTAACAATACAAATGCACTACAGTTTGACGTAATTAATTGTGACGTACAGTATTCCTTGGTTTATGACAAAGTATTGTTTAACAGCACAAAAGGAAGTGTTCATACAATTAGACCTCCATCGTGTATGGTATGTAAACGTCGCCGACTGACGGTCAAAACAAATCATTCATCGAGTATCCAGTTTAACAGTTCGTATTAGTGCCTGGAACTACGGATGTACAGGAATGGGACGTCGATCATGTGAGTTGAAGACAGCAGTGAAAGAAAAACTTAGTTTCCTTATTGCAAGAGGGACGAAGTTATCAAAACATTGCTAAAAAACTTAACCTCTCGCATGCTACTTTCCAGTATGTTGCGAACAAATACAAACGAACAAGATCTACGGGGAATGTGAAGGTCTGGACGTCCTTGAGCTCTAACGGACCGATATGTAGAACAAGAAGCGCGCAAGAAATTGGGCGTGAGCTTGCTGAAGACGTCGCAACAGCAACAGGAAGTAACACCTCAAAACATAAGGAATTGCATTCACGACGCTGGTTTAAAAGGCAAGAAAGAAACCATTCATTAATCAGCGCAAGAGGGTGAAAAGACTGGAGTTTGCTCTCGTATATCTCGACAAACCTGAGGAATACTGGGAAAAGGTTGTATTCTCGGATGAGAGCAAGTTTAAACATTTTGGATCTGATGGGAGGAAGGTATGTGTGGCGTAAACCAAATCAAGAATTTGATCCTAAGCACATTGTACTAACTGTCAAGCATGATGGAGGTCATGTCTTGGTGTGGGGATACATGAGCTACGCTGGGGTGGGAAAGCTGGTTTTTGTTGAGGGTAATATGACCACCACAGCATATGTGAACATACTCGGCGATAATTTTCTGGCTAGTGCTGCGAAATTAAATCTTCAGGACTCATGTATTTTTCATCAAGACAACGATTTCAACATACGGCTCGTATATACGCCTCCACAATCCCCAAACCTCAATCCCATACAAAATCTGTAGGCATTGTTGGAGCGGAGAGTAAGGAAACAGACATGTTCGTCAAAAAAAGATTGCATTGATCATCTGAAGAAGGAATGGTTGAAAATTCATGCCGAAACCACATCAAACCTTGCAAACTCCATGTCACGAAGGCTTTAAGCAGTTATAAATGCCCAGGAATGCATACGAAGTACTGATTTTCAAACTGTGTGTGATTGAGGACAGTAATTCAACACGTACGAATATTAATTTTGCACGCAGAAAATTATATTTGTTTTGCTGTAAAGAGTGCATAATTTCTATCCATAGGTGGTTCTTCCCATTCATTAAGAAATGTAATTGTCCGGCTCCATGGCTAAATGGTTAGCGTGCTAGCCTTTGGCCACAGGGGTTTCGGGTTCGATTCCCAGCAGGGTCAGGAATTTTAACCGTCATTGGTTAATTTCTCAGGCACGGAGGCTGGGTGTATGTATCGTCTTCATCATCATTTCATCCTCATCACGACGCGCAGGTTACCTACGGCCGTCAGATAAAAAGACCTACACCTGGCGAGCCGAACTTGTCCTCGGACACTCCAGGCACTAAAAGCCATACGCCATTTCATTTCATTTCATTTCAAGAAATGTAATTCATGTAGTAGGGTATGAAGTATTTCTGTTTTTACTAAAGATATGTGACAAGCCGCACATGCTGTGTATGAATACTTATTTTACCCACTTTATGTTACAACCGAATGTCTCCGCCACGTGTAGTTCGCGATGGATGCACACAACTTGCTCTGTCGCTCGCCCTTCCACTTCGCCACTTTAGACCGTGTGTCAAGTTGTTTGGGGCGGGATGTACAGTAAGTAAAGTTAAAACATGAATATTTATTATTATTATTATTATTAGTAGTAGTAGTAGTAGTAGTAGTAGTAGTAATATTGCCCGCCTATATGGTGTAGTGGTTAGCGTGATTAGCTGCCACACCCGGAGGCCCGGATTCGATTTCCGGCTGTGCCACGAAATTTGAAAAGTGGTATGAGGACTGGAACGGGGTCCGCTCAGCCTCGGGAGGTCAACTGAGTAGAAGAAGTTCGATTCCCACCTCAGCCATCCTCGAAGAGGTTTTCCGTGGTTTCCCACTTCTCAAGGCAAATGCCGGGATCATTATTAAGGCCACGGGCTCTTCCTTCCTCTTCCTTGTTTATTCCTTCCAATCTTCCGATCCCCGTAAAAGACCCCTGTTCAGCACAGGATGTGAGGCCACCTGGGAAAGGTACTGGTCTTCCTCCCCAGTTGTATCCTCCGACCCAAAGTCTCACGCTCCTGGAACTGCCCTTGAGGCAGTAGAAGTAGTATCCGAGGGACAAACCAACACTAGAGGATAAGTGTATTAAGAAAGAAAGAAAGAAAGAAAGAAAGAAAGAATTATTATTATTATTATTATTATTATTATTATTATTATTATTATTATTATTATTATTATTATTATTATTATTATTATTATTATTATTATTATTATTGGTTCATGGTACGGGTTACTGTAGTCACGTCCTAGTTCGTGAACCATGGACAAGGACTGTGTGGCCTAGTAAGTGGTCCTGAGAGTCGGGATACCAGTTGCTACGGAATGGGAGTGGGCATCTCGGACATATTCTAAGTCATAGCCCACCTTGTGCTCAGGCGGTTAGGACTATACAATCCACCTCTGGTCCATAACCAGTTAGAGGAGAGATCCTCACTTGGACTATGTGTAAGCAGGGTAGCATCATGCTTCACGAATTTACCGAGCTTGGACCTGTGGAAGTAACGGAGTCCCACTCCCAGGGACCGCTTTGGAAACAACATGGCGTACGAAATGGACTTCGATGGGCAACTATCAATATTAATGGGGCTTATGGGAGAAAGAAAGTAGAACTGGCTGAGTCAGCAAAGAGGATGCATCTGGATGTGCTAGGAGTAAGTGATATTCGGGTAAGGGGAGATAACGAGGAAGATATAGTAGATTATAAAGTGTTCTTGACGGGTGTAAAAAAGGGAAGGGCAGAGTATGGGGTAGGACTGTTCATCAGGAATACCATTGCACGGAACATAGTTTCTGTTAGGCACGTAAATGAGCGAATGATGTGGGTAGATTTGTAAGTTGGAGGAATTAAGCCGAGAATTGTCTGAGTGTATTCACCATGTGAGGGTGCAGAAGAGAATGAAGTTGACAAGTCTTATGAAGCATTGAGTAACATCGTAGTCAGGGTGAACAGCAAGGATAGGATAGTGCTAATGGGCGATTTCAATGCGAGATTTGGAAATAGAACTGAAGCATACGAAAGGGTGATTGGTAAATATGGGGAAGATATAGAAGCTGATAGGAATGGGAAGCGTTTGCTGGACTTCTGTGTTAGTATGAGATTAGCAGTAACGAATGCATTCTTCAAGCATAAGGCTATTCACCGCTACACATGGGTGGGTAGGGATACCAGATCCATAATAGACTATATCTTAACCGACTTCGAATTCAAGAAATCTGTTAGGAATTTACGGGCTATTCGGAGATAATTCGATGATACAGGCCACTACCTGATCTGTGGTGAACTAAGTATCTCTAGGCCTAGGATGGTGAAAGTGAAATCTGTCTGCAAACGAATAAGGGTAGAAAATCTCCAGGACGAGGAAATTAGACAGAAGTACACGGATATGATTAGTGATATAAGTTCCGAACAGTGGACAGTAAGCAGGCTCAGGATATAGAAAGAGAATGGGTGGCGTACAGGGATACTGTAGTTGAAACAGCAAGGGAATGCCTTGCAACAACTGTGTATAAAGATGGGAAAAAGTGAACATCTTAGTGGAAGGATGAAGTTAGAGCAGTTTGTAAACGTAAAAAGAAGGCTTATCAGAAATGGCTCCAAACAAGGGCTGATGTTGACAGGGAATTTTACGTATATGAAAGAAACAGAGCGAAACAAATACTTGTTGAATCCAAAAAGAAGTCGTGGGAAGATTTTGGTAACAACCCTGGAAAGGCTAGGTCAAGCAGCAGGGAAACCTTTCTGGACAGCAATAAAGAATCGGAGGAAGGGAGGGAAAAAGGAAATGAACAGTGTTTTGGGTAATTCAGATGAACTCATAACAGATCCCAGGGAATCACTAGACAGGTGGATGAAAGATTTTGAAAATCTTCTCAACTTAAAAAGAAATCGTCATGGTAGTTTCGCGAACAACCGAGGTCATGAGGAGGAGGAAAACGATGTTGGTAATATTACGTTTGAGGAAGTGGAAAGGATGGTAAATAAACTCCATTATCATAAACCAGCAGGAATAGACGAAATTAGACCTCAAATGGTGAAGTACAGTGGGAAGGCAAGGATGAAATGGCTTAGAGAGTAGTAAGATTAGCATGGAGTGTTGGCAATGTACCTTCAGATTGGAGAAAAACAGCAATTGCACCTATCTATAAGCAAGGGTACAGGGAGGATTGCAACAACTATCGAGGTATCTCATTGATTATTATATCAGGCAAAGTATTCACTGGCATCTTGGAAGGGAGGAGGCGATCAGTCGTTGAGAGGAAGTTGGATGAAAACCAGTGTCGTTTCAGACAACAGAGAGGCTGTCAGGATCATATTTTCAGTATGCGCCAGGTAATTTAAAAATGCTACGAGTGGAATAGACAGCTGTGTTTATGTTTCGTAGAACTAGAGACGGCATATGGCAGGGTACCGAGGGAAAAGATGTTCACCATACTGGGCGACTATGAGATTAAGAATAGGTTATTAAAATCAATGAATGGCATTTATGTTGACAATTGGGCTGCAGTGAGAATTGATGGTAAAATGAGTTATTGGATCAGGGTACTTAAAGGGTTTAGACAAGGCTGTAATCTTTCACCTTTGTTGTTCGTAGTTTACATGGATCATCTGCTGAAAGGTATAAAGTGGGAGGGAGGAATTCAGTTAGGTGGAATTGTAGTAAGCAGTCTGGCCTATGCTGACGACTTGGTCTTAACGGCAGATTGTGCCGGAATCCTGCAGTCTAATATCTTGGAACTTGAAAATATTGCAATGAGTATGGTATGAAAATTAGCCTTTCGAAGACTAAAATTGATGTCAGTAGGTAAGAAATTCAACAGAATTGAATGTCAGATTGGTGATACAAAGCTAGAACAGGTCGATAATTTCAAGTATTTAGGTTGTGTGTTCTCCCAGGATGGTAATATAGTAAGTGAGATTGAATGAAGGTGCCGTAAAGCTAATGCAGTGAGCTCGCAGCTGCGATCAACAGTATTCTGCAAGAAGGAAGTCAGCTCCAGGACAAAACTATCTTTACATCGCTCTGTTTTCAGACCAACTTTCCTTGACGGGAGCGAAAGCTGGGTGGACTCAGGATATCTTATTCATAAGTTAGAAGTAACATACATGCAAGTAGCGGGAATGATTGCTGGTACAAACAGGTGGGAACAATGGCAAGAGGCTGCACGGAATGAGGAGATAAAGGCTAAGTTAGAAATGAACTCGATGGATGAAGCTGTACTCATAAACCGGCTTCGGTGGTGGGGTCATGTGAGGCGAATGGAGGAAGACAGGATACCTAAGAGAATAATGGATTCCGTTATGGAGGGTAAGAGAAGTAGAGAGAGACCAAGACGACGATGGTTAGACTCTGTTGCTAATGATTTAAGGGTAAGAGGTATAGAAATAAATTTGGTCACAGCACTAGTTGCAAATAGAGGATTGTGGCGAAGTTTAGTAAATTCACAGAGGTTTGCAGACTGAACGGTGAAATGCATAACGGTCTATAACGATGTATGTATGTATGTATGTATGTATGTATGTTATTACTATTCTTATTCTTATTCTTATTATTATTATTATTATTATTATTATTATTATTATCATTATTATTATTATTATTATTATTATTATTATTATTATTATTATTATTATTATTATTATTATTATTATTCGGGGATCCTGTGGAACGCAGAGGTGAAAGAAGGTGCGGGCATGAATGGTGGATATAAAACAACCAGAAGATTAAAACTTTAAATTTAGAGCTACCTATATTTCTTTCTCCTTTTTTTGGTTTGTTTTTTTTCAAAAGTTAGACTTTACTATTTAGGTACACAAATTTAGTTCATAAACTAGGGTAACAACTTTAGAAAATCAAAACAATCAACAAATAACGAATTAGCAACCTGGAGCTTGAAGCTTCCTAATAACAATTTTACCTGAGCACTACTGCTCCTTTCAGTCAGCAGTCAAGGAGACGGGCCTCCCCATTTCTTTTATATCAACAAGAAGAGCATCATTGCTCTTTTCCAGGCCTGTCATAGTCACAACTTGCATTTAACAAAATTAAACAGTATTCACTGTCTTGTACGATCAACAGTCTGATATCTTTAACATGAAATTAATGAAATTGAGTTTAACAGGGGTAACGAGTACCCATTCTACATGGCCTTTGGTTAAAACAAAAGGTTAAATTTACTGGCCAAAACACAAAATAATAAGGAGACGAACACTTGCAATCCTAGAAATCATAATCACCTCAAGATCAAGTTGAGAGGGAATACGAGAGGGTACCTCACTCTCTATTCCCTGATTTCGGTTAAGTTCTTTCGACCTGTTTGAAATTTACATTTAAGGATAGAAATTTACATTTCAGAAAATACAGTTACATTACTAAAGATCTGAATCCTTCCCCTCGAGCTAGCTTTGAAAGACTATCACATGTTAAACAGGATCTGCCATTACCTTGAGCTGGTGGATCTCCCGAAGATGGATAAGGCAGCCCCAGCCTCCGTTAAGAACACACTCTAGACTGGAGCGATCACTAAGACAACCTGATGCGAAATTTGCCAGCTTTTATAGCGAAAGGGAAAGTTCCCGAAAACTCTGGGTCAAGGTCCAGACACACCCCTAATTTTCATTGGATAATCAAATAAACATCATCTTATCATTAGTGAATAAATAAAGGTACAAATTTTCCATTGGCCAACGCCTGAAGTTGGCGGGAAGAGAAAGAAATGTTGATAACTTTTGAACATCAAAAACAAACACTAAACATTCCAGTTTAGGAAAGTTTAACACACAAAATTTATCTTGAACTTGTAACATTCCAGACGTTACAGTGTAATTATGTTAATTTTATTATGTGTAATTAATTCAGGAATTTAACGTCATGATCTTTATTTTGGTATGTAATTGTATTATAATTCATGTTTAATCATTTGCTCACTATCATTTCATTACTTTGTAACTACGACTTGTAAACGATGGCTGAATATTCTAATATTCACTTAGATTCTTGCGACATTTGTTTAAAATTAACTTGCAGTAGATTTCCGCTATCTTGCCACATCACCGAGGAGGGAGAAAGGACAAATTTAGACACCAAGTTCTGGGAAAGCGAGCACGTGTTCACGCGTCGTAACGTAAGCTACCGTATTTCGACCAGAATTATTCAAACTGATCAACGCCTATATTTTGAAAGGAGCGTCATATTGCCATGGATACTGAGAGAATGGACCAATAGAAGAACAGTTAATATCAGAGTTAAGACCCGTCTACTCTAATATCTGGAGTGGGGAGAGACATGTCATCTGATTGGACCACGTGTAGCGACCTGTAATTAGCGCCAGTGAAGGTTATAAAAGGGCATGCTGGAGCTCTTGGCAGGATCTCTCCTACCGGATCGTCTTGCATCTCTACTACTGGACTCTGCTGCATTCTACTTATTATTCTTCGTTTGATTCTGCATTAGTATTCTACAGTAATTATTTCATTTACCACGACGTGGTACTTAGAAATTCCGAATGAGGGGTGTATAGCCACTCTCATCAGGAAGTACGTACAGCTCGGCTACAAGACCGGTTTGAACCAGTCTAAGTCAATAGGTAGTATTAATCTAGATAGAAATGAAACTTCAGAGAACATTTTCAGTAAAGTTGGAAGGATTCTTAATTGAGTATCCTCTCCAAATAACCCAAGGTGGTTCTTCTAACTATGACTTAGGGCTTATCTCCAATATACGGGATAAAGCATAATAGGGAGTGTTAGTTTTGAAGTCATCTTCCAATTAGTGGTGGGTGCAATTTGAAAGGCAGGAATGGTACTTAGCTGCAGATGAAGAGATCAAAGACGACCGATGATGTTCCAGCTACAAGGATGGAAGCTTCCCAAGGACCAGCAGAACAAGACTAAATGGTGAGCAAGCGAGTTAAAGATATTGCAAGTTTTCGCGAAGTAGAGTCATTCAATTTTTTGTTAAATTCATTTTTTAATTTAAATTCAGTTCTCGTTAAACCGTCGTCATTTATATTAAATATAATAAATAGTATTTTTCTAGTTCACTTTAATCAATCTGCCTTAATTAGCCTTTTGATTTTTAATTCTCCTGCTTAATGATTAGTGCACTATCACCCCACCCCTGTTATAAGAGTCCGTCCAAGCTTGATTATAAATTTTTATCTTTAAGTCTTCAACTTAAAGATTGGCGCCCTTAGCTTGAATGGTTGCATTTCTCATTTGATGATTGTTCTCCGAAAGGGGAAGTCACATAAATGCCGCTCCAACGTGTGGCGAGAAAATCATTAAGTACGGAGCAGTTAATGACAGTAACAATATCAGAATTCGTATTATGGGCAAAATTTGGATATCCACGTTTCATTAGGAGTGTTTGATTGTGGGAAGGGTCATGGCTGATCAGACGAAAGAGGAGAGGATGTTGCGCAGTGGACGGGCGATAAAAGGCAATAATGTATTGAGTTCAGAGGAAGAGTTGTGTAGTCTAGTAGAGGAAATTGAAGATAGAAGTGTAAGTAGTATGGAGAGTGAAGGCAAGCAGAAAGAAGTCAGTATGGAGTCAGATGATAGTAGGATGGGGGGCGAAGCGGAAGTAAACACTAACAATGAAAGTAATAATAATGATCAGTTAATGGGAATGATGCAGTTAATGTTAAGTAAGATAGAGGACAGTAAAACTGAAATAAAAAATGAATTAGAACAAACTAAATCTGAGCTTAAAGGTGAATTGGAACAAATTAAAACAGATGTAGAACAAACTAACACTAAAATTGAGAATATTAAATATGAACTTAAAGAACAGTTAGAGCAAACTAAAGCTGAATTAAGCAGGGAGATGAGGGAAAATAAGGAGGAAGCGAATCGGAGAATGGACGAACACAGTAGGCAGTTACGCGATCTGGTGGTAAAAAATGAACATTTTAATAAGCGATTAGAGGACCAGAAAAGTGAATATGAACGGCGAGGGAAAGAGGTAGAAGAAAAGTTTGCGGGGCAGAGAAGTGAATTCCTGGAATTAATGGGGAAGGAAAACAACTCTACTAGGGAGGAAGTAATGAGGCAGGTCACTAGTATTGATAAGAGAGTTGATTGGCCGTGCGCGTAGAGGCGCGCGGCTGTGAGCTTGCATCCGGGAGATAGTAGGTTCGAATCCCACTATCGGCAGCCCTGAAAGTGGTTTTCCGTGGTTTCCCATTTTCACACCAGGCAAATGCTGGGGCTGTACCTTAATTAAGGCCACGGCCGCTTCCTTCCAACTCCTAGGCCTCTCCTATCTCATCGTCGCCATAAGACCTATCTGTGTCGGTGCGACGTAAAGCCCCTAGCAAAAAAAAAAAAAAAAAAAAAAAAGAGAGTTGAGACTCAAGGAGGGGAAATACGGATATTTAAAGACCACGTCCAACAAGAGATTGACACGGTAAAGCTTAGAATAGAAGATGAGACCCGGGCAAGTGAAGAAAGGTTTGCGATAGCTGAAGAGAATAAGATTGAAATTAGGACATTGAAAGAGAAGCAGGTTAATTTGGAGAGAGAAATTGATAGGAGAGACAGAGATGTAGAATGCCGGATAGAGAAAGCAGAAAATAAGTTAAAACAGGTGGCAAAGGATAAACAGGTTTTCACGGGAAGGCAATGTCTAGGAAATAGCTACATTAGGGAAATAGAACTACCTAAATTTAATGGGAAACAAACGAACCCGCTAGATTTCCTTAAAATGATAGAAAAACGATTTGAAAAGCGTTTAGAGGAAGGGTCTATGGACTGGGAAGACGTTATGGAAAATATTGACCATGCTTTTGTAGGAGAAACTCGGTCTTGGTTCATGGTATATAGGCAGACGATGACGAACCTGAAAGAATTCAGAAATAAGTTTAGAGAGAAATTCTGGAATGAAGCGATACAAGCTCGGGAGAGAGAAAGGGTGGTATTTGGGAGGTACAAACAGCATGAAGGAGTCACTATGACCGAGTACTTCCTGGCACATGTCATGATTTGTCAGAACTTAGATGGTATAACCGAGGGGTCTGATGTAGTAAGACTACTTTTAAGACATTTTCCGGACAGGGTGAGAGAAGCGGCCTGTATGCAAAAAGTTGGTACTATTCAGGAGATGGAGAACCTATTAGGCAGTTTTGATGCGTTAGGTAACCTTAGAAGTAGAACGGAGAATATTCAGAACTTTAGTCATCACAACGGAATGAGACATAACGGTAGAACACAGAATCACGAAGCTCGCAATCAGTTCAGACCTCAGCAGAACAGCAGGAGCGGAGCACAGGAATATAGGACAGGAAATTCCCAACGGAGGCCAGAGCAATGCACTAATGAGTCCAACGTCAATACACAAAGGGAAACTTTAAACTAACTAGAGGCTGTAATGTTAGGTCAGAATTCCAGCCTAGTACGAAGGTAGCGAAGTGTCTTGCCATGAAAGTGTTACCATATGACCTCGATGTTAGAGACGATTTGTTGTATGAACCCGAGCAGAATAAGGGAGATTCAAGTAATAAAGTAGTCAATCCCGTTGTTAAATTGAAAGTCTGGGGGGCGTGGGTTAAAGTTTTGATTGATTCTGGTAGCCAAATATCATGTATTAGTTCTCAGTGGTATGAGTCATTAGTGAAACAGGGTATTCAGTTGGAGGAAATGCCTGTTAAGTCTACTTTTATCATTACGGCTGTTGGAAAGAAGTCTAAGCAAATTTGTAAACAAGTAGCTGTCCCGATCTGCATTAATAATTCTATGAGCGTTCAGATATGTTTGGTAATTCCGCATTTGATATTTGATCTTATCTTGGGATCTGACTGGTTAACGTTAAAATTGGCTCAGTTAAATTACAATGATCTAGTGCTAAATTTGAGGTGGAATAATGAGGATATCAAGGTCAAGTTTGAGGAGGAAATTCAGAGGAAAACGGAAGTTAGTACAGTGTGGAGAATGAGAGAGGTTTCTAAAGTAAATGAAGAGGCTAGTGAGGGCCTGAAGTTGTGTCAGTTGTGGATTAATGAGGATAAGATATGTGGCTTGAAAGAAGCCGTAAGTAGAAATGAGTTAAATGAAATCCAGAAGGACAAGTTATATGAAGTGTTATGTGAACACGTGGAGATTTTCTCCGAGAAACCTGGTGTTACCCATCTGTATGAACATTCTTTTTCTGTGCTGGATAAGACTCCATTCAGCGGACCGCGGTATCCGATACCACACAAATATGCAAAAGCCGTAGAGGATCAAATTCAAGCTATGTTAGCAGACGATGTGATTGAATTATCAAACAGTCAATACGTTAATCCCTTAATTGTCGTGCCTAAGTCTGATGGATCAATACGTTTGTGTATTGATGGCAGAGAGATGAACCGACGTATTGGTGCTGATCAGTTGAGATCACAAACCATTGAGGAATTGATTCAGAATTTTCAGGGTAAGAGTTGGTTTTCTACGTTAGATCTTAGGAGTAGTTTTTGGCAGATACCTTTAAGATCAGAAGACAGGCCTCTTACTGCTTTCAGCTATAAGCATAGTTTGTACCAATTTAGGCGTGTTCCTTTTGGGACCCGTACGAGTTCGGCAGCTCTTATTCGCGCACTTAGTATTGCCTTGGGAGATGATACTGGAGATTATGCTACTATTTATATCGATGATTTGGTTATAGGATCTAGTACCTTTGAAGAGCACTTGGACCACTTGGAAAGGGTTTTTTCTAAATTAGAGTATGCTGGTTTTACTCTGAAACTTGACAAATGTGTTTTCAGTAGACGAGAGGTGACTTTTTTGGGGCACCGTGTATCGGCAATGGGAGTGACGCCTGAGAGCACAAGAATTGAAAAAATATTGAATACTACGACACCTAGAAATATTAAGGAGCTCAGATCGTATATTGGTGTATGTAATTTTTTCAGACGATTTGTAGTGAGATTTGGTAACTTACTAGAGCCATTTAGAGAACTATTGAAAGCTGGCAGTAAGTGGGAATGGACACAAGATCATGATAGAGCTTTCCTAAAATTAAAAGAAGGATTCAGGCAGGCGGTTGTTTTGAGATACCCCATGCCCGATAGGAAGTATGTGTTGCTGACGGACGCATCTCACTGTGGTATCGCTGGTGCACTATGTCAAGTAGATGATGATGGTAATTTAGGGATTGTGTCTTTAGCTTCCAGAGGTTTAAGTGCTGCTGAAAAGCGTTATACTATAACGGAACTTGAATTCCTAGCTATCGTATACTCCCTGAGTAAATTTAGGATGTATGTTTTAGGTACCGAATTTGAAATTAGGACGGATCATCATGCTCTTTCTTTTGTATCCAAGTGTAAATTATCATCTAACAGAGTTAGTAGATGGATACTCGCCCTACAAGAGTATGATTTTAAGGTAACTCACATTAAGGGAAAGAATAATGTCCTTGCTGATTTATTGTCACGTGATCCGTAGTTGTGCGAAGAAGGTAGCCTTCTAGAGCCACGTGAGGGCATTATTATATATACATGTCTGTCTAAGGAAAATGAAACTGCTCTAAGTAGACTACGTAACCTATTGGTTGAACAGTCGGTAGACGAAGAATGTCGGGAACCTTTGTCTGTACTTCAGGGAGGAGAGCAGTTCACTGTGTCGCATGGTAGGCACACGTACAAACTGGTTAACGGGTTTCTAGCCAGGAAATGTGGCGAGGATCTCTGGGGGATTTGTGTACCCAAAGCGCTACGTGTGGAATTGATTTGGTTTATCCACAAGGAATTAGGACATTTTGGAGCTAATAAAGTTCTGTATGAGATCCGACAGAATTTTATATGGGACAAGATGGGAAGAGATATAAGAAAAATTCTTTCCACTTGCGATCTGTGTCAGCGTAGCAAAGTTCCTAACCGCTATTTAGAAGGACCTCGTCAGGCAGTAATCTCAGAAAGACCTGGTGACTTGGTGTGTACTGATTTATTTGGACCTGTGGTAAAGGGACAGTTCGGCTTCCAATATATTTTAGTCATTATTGATGCTTTCTCGAAGTTGGTCAGATTATACGGTATGAGAAAAGCCACTGGAAAATCTTGTAGTCGTATAATCAAAGAGAAGTATGTCCCTGAATTAGGTACTCCTCTTAGAATATTATCAGACAGTGGACCGCAATTTATTTCGAGAAAATGGAAGTCCATAATTAGAGAGCTAGGTATTACACAGGTTCATTCATCCATTAGATACCCTCAGGGTAATATGTGTGAGCGCGTTATGAAAGAGTTATCTCGCATGTTTAGATGCTTAGTGTTCGATAAGCATACAGCCTGGGTGGCTCATTTATCCCGCATAGAGACATGGATCAATGCAGTTCAACATGAAAGCACTAGATTGACGCCGTCACAAGTTCATTTTGGTTGTAAGCCTCAGAATGAACTAGTGAGAGTGTTAGGTTTGCCTGAGGAACCGCCTCGTAATGCTGAATTTTACGTCCGACTGGCACGGGAGAACCTGATTAAATCTGGAGATAAACGTAAAAGGCAACAGAAACGTAAGGTACTGGATAACTTTGAGGTAGGTGATATGGTTTTGGTGAGAGTTCCTATGTTATCAAATAGTGAGGATAAGGTAACTAAGAAATTTTTTCTGTTATATCAAGGCCCTTATAAAGTACATCGTAAACTAGGACCCTGTGCTTACAAGTTAGCGGATGGCGAGAGCGTAATGAATGGTTCATATAACATTAGTAGTTTACGGAGATACCTGTCGTGTGAGGTGGCTGAACCGGATTGTGAGATATAGGTCAGTAACTCGGGGAAGTTGCTACTTGTTATGTCAGACTACGAGTGGATGAGTTTACGTCTCTATTGTGGTGGTATTTCCTAGTTGTGTTTGTAAACAAGGGAGGTGTTTGTGTGACGGTAGAATTACGCTTGTTCATTGACGATAGATAATCTGTTTTCCGTATGTGAGGCCATGAAATTTTATATATTTGTTTTCTGAGATGTTACAGAAGGCTAATTAAAGCTGACGACGGCAAATAATTAATTTTCCCGTATGTGCATTTCTAACTTGCAATAATTTTACCGTGAGCTTAAATCACGTGTGTATTCGAGTGAAGTGTCTTGCATCCTGCTTTAAGATAAAGTTGAAACATTCGAAAGAGTGATAAAAGTGTAAATTGTTTGTATCATTTGTTTTAAATGTTTCTAATGTAAAAGATTGGAAGAAAACGTGTTATTGCTATCTAGCAAAGAATATCGGAGAGATGGGGAGAAAAAAAGGACAGATAGACATTCGGCAGAGTCTGTAATCTGAATTGTATATATATTATGTTATATTTTCTAGGATAATCTTGTTTTTTTATTACAAAAGTGAAAAGTTGCTCATGTTGGGCATAATTTAGCATCTAAACCTCAAGATGAACTGAAATAACAGACAGTCGCAATGGTAAGCAGTCTAAGAGAGATATGATGGAAAGAGTGAGATATAATTAATTGTATGAAAATAATGTCGCTCGTTATGGGCAGGTAATAGAGGTATTTCAAGTCAATGTGGGAGTAAGTGTGTGAGTTCTCAACTCATATGATATTTGTTAAGAACTCATGGGGGCGTATGTAACATTCCAGACGTTACAGTGTAATTATGTTAATTTTATTATGTGTAATTAATTCAGGAATTTAACGTCATGATCTTTATTTTGGTATGTAATTGTATTATAATTCATGTTTAATCATTTGCTCACTATCATTTCATTACTTTGTAACTACGACTTGTAAACGATGGCTGAATATTCTAATATTCACTTAGATTCTTGCGACATTTGTTTAAAATTAACTTGCAGTAGATTTCCGCTATCTTGCCACATCACCGAGGAGGGAGAAAGGACAAATTTAGACACCAAGTTCTGGGAAAGCGAGCACGTGTTCACGCGTCGTAACGTAAGCTACCGTATTTCGACCAGAATTATTCAAACTGATCAACGCCTATATTTTGAAAGGAGCGTCATATTGCCATGGATACTGAGAGAATGGACCAATAGAAGAACAGTTAATATCAGAGTTAAGACCCGTCTACTCTAATATCTGGAGTGGGGAGAGACATGTCATCTGATTGGACCACGTGTAGCGACCTGTAATTAGCGCCAGTGAAGGTTATAAAAGGGCATGCTGGAGCTCTTGGCAGGATCTCTCCTACCGGATCGTCTTGCATCTCTACTACTGGACTCTGCTGCATTCTACTTATTATTCTTCGTTTGATTCTGCATTAGTATTCTACAGTAATTACTTCATTTACCACGACGTGGTACTTAGAAATTCCGAATGAGGGGTGTATAGCCACTCTCATCAGGAAGTACGTACAGCTCGGCTACAAGACCGGTTTGAACCAGTCTAAGTCAATAGGTAGTATTAATCTAGATAGAAATGAAACTTCAGAGAACATTTTCAGTAAAGTTGGAAGGATTCTTAATTGAGTATCCTCTCCAAATAACCCAAGGTGGTTCTTCTAACTATGACTTAGGGCTTATCTCCAATATACGGGATAAAGCATAATAGGGAGTGTTAGTTTTGAAGTCATCTTCCAATTAGTGGTGGGTGCAATTTGAAAGGCAGGAATGGTACTTAGCTGCAGATGAAGAGATCAAAGACGACCGATGATGTTCCAGCTACAAGGATGGAAGCTTCCCAAGGACCAGCAGAACAAGACTAAATGGTGAGCAAGCGAGTTAAAGATATTGCAAGTTTTCGCGAAGTAGAGTCATTCAATTTTTTGTTAAATTCATTTTTTAATTTAAATTCAGTTCTCGTTAAACCGTCGTCATTTATATTAAATATAATAAATAGTATTTTTCTAGTTCACTTTAATCAATCTGCCTTAATTAGCCTTTTGATTTTTAATTCTCCTGCTTAATGATTAGTGCACTATCACCCCACCCCTGTGATAAGAGTCCGTCCAAGCTTGATTATAAATTTTTATCTTTAAGTCTTCAACTTAAAGATTGGCGCCCTTAGCTTGAATGGTTGCATTTCTCATTTGATGATTGTTCTCCGAAAGGGGAAGTCACAAACTTTAATAGTTCATCTTCACCCTAAAGGGCGCGACATATGTGTATAGTAGCGACATCTGTTGAGAAATGTCCAGACTTCTTGTACTAGTAATTTCAAAGTTTATGTTGCAGATTGGCTTATCCAAGGCGTTTAATTTAAATGCGTGGGGCGTATGTACCTCCGGTACAATTATTATTATTATTGGAAATAGAGTGACTGAAAATACATAAATAATGAAAAAATATACAGGCCTGCAAATTATATCTACTAACAATAACAAAACAAATAATATGAACCAACTTCAAAATTAAATAACGTATAGTTTCAAATTAAACAGGAATGAGTGGAGTCCATTAGAGTAGTGCATATGTTATTCCAGAATTGTAGCAGTTATCATAATGCACCTCCCCTGCGAACCATGTGACCTTGCCGCGGTGGGGAGGCTTGCGTGTCCCAATGAAGCAGATAGCCGAGCCGTATCGGATGGGTATCTGTTGAGAGACCAGACTAAGGAATGTTTCATCGAAAGGGGCGTAGCAGCCTTTCGGAAGTTGCAAGGGCGGCAGTCTAGATGATTGACTGATACGGCCTTGTAATAATACTCAACATGGCTTAGCTGTGTTGATACTGCTACACGGCTGAAAGTAACGGGAAATTACAGCCATAAGTAACTCCCGAGGACATGCAGCTCTCTCTGTATGAATGATGTACTGATGATGGCTTCCTCCAAGGTAAAATATTCCGGAGGTAAACTAGTCCCCCAATCAGCTCTCCGGGTGGGAACTACACGAGAGGGGGTGATCATCAGGAAGGTGGATACTGACATTCTGCGAGTCGGAGCGTGGAATGTTAGAAGTTTTAATCGTTGTGGTAGGTCAGAGAATCTGAAAAGGGAGATGGATAGACTAAAGTTAGATGCAGTTGGTGTAAGTGAAGTACGTTGGCAGGAAGAACAAGATTTTTGGTCAGGCGACTACCGAATTATCAACACAAAATCAAAAAGGGGTAATGCGGGAGTTGGTTTAATAATGCACAAGAAAATAGGGCAGAGGGTAGGCTACTACGACTAGCATAGTGAAAGAATTATTGTCGTCAAGATAGACACCAAACCAATGCTCACCACAATAATGCAGATCTATATGCCTACTAGTTCAGCGGATGAAGAGGAAATCGAAAGAATATATGAAGGTATAGAAGATTTAATACAATATGTAAAAGGTGACGAGAATCTAATTGTGATGGGAGACCGGAATGCAGTGGTAGGCCAAGGAAGAGAAGGTAATGCAGTAGGAGAATTCGGATTGGGACAAAGGAACGAAAGAGGAAGTCGGCTGGTAGAATTCTGCACCGATCGTAATTTACTCCAATACTTGGTTCAAACACCACAAACGACGGCTGTATACGTGGACGAGACCTGGAGACACTGGAAGGTATCAAATAGACCATTATGGTTAGGCAGAGATTCAGAAACCAGGTGTTGGATGCAAACCTTTTCCAGAAGCAGGCGTGGACTATGACTAGGTCATGAAATGCCATCTGAAGTTGAAGAAATTGAAGGAAAGAATCCAAAAAGATGGGATCTAGACAAGTTGAAAGAAAAGAGTGCGAGGGATTGTTTCAAGCAACATGTGGCACAAGGGCTAAATGAAAAGGCTGAAGGAAACACAATAGAGGAAGAGTGGAGAGTCATGAAAAATGAAGTCAGTAGGGCTGTTGAAGAAATGTTAGGAAGGAAGAAAAGATGAACTAAGAATCAGTGGATAACTCAGGATATACTAGACCTGATTGATGAACGACGAAAATACAAGAATGCTAGAAATGAAGAGGGCAGAAATAAATGAAGGCGATTAAAGAATCAAGTGGATAGAAAGTGCAAGGTAGCTAAGGAAGAATGGCTGAAGGAGAAGTGCAAGGAAGTCGAAGGTTGTATGGTCCTAGAAAAGGTAGATGCTGCATACAGGAAAATCAAGCTAACCTTCGGAGAAAGGAAATCTAGGTGTATGAATATTAAGAGCTCAGATGGAAAGACACTTCTAGGGAAAGAAGAAAAAGCAGAAAGATGGCAAGAACATATCCAACAGTTGTATCTATGTAAAGATGTAGATAATTTGGTTCTGGAACAAGAAGAGGATGTTGATGCTGATGAAATGGGAGACCCAACTTTGAGGTCAGAGTTTGAAGGAGCTGTGAGTGACCTAAATACCTGGAATTGATGACATTCCCTCTGAATTACTGACTGCCTTAGGAGAAACCAGCGTGGCAAGGTTATTCCATTTAGTGTGTAAGATGTACGAGACAGGAGAAGTCCCATCCGATTTTCGGCAGAATGTTGTTATACCTATTTCCAAGAAAGCCGGTGCTGACAGGTGTGAAACTGCCGCACCATTAGTTTAGTATCTCATGCCTGCAAAATTTTAACACGTATTATTTACAGAAGAATGAAAAAACAAGTTGAAACTGAGTTGGGAAAAGATCAATTTGGCTTCAGAAGAAAGGTAGGAACACGTGAAGCAATCCTGACTTTACGTCTGATCTTAGAGGATCGAATCAAGAAGGACAAGCCCTCGTACATGGCATTCGTAGATCTAGAAAAGGCATTCAATAATTTTGACTGGACCAAGCTATTTAAGATTCTGAAGGTGATTGGGATCAGATACCGAGAACGAAGAATTATCTACAAACTGTATAAAAATCAGTCTGCAGTGATAAAAATCGAGGGCTTTATAAAAGAAGCAGCAATCCTGAAAGGAGTGAGGCAAGGCTGCAGTTTGTCCCCTCTCCCTTTCAATGTTTACATAGAACAGGCAGTAAAGGAAATCAAAGAGAAATTTGGAAAGGGAAGGACAGTCCAAGGAGAGGAAATCAAAACCTTGAGATTTGCCGATGATATTGTTATTTTATCTGAGACTGCAGAAGATCTCGAGAAGTTGCTGAATGGTATGGATGAAGTCTTGGGTAAGGAGTACAAGATGAAAATAAACAAGTCCAAAACAAAAGTAATGGAGTGCAGTCGAACGAAGGCAGGTGATGTAGGAAATATTAGATTAGGAAATGAAGTCTTAAAGGAAGTGGATGAATATTGTTACTTGGGTAGTAAAATAACTAACGATGGCAGAAGTAAAGAGGACATAAGATGTAGACTAGCACAAGGAAGGAAGAGCTTTCTTAAGAAAAGAAATTTGCTCACTTCAAACATTGATATAGGAATTAGAAAGATGTTTTTGAAGACTTTCGTGTGGAGCGTGGCATTGTATGGAAGTGAAACATGGACGATAACTAGCTCAGAAAGAAAGAGAATAGAAGCTTTTGAAATGTGGTGTTACAGAAGAATTCTGAAGATGAGATGGATAGCTCGAATCACGAATGAAGATATACATCTTAAGACACCCAGGACTTGTTCAGTTGGTTTTTGAAGGAAGTGTGTGTGGTAAGAACGGTAGGGGTAGACCAAGATATGAATATGACAAGCAGATTAGAGCAGGTGAAGGATGCAATAGTTACGTAGAAATGAAAAGGTTAGCACAGGATAGCGTGGCATGGAGAGCTGCATCAATCCAGTCTATGGACTGATGACTCACACATATCATAATGCATTTAATTAATTTATTTATCGGAGAGCAGAATTCCAAATTATTTGTGAGTCAGCACCCCTTAAATAAGTCATCGCTTGCAGCTCTCTTATTGGTGAATTCTGGACTTAGTTCATTTCGCAGTCTTGACCATTGTGCTGGAAAGTTGCATTTTATTTGACCAATAACAATTGAAAGTAGAAAAGAGTGTACTAGAATCACGTTATATTTTCACGTGTTTTAGTCATACTTGTGAATATTGTGAGTTTGTGTTGTCATATTGAAAAAAGTGCCGTATTTATCCCGTAAAGTTTTATGTTAAGCGGATAAAGTATTTACCAGGCAGTTAGGTTTTCCAAGACTAGAAAAGTGCATGCAACAAGTGATCACCAATAAAAACAGATATGCTATATTACTATAAAATAAATGTGAGTAGTCTTGCGGCTTTTCGGAAAACAAACGAATTAATTGTTTTCTCGAAAACTGCATACAGGCTATAACCAAAGAGAGGAGGGAAGATTATCTATACAAACATTAAATCATCACATCATTTGCTTGTAATGTTTCCTTCTTTACTTGTGTTTAATTATTTTTTTGTTTCCTCCCATCCTTCTTATATCGCAAGCCGCACTGGTCGACAGCCCCCTATCGTTAATATGTATATGCTGTCTAACAAGCTGTTTTTGTAATAAAGTATGGCCAGGAGTGTGAAGAAACGTCGCACTAGCTCAGGCAGGTCTTCGAAGACGAGCGACAGGGAGGAAATGATTAGTAATGCGAAGGTAGTGCCAAGGGCCTCAATATAGGTACAGTACAGGCATTTTCCTTTGACAGTACAGCCACTGGAAAATTGTAGAATTCATTATAAACCACAGCCTTGTAAGTACAATAGAGACTGGGAGTTTCGAGTCTCGATAGTTCGATATTACCATGAATCTGAGCTAAAAAAAAAAAGTAATTTAAAAAATAAAGCATCAGTTTTCAGTGTATGAGTGCCGTATAATGAAAACCTACAACCTGTTTTCCAGTCAGTGACCGGGTCAGGGATGTAATGAATGAAGCATATATAGGCTGTTAGTACGATGGGGTCGCCACTCCCAAAGTGATATATTAATGACTGATAGATGCTATGAAATGAGAATGGAGATTGTTGCTGGAATGATAGATGACAGGGAAAACTGGAGTACCCGGAGAAAAACCTGTCCCGCCTCCGCTTTGTCCAGCACAAATCTCACATGGAGTGACCGGGATTTGAACCACGGTATCCAGCGGTGAGAGGCCGACGCGCTGCCGTCTGAGCCACGGAGGCTCACGAGTGCCGTATACTGAGCGTAAAACGAACACAACACACCAGAGGCGGACCTTGAACCCCTATCCTTCGCACTACAGGCAGCTAAGCGTATGTCCGACAGCAGCTCGAGACGACCTGTTCTTTTTTTTTTTTTTTTTTTGCTAATGGCTTTACGTCGCACCGACACAGATAGGTCTTATGGCGACGATGGGATGGGAAATGTCTGGGAGTTGGAAGGAAGCGGCCGTGGCCTTAATTAAGGTACAGCCCCAGCATTTGCCTGGTGTGAAAATGGGAAACCACGGAAAACCATCTTCAGGGCTGCCGACAGTGGGATTCGAACCCACTATCTCCCGGATGCAAGCTCACAGCCACGCGCCTCTAACCGCACGGCCAACTCGCCCGGTGACCTGTTCTTTAGAGGGTGGCGTGACATTGTTACTGCTCGGAAACGGCGCAGTTCGTTAAAACAGAAAACACTTGACAATTTGTTAGTGTTATGAAATGACAGTTTTTGTTTTCATCGCTACTGAAATAGATCCTGCAATGTTTAACTTAAGTAGTTTTTTTTTTCAGAAGATACTAGTCAATTTATTTTAATGTAAGTCAGTCTGAATAATTTTGTTTTCGGAACTACTGTGTTGTGATGTTTAACGTAAGCAATTGTTTTCGTGTACACTGGCGTTACCGTGCAATTTCGTAAGTCCTAGTTTTTTTTATAGCTCAAGGTAGTCTCGATCCTGTCCACTTCCAGTTGCCTAGAATCTACTTGTACAACAATTCAAAAATTATTCAGTTCTGAAGCGTGCCATCTAAAACATGAAATTAAAAATATTCGAACGCATATACGATCGTCTTACTGTTCCTTCCAACTTATCTAGGATCACCACTGATCTGAATTTAGGACAGTTTTCCTGGTAGCAGGTTCCCTATCTGTAGTTTTCCTAGCCTTTACTTAAATGATTGCAAAGAATATGGAAACTTCTAATCATCTTCCTTGGTAAGTTATTCCAATCCCTAACTCCACTTCCTATAAATGAATATTTGCCCCAATTTCTCCTCTTGAATTCCAAATTTATCTTCATATTGTGATCTTTTCGGCTTTTAAAAATACCACTCAAATTTATGCGTCTACTAATGTCATTCCACGCCATCTCTCCACTGACAGCTCGGAACATATCATTTATTCGGGCAGCTCGTCTACTTTCTCCCATATCTTCCCAGCCCAAACTTTACAACATTTTCGTAACGCTACTCTTTTGTCCGAAATCGCCCAGAGCATATCTAGCTACTTTTCTTTGGATTTTTTCCAGTTTTAGAATCAAGTAATCTGGGTGAGAGTTGTAACAATTTCCCGATTGTCGATCCTGAACATAAATTATGGAAAGTCTGAGATAGCTTTCACCAACATATACTGTGCCATTTCACCGTTCTATATTTGCATCAGTAGGAACAAAAATGGCGTTCAAGCCATTAGAAGGTCAATGTGAAAGCAACTAACATCGGTACGAACCGAAACGATAATCCTTTCAACCGGTAGTCACCGAAAGAACCATACTTAGAAGGCTGTGAGAAAAGAATGACAGAGGCGGATTATTTAAACCAATTATTAAGAAAAAAGAGACTTCCATTAGAACATTCTACACAATTCAGCACTACGGCAAGTAAGACGGAATCGAGCAAAGAAATAAGCCAGCTTATCGGTTTTTAAGATCAACTATTGACGGAGAATAAAATCCGCGGCAGCCCGCTCAACGTCAACTTCATAGATTGAAATAACTGCGCGAAATTTAAAGACCAGCAAAAAGGAATTAGCAAGTCTGGTACAACGAATACGTCACGGCTGGACTTGGAAGTTTTATTTTTGTCTGATACCACACATCGTAAACAGCAGAATCCAAATAGCTGTCAAGTGCATTTCTAAGAAGCACGGAAAAATCGCATTCGCTCGGCAAGCGAGAGAGTTTTTACAAATAGTAGCACAGTTAGAACTACTATATCGAAACTAATCGTCCCAGAGCACATTTTATTCTGATATCATAGACAGTACGAAACGAAGATAAATAGCAAGATGACAACATTAACTAATACATTGTATTATTCTGTTCCTAACGTGCCAGAGACCACTATGATGTTCTAAAAGACCAAGGCAGAGACTACTCCGACTATGGTGGCGCTTTACGAGGTTGATGACCCAGGAGGATTGGAAATCAGCTGTGAAGACGAGATGGACCCGATTACCTAAAGCAGAACCATGGAGCAAGTTCTGCCATTCCCGATGACCAACAGCGAGATGGCAAACAGGACCCAATAAGCAAAGTTAAGTCCCCTATGAGTCGTTTTTCGTAAGTAGAAACCTTTATTTTTTGGCTATGTGTGATATGATTTGTGGCATTGTGCGTGCGTATATAATATTGAAGTGTAATTACATGGATGTAGGTATTCATCTGATGTTACTGTCAATCCCATATATAGGCGTAATATACCAGTGAAAGCCGTTCGCAAATTTATCAATGTGATGTGAGAGAAAGTAGTAAATGTTTTTAATCGTTAACAGTGAAGTGTTAAAGTGTAATATGAATGTCAATATACATGTGTGATGGCTTTATCGGAATAGCAAGCTTAGAGATCGTATTTAGGGAATGTTTACGACGAAATATAGTAGTACAGCTTAGTATTGTGATACACTTTCTTTGACACTATGACGGTAAGGATAATTTTTTTTATATGTGAAGGTTATGGCACATATGCATCGTATTTAATGAGATGGGTGCTTGAAATGCATTGATATGGATATTATGTGATATTTGGAATGGTAAATGGAGAATGAAGTAATAATATAAGCGGATGTTAAGTTGTGATGGTGATATTTATTTTTTATTTGAGAGGTTGGTCATAATAGTCTTCTGTGAGATGATAGTACGTGCAAATTATGCATGCTAAGATATATATTGAAACGTACTGTTTTCAATTGCTGTTTTTATTCCCAGATACACAAAGTAGGTTAGGATATGATCTCAATGCCATCAATACAGTGTTATTTGAGTATGTAGGATCATCAGATGAGCCAAGAGGCTAATAACGATAATATTTAGGCCTTCACTGAGTTATTTATGACCATTTTCAAGTACTCTCACACATGGTAACCTAATTCCTGATTTTATGGGAGCGATTTGACACATCACTGGTGACTTAGTCATTCATATATGGATTTTTAGATGAAGGTAGAGTCTTCTAACATGCCAATTTTTCCACTTGTGGTATAATTTGTTGGAAAGTTAATTAAATACACTTGGCAATGCTACATTCTGCCAGACACGCACTTAGATTGAATTTTAACCATGGATTAAGATAATAATTAAGTGAATTAACCACATAAGCCATATGATAGAATTAATTTGAAATCAATTACGACTTAGAGTGAACCTGAATTTGCTTATATGGAGATCAGATCTTATGAAACATGAAAAAAGAAAACCAAGTGAACTTTCAAACATACGAGTTAACTGAAGTCCTCAGAAAACAGACATTGCTTTCCCATACGATTTTCTATTGTGTATGGACACAGATGTTAAGTTTAGCACAAAGTGACATTCGTTTCACCAGTCATATGTGAGTTAAAGGTTAAATGATAGAACTTTAAGTAACTTCGAGGAGCAATTCAGCTCAGTGAGAAGAGATTCCAGATCTTAATGAATTATTTATTTGGCTATTTTCACTGCGTTCTACATTCTGTTTAAAAACTATAATCTGAAATGATGTATATAGTAGGGAGTGTAATTTTCTTTTCATTTTTAACCAATTGGATGCATCTAATTCTTACAACTCTATTTAATATGTTTCATTTGATTAATATATTTTAATTTTTCAGTTGATTCTTCGAACATTACTTAACTATGACTTACATTTTTCAACAGGCCAGGGTTAATGAATCGATAATTAAGGCCCAGATTTCAACTACTTATTACGGGTTTTTCCAAAACTATTTTTTCTTTATTTCAACTTAATTGCAACTGATGGAAACATTTATAGCATTATGAAACTATCTACGTTGTACGAGGCATTTTTTTTAACGGAATCTTAGATAACATTTCCTTAATATTTGGACTGAATAGTCAATAAAAGCTGAGTAGTGAAATTCTATAATTCTTTTAATGCCTACTTAGTATAAGAACTAGATGTAAGACTGTAATGACTCATTTTTTTTATTGCGATTTCGTTAGCGACGCGTACGAATCACTTGAAATATCGTAGTAACCTGAAATTTGCGATTAATTTTGCCGACATGCAAGTATGGTATCCGACTGATAGCGTGTTGGAGACGTCCTTCTGCGTAGGTTGAGATTTACCATAGGCCATCGGCGTACTTTCTCAAGCGGAACCCACAACCCAGCAACATCAATCAGATAGAATCATTTATCAAGAGCTAGTCTGGATCTCATGTATCCTCACCTGGACGCGGGAACGGTGCAATACTGTCAGGCCGCCACAATTGCTACAATACTTAATGCTTTCCCGATGTTCGTTTGATGTCATACCGACACAGATCTTGTGATGGCGATGGGATAAGAAATAGGGATAAGTCCTACAACCCCGAGATCAATGATATATGTACAAAACAAATTACAAATAAATAACATTACTCAGAAAGTTCATAAAATACTTAAAATAAATTAAATTAATAAAAATTATCAATCTAAATGTCCGTAGTATGGGCGCCAGAGTTCACCACAATGGATCCCTCGAATTTAGATAGAGCATTATAATTCTTTATATCCCAGGGCGTGTACATAATGCTGCGTACTGGTACATCTGCTACAGGCCTTAAGTAACCTTCTGAAAACGACTAAATAGGTAGGAACTGCACCTAGGTTCATCAATAACTCCACTAATTCTAAAATATCTAAACTATATCTATATATATATAAAATAAGAGTTTTGTCTGTACATTGCTCAGAATTTGAAAATAATGGTATTTCTGTATCGGTCATGTTCATAGTAACAAGAAAATGCACTTTTTACTTTTCCGCAATTTCTGTCTGTCTGTCTGTCTGTCTGTCTGTCTGTCTGTCTGTCTGTCTGTCTGTCTGTCTGTCTGTCTGTCTGTCTGTCTGTCTGTCTGTCTGTCTGTCTGTCTGTCTGTCTGTCTGTCTGTCTGTCTGTCTGTCTGTCTGTCTGTCTGTCTGTCTGTCTGTCTGTATGTATGTATGTATGTACACGCATCACGAGAAAACGGTTGAAGAGAATTTGATGAAAATCGGTATGTGAAGTCGGGGGATGAGCCGCTACAATCTAGGCTATAAATCATTTTACTCACGCTGAGTGAAATGGTAGTTTAGGGGAAGGCCTAAAATTGAATTCTCAACTATTTATGTTATTAGTGGTCTAATGAAAATCGGTATGTGAAGTCGGGGGATGAGCCTCTACAATCTAGGCTATAAATCATTTTATTTACGCTGAGTGAAATGGTAGTTTCGGGGAAGGCCTAAAATTGAATTCTCAACTATTTATGTTATTAGTGGTCGTATTTTAAAGAAAATGGGTATGCAAAGTTGGGGAATAAGTTGCTACAATCTAGGCTATCAATAATTGTATTCACGATGTGAAAAATGTAGTTTAGGGGAAGGCCTAAAATTCAATTCTCAAATATTGTTATTAGTAGTCCTATCTTGATGAAAATCGATATGCAAAGTCAGGAAATAAGTCGCTATAGTCTAGGCTGTAAATTATTTTATTCACGCTGAGTGAAGTGGTAGTTCAGGGGAAGGCCTAACATGTAATTCTCAAATATTTCTCATTAGAGGTGTAATCGATGAATGCTACATAACGATGGTTATATAGTATTAAATTTCCTATTATTCATGTCTTATACATTGTTACCGTACTGGCTATGATCACAGAGATATTCATGAATTTGTATTTTTGTTACTAAGTACATATCAGCGCCGACTAACGAGAAAATGGGTAAACAGTATTTAATGAAAATCGGTATGTAAAGTCGGAGAATAAGAAACTACAGTTTATGGTATAAAATATTTTACAAATCACAGAGTCGAAATAAAACTAAATGTGAAGGCCTACAATATAGAAAGTTCATAACATTGATCAACATTAACATTACGTTGACCATTGTTTGTCGTGATGTGCTTTGTGTCTTCAGTTGCCCCTCATCTCCGGTAGATAGGATTACTGCTGCGTACAGAGTATCTTTTATTTGATTTACGTTGTACCGACATAGATAGGTTTTATGGCGACGATGGGATAGGAAAAGGTTGGGAGTGCCTTAGGCCTTAATTAAGGTACAGGCCCAGCATTTGACTGTTGTGAAAGTGGGAAACCACGGAATACCATCTTCAGCGCTGCCAGCAATGGGGTTCGAATCCACTATCTCTCGGATGCAAGGTCACAGCTGCGCACCGCTAACCACACGGTCAACTCGCCCAGTCGTACAGAGTGTAACAGCCTGTCTGAATATTGATGGGAAGTAGCTGGGGAGTTAGATAACTTTCTTCTTTAGTATGCCATTCCCCTGGTTTATACATTTTCTGATACTACTGGTACGTAACACACTGGATCATCATAGCGTTCGGGCTATTCAATCCCTATTCTGAGGCACTGATTGGAATGAACAGTGTGCATATTTAGCGGAATAATGGCAGATAAGTGTTCATGGCAATCTGCGTCCTGGTCATCCCAGCTCTGGAACTTTGGACTATTAGATTGGCACCGCAATCTAACCGCAGCACTGTTCGTTAAAAGTGATAAAACGTGCGTCTTTCCATTTGATCGAGTATTTTATATGATAGCATTGCTTTTAATCGCTACATTCATACTTACGTTTTTGTAATGACCTATGTTGATTTCAGGTTAGGAAAACCACAAATTCAGTCTTTCTGAGAATCCCGTAGCGAAGCACGGGTACATCAGCTAGTTCTCAATAAAATCCGTGCATGAGCACCTCATCAACACACCAAAATACACTCATAACACACAAACAAAAGATTGCTGGAAGACTCCATATTTACAACAACAACAATGAAAACAGTGGGAAAACGAAAGCGAGAACTAAGCCACCATTTGTAGTTAGTTCGTTGAACAATGTACATATATGAATATAAGAACCCTTCACTCTCTCTGTATCAACACGACTTGCCGATTCTCATAATCAGCACTTATAAAATCACACAGATACTGTACCTCGTGATACTGTGTTCACAGACTTTAACACTTGTAAAGATATGCAGCTTTGAGCAACACACGCTTGTCGATCCTGAACATAAATTATGGAAAGTCTGAGATAGCTTTCACCAACATATACTGTCACAAGTGCTACAATACTTAATGCGAAAGCACTACACAATTTGTCGATCATCCACTTTCCACGAACATAACAAGACGGCGTTCCACGAACGTTTGAAGTCCAGTCCATTGTAGCCGTATCACTCGAATACCGTATATCCAGTTTCACTCCCGTGTGTTAGCACCACTTCCTTCTCGTACAGTGTGTCAGATTGGTCCCTTTCCGCTATGATGTCGAAGTATATAAAGACCTCATCTCTCACACGATTCGCCGAGATTGATCCTTGCCAGCCAATCATGAGTGATCCTCTTGTCAAGAACATGCCCTTAACTTCTTCTTGCTCCCAAGACAATAACACACTCAGGGGTGTTTCACATGAGTCATAGAACGTTCCTAGTACAACAACAAGCTCATCTCATCAGACTGGGATATATACATGACTCATAGAACTTCCCGACGACAACAACAAGTACATCTCACAAGACACTGGGATGCCCGCATGAGTCATACAAATTACCAGAGTCCAATATAACAATGTTTTCCCACTCGTATGTACAAAACAAATTACTCATACCTACATATGTGGGGACCTCCCAGCTTACAAATATTAATGACCAAATATACAAATGAATTACTGACGATAATAATAATAATAATAATAATAATAATAATAATAATAATAATAATAAATCGAATACTGACAATAATATCTCTCACATCTACATGTAGTGTGAGGGTGTGATATATGTACTATCACAGGGTCCCATACACGGGAACCATACTCTAATTGGGGTCTCGCCAGAGACTTATATGCCCTCTCCTTTACATGCTTCCTACAACCCCGAAATACCCTTATAACCATGTGCAGAGATCTGTACCCTTCATTTACAATCACATTTATGCGATTACACCAATGAAGATCTGTCCTTATATTAACATCTAGGTATTTACAGTAATCCCCATAAGGAACTTTCACCCCATCAACGCAGTAATTAAAACTGAGACGACTTTTTCCTATTTGTGAAAGTCACAAACTGACTTTTAACCCCGTTTATCATCATCCCATTGCCTACTGTCCTTCTCACAATATTGTCGAGTTCTTTTTGCAGTTGCTCACAATTTTATAACTTATTACTCTAGGCCTATACAGAATAACATTATCTGCAAAAAGCCGTACCTTTGATTCCAGTTCTTTACTAATATCATTTATATATATAAGAAAACATAAAGGTCCAATAATACTGTCTTGAGGAATTACAGTATCATCTACTCTAACTCTTGACTTCTATTTTCTAGAAATATAGCCATTCATTCAGTCACTTTTTTGTCTAGTCCATTTGCACTCATTTTTGCCAGTAGTCTCCCATGATCTATCCTATAAAATGCCTTGGATAGGTCAATCCCGATACTGCCCATTTGACCTCCTGAAGTTTACAAGTTGAGCTTCAGTGGAATAACATTTCCTAAACTCGAACTGCCTTCTATCGAACCAGTTATTAATTTTGCAAACATGTCTAATATAATCAGAAAGAATGCTTTCCCGATGTTCGTTTGATGTCGCACCGACACAGATCTTGTGGTGGCGATGGGATAAGAAATAGGGAAGCGACCATGGCTAGGTGTAGCCCCAGCATTTACGTGGCACGAAAATGAGAAACCACTGAAAACAATCTACAGAACGGCCGACAGTGACATTGGAACGCATCGTCTCCCGAATGCAAGCTTATAGCTACGTGACCAACAGCTCGGTGAAGATACATATTCACGTTTCTGATATGGTTCATAGTGTGATGTATTCTTCTTCTTCTTCTTCTTCTTCTTCTTAATCTGTTTACCCTCCAAGGTCGGTTTTTCACTCGGACTCACCTCTACCGCCTCAAGGGTAGTGTCCTGGAGCTTCAGACTCTGGGTCGTGGGATACAAGTGGGTAGGATGCCCAGTACCACGCCCAGGCGGCTTCAGCTGCTATGCTGAACAGGGACCTTACTGGGAGGATGGGAAGATCGGGAGGGATAGACAAGGAAGAGGGAAGGAAGCGACCGTGGCCCTTAAGTTAGGTACCATCCCGGCATTTGCCTGGAGGAGAAGTGGGAAACCACGGAAAACCACTTCTAGGATGGCTGAAGTGGGAATCGAACCCACCTCTACTCAGTTGACCTCCCGAGGCTGAGTGGACCCCGTTCCAGCCCTCGTACCACTTTTCAAATTCCGTGGCAGAGCCGGGAATCGAACCCGGACCTCGCGGGGTGGCAGCTAATCACGCTAACCACTACACCACAGAGGCGGACATAGTGCGATATGCTGTATGTGTATTAACACGACCTGGCTGAGTGGCCGTGGCCAGTATATTTATTGGCACGTTAAAGAACTCCTGTGGGACTAAATTCCGGCACCTCGGCGTCTCTGAAAACCGTATAAGGAGGTAGTGGGACGTAAACACAAGTGACATTCTTTTTTCTTTATTCGTTTATTGCCCGCCTCGTTGGCTGAATGGTCAGTGGTCAGCGTACTGGCCTTCGGTTCATAGGGCCCCGGCTTCGATTCCCGGCCGGGTCGAGAATTTTAACCTTCATTGTTAATTCCAATGGCTCGGGGACTGGGTATTGGTGCTGTGCCCAACGTCCATGTAACTCACACACCACACATAACACTGTCTTCCACCACATTAACACGCAGTTATCTACATATGGCAGATGCCGCCCACCCTCATCGGGGGGTCTGCCTTACAAGGGCTGTACCCGGCTAGACATAGCCACACGAAATTATTATTATTATTATTATTATTATTATTATTATTATTATTATTATTATTATTATTATTATTATTATTATTATTATTATTATCCGTTTACCCTCCGAGGTTGGTTTTTTTTCCCTCGGGCTCTGCGAGGGACTCGACCTCTACTGCCTCAAGGGCAGTGTCCTGGACCGTGAGGCATTTGGTCGGGGATAAAACGAGGGAGTAGGACCAGTACCTCACCCAGGTGGCCTCACCTGCTATTATGAACAGTGTTCTTCCGGGGGGAAGGGTTGAAGGGGATAGACAAGGAAGAGGGAAGGAAGCGGCCGTGGCCTTAAGTTAGGTACCATCCCGGCATTTGCCTGGAGGAGAAGTGGGGAAACCGGGGAAAACCATTTCGAAGATCACTGAGGTGGGAATCGAAGACCCCTCTGCTCAGTGGACCTCCCGAGGCTGAGTGGACCCCGTTCCAGTACTCGTACCAATTTTCAAATTTCGTGGCACAGCCGGGAATCAAATCCGGGTCTCCGGGGGTGCCAGCTAATCACACTAACCAGTACACCACAGAGGCGGATATAGCATCATCTTCATTATTATTATTATTATTATTATTATTATTATTATTATTATTATATTAAGAGGAACACAATCCCGCAGTCCCCGATGTAGGGGAATTAACCGAATGTGGCAAAAATCCCCAGCCCGGTCGGAAATCGAACGCGGGGTCCTCTAAACCGAAGGCCACTATGCTGACCATTCAGACAAGGAACCGGACTTTTGAATACAGATTTTTCAAAACTTAAAATGAAATATTTCAAAATCGAATATCGTAATAAATTATAGGCCTATGTCATTTTAAGTCCAAATAATTCAACGAGCTACTTATCAGAAAAACTCACATTTTTCTTATTTCTTTCCTAAATGGCTCCCTTAAGTGTGCATGCCCTATTCCAGACCTTCAAATTCGTGGCAGTTCTGGGAATCTAATGGGGTTAATCCGGCACAAGCCCCTGGACCATTGCAAAACGGAGTATTCTACTTACGATATTATTATAACACGTGACTACATAAAGAATCACCTAAAGCAATGGAAAAATTTATCAATGACGTCTGTAAATTCTGCACAAAGAGACACGCTCGGTTATTCCCAGACTACCGGAATAGCGAACACTAATCGTATAACGTACCATAGGAGGCCAGTCGCCTCGCCCCAGGCTTGTAGAGATGACGCACGTAACATGCTCCGTTCTGCGAACTGAAGTTGAACTCCGGCATGTAAATGCCCAGTCCTTCACCGACACCCAGTGCTATCCAAAAGAGAAGAAACAATATATGATCACTACGGCTAGGATTTCCATGACTTTGCATCTTTTTTTAAAAGCCTAAATCAAAGACAAACTTACCGGTAGTCTTAGAATTATCTGTCTGTAGTATTATTTCTTTTTAGAATTTCCATGTCTTACTTTTATGTTTACATTTTTAAATTCTGTTTATAGTGGTTAAGTGTAAGAGAGGGCCGTGAGCCCTAACTTCGCCACAAATGTAAGTCAGGAATAAATAAATAAATAAATAAATAAATAAATAAATAAATAAATAAATAAATAAATAAATAATAGTTTGGTGAAAACTGGAAGGGAATATGGCATGGAAATCAACATTGCGAAATCAAAAGTGATGAGGGTATCGAAACGGAAGAAACATTTGAGGATAACTGTTGACAATCGAGAACTGGAGAATGTGAAGCAGTGCAAGTGCTTGGGAAGCTTGCTGACAAAGAATGCCCACTGCACAAATGAAATTCGAGCAAGAATCGCCATGGCCAAAGTCGTATTCAACAAGAAGAGGACTCTGTTGACCAGCAAGTTGAGCTTGGAACTAAGGAACAAACTAGTGAAGTGCTACATCTGGAGTATTGTACTGTACGAAGCATAGGCGTGGACCATGAGAAAGTGGGAGAAAAAAATACCTAGAAAGTTTTGAAATGTGGTGCTGGGGGAGAATAGAGAAGATCGGGTGACAAACGGCGGTGTACTGAGAGGAGTAGGAGAGAAAGGAACTATTATGTATACAATTCTTCACAGGAAGGCCAACTGGATAGGACACGAGGGGCTCATACACGATGTCATCGAAGGGAGGATCACAGGAATTGCAAGAAGAGGAAGAAGAAGAATTCAACATCTGAATGACATGAAAGATAGGATGAGATACAGCAGGCTGAAGGAAGAAGCTCACAACAGAGAACATTGACGTCAGATTTTTTTTTTGCTAGGGGCTTTACGTCGCGCCGACACAGATAGGTCTTATGGTGACGATGGGATAGGAAAGGCCTAGGAGTTGGAAGGAAGTGGCCGTGGCCTTAATTAAGGTACAGCCCCAGCATTTGCCTGGTGTGAAAATGGGAAACCACGGAAAACCATTTTCAGGGCTGCCGATAGTGGGATTTGAACCTACTATCTCCCGGATGCAAACGTCAGAAATTCTCCGTACGAAGACACAGAACTGCCACTAGGCAGAATACTGCATAATAATTTATTAATGAGTAGTTTCCGACTAAATGTTGGCTGAGAATGGTCAGTGTACTGACCTTCGGTTCAGAGGGTCTCGGGTTCGATTCCCGACCGGGTCGGGGATTTTAATCGCTTCTGATTAATTCTTCTGACTCGGGGACTGGGTGTATGTGTTCGTCTCAACACTCTCCTCATCATATTCAGACAACACAACACACTACCAACCACCACAGAAACACGCAATAGTGCTTACATCTCTCCATAGAGGGTTGGCATCAGAAAGGGCATCCGGCCGTAAAACAGGGCCAAATCCCCATGTGCGACGCGGTTCGCGCCCGCGACCCCACATGACTGTGTGGGAAAAGTGGTAGGAAAAGAAGAAGTAGTTTCCGAGTAAAATGTGTTAAACTAACCCTATTTGTTAGGTTTTTTTTTTTTGCATATTTTGCTAATTTTGTTAGATAGGGCATGTTAACGTCTTTTATTGCATGGTAAATACTTCTCGGGATTTCACTGCATCTTTACACATTTTACAATACATCTTAGGTACATTTCATGTTTTATTTTTTCATTACTTGGTAAGTTACTTTGCTTGGTTCTTAATAATACTAGAATTAAAATTACATCTTGGCTCCAGAAAACGAGGCAAAGACTATCTACCTTCCTTTCTATGAACCGACAATAAATTTATTTATTTATTTATTTATTTATTTATTTATTTATTTATTGTACCTCAGACAGGTGTAAGCCTAATGATGTGAAACACATGTACATACACTATTACATTGGATAAAAACAAATATTAAATTAAAATTATATTATCTCCTATGCAAGTATCCGGCTCCATCGCTAAATGGTTAGCGTGCTGGCCTTTGGTAACAGGTTTCCCGGGTTCGATTCCCGGCGGTGTCGGGAATTTTAACTATAATTGGTTAATTCCACTGGCACGGGGACTGGGTATATGTGTCGTCTTCGTCATCATTTCATCCTCACCACGACGCGCAGGTCGCCTACGGGAGTCAAATCAAAAGATCTGCAACTGGCGAGCCGAAGTCCTCAGGCACATCCCGGCACTAAAAGCCATACGTCATTTCATTTAATTTCATTTCCTATGAAAGTCCTTGTAAAATAGTCATAAATGAACTTAAATATTTTCTTCAGTAGCATAAAATTACAAATATTCTGTTACATATGCACTTAATGTAAGAAAGTATTTAAAATATTACAATTGAAATTATTTACTAATGGCTTTAAACCTGTATTCGTACTGTTATTATACATGATGGTAGTGATGTTATCGAAGATAATAGTGATGCTGAGGTAGATGGTATTACTAGAAACTAGAAGGTGAATTAAAGTTATGAGGTTAACAACAAGAGTCGGTTTCCGTGGTTTCCCATTTTCACACCAGGCAAATGCTGGGGCTGTACCTTAATTAAGGCCACGGCCGCTTCCTTCCAACTCCTAGGCCTTTCCTATCCCATCGTCGCCATAAGACCTATCTGTGTCGGTGCGACGTAAAGCCCCTAGCAAAAAAAAAAAAAAAACCAACAGGAGTCGGCAAAGTGGGATTCTAACCTAGAACAGAAAACAATTAAGTTATTTGTTCACATTGTTTTAAGTTACTATGGAAGATTAGGTAGTTGCAAATATATTTAGTCTGCACTTATTGCTATATTAAATATCTTCATTGAGTTTAACACTGGTGAATTACTATCTTGTTGCGTTCTTGATCTAGAGCAGTGGAAAGTAACATGTTTTGGGCGTGTAGATGGATTAGGGACAGACAAGTTGAACAGAGAGAGTAAGTTAGAGCTACCAATAAGATTGTTAAATAATTTGTATACAAATAAAGGTAAGGGTTATTCTGCCCGAAGGCAGGTCCGAACCTCCGCAGAGGTGTTCCTGAGCCGGAGCTTACGTGCGGTAGGGTGGCCAGTTCCTTTCCGCTCCTCCATTCCCTTACCACCCACCAACAACGCGTGGCAACCCAGCCAACTCCGGACCATGCCCAATAAAATTTAGGGTAATTATTTCTTATTTTGTACATAAGGTAACTAAGAAATTTGTTTTGCACCATTTCAACTGTGCTTTCATATAGTTTAAAACTGGGATTCCAAATGACGGATGCGTATTTTAGCCGACTTCTTACAAAGGAGTTGTAAATAGCTTTATTGCCCTGGGATTTGTGAAGTCACGTGTGCATTTCTTAATAAATCCTAATATTCTGTAAGTATCTGCAACAATATCGTTTATCTGTAGAGAGAACATCAATTTAGCGTCAAAATGCACACCAAGATCCTTGATAGCATTTACTGATGGCAGATTAGTATTCAAAACGTTATACGAGTGACTAATTTTATTTTTATTCCCGAAAAATGCCATTGCATAACATTTCTTCATGTTAAAATCTAACTTATTAATAACGCTCCAATGTGATATGCAATTGAGGTCTTTCTGAAGAAATCTACAGTCCTCCTGTGGCCGAATGGTTTTGAACATTTTTACATCGTCTGCGAATAGCAATGTGTTTGAATACTGTATGCATTTAGGAAGATCATTAATAAGTAGTAAGAAGAGTAATGGTCCCTGTGGGACACCAGATCGAGTATTGTAATACGCAGAGTCAAATCCTTCATAAGACACAAATTGTTGTCTATCAGAGAGATATGATGCAAATAATTCGATTAAGCTGTGAGAGAGTCCATAATAAACTAATGTATTTAAAAGTACATCGTGATCAACTTTATCGAATGCTTTTCTAAAATCTGTGAAAACGACCTCCACTTGGCCTCCTGCATCCACGGTTGCCGATTCTTCATGAGTGCACTCCAGCAGATTTGTCGTCGATTTCCTCGGTCTGAAGCCATGTTGGGTGCCACTGATGATAATTTCTACGTGTTGGAACACATGCGGATAGAAGGTTTGTTCGTAAACTTTTGCTAACACGGAAGAAATTGCAACGGGTCTTTATTTATTAATTACTGACCTATCCCCGGATCTGTGAAGCGGACTAACTCGCGTTATCTTCCACTTTGTAGGAAAAGTTCCAGTTTTTAGCGAAATGTTAAGAATAATTAAGAGAGTATATAATAAAATATCTTCACAGCCTTTAATTATATATAGAGGGATTAGATCTGGGCCTGCGGCCTTTTTAGTTTTCATCTTGCGTATTGCGTTTTGAATTCCAGTAGTACAAATTCCATTACCATTTAGTAAATTCATCAATGGATCCATTTCCGTATTGTCATATTTCGGTAAATCATACCGCCCCCTTTCTCTGAGTATACAGATGAGAAATAGCCTGCAAAACTGTCAGCAACAGATTATCGTCGCTTAATAGTTCTTTTCCATTGTATTTCATTACATTGACATAGGGGTTCCATTGCTTACTTTTAACGAATGTCCAAAAGTTATTCGTATCTACGCCTATTTCATGCTCTACCTGCCTGATATAGGAGTTATACGCGATATTTATATCTTTCTTAACACTTCTTCTCAATTCTTTGAATTTCAAGAAATGTCCTCCGCCTAATATTTCTTATTATCTCTTGCGTAAACCAACAGGGGTATCGTTTCTTTTTCCTTGCTGGTTGCCGGAACACAAGAATTTATAACAGAATAAAATATATCTGATGCCTGGTTAAGGTAGGTAAGGGTTATTCTGCCCGAAGGCAGGTCCGAACCTCCGCAGAGGTGTTCCTGCGCCGGAGTGTACGTGCGGTAGGGTGGCCAGTTCCTTTCCGTTCCTCCATTCCCTTACCCCCCACCAACAGCGCGTGGCGACCCATCCAACTCCTGACCACGCCCAATGTTGCTTAACTTCGGAGATCTCACGGGATCCGGTGTTTCAACACGGCTACGAGCGTTTGATGCCTGGTTAACATCAGTATATAATTTTCCAGAAAGCTCCAATCTATGTGCAAAAGTCCTCTGTATAAAACTTCAAAATCTGCCTTATTATTTATTGTACACATTTTTATTTCTCGCATAATTACATTTTGCTCCCTTGATGCGGGCTGGTGGGGGAAGATGCGTGAATAGATGTCTTCTGAATACCACGTGCAGAATATGTCTCTCTTATACAATGGGCCTATAAAGAATTGTGGTGTGTAGTTGTTCATCATAAGGCCACGGCCGCTTCCTTCCAACTCCTAGGCCTTTCCTATCCCATCGTCGCCATAAGATCTATCTGTGTCGGCGCGACGTAAAGCCCCTAGCAAAAAAAAAAAAAAAAAAGTTGTTCATCATTCACAAAGTAAGGCAAAGCATGGTGCATAAATTAAATACATCTTTTTCGCGTTATGATGAAAACGTTTTCTCCACGGATGGGAATACACTTTTCTGGAAGTTACGCGAAGTAAGAGTAGCAGCCGAAAAGTAGTTTATTATAAACCAAAATGTGAAGAAAGAAAAGCACATTCCAGGTCTACATCTGCTTGAATGTAAAAAGACAGCACACCAAATGTTACTTAGTGAAGTTTGCTCTTCTTCAGACTCGCCTTTCTTTGAAGAACTCTGCGAAACGCCCATTTGTGCAGACATTCCGTTGAACAAAGCGATTCATCCGAAGTTCCGCGCCTTCCTAGAAAAATATATATTGGAAAGAATATACCAAACTCTTCAACATTAAGGAAGAATTTTATGACTAGATGCTACCAAAGAACAATGCAGGAAAATAGGCAAAACATATCAGTAGAACCGTTTGAGTATGTACGGACAAAATGATGGACTCACTATGCCGTTATGTGGCAGGCACAATGGAAGGAGATGGTTCAAGAGAACAATTCTAATTAATTGTGAACCGTTGGAAGAAGCACGTTTTCAACAATTAGCAAAGTGTTTGACAGGTCTTTCTGTTTAAAATACTCCAGTGACATTCAACATGACAACACACTCTTGTTTTTGACCGATGTTTCAAAGCTGCTAATTTTCTTCAAGCTCTCACTCGAAAATGGTGAATGTAACGTGCCTAGCACACGCTTTACATAGCAAAGCAAAGCAAAGTCACCTCCGTTCAGGCCATGAAGGCCCTTGGAGGGGTGGAAGGTAAAGGCTTCCAACATTGTTAACCTCGACACGTGATGGGGTAGAGTGGTTAGCTCTACGCCCGGCCGCCTTTGCCCCCAGGAATTAACCTGGTACTCATTTTTGGACGCTTTACATAGAGCTTCCTGAAATTGACCAGCCAATAGGAAGCATCAAGAAAGTATTTTTTGAAGGCGCCTTCTTGAGTTGCAGCATTCCAGTGTCAGGCCCCTGAAGTTTCTTTTGCCTCCTTCCCCAGTTGTGACTAGATGGGGGACCCGGATAGCAGTATGCCACTACTACTGCGAGAACAAGCAGCCGGTGAAAAACTCATTGACATTCGTGATGTGGCCTCAATTAAACTTGCATAGAACTGTTTTCCGACGATGAACTTGCAGGTAAACTTTTGTACATGAAATAAAATGTTGTATTCCTACCCGGTGCAGTCATTTGCTTAGAAAAATCTGGAGTTAAATTAGTGGAGCAGAGAGACTTGGTAAAAAAAAAAAGTCGCAAGTGACTTGGAAAATGTGGATGGAAATGTGGAGAAGTATGCAGCGATGAAACTGATGCTCGTTTTGAGCAACAAATAAAGGGTTTGCTACATTGTCTTCAATTGTAGATGTTTTTCTCTTTGAGAATAACCAGGGCACTCAGAAACAAGTGATTTTTTTTTTTTTTTTTTTTTTTTTTTTTTTTTTTTTTACGTTGCACTGAAATGAAATGGCATATGGCTTTTAGTGCCGGGAGTGTTCAAGGACAAGTTCGGCTCGCCAGGTGCAAGTCTTTTGATTTGACACCCACAGGCGACTTGCGCGTCATGATGAGGATGGAATGATGATGAAGATAACACATACACCCAGCCCCCGTGCCAGCGAAATTAACCAATCATGGTTATAATTCCCGACCCTGCCGGGAATCGAACCCGGGACCAAAGGCCAGCACGCTAACCATTTAGCCATGGAGCCGGATTGATACTGATGGGTCTTATAGCGATGATGGCATAGGAGAGCGCTATGAGTGGGAAGGAAGCAACCGTGGCCTGAATTAAGTACAGTCCCAGCACTTGCCTGGCGTGAAAATGGGAAAACACGGAAAACCATATTCAGGGCTGCCGACAGTGGGGTTCGAACCCACTATCTCCAGAATGCAAGCTCACAGCTGCGCGACCCTAACCGCACGGCCAACTCGTTCGCTGTATATGGTTAGTCTTTGTCCTTTTCTTCCTAACACTGCGGGTTGGACCCTTGGTAGGGTTGTGGAACTTGAAGGTGTTTAAGTGAGACAATTCATTGACTTCCGAAATGTTAAAGAACACTTGCGAGAATAAAAGTCTAGCATCTTAACGTCTCTTAATAATTTACGTTACAAGGGCTGGAAGTGAGGTTCTGTGTATGAGTCGACTTGAAGGTGGGGCCTGAATTTAGAAACGAATATGCGAAACGCTTTCTGCCACGTGACGTGCAATATCAAATTTTATAGTGTGTTGAATTAATTTACTTTTATTTCAGTTTATTTAAATGGTATGAAGATGATAACAGTATGCTCAGTTCAGGCCCCACCATTCAGATAGTCGATGCTATTCATAAAAGAATCGGTATCATTCAAGAATCAGTCGATATATGTGTTGACTCGCTCACATGACGCAGTGTAACCATCTGGTATCTAAGTAGGCCTAACTGTTTTACACGCATTGAAAACAATTATGGTGATATGTTTTTATGCGAGTAGAAATTGGGTGCCGTAAATCTACAGTATCATTACATTTCACTTTCCATGTTACTTTAAAGAACGTAAAAATGTGAAATTCACGCACTATGAAATGAAGTATCATATCACAACAATTGAAAGGACAATTCTCTAAGTTAACATTAATAAAGAAAAGCCTCTTTGAGATAAAGTGGAAGCTTGGAGTCAAAATAATCTTATGGTAGCTCATGGTGAACGTGAGAACGAACACGCGTACCGATACATTAACCACTCCTGTAGAAATTCCTCCGCCAAAATTACTGTAACTGCAGCCATGAATCGCTTGTGTAACTTCTCAAGTTCGCAGAAAACACGCCGTCAAACTTGTTTTTATCTAGTTGGTACCAGCAGTTCGACACGTGCCTCATTGCTGCAGTTCGACACGTACCTCATTGTTGCAGTTCGACTCGTGAGCATGAAGATTACGCCGGGCGGTAGAAGTACATATGACGGTAGTGATGATGTTTTAAGAAGCAAAGCAAACACTTTAAGACCGGCTGCTCACCAGTAAGTTACGATGTATGTCTTAAGTGTAAGCGGCACGCGATAATTATCATGAGATAACTTATTCCGAGCGAGCTGGCCGTACGGTTAGGGCCGCGTAGCCTTGAGCTTGCATTCGGGAGATGGTGGCTTCGAATCCCACTGCCGGCAGACCTCAATATGATTTTCCGTAACTTTCCTTTTTCTCACCAGGAAAATGCTTGGGTTTACCTTAATGTAAGTTATATTCGCTTCCTTCCCAATCCAAGCCCGTTCCTATCCGATCGTCGCCGTAGGGCCTGTTTTTGTCGGTGTGACGTAAAACAAATAGTAAATTAAAAAGACGAAGCTAAACGGACAAGACGTATAAAGTTTATCACAGCCAGGGGCGGATCCTCGGGGGTGGGAGTGAGCGGACTGGGGAAATGTGTGTGTGCCCCCTACACACACATGGTCAGATGAAAATACGAAAATTTTAACATTTACAGAAATGTAAAAAAGAAACAAGGAAAGAAAGAAATCCATGGCGACGGTGGGATAGGAGAGAGGTAGGAGTGAGAAGGAAGCGACTGTGGCCTTAATTAAGGTACAGGCCCAGCATTTATCCGGTGTGAAACTGGGAAACCACGGAAAACCATCTTCACGGCTACCGACATAGTTCTATTACGCCACTTGTAATTGACTATTTTAAGTTATATTTTGTATGAATCTACATGCAATTGATTACATTTTAAAATATTAGAACCTTTAATGTTCATGTTTTCCTTTCGTAATTAGTCTTCTCCTTTCATTATCTTTATTAGGCCCTATATAAAACGGTATGGCTGACTCATTAACTGATATAAATGAGATTGACCACTTCCAGATGAGGCGGTAACTTAAAATTTGGCAACGTTATAGCTATTAGCATATAAGCTATGGAAAAGTTCCAAAGTACAAATTTTTAATTTAAATCCCCCGCCCCAAAACAAAATGGCGGACCCTATGTTGCAGTGCAATAGAAAATTAAAATTTAACACACTTATAGCTCTTAGCCTGTAACCAACGAAGAAATTCAAAGATTTCCAAATATTTCACATTTAACCCACGAAAACTATTGAAATTTTGAGGAAAATTTAACGATGGTGCAAACCTTCGTTTCTAGGTTTTTTGGCTAAGCGATAATTCCCATTAAAAACGGATAGCATTCTCGCGTCTTAGAATAAAGAGATCTACAACTTCGGTCCTATGACATGTTCTCGTATCTCGACACCTTCTACATTAGATTGACCATTGGGTCAGTTTTGTTTCTTTTCCATATATTATGTCACTGCTTGAAACGCCTATAAGACAGGTAGAAGCACGAGATTCGACAGGCCCCTTTCCACGTCCACTGAACATACGTAAACCAACTTCCATTATTCCCGCCGCCAAGTAGCTATGGAAATAAGGACAGGATATGTGGAAACACTACTCAAATTTCAGCCTTATCTATGATTTTAAAGCAATCTAAGGTGAAGCCGACGGTTTATTTATTTAATCGTGTCAGAAACATACATTATACTTACAATAATAATAACAGAACAATAACAAATCTGGTACTATAATCATTAATCACTTCTGATGATGGCAGGTAACGATGTGATTGTAAATACAAAATTAACTAAATGTGGTGTGACCAGTAAGCGGCTAATTTACATGCTTCCTTGGTAGCGTCCATCACATTCTGGAGAGAGCAAGTATTTGGACACAAGTTACAAACAAGGAGATGGCTCATTGTCTGTTCTTCACCACATTCACATAGAGTGGAGTCACAGACAAAACCCCACTTTCTCATGTTGGTCTTTGTTCTTCCAACTCCTGAACGCAACCTGTTGAGCGTCTTCCATGTTGACCAGCTTTCCTCGTGGCCTGGAGGAAGTCTTTCGGAAGGCGTCATCCATCCTGCAAGGTGGCTGGATCTGGAACGCCATGAATTCACTCTGAAGTTCGATAGTGATTCAGTGAGGCTTTCAGTTGTATGGAGAAAACTTTTCCTTGATTCGAGCCGTTGGGTTGCTGGATGGTACCCATATAAAGTATGGGTCGTCAGGTTCAGTGCTTTAGATTTCTCCAGTCTGGATGCACACTCACGGCGGATATCTGGAGGTGGGATACCTGCTAGACAATAAACTTTATCAAGTGGTGTAGATCTCAAACATCCTGTAATGAGTCTGCAGGTTTCATTTAAGGCGACATCCACTTGATTAGCATGACTAGATCTACACCAGACAGGGCAGGCGTATTCTGCTGCTGAATAACAGAGGGCTATTGCTGATGTTCTTAAAAGGAGAGATTGAACCCGATAATTTCCGGATAATGTTGTTCCTTGCAAATACCTTCCTTTTGGTATTCAGACAGTGTGTTCTATAGGTTAGGGCTCGGTCAAGAGTTACTCCTAGATATTTGGGAGTGAAGCAGTGTTCTAATATTTTACCTTCCCAAATCACTTGAAATTTTCTCGCTGTCTGTTGATTTTTAGGTGGAAAGCACAGACTTGTTTTTTGATGGGTTTGGTTTTAGTTGGTTCTCTTGGTAATAACCACTTAGAATTTGTAGAGCATGGGGGAGCTTCTCTTCAACTAGTTCAAACGTTTCCTCTTGAGCTGCCAGAGCGACATCGTTTGCATAAATAAAGGTTTTTGTCCCTTGTGGGCGAGGCTGATCATGGTGTAGATGTTGAAAAGTATATATGCCAGCACACTCCCTTGTGGAAAGCCATTCTTTAAGTTCCCCCATCTACTCCTCTGGGCTTGGAATTCAACAAAAAACCTTCTATTCTGTAGAAAGCACTCAATCATTTGGGTTAGTTTATAGTCCTTAGTTATACTGTGCATTTTACGAAGCAGTATATGGTGATTAACTGTATCGTAGGCTGATGGCAAGTCAACAAAACCTGCTCCTGTGACTTTGTTGTTTTCATAGCCGTCTTCTATATACTGTATGAGGTGCAGTATTTGGGAAGTACAACATTTCCCTCGTCGAAAGCCGGCTTGTTCTGGCATGAGTAATGGGTCTATCACTTCAGATAGTCTGTCCAGAATCACTTTCTAAGATTTTGTATAAATGGCACAACAAAGAGATTGGTCGATAGTTCTTCGGATCACCTGCGTTCTTGCCAGTTTTGAGTATTGCTATAACTCTTGCTTTTCTCCACAGTTTAGGAATTTTGCAATATTTGATCCAGTTGTTGAATAAGTCCAAGAGCCATTGCTTACTGACAGCCGACGGTGATACGACAAAACATCAAAGAACCAAAATTACATATCGTTTCGTGGTCGATACTTCTGTAAAGTTTCAAGACTGTAGCTGGCTGCTGAGTTGGCGAAATAATTTGACGCGATGGATTGACATGGTGAACGGCCCCCTACAGTGTTCTCTCAGAGTAACCACATTGAAAGCTTTAGATAGGGAAGAATGGCGGAGTATGGTTCATCGGCTAGAGGGCTGAATATTATGATAGTCACGACGCCTCAGTCATGAGGCAAAACGAAGAAGAGAGAGATCGAAATATTTACCTCTATCTATTGCGACCGTATCGGTACTATGAATATTTATTATGAAAGTAATATATGGGAAGAATACATGCTTCGAGCTTCTTTGTTCGTACGGGAGCTGAGTTGCACCATATTGCATAACATCCCCGACTGGCTGGCGCCGAACTCAAGCGTTTTTTTAGCTAAAGGAAGCCCTAAAGTGAGAGCGCACGACGAGGAAAGACAAGGAAGAAAATATATCTAGTTAACTCCGCCCCTAAAACAAATGCCGCATCACAGTAGAGCTAACGTGAGGAGGTGAGTTTGGAAGCATATTTGGTAAAACGTCGCCTAAATTATACATAAAACACATGTCAAAGTAAAATCGTAAATATTTGGTCCTTGGCAAGTCAGATTAAAACATTATTTATGAAATTACGCCACCAAGCAGTTATGTAATCGGCTGGAGCGTACCCACGCTAGCAGTGAACTCTGCGCCCAACAGGGATTTCCCACTGGAGGTTTGATATAGATTGAAAATTATAATTAAACTACCGATCGGTATGAGTTCCGCTTCACAGAAAGTAATAATGAATGTTGAGTCACACAATCTACCGCATCGCTATTACTGTAGACCGTGTAGATCATGAGATCTAGAAATTGGAGTGGGGACCTTGAGCCATGCTAAAATGGCATGTTCATAAAAATGATGTTTCTCATATTGCAAAGAGCTTGTATCGACCTCACCTCGATTGAGTTAAGTGTTTCCATGATTGTACCATAGAGGGCAGCTCCCTCGGTCATGAGCACGGAAGATCATTCTTCCGGCGAGGCTGTTTATCTCTTTGGAGCGAATCTTGGCATTGTTATGTGCGTGGAATATAAACATGGACCCCACGCAGGTTGGAGTGGCTTTTTTATGCCATAAATGGGTTTTTAACAGATTTAAACTTGACCCATACTACCATCCTTCTTGTTATTTCGATTATTGATATTACAGGTATGGTAATCCTTGTATTAATATTATTTCTACGGTTCTGTTTTACCATTCTCCTCTTTTAATGATGGCCGATTGATATGCATCCTTCTGCTCTACAGCGAGAACGGCTGTGTGTCTGTTGTTGACGTGATTGTAATGTGTTCATAGCACTACATTTACGTGCACTACATTGTAAATTATTTTGCCATCGAATGAATATACGCCCTGCGTGTCGACTCGGAGATCCATTCGTGTCGTACGAAGTGCGTAAGCTGATGGGCTTATGCGTGACCACTGGGGCCCTATTATCCTACTGCTAATTGTCTGCGCCGTGCACGCTATCTCTGACATATGTGAAACCTTTATTTGTGACCATGAAAGTCATACTATAGGAGTTGATGTTCAACTTATTAACTGGAGCAACTGCTCGTATTGACCAAAATATGGCTTCCGATTGAGATAGCTAGAAATAAAATTCAGGAAACTCAATCGTCAAAAGTTACCAGTATTTCGCCCAGAGTGCGACATGGGCTCATCAGTTGGATACCGCACCTTTTCCAAGACACTGGCCGGCTAGCACGCCGGTAGCGACACCACTGCAAGCCACACATGCGATAAGCACAATCTAGTGCCGACGTACTAGGGGAGAATTGCATCTCCACTTGCTATATTGCCCTCCCGGGCTAGCATGACCAAAATATGGCTTCCGATTGAGATGGCTAGAAATAAAATTCAGGGAACTCAATCGTCAACTGATGAGCCCATGCCGCACTCTGGGCGAAACACTGGTAACTTTTGACGATTGAGTTTCCTGAATTTTATTTCTAGCTATCTCAATCGGAAGCCATATTTTGGTCATGCTAGCCCGGGAGAGCAATATAGCAAGTGGAGATGCAATTCTCCCCTAGTACGTCGGCACTATATTGTGCTTATCACATGTATGGCTTGCAGTGGTGTCGCTACCGGCGTGCTAGCCGGCCAGTGTCTTGGAAAAGGTGCGGTATCCAACTGATGAGCCCATGCCGCACTCTGGGCGAAACACTGGTAACTTTTGACGATTGAGTTTCCTGAATTTTATTTCTAACTGCTCGTATTGTTTGCCGATGCCGGCAATGTCTGAATGTTTGAATGTGTGTTGGTGAGTGGAAGGAGAGAAGGATGACGTATCGGTCAGCTCGATTTATATTCTGACTTTGTTTCTGGGCCTCATGCTTGTTGCCGGTACGGTGATATTTATTTTGCCTTGGTCTCCGTCATGGCAGTTTGCTTGCCCACGAGGCCACCATGTTTGTTTTCTTATATTCGGGCTATTCGCATGCCTGTGTTTCTCGTTGGGTTTGAATTTTGTTTCTTTGGTCTACAGATGTTCCTCTCTGTGCTATGTTTGTGATCTTTCACATTTATCTTGCGTCTCTGGGTTTTATTTTTCTCCTTTCTGCTTCCCGCTGCGTGGGAACTTTGATCTGTGGTAATTATTGAGACGATGTGGAAGTATAATGGACGCGTATGTTAAGAATTATTTTATTCTCGCAGAAAGAATGACCGAGTTGATCCGTGTGGATTGTATTCACATTATCACATTATGTAGCGAGATTGTAATTGAAACGGTGAGCCCGTCGTATGAATAATTTAAGCTTGGTGTTTGAAAAACTGTGCTCAGACATTAATTTTAGGACTCCAATTGGATTAACTCTGCACATGTACGTATCCTTCCTTTTAATTGCTGGCTTCATTTCTTATTTACTTTTTTGAATTTTATTATCTCAATAAACCCTATTTTAATTTAGTTTGAATTTTATTGCTAGTAGCCTTAGTCTCTATCCTGTTCTGCATTGAAATGGGGATCGTTTCCAGTTCAGGGCTGTGTCATTAGCCTTTCCTAGTCGCGGTCCACGCCTCGAATCTCCCGACGCGTCTGTTGTATGGTGAGGTAGATTGTCGGTAAGGGAGGGGGTGTAGTTCAACCTTCCCTATGATCACCTGCCAACCTGGGTGAAACCATATAAGCTTCCGGCTGTGCGGGTGAAAAAGATAGTCGTCGCCAAGTCTTTGAAGTAGCCACACGGCCGTTCTGTGGTCGCACTTTGCTTTGTTTGTGTGTAAAACCGTGCAAGTGAACGGGAGTGCGGTGATTGAGTACATTTATAACACATTAACAGTGCAAAACTTTGAATAAACGGTAGTGCCGTACAAATTACGGGCTGGTCGCGACGCGCCGGACATCTGAACAAACTGTGCCGTGCATTCGCAACGCGAAATCGTGACGCTGTATCGGGCCGAATATCGGAAAAAATACTACTCTCTAGACAATGCCTTGTGATAGAGAAAAATCCCGTGGTGTGCACGTGAATAAACTGAGAAATCGTGTGGATAAACACGCGGGTATTGAAGAAGGAAATTCCATGTAAAATAACAGGAATAGAATTTAAAGTTTAAACTGTACTGGAAAAATTACGGAGTGATAGTCTTTGTGTGCAGAAAATCAGATATCCGAGACAGGGTTTGAACATAGGAATCCAATATCACATTATTTTAGAAATGCTTAAACTGTAGCAGTATCGTAGCAGTGTCTGCTCTGTACTAAGTTTGTCTGATTAAAGTAGGAATGCTATGGGCGGAATCAGATTAATGAATATTTAACTCTCCTCCTGAGAGCGAATGCAATTATAGAATTGCAAGTCTCGAGTGTGACGTGTGGAGAAGGAGTCTCTGTAAACGTGGTGTGGTTAGTATTGTTCCAATGCTCGTGAATTCAAGGACCATGGATACTTCAAGAATCAACGAGGGACGTTTGGAACCCATGGCCTACCACAGCTGCAACATGGAGTAGACTAACGCTGCAAGCCTTCCGAGGCTCAAACGATGGACAACCCGACACAGTGTTGAGTACAAATTTTACGATTTTGGGAATGCGAATATTCTTTATTATAAATAGGTAGAGAATGTTAGGATATGATTAGAATAATTTGATAAATATTTAAGTGTGAGATTGGATTAACTTAGAGTGGTCAGTAGGATTTTATTTTATTTAAGTGAGATTATCTGGGAAGAAAACAAGTGAGACTAAATTTCAAGCACTTTAATTCGATTTATTTAACTGCATGAGCATGTGTTTGTTTAATTTGTGGTCAAGAGTGTTTTAGTAAAGAGGAAAAATTTCTTAACATTGGTGTTAGTTTAACGTAGTAGCCTTCCTCTAAGTTAATTATTAAGTATGAGTCAGGATAGTATGACGACAGGGTCTTCACAACTGCCTGTTGATAGTATCCTACATGTGGGAATAGAAAAGGCACTCTATTCATAATGTTAAATTTGTGGATTAGATTGCATGTTTTAGAGTAAGAAATGGCTGTATAACCTGTGTGAAGAAAACGGCGTGCCTGGATTCGAACGTCCGTCCTCCCAAATGTAGCTAGGCCCATGTTTATTTCTTATTTGAGATTAGTTGCTTTATTTAATTTAACGTAAATTCATTTATACAGTCACATATCTTTTGTTAGAGGTAATGATAATTTTAGCTTGTGAACAAGGAAAACCGTGGTTAAATCTCCGATGCAAAGAGCTGTGTCTGAATCCCGGCCTTCTGTGAATATGAGATGAAATAAAATGATATAGCGGCAGGCTATTGTGAGATATTTAAAGAATGTAATGAACGCACGAGCTGATTTGAGCATTGAGAGTGATGCGTCAGTGTTATTGTGTTGAAATAATTAACCGCAGAGATGCATTTGAGAATGTATTTATTTGTAGGGAAACTTGGTTTGAAGTAAAGAACCTTCCCTGTGTCGTGGGTGTGGCCCAGGCTAAGATTCATGGTTGACCGCTTGGCCTTGAGCGAAGGGGAAATGTTGAAGGGAATGTCAAGCGAACAGAAATCTCAATGTTGTATTAGATGCTGGATTTCTACACATAATTTCAGCTCTCTGTAGGAGAGGTATTTCTATTTGGTTTCCGTATTTTAGTAACAAAGATATGATTAAATTAATGTCAGAGTGACTAATTATTACTCTTGTTGAGGCGATCGCTAGGGGTTTCCAGGATTCCCTACTGATGATGAAATCGAGGCCACTAGTTCGAATCCCAGGGCACATCAGGATTATCAGTCACACAGTAACGTGTTAATACAATAATACAGCCAATATTTATATCATATGTCTTTCTTTCTCAGGTGTTATAGATGTCAGTGTATTTCTAAGTAAATATTGATTGCTTTGTTTGAAATTAGACTTCGTGAGATTCATTTGTAGTGTTTGTTGACGTGAAGAAGTTCTGATCCTCTCGACCTTGTACTGTTGGTCATCAAATGTGGTGAGATGTGTGTTCAGCCTAGTTCAGTTATTATTATTATTATTATTATTATTATTATTATTATTATTATTATTATTATTATTATTATTATTATTATTATTATGGGATTATGTATCGTATCGTAATTACGGGAAGTGTTTATTTTAGTTTTCTTCATCTTACGTTTTGTGTATAATTTAGTTGCACTATATTTAAATTAGTTAGCCAGTCTAAGACTAATCCCAGATTAAATAAGTGTTGTTTTGAATATATAAATTGGGAATTTTCCCTGGGAATATCTTCGCATTCGTAAAATTGTTAATCATGTGTAAATAGGTGTTGTGTTTGGATGTTATTGTAGGAATTTAAAATTCGTACTCAACAATTAATAATCAAAAGAAGGGTTGATCAACATTTAATAATTGAAATTATTTATTATTTAACTAACAAATTAATGAACAATTTTACCAACATGTAATAACTGAAAGAAGAGTCACTCAATTATTTAATTAACAAATTAATGAACAATTTCATCAACATTTGATAATGCAATGGAGGGTCTCTCACTTATTTAATTAACAAATTAATGGACAACTTCATCAACTTCATCAACAATTTAATTGATTATTGAAACTATGAACTTCATAATCCAATTAATGACACTCATGAAAGTTGCAATCAGTATTTTATTTGATTTTTGACAACGGGAGTTGGATCTCCATGGCTTCGTTGAGTGTTAAGTGATTTATTCACATTCATTTATTTTAAGCAGAGTTATAAAATTATGATTATGTGTTTTAACGAGAGTAATAAAACCTTTTAAAAAACCTTTTATGCTTATCATTTGCCAAGAAATGCATCCTAGTCTCTTCCGTTCATTTATGCCTGTAAGCTAGATTTAAGTTAGTTTTATTTTTGTAGCCGCGGACGGTTTATGGCCCTGAGGGGCAGGTGCTCGTATCTCGGAACGGAGGAGGTGCGGTTGACCTCGCATTGTCGTAAGGGCATTTGTTATCTCATGAGTTCGGATTACTTTTACAATCCAGATGAGGAGGCATTTGTCACTAGACAGGAAAGTTCCCTTGACTGTTGATCTCTGTGGCGCGTGGTCCCATGTGTTCATGACCCGTTCGGGATCAATTTCGTTGTCACATGGTCCTATGAGCAATGGAGGTTGATGGCAAAGGTCCCACTATGCCATAAATAGCCAAGATGCGAGAAAATGTATTCGGTCCGAAAACGTAGGCTACTAAAATGGCCGTCTGATGCCGTAATCCGTTTGTCAATACTACTAACCGTTCCGCCACAGTAAATTTTCAAATAAAGACCTGCACTTATAAACGTGCACATCTTCAACGCTTATCTATATTAAACGCGTATAAAATCGTATGTCTGACTGACTGACATTAAAGACTGACCACTTCCAGATGAGGTAAAAATTAGAAATTTGTCAATGTGATAGCTATTAGGCTGTAACCTATGGAAAAGTTCTAAAAGTTTCATTTTTAGTTATTTTTACTTTCCTTCCCCTAAACTAAATAGTGGACGATATGTTGCAGTGAGCCAGAATATTAAAATTTGGCACAGTTATAGCTCTTGATCTTCAATCGACGGAGAAATTCCAAAAAGTTCCAATGTTTAACTTTTTACCTCTAAAAATTATCGAAAAGTAGAGGCAATTTTCATGACAGTACAGGTCATCGTTTCGAAGTTTTGTGTGGCTAAACGGTAAGTTGTATCGCCAAATGGACAATACATTCGGAACCCATCATGAAGAGATCTACAACTTCGGTCCCGTGACTTTTAGTCGTATGCCTTAGATAGAGCTGCATTTTCAGATTTTACGTGAATTTTGTTCTTTTTCCATTACAAATCTTACTCTTTTACACACTTACAAGATGGATAGAATCATGAATGTCTGTGGGTAATATGTGAGTGAAATAGATGACTCTAGCACAGGGTAAGAATAGAAAAACAAAAGGAATATGTGGACACTGTACTCCTAATCGAAGATTCTAAACCAATCTACGGTGTACCCGATGCACCTACCAAGTTTCAAGACTATAGCTGCCCATTAGGTTAGGAAAATAATTTCTCATCTTGTGAGAATTGTACGTAATTTGCACTAGGTCAAAACGTTTACCTCTATCTTTGCTATAAATCGTGAATATACTGTACGAGAAAATATTATAGGACCAAACATGTACGCGAAAAATGAGCCATCTGGTGGCGCAATCCGTTTTTCGTAACGAGGTACCAGCACGTCACAGTAATTTTCCAGATGACCACTTCTAATATAGAGGAATTGGAGGTTCGGGGGCGCAGCCCCCAACGAACGAAAGCGAGTTATTTTTATGTAACTTCTTACTTGATATCTTTCCTTGTAACATTTTGCCTTCATGTACCGGTAATTGTTTTGTTGTATTTCTTATTGTTGTTATGTAAAGTTCATTTCAGAGTAACTCATTCAGACGCAGTGAACAATATAAAGTATACATAATTCGTATTTGGTAGAACTTGAATAAGACTCTCACAGCGTAAATGACATTATAGCAAATATTAAATCTTTCCTCATATTACCTGTATAGGGTATTAATTACAAATGCCGGGAACCCAGCAGCTTGCCCCCAAGAAGTAACTTACATTTACTTTCATAACTTTGATGAGGTAGTTAACAGAGAATTAATGCCACCTAACGGAGATGCATGCCAGCAGAAGAGACAAAGCACACCTCGACCAACAACAGAAGCTTCCAACCCCTCTTTTATGATTCCTTTTCTCCCCCTTATTCTTCGAGTGATCGTAACTTAATGTTTTCCTTTTCATTTCGATAATCTTCTTCATTCTCTCCGTGATCAATAAGAGGTAGTTAGTGATCATACTGTTTTCAGCTTATAAAAAACTCTCACAATATCACCATCACCGTACAGTTTGTTAATATGTCGATTGAACAATATTTTCACTTCAGCGATGCTGGCAGTTGATGGACTAGACAAGAAATGTTATTAAATTACCGTTTGAGAAAAGCAAACGATCATAAATATATCTTTCAATGAAATATGTGACGGGATGTTACCTAGCAACCGTGCGGGCTGTAATGTGAAGTGTTGATGGATGGCCATGGCCTGTGCTGCTCCCAAGATACTGTTGCTATATAACTCGAGTCACATGACACTATTTTGTTACACAGGTTTTCGGAAGATGTGGTGGTGGTGGTGATTATTGTTTTACGAGGAAGTACAACTGGGCAACCATCCTCTTTTCGGAAGACCCCATGTCAAAAAATATTCGTGAATACATTTATTCTTTCAGCTCGCACAGTAAAAATGTATCATCATGAGATGGCCGTGCGTTGCAGTGAGCTTGTATTTGGGAGTTGGTGAGTTCGAATTCCACCGTCGGTAGTAATGAAGATGGTTTTCCGTTGTTTCTCATTTTCACACCAGGTCTTAATTAAGGCCGCGGCCGCTGAATTTCCATTCCTAGCCCTCTCACATCCTCGCGTCACCGAAAACCTTCGATGTGTTTGTGCGACGTTAAACCACCAGCCAAAAAAAACAAAACCAAACCCCATGGCGCAACAGCCCTGAAAGGCGACCGCTGCTCAGCCCGAAAGCCTGCAGATTATGAGATGTCGTGTGGTCAGCACGACGAATCCTCTTGGCCGTTATTCTTGGCTTCCTAGACCGGAGTCGCCTTCTCACCATCAGATACTATAGCTCCTCAATTGTAATTACGTAGGCTGAGTGGAGCTCAAACCAGCCCTCAGGTCCAGGTAAAAATCCTTGACCTGGCCTTGAATAGAACCCAGGGCCTCCAGGTAAGAGGCAGGCATGCTACCCCTACTTCGCGGAGCTGGCCTAAACCACTAAAACCACTAGCAAAAGTATGAAAAAAAATCAGACATAAAAGTTTGAAAATAAGTTTTTATATAATAGTAGTTAGTTACCATTTTTAGATAGAATAATATTTCCGGAGATTAAGTTTGTGAAAAATGCAATAATCTTGAATGATCTTTTATACAACTTTTATAACTTAAGTTTTTCAATAATGCTAATATTAACGGAGAAATTCACATTTCCTGTTTTGGTCCTCTTAATATTGCTAGCTCACTAAGTACTAATTTATGCGTATAAAATAAGAGGTTTGTCTGTACATTGCTCAGAACTGAAAGAGAACGGTATTCCTGCATCGGCCGTGTTCACAGTAACAACAAGAAAATGCACTTTTTAATTTTCCGTAATTTCTGTCTGTCTGTCTGTCTGTCTGTACGCGCATCAGGAGAAAACGGCTGAATAGAATTTAATAAAAATCGGTATGTAAAGTCGAGGAATAAGTCGCTCTACAATCTAGGCCATAAATAATTTTGGTCATGTTGAGTGAAATGGTAGTTTAAGGGAAGGCCTAAACTTTAACTTTCAATATTTATGTTATTACTGTTTCTATCGATAAATACTACATAACTTATGAAGTATTAAATTTCCGGCCATTTATGTCTTATAAATTTTTATCGTACCGAATTTGTATTTTTGTTGCTAAGTCCACATCAACTCCGAGCCATGGGAAAATTTCTGAACATAATTTAATGAAAATCGGTATGTAAAGTTGGGCAGTAAGGAACTAGAGTCTACTCTTTAAAAAAAAATGTTATTCTCTCTGGTTGGAATGATAGTTTAGTGGAAGGCGCCTGTTACCTATGTTATTGGTCGTACCGAAAAGTACTACATAACAAAAGTTATAGAGAATACAATTTCCGATCACCCTCTATATAACACTAATCAGGGAAAAAATGGAAGGGGTCTTACACATCGAAGAACGGACGTATCGACCTAAGAAAGACAAGGGCCATGAAGGGCGTCAAAATGAAGGACCCCGAGGCCTGCATACGTAATACTGTCGGAGTCAGGAAAGGACAAATGTTGACCAAGAGGGAGGTCGGATGGGAAGTGAGGAACCTAGCACAAGTAAGTGGAAGCAATGCCAGGACTCGTGGACAAGGGAAATTGTGAAGTTGATTATCTAAATGAGAAAATGCTCTAAAGGAGCGATCGCTTTAATAATAAGACAGGAGGAAGTCATAAAAGAAAGGAGATTCACTTTACATTAGATGCCCTATTATCACAGAGTCGGAAGGAAACTTGATATGGAAGCCTAAATATAGAAAGCTCATAAACTTGATCAACAATAACATTACATTGACCATTGTTTGTTGTGATGTGCTGTGTGTCTTCTGCTGCCGATCATCTCCGATAGATGGGATTACTGCTGCGTTCTGAGTATATCAGCCTGCCTGAATATTGGCGGGAAGAAGCTGGAGAGTTAGATCTCTCTCTTCTTTAGCATGCCGTTCCTCTGGTACATAAATTTTCTGTATTACTGGTACGTAACATACTGGTTCATCGTAGCATCCCAGCTATTCAATTCCTACTCTGAGGCACTGATTAGAATGAGCAGTGTGCAGACTTAACGGAATAATGGCAGAAGAGTGTTCACGGCTGTCTGCAGCCTGGTCATTCCAGCTCTGGAACTTCGGACTGTTTGTTAAAAGTGAGAAAATGTGCGGCTTTACATTTGATCGAGTATTTCATATGATAGCATTGCTTTTAATCGCGAAATTCCTTCTGATATCATTGTAATGACCTATGTTGACTACAGTGTGGAAAACCACAAAGTATTTCTGAATTCAGTAGCGAAGCACGGGTACAACAGCTAGTCGAATAATATATTGGCCAGAGCACTCTCCGGATAGCTCTGAACTTAAATAGCCAGTTTCAAAAAGGTATGTTAAGCAGTGTTACCGTGATATTCAGACTACCATAGCTACTGGCTAAAATTTCATGCAACATTACGTTATTCCCAGAAATCAACACAGATAAATTTCGTTTACAACTACCACACGATAAAAAAAAAAATCCTATACAGTGTGGGTCAGTTGGAAGACATGAAACGAGAAACTCTCTGCAAAGTACGCTGATGTGTAGGATCAACAGCTTTTTGTCCCTGAACAGAATGTGCACATATCAATGAAGAACTGTAAAGAAAACATCGATCACCCCCTCCCTGTCACTACCATAGTTTCAGAGTTGTACAGTTGGTAACATTTCGTTGGAATTAACTAAGTCGCACCGGGCGAGTTGGCCGTGCGGTTAGGAGCGCGCAGCTGTGAGCTCGCATCCGGGAGATAGTGCGTTCGAACCACACTGTCGGTAGCCCTGAATATGGTTTTCCGTGGTTTCCCATTTTCACACCAGGCAAATGCTGGGACTGTACCTTAATTAAGGCCACGGCCGCTTCCTTCCCAATCCTAGGCCTTTCCTGTCCCATCGTCGCCATAAGACCTATCTCTACCGGTGAGACGTAAAGCAACTAGCACAAAAACTAGGTCGCTGTGTGCACTGCAGGTGGAGCATGTGGTAACTAGCTTATATATAGACATTTATGTGAAGTATGTCAAAATTCGTCTGCGCGCCAGCCTCTCACCTCTGGGTTCCGTGGTTCATACTCCGGTTTTCCTTGACATCTTCAATTCCAGCAACACTCTCGAATATCATTTCATCTGCCGATCATTAATCATTGCCCCCAGAGGAGTGCGACAAGCTTCGCCAGCCGACACAATTCCTATCCTCGCCGCTAGATGTTTTTTTTTCTTATTAATTTCATTCCTGACCCGGTCAAATGGCTGGAAACAGACTGTGGATTATTTTTTTCGTGTCAATTTATTCACTTTCAGAACAAAAGCATGTAGCATCTTTGGACGTGAAATGTCTCTCAAATTCGTGTCCGACTCGTTGGCTGAATGGTCAGCGTACTGGCCTTCGGTTCAGAGGGTCCCGGGTTCGATTCCCGGCCGGGTCGGGGATTTTAACCTTCATTGGTTAATTCCAATGGCCCGGGGGCTGGGTGTTTGTGCTGTCCCCAACATCCCTGCAACTCACACACCACACATAACACTATCCTCCACCACAATAATACGCAGTTACCTACACATGGCAGATGCCGCCCACCCTCATCGGAGGGTCTGCCTTACAAGGGCTGCACTCGGCTAGAAATAGCCACACGAAATTATTTATCTCAAATTCGTGAACACTTCAGAATATTATCACTTAAAATGTATTACTACGGAAGTGATTTATTATTTTAAAGTTTAAAGAAAGGGATCAGTGCACAAGGCCGTGACCTAATGCACATGTTGTTGGCATTTGAGAGTCTCTTACCGCGCGGTGTAACTTGGAGTGTAGATGTCGTGCAGCGGCAAGTGAGGTGTCATTTGATTTGCCCTAATGAGATGTATATCAGAAAACACCAGCAAAATTAAAGTGTGATCTCAAATTCAAAAAAATATACTGAAGATAATTGTGTGTCTGAAAACTGACGAAGTTTGACATACTTCACAAAAATGTCCATATTTAAGATTTTGTGTATACCTACTTTTTATTTTTGCTAGTGGCTTAACATCGCACTAACACATCGAAATGAAATGGCGTATGGCTTTTAGTGTCGAGAATGTCGAAGGACGTGTTCGGCTCGCCAGGAGCAGGTCTTTTGAGTTGACACCCGTAGGCGACCTGCGCGTCGTGATGAGGATGAAATTATGAAGACGACACATACACCCAGCCCCTGGGCCAGCGGAATTAACCAATTATGGTTAAAATTCCCAACCCTGCCGAGAATCGAACCCAGGACCCTTGTGACCAAAGGCCAGCACGCTAACCATTTAGCCATGGAGCCGGGTAGGATTGGGAAGGTATCGGCCGTAGGTAGCCTTAATTAAGGTTCAGCCCCATCATTTGCCTGGTGTGAAAATGGGAAAACCACGGAAAACCATCTTCAGGGCTGCCGACGGTGGGATTCAAGCCCACCATCTACCCAATGCAAGCTTACAGCTAACCACGCGGCCAGTTCGCTCGGTCATATATAAAACTAATAAGCTGATAAAAGCCTATATACAGCACATGCGTCAGAAAACGAGACTCAATAAGAAATCGAATGAGACCAACATACTAGATCTGCAGAACGACAGAGATGGCTACGGGAGCGTCGCAAGTTTGAACAAAACAAACTACATTGTAAATCATATGTCACGTAATTCACCATTGTTCAATGCAATGTTCATAATCGGTAAAAAAAAAAAAATGTGCAAATGAATAGATAAAACTATGTAAACATTTGAACGTTTTCATTTTTAATCACAACACACGAGATGCTTTTCACATACCTAACTCTAGTCACGTCCTGCCCCCCCCCCCCCCCCTAATGTTTCATTTCGCTTTAGAATTTCTAAAATTGCATATATATTATTAACGCCTCGGCTTTCCCTTTTGCCAACATAGTGCCATAGATCAGGACGTATGAAAATATGAACAATGGGCAATCATTGGTAAATATACACAGGTCGCTTATATGAGCGAATAAATGTTATTTGTTGGTATACAGTAGAAATGGCCACTCCTTTGAATATTAAGACCAGTAGTTAAGTTTTGAAAGGGTAGCAAGAAAGGCCATCTTTGGTTGCATGACAAGAGGAGAAGGTGTTCCGGTGAGCGTGACAGGCATTCTATCAACATTCGTTTTTAACTTATGGGTTATTAACCTCCTTACACTCGAGTGTCAGAAAACATTTACAGCTTCTCATTAAACGGGAAAGAGAACGGCATCATGAATAAATAATATGTGTGTTAGGTCATCGGCCCAGCGGGCGGCTGGATCATGAAAATACACCACCAGAGGTTATGAAGTTATAGAGAAACCGCAAAAGCCGGTGGCGGCGCCAAAATAAGACATTCTATGCAAAATCAAGAATGAGGTAGTTTTGCCATTGTTTTCTTCACGGCACGGTTGACCCTGTGAGTAATATTCAAATGCACTAGCCATGTCTTGAATGTCATTATTCAGCGTCAGCCATATTTCTTCGGTGGAATCTACCTTTTCTTTTTCTTTTACCATTTGTTTTACGTCGAGACAGATGTCATGGCGATGAAGAGATAGGAGTGGAAAGGAAGCGGCCATGGTCTTAATTAAGGTGCAGCCCCAACATTTGCCTGGTGTGAAAATGGAAAACCACGGAAAACCATCTTCACGGCTGCCGACAGTGAGGGTGGAACCCACTATTACCCGAATGCAAGCTTACAGCTGCGTGTCCCTAACCGCACGGCCAACTCGCTCGGTTAGCTACATTTTGCTCTGTCCTGTACCAAGACACAAATGCAAATATACTGTATCCATCAAGAAATGAGTAATGAGTTTATGTGTAAGATTTTACTTTCCTGGCTTGAACCTACTTGTGGACAAGAAGCACATAGCTTTTTATAACATTTGTAAATATTCTAATTATTGCCCTTTGGCCCAAGAGTCTCGGGTTCGATTCCCGGCCAGTTCGGGGATTTTCATCTATTTTGGTTAATTCCAGTGGCTCGGGGACTGGGTGGGTCTTGAGCATTAGAAGGGCCCCATCCTCACAGACGCTCAGATCACGTATACAACGTCAATAGAGGCCACAGGCCGTTATTATTATTATTATTATTATTATTATTATTATTATTATTATTATTATTATTATTATTATTATTATTTCTTTCTGTCTTAATCTGCTTACCCTCCAGGGTTGGCTTTTCCCTCGGACTCAGCGAGGGATCCCACCTCTACCTCCTCAAGGGCAGTGTCCTCGAGCGTGATACATTGGGTCGGGGGATACAACTGGGGAGGATGACCAGTACCTCGCCCAGGCGGCCTCACCTGCTATGCTGAACAGGGGTCTTGCGGGGAGATGGGAACATTGGAAGGGATAGACTAGGAGGAGGGAAGGAAGCGGCCGTGGCCTTAATTTAGGTTCCATCCCGGCATTTGCCTTGAGGAGAAGTGGGAAACCACGGAAAACCATTGCCAGGATGGCTGAGGTGGGAATCGAGCCCACCTCTACTCAGTTGACTTCCCGAGGCTGAGTGGACCCCGTTCCAGCCCTCGTACCACTTTTCAAATTTCGTGGCAGAGCCGGGAATCGAACCCGGGCCTCCGGGGCTGGCAGCTAATCACACTAACCACTACTCCACAGAGACGGATATTATTATTATTATTATTATTATTATTATTATTATTATTATTATTATTATTATTATTATTATTATTATTATTATTATTATTTATTATTATCTACACCCTGTCGAAGTCTTACCTGACTGGGAGTCTTTCAGGGAACAGTCTAATATTGCAATATCCTGTTCAGTTCGTACAATTGAACATTGTGTGTAATCTTGCAAAAGATCCGCAGACATACACATTGAACAATTAAGCATTCTACATGAGTTACAGACGTGTGTAATCAACTCCTACAACGAGGTTAGCCCGTAAGAAAGCGATCGAAAAATCTCGATATCAAATATGATACGACTTCATCCACATAATTGCACAGGTGCTAAGCTGGTCCAAGTAGAACTTTCTCCAGACACCCCAAACAAGAGAAATGGCAATTAGAGGCCATTATTTTTAACGATTTTAGATTGTTGACAACACTAATTAGTACAAAAAACACGTTGGCGGTGCTCGTCACAGACCTGCACGTACGGGAACCGCCAACTAGTTTGAGAATTTTGGGGATCCATACCTCATGTTGAAGAAAGAATAAGTTAGGGTCGATCCAGTTCGATTGTTAAACTACTTCTCACCGAGAAACAAAAGAAATAAGCAACTCGCACACCTCCATGGCCTTTGTATGATGGATTGACACAGCGTTCTAGCCACTCGACTCCCGACCAGAGTGTACCAGCTTCAAATTCCGATGACTTCGGATGGGAATTGGAATAGGAGACGCGCGTTATTATTATTATTATTATTATTATTATTATTATTATTATTATTATTATTATTATTATTATTATTTGCTATTGGCTTTACGACGCACCGACACAGATAGGTCTTATGGCGACGATGGAACAGGGGAAGGGCTAGGACTGGGAAGGAAGCGGCCGTGGCCTTAATTAAGGTACAGCCCCAGCATTTGCCTGATGTGAAAATGGGAAACCACGGAAAACCATCTTCAGAGCTGCCGACAGTGGGGTTCGAACCCACTATCTCCCGAATACTGGACACTGGCCGCACTTAAGCGACTGTAGCTATCGAGCTCGGTATTATTATTATTATTATTATTATTATTATTATTATTATTATTATTATTATTATTATTATTATTATTATTATTATTATTTAACATCTCTTCAATTGCTATACATCTTAAGATACTGTACGTCAGCTTTGTACTGCAGCAGTTCCTGAAACTGCTAGAAGTCAACAGTATACCGAATCGAAGTAAGCCTACGTACAAAAATCATTTCATTACTAATAATGTTACGACAATGTTTTCCATATAAATATTCTCATAATTAAATACTACAGGTAGCAGTAAAATTCACGATTATAACACAAGAAACAGAAATTATTATCCCACGAGTTCCCGCCGCACTAAAAGATGGACCTTAGCCCAGGTATAAAGGATAGGTTAATCGATAATAAGCTGTCTAAATATGTTTAGACTCTGCATGGTAAATGAAATGGCGCATGGCTTTTAGTGCCGGGAGTGTCCGAGGACATGTTCGGCTCTCCAGATACAGGTCTTTCGATTTGACTCCCGTAGGCGACCTGCGCGTCACGATGAGAATGAAATGATGATGAAGACGACACATACACCCAGTCCCCGTGCCGGAGAAACTAACCAATGATTAAAATTCCCGACCCTGCCGGGAATCGAACCCGGGACCCCTGTGACCAAAGGCCAGCAGGCTAACCATTTAGTCATTGGTGAAACCATTCAAACAACATTAAATCATTACTTAAATAATAGGTTTCTATATTACTTAAAGGAGGTGTAAAATCAGAATGTGTTTTTATTGTACATAAAGAATCTGCCTTTGTTGTACATATTTCATGTAAATTATGTTGTCTGGCAACTATAATATTCTGTGAGCGACAAATGAAACTGAAAATATAAATTGAAAACTGACTCGGAGATGTCACATTTAAACATCCTCAATTGTCACCGATCTAAGCCGGGTTTGAACCTACCATTTCGAGAACAGAAAAGCAACTACTGACTGATTGCTCCACAGGGACAGATCATGATGTACAGTGCAGAATTCTGATTATTGATAATTGGTGATTATTGTTTTAAGGAGAAGTGCAACTGGGCAACCATACCCTCAAGCAATGAATTGTAGAGAGATGTTTAGCGAAGTAATTTTGTATGTTTCTCATGAAAAACAGGATCGTGATTTTCCCGTGTTTATTATAACCAACTCACAAGAAATATAATTTGAGTAAATACAGCTTAATCATTATTTATTAAACTAATAATAATTAATGACAATTCAATTTGAAGGGTATTAGATTCAAGACATTTAAAAACAACAAATACTACGCTATTGTAGCAACTGAGGAATTATCGACACACATGAAGATATCGTTCGTTTCTCCACAAAATGCTAAAATTTAAATATCTGAAAGGTTTCTGGAAACAACAACCAATGTCAAAAATACCAAAAATGAGATATTAGTAGGACGGGAATAACAGGATGCTTATCTCTCTATATACATCATATTATATTCTTCAAAATCAGCCACAATCACCGAGTTACAGGGCATGGAATATTGGTACTTCTGTAAAAACGACCAATGTCAGTCGGGTTTCCAACAAGAATAACCATAGTCAAATAGCATTGGTTGATTTTGCTTGCAAGCCGTAACATTTTGCGCCATCTTGTGTTTGAGCCATCAGTTGTTACCGAATTCGCATTTGACTGAGAAGGAAAAGGAAACTACTTCACCGGAAGTACCAAATGACTGGAACGAAATAATACGTAGACCATCACCATTTGATGTTGTTGTGACTCAGGACATACTTTATGATATAGCCCCTCAACCAACAAGACCATCCATGACTCTCAGAAATCTTCGCCCGATGGAAAGAGTACATGACTTCCCGTTTGTTTTGAAACGGGATACGTACTGTGGCCACTGTGACAAATGTAACGATCGCAGAAAAACCGTGCTTCCTCACAGTGTACAATCGCCGTGATAAGCGTTAGGAGGGCGTAAATGAAACGATTTGGTTGTAAGTGGTAAAGACTTTAGGCCGCTAAGTACTCCAAGAAGGAAAACCGCCGACAAAACGCGGTTGTTTGTTTAAACTCTGTTATATCGACCAAAATATAGTGCCTAACTTATGAGTTAATTTAAAGACACAAAATTGTTCAAAGAACCCCTTAATGCTTATCATCAGCACCGCTACTAAACTAGACAATTACGTGTTATTTTAGAATGAGCCCTGATTACATTTTATGTGAGATAAAACTGTGTCAGTAAACTTTTGGCGGTAAATGCAGACAGCATGGGAGTGGCAAGAAAATTTATAAAACCACGCCCCGCCAGCATGCGATTCCCCATTGTGTCCAAAGAATTCGAGGCGACTCCACGCATTTCAAAGTAACATTCCAACCAGTGTTGGGAAGACTAAGTCCCAAAAGGGAAGATAGGATTTGGCCGAAGGTGGCTGTAACATCATCTCCAAGTGGAGATGGGTTAAAAAGGTACGAAATCGCAAACATTCTATGAACTACTATTTAAACTGTTGTGTTGTAGGGCTGAGTTCGGCATTTGCTGAAAGTTGCATAACGCCAATCAATCAATCAATCAGTCAAAGTATTCTTTCGATAAAGGTAATCGACGGTATTCGAAATATGGAATCATCATGTAAATTCAGGGACAGGCTGCGATCCTGCAACTGAAGCTGTAAATATAGTTGTTTCATTCTAAAGTATTGCGCGTGCGTGTCGGTTGTTCGACAAACGTGTTCAGTCCGCGCAAGGAAGAAACGTGTGAAGGGCATTTACAGTATATTTTTGTATGTCATTGTTTTCAGATAAATGATATAAATATCAGTATTAAACATTACACCTAGGATAGGAATCCTGATGAAAGGAGGGGCATGTTTTGTGAAGCCACTATTTGTTGAGATGGCTAGATAAAAGAATGAGAGAAGCTGGTGGGCCTGTAACGATGCAAGGCCACGTACGACGTCCAGGTATGTAAGCTGCCCTTTGTAAAGTGCATTTTTTATTTCATTATGTCACTATTTTATTTGTGTATCTGTGACGCACTTTGGTCACCCTTCCTATTTCATGGTAATGTCAGAAGTATAGAATGAACGGTAATTTTATGTTTCTTGGATAATCGGTAGAGCCGCGAAACTAGCGTGTGAAATGTTGTACAATAGTAGATTTAATGGTTGCAAAACAAATGCAATGTGTAGAGTGGGGTATCGTTCCGTACGTTTATTCCTATGTTTGTTGTTTGCCCAAGTTAAGATATTATTTTATCACGAAATTCTGTTCAGTGTGAAGTTGCAATTCCCGCAAGTGTAATCCTTGGTTTACCATTTACAGTGATCGTGTAGTAATGATGAAACGCCAGCTGTTGCTGAGCGCGAGTTGTATAATGTGGTCGGAGCTGTAGAATTTGTTGAGGAATGTCCGAGGCGTAACTGGCGTGTGATTTGTGGAAGGGAAGTGTTATTCTAAATGTCTGTTAAAATATGCTTAGAATTGGAGAGGAGAAAATAACGGTAAATTTTGTCAAGTTGTGAGTTTCGGTTTTGAAAGATTTTGTTGTCAGACCCAGATATGCGAGGAGAGATGGGTAGTTTGTCACAAATTTTTTTATGTAACAGCACAGTGGATCGCGTAAGGAGATATCCCGTATTATTGTCGTGTAGAGAATTTGAAATAGAAAGTGGTTCAAGTCTTGCCGAATTAGGAGGAAATGTGGCTCAGGTGGTTGAAATCCTGTAGTGTTTGTTGCCGAGATTCCCATGGTAGGGAACCCGAGGATTTATTTGTGTATTTTAATGATACAGGAATAGTGTCATTTCACGTGTAACCGTAAAACGGGGTGGCTAAGAATATTTCAAGTGAGGTTTTAAATAAAATCTCTTCGCATATTCTGTATTGGTTCAGTATTGTCTTTCATTGGGATAGCAAGAAGGGTATCTCTTCCAGGTAGAGCGAACACCTGTTCGGCGAGCGAGCCAGTCCAATGAGCGGATCGAGATACAGTTTTATTTGTCAGAGAGGAATTGTAACTGAGATTTTGTCATACATAATAAATACATAATAAATTACTTAATAAGAGAATCGTTTGGTAGAGAGCTTTAGATTCATTATAGGTGCGACGGGAATGATACCATGTTGTGTTATGATTTAATAACCATTTTCATGGGTGTCAAAATTTGAGAATCTGTAGTAGTGTTGTTTCGTGTTGTTGAGGGTTGTCCAACTCCTTGGCTGAAGGGTCAGTGTTTATCCGCCACTGAGACGAAGTACGACAGAAGTAAAAGAGACAGTAGTTTGAAATATCTCGGGAAGATTCGGCAGCTGAAAGGTAGCGAAAGAGTAGCCAACAACAACAGGAAAGAATCTCTGATTTTCGTTGAACACAACGTGCACAAAATAAAGGTGATCTCAAGACAAGACAAACTCTGACACTACAACATAGCAATAAAAATCGAGTGCTTATATGCAGATCTTTTTCTAGTACCGGCCTATGGGCGACCTGTATGTATGTGAGAATGGAGCCCTAAGATGAAGACATCACAAATACCCAGCCTCCGAGCCAGTCTTCGAACGACTGGCACGACTAGGGTAATAGAAACAGAGAATTTGAGAGAATGATCCTTCGTAAAATAATGGGCCCTAAGGTTGTGAATGGACAGTATAGGTTACGAGGAAGAGAAAAACTTTCTCAGCAAATCGAACAACTGATGGAGTTTATAAAAACACGAAAACAAATTCTACGGATATCGGTACGCTTCACTCAGTGTTTCTTTTCATCATCATCATCATCATCATCTGTTTACCCTCCAGGTTCGGTTTTTCCCTCGGACTGAGCGAGGGATCCCACCTCTATCGCCTCAAGGGCAGTGTCCTGGAGCTTCAGACTCTTGGTCGGGGGATACAACTGGGGAGTATGACCAGTACCTCGCCCAGGCGGCCTCACCTGCTATGCTGAACAGGGGCCTTGTGGAGGGATGGGAAGATTGGAAGGGATAGGCAAGGAAGAGGGAAGGAAGCGGCCGTGGCCTTAAGTTAGATACCATCCCGGCATTCGCCTGGAGGAGAAGTGGGAAACCACGGAAAACCACTTCCAGGATGGCTGAGGTGGGAATCGAACCCACCTCTACTCAGTTGACCTCCCGAGGCTGAGTGGACCCCGTTCCAGCCCTCGTACCACTTTTCAAATTTCGTGGCAGAGCCGGGAATCGAACCCGGGCCTCCGGGGGTGGCAGCTAATCATGCTAACCACTACACCACAGAGGCGGACAGTGTTTCTTTTACTTTACATTAAATCAGTTGCATCAGTTGTTTTTTACCGTACCGTATTTACTGTACTACGTTTACTGAGGGAATGTACAGTTCTTACACATCTGGAGTTATGAGTATCCACACGCCTTTACTGAATGTGACAATCAATAGCCTACAAATTCTCTGTTAGTGTGTAGACGGCTGTTGTTGGAAACTATCTTATCAGACCATATATACTACCCAATCGCGTGGGCGTAGAGTGTACAGGATATTTCTTGAGGAAATCCTCCTTGAACTACGTACTACAAAATGTGCCTCTCGCAATAAAACAGCGAAAGTCACTTCAGACCGATGGGTCCCAGTTCACTACTCTCCTTTGGAGCGTCAATAGGGCCTACCTCAATACAACATTCCAGGACAGGTCTTGCCAGCCCGTTCTCCAGGCTTGAATTCTCTTGATTTCTTTCGCTTAGGGATTTCATGAAGAGCATTGCCTAAACGATACCTCTTGAAACTGAACAAGATCTAGTAGCCAGGATCGCCATCGCAGCTGGTGATATTCGCAAAGTGTCAGATAGTTTCGTACGAGTTCGTCAGTCACCACTCCGGTAATTAACCCTTACCCTACTCGTCACCACCGATTTCGCTATAATGTACAGAACATGCAGGGCTTGGCTAGAAATGAAAGTACCCGAAGTGGGAACTCCAGATGGCCAAGCGTATAGAAAATAAAAATAAAAATAATAATGTTGACGCGGCTCTCGTACCGTATAAGCCACTTACGTTAGCGTGCACGCTGAGCAGTTGTTGGCGTAGCGGTAAGAGCTCGGACTGATAATTCGATGGTCGTGGGTTCGACTCCCCGCGTAGAGACCGCTTTTTCTGTCAACTTTTATATTATTCATTTTCCAATTACGCAAAAAGTTGAATATTTTGTTGAATTTATTTATATGCAAAAGGCATAGAAAAGGTAAAAAATTGGGATTTCATTGTCAGACTATTTTTCTACCTGTGGCAAGAATCTATTGCTTGTGTACAGCAGGAGCAACCTTCACTTGTGCACCCTACGGGTCAGGGTAACCACAGTAATCCCAACTAGTCAGTTATATATATCTCAGGGTATTCATGCCTCCAGAAAAATGGTTAATTTTCCTATGTTTGGTTTAACGTGTGTTCGAAGAGAAAGTAACGGTATCATACGCGGTTCAGAATTACGTAACTCAACGCCCAGTAGTAATTTTCGTGAACGTAAACTTCAGTCAACCTTTTAAAAAAATATATACGCACAACGAGAACCTTACTCACTAAGTACAACTATTGATTACCAATATAAATGAAAACTCATTTCATTATATAAAAAACTAATCAAGAAACACATTTATTATACTGTCAAGATTCGCAAAAGAAATGGTTAATGTCAGATATGGCTTATAAGTTTCCAATTATCAATCTAATAAATAAATATTTTAATTACTGAATTAAATATTTAAGGTCAGCGCTGCCTAATTCCTAAACTAAGTTTACATCTTAATATTCTAGGTTACGTATTCCTGAAATGAATTATCTTCCCATTAAAATTTACAGCTGGTCACTTAAGTGTATTACATCACAGTCTTCAGACCACGGTCAAAATTCGGTTTATCAATAAATTATTCCATCACTCACGGTGTTAATTATATACCTTCATCGAAAAATACAATCATAACATTGTTCAAGTTACCGCAAAAATGACCTGAATTTGAATAATGTGTCCTGAATATAAATATCAGTGACCTAATTTACATTGAAAATTATCTGAGTTCGTTGGTGCAGACTACAGTGAAGAAAATGAAATATTGAATGACGCACTAAGTTCCTCGGTCCGATTGCCATTTAAATTACGGCTCCTAACTAAGTATTCGCTCTAATAATATTTCATATTAACAAAACATCGATGATATCCTACGTAAATGTTAAATAATTTCCCTACTCTAGCTAAATAATTTCTTATGTATCGTATTCCAGCTCGATATACATGTAGCCAGTAAGCATTATTCATATATAGGTGTGCTAATGCCAACACAAAGATATTTCAACACTACATTATCATACTACTTGCATACAAGCTTGTTCTTCCATGCAATAACCATTCATTCAGAATATGATATAATCATGTATTCATTTACCCATCACCAGTTGTTATTATTGTCAAACCACTTTCACACTTCACTAAAATATGCGTAATTTTATTGTCCATACCTTGCTATGGTTCCTCCCTGGGGCATACTTACATTCTGTTGTCGCATTACATGTGCTCCAACATCACATATTAGATATATCATATACGTTATACTTCCTGTTAATCTGCGCAATATATCATTTAAAATACTACATACACTTCCATTATCTCACTATTAACCTTCAATTCAATCCATTTTTAATTCATTTAACCTTCACAATTACCGCGTTTAACCTCCAATATTAATCAAACACAACGATACGTATCTCATCAATAGCGCAGAATTCGTTCCTCAAAACGCATTTTATCATACAATTCCGTATATAACCCCAAATTCAGTATCTATCCTTTCAATAAAATCACACAGCAAAGAGTATGGTAATTTAACTTAACCAATTCAACATGCGTCCCTTTGTGACGTAACTGGGTTTGACTAGTACTACATCACTCATGGATCTTTCTAACTAACCGGGATTCTTTGAAAACAGCTGTTACACTATATCGCATTTTTAAATCGTATTCCTTCATCCTTGGGTAAAATAATGTAGTGAACCCATGACCTTTGTGCCCTAAGAACATTATGCATAATATGACAATTAAACTTAAAGTTGGATTCTTGATAGCATGGAGTTGACACGTGACGAGGGGGTGATTACCTTCGGTCCCACGCTCTGGGGTACGTGACGTCAACCACACGTGTCGACGGCGGAAGAATCTCAAGTAATTTTTATGAACTATTTCAAAGCGCGTGTACACGGCGTGACCACGCCAAGTCAAAAAATATAGTGCCTATCAAAGGGGGTCAATCATCTCACAAATCGAACCCGTAAAAATTTTAAATGTCCATGAACACTACCGCCAGAAATGTAGCAAGCATGTAGTCACTTCCAAAACTCTTGAAATTACAGTCTAGGTAAGTCAGAAAATTTATAAAAATTTTCTTGGCGGCAAAGGGAGAGATCCGAAGAGAGGGGGTAACTGCTATAAATATGAAGGGACGCCATGACGAAGCTTCCTTCTCCGGCATTTGTGATACAAAGCGGACGAAATTGTTGAGCTGCTCTGCGAAATCAAATCAACGAAAGTAGACTGAGTTCGGCTGCAGATTTTAGCCATTGCGGCTAAGTCTTGACTCCATGAGGAGATAGTTTTCTTGAGTGAAATAACTGTACCAGATAGGACGGTCAAAGTACTGAAATATTCTAATGTGATTAAGTAATTCGTGTGCGGGAATAATTACAATCCATCGTGTGCGCTCCGCAAACAAGTGAAGGGTATTTTTTTTTAATGCTTTATTCCAGGAAACCTGAAGAAACATAATGAGATGTACAGCCATGAATGTAAAGATGGCTAAATAAAATGCCAGGGTCACAGGTGAGCCCTAAGATGAATACTGGCGTGACGACATGAGGTAGGTGACCTCCCATCTTACTACCTCTTATATCTCGTATCGTGATTTCTAAAAGTGTATTTGAATGGGGATATACGACGCAGTGGTCGCCCTACTAAGTTTTGTAAATGTGAGAGTACGACTAAAAGAGTCATTTGTTTTATTTTCCACTTGGATAAAATTTTGAAGTTTTGCGAGGGCTGTATAATGTTGTAAAAAGTTATTGAATAGGATTCCGAAGTGATATCACGTCCAATGTAGATCGTCATCCGTGTGAGTGTACTGCCTATATTTTGTGATGTCAAAATTAAGATGTTCATTCGACGTAAAATTCTTCTGTCTGCAATTTGACGTTAATAATAATAATCCATGGTCACTCATTTTCAATCGAGTGGAAGCGCGCTGTCGGGTGAGAACCTAGGGGATGAATTTGGTCACGGAGAGAAACGTTTTTATTTGGTGCCCATTTTAAACTGTGTCTGACTGACAATAAAAAAGATCTAGTAGAATGTTTCAGTCATTTCTCGTAAAAATCAAGTTATTAAATACGATATCATTTATGCGAAGTTATTCATGAGTAATGCATTGTGCGATATTAGATGTTGGGATTTCTAGTGGGGATTTTATTCCAGTTCTTGGTCGATGATAATTGTGGAGCTGGGAAACAGAGGTTGGTTTGTGAATCAGGTTGGACCTGTCATTGAAGCCGGGACCCGGAAGCCCGAGGAATGTTTTATATGAGTTGAGATGAGATGTGCGAATCAGGTTAGAGTCCTGTCATTGAAGCCGGGATATGATAGCCCGAGGAATATTTATAATGTTGGGAATGGAAAGAAATTCATAGAAATCCATAGCGGTATAATTGGCGACGCGTATAATTAGTGTGGGCATCTTGAAGCATATCTGTGCATTTTGTTGGTTAGAATATCGTATTTGTTGAATCATGTCGGCAGAGTTTAAAGGGAGCATTTTGAGAAGTCAGTCATCTGTGAATAAACCAGGTGGTTCCTGTAACTGCCAAGCGAGCATGGGGTGAGAGACCTAAGCGGACAGCGGGGATAATAACGGGAATAGGAGTGGAGTCGAGATTGTACTGCAATTCTCGGCCAGGGAAACGTTAAAATGCTGGATTTAGTTGAAATTTCATAGCCGGTAATGATCTAAGTATTGTGAAATACTGTAATTGGGGACGTAATGAACATTTGAAACCATGAACTTTGAGTATAAGGAACAGAGTAACCCAATTTCAGGGTTGTCCAAAATATAGAGCGATGGTCGTGATGATCGATTTGTCTGTGAGGGGTGTGCAAAAATTCATAATGGTAATGACGAGATATGACATCGTAATTATATGGCGAGTTGTTTGGTTTGTACGTAGATTATTAGGATATCCAAGTGTTAATAACGGTTAGGATTAGATTAGATTTTAAAGTGTGATATCACGATACGGGATATATATAGCTGGACATGAATGATGTAACAAATTCTTTTCCAGCCAGATAAACATCGCAATATTGAATTTTACATCACAGCTGCGTAGAAATTTGTGAGGAAACCAGAGTCCGCGGAGATAAAATTTGTTGTTTGTTAATATTTCGTTAAATCATTTAAATTTATTAAATTATTAAATTCAGTGAAACCGCATTTGAAATAACTTTAATCAAGCGAATAACTTGGAGATGCATTCTGGAAATTTTAGTTTGTTGTCTGGGGAATATTAAAAATAAAGTAAAGATTAAAGGGACATATCCGAAGGAAATGGATTTTACTGCCACAAAGTTTGTGAGCATTGCTATTGTTGTAATTATTGAACTTTGATTGATTGAGCAGTGAATGTGCTGGGGATAGTAAAGTGGAAACTTTGGTCATCAACCGATGTAACTTAATTGTGTTTAGCCTTCAGCTTAGAAACTTGGATGGTCAGGGGGTCATCAACCTCAGTGACTTAGATTAGGGCCATATGCCATTGTAGCATCATTTCCTTGCGGTCATCATCCACAATGACTTTAAAGTAACTTAGAAGATTAGATGTCGGTCCATGACATAGACGCAGGTCACATCGATTCAATTAAGGGTCCATGCCGTAGAACCACTGTGTGGCACACACCGATTGGACGGCCTTAATTATACTCAGAGTCCAGAGTTCGTGTTACGAGGGCTGGACCATAACGAATCACTATGATGGTACATGTGGTCTCACATGGAAGCCGAATTTAAGGATTTCCAGACTTTCCTTTCTTAAATGATTAATAATTGAGATAATGGTTTCTAGTAAGATTGCCCATCAGGCAGTTACGTTAAAGTCTCACACCAGTGTTCTGACATTTATGTAAAAATGATTGTGGTGTCCAGTGGACACAATTGACTATGACATCGTTGACAAAGTAAATTACTTCATTTCCCTGAATAAATAGGAATCTTTTAAATAGACCTTTCATTCCAGTAGATAGATTAGAATTAATGAACCCTACCCTTTACCTCAGCAAGTGACGAAGAACCCGAAACGACCCAAGAGACAGATCTCATGAACTTTGCTGATAGGTAAGGAAGGTAGGTATCCCTCAATATGGACCTAAAGGGTTCAGTAGTAAACACGTTACCATTCTGTAACAAGATATCGTCTTAAATATTTCACACTGCACTTTCTCATATTCACAGCACACTTAATTATCTCACGCTTAGGCTATTCAGATCTATTGTATATACTGGTAATACTCTACATAAGAAATTATACTACTTAATACTATTACTTAGCTCGCCATTCAATATCTCGGGCCTTAGTTGCTCCTCGGTGTGGTCGTAGTCCTTGGATCGGGAACTGGGCAGGATCTCCACCACTGGTGTTTCAGGTAGAGTGACCTCCTCCACACGGGTCGGGTGGTTTTAACGGCCAGGATGACATCTTCCTCCAGGTTGGTCTATGCCGATTTAGCAAGCCATCATCTGTTCAGCAACACAGTAGACAATATGCGATGAATCTGGAAAATATAAATTCGTCATGGTTCTGCGTAGAATATATATATTTTTTATGGTGGTTGCTTCTTATTTTAGGTTGACTTTGCGATTATTTTTACTAAATGTGGCTCAATCTCGAGCTCTCACGTCTCAATCAAGTTCTAGTTTTCAAACGACTTTGCGTCTAAATATCTGGACGTATTATTCAAAGCTTCAGGATTTTACTCCCTCTTTACAGTATTTTAACGCTTATCTATTCAATTCGCTCAATATTTCCTTCTTCTCAGCTTAATACTTCTCGCTAAATATTGGCAATCTCGCTTATTTTTGAGAGCGATGTTCGGAACGTCTTGTCCTCACCACGTCAATTTTTTAAGTCAGTTTTTATAATAATCTGTTTGATCCTTCTTATTTTTTTAAAAACAATTCTATCGATTCTACACCGTTGTACACCGCCTTCATAGTGGTAGGTTTAAGTTAGTCATGGCCTCCTAGCATACATCAATATCGATATCCTATTATATATTTCTTTGCCTTGGCTGGCCTCTACCTTCCGTAGGCGCCATTTTTAATACGTCCAGTAAATGCATCGGGTACACTTGTGAGGTGAAAACCAATCTTACAGCGAAACGACTATTCACGTTTATTGCACATTCTCCAAGGAGGGGAGATGGCCAGTAAAGGAGAAAAAAGGAAGAATTTCTGTTTGAACACGTCGGGAAAGTTCGCACCTCCAAATTTTCTACAATTATGCGCTCATTAAAAGAAATTACGTCCTATATGCCGTTTACATATAAATAAATAAAATAAATTAAAAATGAATAATATAAAAATTGAGAAAAATATTCTCCACACGCGGAGCCGAACCCACGACCATCGAATTATTAGTTCAAGTTCTTACCGCTACGCCAACAACTGCTCGGCTTTCACAGTAACGTAAGTGGCTTATACGGTGCGAGAGCCGCGTCAACATTATTATTTTTATTTTTATTTTCTATACGCTTGGCCATCTGGAGTTCCCACTTCGGGTACTTTCATTTCTAGCCAAGCCCTGCTTGTTCTGTAAATTTGAGCGAAATCGGTGGTGACGAGTAGGGAATGCCCCCTTCTTAGTACCGAGGTACGAAGAAGAAGAAGAAGAAGAAGAAGAAGAAGACTTTTCGTACATGTACTGTGATTGAGCAAGTGATACTTAAGGAAGTGCAATGCCCCACGTGGAGGATGGGTATATCTAACGAAAAAGGACGCAGAATAGTGCGACATTTTCTTTAGGTCCTTACTATCAGCCGACATGTTTGAGGCAAACATTTTAAGAACAATCTGTGTATAAAAATCAAAGCGATCTCCGTAAAAATCACGAATGCCCTTGACATCTATAGTACTCTATATGTAACTTCGGCACTAAGTAGGATTTAGCGGCCACATTTTCCTTCAGGAGTTAATATGGTACTCATTTCTAATGAAGACTGAGTGAACCCCAGAAGTGGAATATCGTTTCTAATTTTTTCGTCTTCCTAAAGGGAAACTCAACCCACATCCTTCCATGTGAACTGAACACTACCTTACCACCTCGCCTAAGCATCACACTATCAATAATATCGTGTAGTGTAATACTTAGATATGTTTGTATGCCAGACAAGTCAGAAATAATAGCTCACCTTTAGGGCTAAAGATCATTAAGTTAAAGTATTTGAGAAATTATTATTTGTCGAGGAGGAAATAACATAAAAATTGAAACTTCCTACTATTTCATACTCTATAATAATTAGGTATTAACAGACGTACAGGGTTTCTCTTATAAACTCAGACCGTCCAGCGGCGTTTCTACTCTCCAAGACCTAAGCAGCTGTACGGGAGGTGCGCGCGCATAGTTCTTGACATTGCAAGCAGCCTGCACGTTTTCGACCTGGCAAGCATGAGTCGCCAGTCTGAATCTCAGCTGTTAACATGGTGAGACATTTATCATTGCAACACCGTATTTTCCTTATTTTAAATACGAGTTGGTTCGACAGGGACGCGATGCATTTGTTCAGCAATTTCCTGGTGAAGTGCCACCTTCACGAGCACAGATTCACGTAATTGTAAATAAATTTGAAACTACTGGCTCAGTGCTCAATAAAAAAATAATATGCGCGCACACGAACAGTTTTAACAGAGGAAAAGCAAGATGACAGCCACCTCTGTGGTGTAGTGGTTAGCGTGATTAGCTGCCACCCCCGGAGGTCCGGGTTCGATTCCCGGCTCTGCCAAGAAATTTGAAAAGTGGTACGAGCGCTGGAACGGGGTCCACTCAGCCTCGGGAGGTCAACTGAGTAGAGGTGGGTTCGATTCCCACCTCAGCCATTCTGGAAGTGGTTTTCCGTGGTTTCCCACTTCTCCTCCAGGCGAATGCCGGGATGGTACCTAACTTAAGGCCACGGCCGCTTCCTTCCCTCTTCCTTGCCTATCCCTTCCAATCTTCCCATCCCTCCACAAGGCCCCTGTTCAGCATAGCAGGTGAGGCCGCCTGGGCGAGGTACTGGTCATACTCCCCAGTTGTATCCCCCGACCAAGAGTCTGAAGCTCCAGGACACTGCCCTTGAGGCGGTAGAGGTGGGATCCCTCGCTCAGTCCGAGGGAAAAACCGAACCTGGAGGGTAAACAGATGATGATGATGATGAAAAGCAAGATGACACTGGTGCTAATCTTGAACGGTCACCGAATAAATCACTTACAAAATTAGCACAATGAGTAGGAGTTTCGGGTTCTTTTGCACACAGAGCTACAAAGCTGTTACACATCAAACCGTACAGGTTTACACGGGGCCACTGTTTAAAACCTGCTGATCCAGCCACAAGAGTGAGATATTGTGAGTAGTATCTTGCATCATTGGATGATCGTTTATTCGACTTAGAGCTTGTGTTATTTTCATACGAGGCTTGGTTTCATCTTAATGGTCGTGTGAACAGTCGTAACTCCCGCTACTGGTGTGCAGAAAATCCTAATGCTCTTTATGAAGTCCCTTATTATGAAGGATGACACTTCCAGCATCTTTAATAAGGTTTGATTTAATTTTTTTTTTTTTTTTTTTTTTGCTAGTTGTTTTACGTCGCACCGACACAGATAGGTCTTACGGCGACGATGGGACAGGAAAGGGCTAGGAGTGGGAAGGAAGCGGCCGTGGCCTTAATTAAGGTACAGCCCCAGCATTTGCCTGGTGTTAAAATGGGAAACCACGGCAAACCATTTTCAGGGCTGCCGACAGTGGGGTTCGAACCTACTATCTCCCGAATACTGGATACTGACCGCACTTAAGCGACTGCAGCCATCGAGCTCGGTTTAGATTTCATATAAGAATGTATACACGCTAAAAGCAGGGCGGCCGCGCGCGACGTAAGCTGGGCTGAGGAAGCTGCTGTAGCGCAGAGTACAAACACAGTGCGCTCGGTCTGGCTTTATAAGAGAAGCCCTGTACTTGAAAATTAATTTTTAGAACTAAACTGCCACTCGACCCTGTAGTAAGCAGAGTTTATAACCTAAATTACAATCTTAAATACCAGGTTTCATAAAATAACGTTTTAGCCATTTTACGTGATACCGTGACAAACGAATGTATCAAAATGCAACATAAACTTTTTTATCTAATCCAAGATAACGATCTGTGGGAGCAAAAAGTAAGAATACAGGGAAAACAGAATCAATGTTACTTATGAACTGTCAGCGGTCAACCACAAACAGGTGATCAGTGCCAGCAGGAAACATAATTTGATACTTATTTGAACGAAAGTGTAAAGAGACACTTGAGTGGCAGGAGCAACGACACCTGATGTCAAGTATCGAGAAATACGAGGATGGAAGCGGACGAAATCTGAATCGGGAGGGAGTGAATGTGCTGATCCAACAGAATAATAACGGTATGAAGTATCAGATTTAAAAGGCTCCTTAATTGTGCTATACAAGTGATGTAATCTGATTAGGATGGCATGAAATGCGCAAAAGTAACTGGATAAGAAATCGCAATGTGAAAACAGGTCAGACAAGAATAGACACTCGAACAATTAATGATGGCTCCATATTATGAACGTCTTTTAATTTCATTTGGCTATTAACTAACCTTGTGCAGCCCTTGTAATGCGGACCTTTCGTTGAATATGAGTGACGTCTGCAATGTACAGTACAGGAAACTGTGTTAGCGTAATGGAGGATAGTACTGTGTTCGGTGTATGAACTGGAAGGTTGCTGGATACTAGGTAAAAACCCATTTCCCGAGCGAAAGGAATTAACCGTTTACTATTTCAATTCCACGGCCTGGCTGGGAATGGAACCCTAAGATCCTAAGGTAAATAATTTCATTAAATTAGGTTTATGCCACTGATCTCTATACATGGATCGCTGATGGCAGGTCTCCGCTGCAGGAGAAAGTACGCCAAGTTGAATGCGCGGTTCGCCATGTTGGCGTACCCAACCTCGAGCTCTCCTTATGGGGAAGCAATGGTAATATAGTCAATTTTAAGTCGCAATTAATGGCGCATTGGAATAATTAAAAATATAGAGACATGTTCACTCAAAGCATAAGGACATTGGGATCACTGACACGTCATTCCGAGGTCAGTAAATCTCCGGGATAGCAATAAAAATGAGTGTATAATAACGGCCGGCAAATATTAACTTAGGTGCTGAATACATGCAATTAGCAATCGGTAACACAATACGAGTGAAAACCAGTTTCTGGAAACATTGCTGTAAATTGTATACATGTATGCCAAGAAATTATGCATTCTTAAAATGATGTACCTATAAACGTAGCTCAATATACAGGCCTAGATTCGACATATCGTAATCGGTGCTTGATAATGAATTTCTGTTTCCTGTTTCCAAGAAATAACGCGCATATTATCAAATTAAAATATCATTGAAGCAAATGTACACATTTATAAAACCAGCAAATATTCAAAACTAGTCAATATATCACATTACCTCCAGCTTATTGTACTATTACAGACCTCTTTAATTAAATTCAGCTAGCAAAGCGATATTGATAGTCATCATCAGAAATATGTAACACCAGTTAAAAGAGTCCCAAATACCACGAATAGTATAATGGAATAGCCCCAAACACCCACCACACTTTCCCTTCTCCCACCACTCCAATGTCTGAAACCCATAATTATTACTGATGTAAATAAGGTCTAGAATTCCTCCAGACTTCATTTTCTAAGATTGTTATAAGGTCACGTCAATTGTTTCATCGAAACCGTCAGTTTAATTATGAGAAATTTAAAAAAAATATAAGTAAATCTTTACTTGCAGTTAATGTTCAGCAAAATTGAAAACAGTTGGTGTACATCACTTCTAAGGTGTACAGTTTGTCCATTTCTATCAAAACAGTCTTCCTCTAAGTGATCCGAGCAGAGAACAGCTGTTTTAGAAGGCTCCCAATTCTCCCGCCTGATACTCCTAATCGATGATCTTAGATGCTCGGGTCTCGAGAAAGGAAACCTACAAAAATTAATTGCCATTTTGCTCCCGGAATATGCGAAATAAGATACAATAAACCTAAAACTCAAAACACTACCCTAGGAAGATTCTTATGTACAGTATAAAACTCCCCGAGCCGGGCTGAGTGGCTCAGACGGTTAAGGCGCTGGCCTTCTAACCCCAACTTAGCAGGTTCGATCCTGGCTCAGTCCGGTGGTATTTGAAGGTGCTCAAATACGACAGCCCCGTGTCGGTAGATTTACTGGCACGTAAAAGAACTCCTGCGGGACTAAATTCCGGCACCTCGGCGTCTCCGAAGACCTTAAAAAAGTAGTTAGTGGGACGTAAAGCAAATAACATTATTATTAAAACTCCCCGATGAAATGATTTCTCCTTCTGCTGATCGGTTCTGTTTGTACATCCATAAGCTGAATACTGCGGTATGTTAATACCCCGTAGAATGTTTCTTCATTCATATTTCAGATAAACACATACATATTTAAATTTAATCTTGTAATTCACAAGCATACTACAAGGCAACGAACCTAAATTCGTAAAATACACTACTATTTACTTTGCAATAACACAGCACAGAACACTCGTGAAACTACAATCAAGAGGCCTGGCGTCACTGAACTAAGCATAAACAAAGCAAGCGCGCTCCTCGTGGTCTATTGCACCATGCGCTCGCTGCCATCTTACGACGCCAGTCATCTTCTATTCGGCTTACTGCTACCCAAGCTACCAGCCATCCAGGTATAGAGATCAGTGGTTTATGCAGACGAAACCGTGTAACTTATGCTCCGTAACTTTTAGCTTACGATCGAGTGATTTCTTGAGATTGCAATTAATTTAATGTACGGCTTGAAACTGTAAGTACCGAGCAAGTGGCTGTAGGATTTGGGTCACGTAGCTATCAGTTGCATTCGGAAGATAGTGGGTTCGAATCCTACTGTCGGCAGATGGTTTTCCGTGGTTTCCTACTGTAACACCAGGTAAATACTGGGGCTGTACCTTAATTTAGGCCACGGTCACTTCCTTCCCATTGCTAGCCCTTTCCTATCCCATCGTCACCATAAGACCTATCTGCGTCGGTGCGACGTAAAGCAGACTGTAAAAAAAAAAAAAAAAAGAAACTGTAAGTACTAAAGAGCAATCTGAATAAATGTATGTATGTAACAAGTGTCGACATTCCTAATTACTACTTCTAAACCAACATACTCACTGTAAATGAAGTACGGAAGTATCGATAATGGTTTGCAATATTACAAATTCAGCAGTGACAATGTCGTATAGAGAGAACGTGTATTCCTCACATCATCGCAAGGCGTATTAATAATCGGTGTTCAAAGGTCGTGTCGCGACTGGATATTAGGCAAAATTTCACTGTGCTGAATACAGTAATTGGTTCCAGAGCTCGTGTGCTCAATTAACGGAGGAAGATAAAGTATTTATGCTCGTGTAAAAAAATAATTGTATTGTTCAGGGTTAATTTTAGACGTAGAAGTATTGCAAATGCAATGAACTCTTCCGTCAGTGAAGTAGAAAAATCCCTAGTATCGAGGAAATCTATAAATTACTTCTTTCTGTCGACGATATATTGGAATAGCAAAAGGAAAAATGGAATCAACGTACCGAGGAGCAACCTGGTAGATCGCTCAATTCTTTTCACGAAAACCTTAATGAATATTCTGAGATAATAAAAAAAAGGCTAGTAGAAAATGATTTGTATCAATGTGGTAAGCGAAATACGATTGAAATATACGGTGTTCCAAATAGAGCTGAGTGGGAACATTATTCCCTACAGGAAAACAGAAATATTGACGTAATTATGAACGACACACTGAAGGATAAGGAGAAGAATAAAATGAAACAAAATCATTTTCGAATTGAGGAAAAAATCTGACTTTCTCTGTGGTTCGTGGTGGGGTTTTTTGTTTTCACATCCTAGTTTCTGAATCATGGGCAACTGCTGAGTGGCCTAGTACGTGGTCCCGAGAGTTGGGATACCGTTGCTATAGAATATTCTGAGTCATAGTCCCCCTTATCCTCAGGCGGCTAGGGCTATACAATCCACCGTGGTCCCTAACCCGTTAGAAGAGAGATTCTCATTGCTACTGTGCGTAAAGTAAGACAGCATCCTGCTTCACAGAACTTTTATCGAGCACAATCAGAACATAGTTACATTCGAACTTCAAGCTGGTTTGCAGCCAGCAGAACTTTGTTCTCTGGTTTGGACATGTGTTGCGTGCAGAAGACAATACATTGGAAGTCGCTGAAAAGAGGCCCAAGGAACGACCAAGACAGCGATGGACCGATACAGTGCACAACAATCTGAAAGCCGTAAGACTACATCGAGAGATGGCCCGTGACCGAATTAAATGGAGACAACGAATCCACACAGCGGACCCTGCCACCAGGCGGGACAAACGCTAAAGAAGAAGAAGAACTTTGACCTCTGTGGATAGACTCAGTTACTTTTTCTTTTTTTTTTTTCTTTACGTCGCGTCGCACCGACACAGATATGTCTTACGGCGACGATGGGACGGGAAAGGCCTAGGAATTGGAAGGAAGCGGCCGTAGCCTTAATTAAGGTACAGCCCCAGCATTTGCCTGGTGTGAAAATGGGAAACCACGGAAAACCATCTTCAGGGCTGCCGACAGTGGGGCTCGAACCCACTATCTCCAGATTACTGGACACTGGCCGCACTTAAGCGACTGCAGCTATCGAGCTCGGTAGACTCAGTTTCTAATGATCTAAAAAATAAGAAGTATGGAACTAAACGAGGCCACAGAGCTAGTTACAAATAGAGGAACGTGAAGGCGTTTAATAAATTCACGGAGGCTTCTAGACTTCTTGTTTGGGTCATCAGTCTATTGACTGGTTTGATGAAGCTTTCCATGCCACCAATTCTTCCCCCTGTGGGTGGGAGCGGTAGAATAACACCCACGGTATCTCTTGTCTGTCGTAAGAGGCGACTAGAAGGGACCCTAGGGGCTCTGAACTTTGGAGCGTGGGTTGGTGACCACGGGGCCCTTAGCTGAGTCCTGGCATTGCTTCCACTTACTTGTGTCAGGCTTCTCACTTTCATCTCTCCTATCCGACCTCCCTTGGCCAACTCTTGTTCTTTTCCGACCCCGACGGTATTAGGGCACTCAAGGCTTTTCATTTTCACGCCCTTCGTGGCCCTTGCCTTCCTTTGGCCGATATCTTCATTTTTCGAAGTGTTGGATCGCTTCCAATTTTTCTCTCTGATTATAGAGAATGGTTGCCTAGTTGTACTTCCTCTTAAAACAATAATCACCACCACCACCAACTTTTCTGCGCTAAGCCTTTCATTTCTTCGTAACTACTACACCCCTATATCTACTCTAATGTGTTTGTCGTACTCATACGCGCCGGGCTGAGTGGCTCAGACGGTTAAGGCGCTGGCCTTCTAACCCCAACTTGGCAGGTTCGATCCTGGCTCAGTCCGGTGGTATTTGAAGGTGCTCAAATACGACAGCCCCGTGTCGGTAGATTTACTGGCACGTTAAAGAACTCCTGCGGGACTAAATTCCGGCACCTCGGCGTCTCCGAAGACCTTAAAAAGTAGTTAGTGGGACGTAAAGCAAATAACATTATTATTATTACGTACTCATACCTTGCTTTACTCCTGCCATTTTACTACCTACATTTCCCTCAAAAACTAACCGAACGAGTCCCGGGTATCTTAATAATAATAATCCATCGAAGAATGAAGGTATCAGCAAGAGAAAGGGAAGAGTCACGAAGGTCGTGGTTTCATAAACCTGATATAATCGCGCTCGGAAGAGAACAAGTTGACCAGTGGGGGGTCGGACAGGAAAGATGAGTAGCATAGCACAAGTGGAAGCAATGCTAGCAGTTTCAGCTGCCCCATGATCGCCAACTCATACTCCCAAGTTGAAGACTCTTGTCTTAGAGGAACGTGGTTTCATAACCCCTCCCTTACTTCGCAGTCATCTTTATTCCCAACAACTTCAATAGAGTCGTCCATTACGTGAAGCCCCTTATTCACTCGCCTCGTACGATAGGCAGAGAGTGCCGTATATGGATTTTGTCCCCACCGAAACTTAGTAATCATCTTGCACGAGTGCATTTCTTTTTTTCTTTTTTTTTTTTCGCCGACACAGGCACGTCATAGAGAAAAAAACGACTGTGGTGTTAATTAAAGTATACCCCCAGAATTTATCTTGGTGTGCAAATGGGAAACAACGAAACACTATCTTCAGGGCTGCCGATAGTGGGGTCGAAACCCACAATCTCCCGAATGCAAGGCTGACAGCTACGTTCGCTCTATGGAGAGCTAATTGACTTAAGATTTTTTCCTAGTAGTTTAACGTCGCGCTAAAACATCGAAGGCAGTGATGGTGGTAGTGACTAATGTTTATAGAGGAAATATAACTGGTAACCATTCTCTGTTAACAGGAAACAGAAGAGAAAAAGGAAGAGGTCCAATCCTGCGAACAATGAAGGCATCGGCAAAGAAAAGGGAAGGCGCACGATGATCTTGTAAGCCCCCCCCCCCCTCCGCTAATAAGGATACCCTGGGGTTAATCCCATTTTGTCGCTTTTTATGAAAGTCATGCGACACTGCGGATGTATGCTATCGCCCCCATCCACAGAGGGACACAGCGAAGATTCTCGGCGACGCAGGATGGGAAATGGCTAAGGCAGGTAGTGACAGTGGCATTAACTTCTTTTTTGCTATTTGCTTTACGTCGCACCGACACAGATAGGTCTTATGGCGACGATGGGACAGAAAAGGCCTAGGAATGGGAAGGAAGCGGCCGTGGCCTTAATTAAGGTGGGGTTCGAACCCACTATCTCCCGAATACTGGATACAGGCCGCACTTAAGCGACTGCAGCTATCGAGCTCGGTGTGGCATTAATTAACGTAAAGCCTTAGCATATACCTGGTGTGAAAATGGGAAACCACGGAAAAACATCTTCAGGGCTGCCGACAGTGGGGTTCGAACACACTATCTCCCGAAAACTGGATACAGGCCGCACTTACGCGACTGCAGCTGTGGCATTAATTAACGTACAACAGCCTTAGCATGTACCTGGTGTGAAAATAAGAAATCATAGACAAATGTAATTAACGCCGCTGACGGTGGGATTCGAACCCGCCACATCTCGAATGTATGCTGACAGCAACGCACCGCGAACCACGCGGCCAACTTGTTCAATTAACTGACTTTAAAGAGGACGGAGGAGGCATACATGTACCATTTAGGTACAGATAAAGATACCATAAATACATTCTAAACGATGTCCATGGACCCCCAGTGAACAGTGTGAGGGTTACATAACTACTTCTCATCTCAGATATTCATGTAATTTAAAATGTAGGCTTAATAGATCCTGTCACGTTACTCCACGCTGGGCCTACCAAGCGAGTTGACTACGCGGTCACTACGCTTGCACAGAACTGTGGTAAATAAATCATACAAATAATATTAATAGTAGGCTCGAACCCCCCTGTCGGCAGCCCTGAAGATTTGCCGTGGTTTCCCATTTTCACATCAAACAAAGGCTGGGGGGGGGGGTACGTTAACTATGGCCACGGTCGCTTTCTTTCCAATCCTAGCCCTTCTGTATTCCATCTTCGCCATAAGACCTGTCAGTGTCGGCGTGGCAAGAAAAGCAAATAGTTAAAGGAACGCAAAACAAAATACTGTGCGCCCGCCCTAAGACTCTCACACGTCCAAATGTCGGCCTCTGTAAATCAGGTTAACATGGTACCTGAAATCAAATGGCATTCAGACAATTTCTCGCCACTTGACTGAAAGCGAAATGCCACAGAAATTCAACCCGCGGCATTTCCTGAATTTTAGCGATCATATCCGGTTTCTACTCTCGCCGGTGATCCAGAGATGGGAAGGAACAAAAAATAACCAAATTGGCCGGTCCTACCTTGACACCGTTACGAGCCTATTCGGTAGTCGAGCGAGGCAGGAGAAAGTTCCGTGTCTACGATACGTTCTCAGCGGAGGAGGTGCCTGGACCATGGTACCAAGGTAGAACACTGCCCAAAGCTACCTAAACTATGGATTATTTATTTATTTATTTATCTAGGCTACGAGTTTATCTGTAAGCTTGCATTCGGGAGATGGTGCGATTGAATTCTATTTGGAGATGGCGGTTACCCATTTTCATACCATGTAAATACTGGAGTTCTACCTTATTTTAGGCCACGGATGCTTCCTTCCCAGTTCTAGAACTGTCCTATCGCACCATCACCATAAGACCTGTCTGAGCCCGTGCGACATAAAATGACGATGATGATGATGATGATGATGATGATGATGATGATACTATATTAAAAGTAAAATTCCAAGGATGTCTCTCTGAACCCTTTGATATCAAGACAGGAGTTCGACAGGGAGATGGGCTGTCACCTCTTTTGTTCAACTGCATACTTGAAAAGGTAGTACAGGAACGACGAAATACGTTAAAAGAAAGAAACATTTACAAACCGTTAAGGATTGGGACAAAGCAAAATGGAGTGGAAATAGATTGCTTAGCGTTCGCTGGTGATAGCCTATAGCCCTGATGACAGAAGATTTCGAAAGTGCAACAAAGCAGATCAATGTGTTGAAGGAAGTAGCAGAACAAACAGGTTTACAAATTTCCTTTCAAAAGATAAAAGTAATGTCGAACATCAAAGATGATACGGCATAACTAAACACCAAATATGGAACGATAAACCTAATAAATTTAAATAGCGTGGGGAATGGATCCAGCAAAATGGACTTGACAAAGACACTATAGCAACAAGAATCAAGAAAATGGAACTCACTTTCCAAAGCCCCCGCAACATATACAACAAAAAGTGCTTTTCTCTGAACACGGAATTCGTCACTACAACACTGTCATCAAACCAGTATCGCCGTATTCATCTGAATGCCTCATCCTGTCCGAGAAATGTTTGCTAACGGATTTAGAGATGAAAGAAAGAAAGAAAGAAAGAAAGAAAGAAAGAAAGATGTTACACACCATACTTGGACCAAACTACAAAAATGGTACCTACATCAGAAAATCCAGGCAAGAAACTCTAAGGTAGAGAAGATCATGGATACAATGCGTAAAGGCAGAGTTCGCTTCTACAGTCATATACGACAAATGATCGACTCTCGATGGACGAAACGTATTTTCAGTACATTTAATTCAAAAGCAAAAACGGCAATGCCATGGTACGTTAATGTCAAGAAAGATCTTAAAAAACTGGGCATACAAGCAGAAGATGCACAAGACCGAAATCTTTTCAGAACAGCCATCAAGACTTTTTGGACTTTCCGGGACGAAAAACGGGCAACTGGTGCGAAATGGACAGAAGAACGTCGTGCTAAACACAGTGAGCCCATGAAGACGATGTGGATCAAGCGAAAAATTAACAAATGCCAGAATGTAAAGAGAAGCTTATCGTGGTCCCTAGTTGGCCGATTAGCGTTGAATAATAATAATAATAATAATAATAATAATAATAATAATAATAATAATAATAATAAATGTTATCCTACGTTTTCTTATTCAATAACTTCAATTTTTTGTGGATACAGAGTGAATAAAAATTCCCGTTACAAACCCTTGTAGAGGGGAATGAGTAGATAACGTCTTGAACAGGAACCCATGTACAGAAGTTTGAAATCAAGTATTTAAATTCCCCGTTTGTACGGAGTGTAAGAGTGATAGTATTTTAATTAATCATTACTCAGTTATTTACGTTTCGAACAAACCAACATTCACTAATTTTATGACAACTGTCCAACGTCGAGGAAAAAAGTAAAGAAACCTATTCATTGTGTCACAGTAACAAATTTTTGTTCGTAAAGAAACCAACATTCACTAATTTGGTAATAATGCCCTACGCCAAGGGAAAAATTAAGAGACTTTGTTTACTTTGTTGAATTAACAAATTTTTCAGTGTATACGTAATAAGTTTTTATCTTCTTCAAATGAAGGTTAATATCCCGGTTTACTACGATATGGCGATCACCAACTTCGATTAAAATATGTTCTGGTATATTATCTCTTAACACACTCTCACATCTGTTAAAACGCTTCTTAAGCGGAAGATTTAAACATATACCGAGTGAACTGGTTATGCGACTCAGATCACCTAGCTGTGAGCTTGCATTCGGGAGATACCGGTAGTGAATTCGAGCCCTACCCTCGGCAGCCTTGAAGATGGTTTCGTGTTGTTTCCCATTTTCTCACCAGGCAAATGCTGGATCTGTGCCTCAGTTAAAGCCACTTCCGAGTTTTAGCCTTGTACTATCCCATCATCGCCATAAGAACTGTCTGAGTCGGTGCGTCGTAAAACAAATAGAAAAAATAAACACTTGATTTGAAGCTGCTGTAAATATAGCACGGAAACTACATGTTTTCAGTTATGGTTTCCTGTTCAAAACTTCATCTACTCAGTCGCCTCTACAAGCACTAGGAGTCTGAAATGAGAATTACGAACAACCTGTATAAGAATACGTTAACTGAGTTAAGAGTGAAAATGATCATTGTACGTAGGAATCGGTATGAATTTTACGAAAAAGGGTTTAACGACAAATTGGTATTGCCTCTATGTTATGTATACAAACAGGAAATAGTTTTTCTTATTTATGATCTATCTTTCTACTTGAATACAGAATGTGTGGATGAGAGCTCTAGCATTAGTAATAAGTAGAGCCCGGATTTCCATGCACTATCAAATCTCAAAATATGCTTGCATTCATGCACTATCAAATGACGGAACGTGCATAATAAACTGGAAAATATGCATTTCAAAATTCAGTTCAACTTTGTCATATTTTAACTTCCTTTTGAAACATTGTATAACAACTAATGTTTCCACATTTTCTTCATTTAAGTCCATTCGTTTATCCGGCAGAACATCCCTGAACACAGAAAATTATCTTTCTACGTCACAAGAAGTGACGGGTTCATACTTAAATGAAGACGTTTAGGGCGAAGTACATCTGAAGTTATATCTTTTCAAAAATTAGCTTAGAAATTCCTTTCCTAAATCCGTTTAGACACGAGGTCTCTTCGTAGACTACCGAGCTCGATAGCTGCAGTCGCTTAAGTGCGGCCAGTATCCAGCATTCGGGAGATAGTAGGTTCGAATCCCACTGTCGGCAGCCCTGAAAATGGTTTTCCGTGGTTTCCCATTTTCACACCAGGCAAATGCTGGGGCTGTACCTTAATTAAGGCCACGGCCGCTTCCTTCCCACTCCTAGCCCTTTCCTGTCCCATCGTCGCCAAAAGACCTATCTGTGTCGGTGCGACGTAAAGCAACTAGCTCTTCGTAGACTTAACAGGTGGCATAACGCCAACACTTCACAGCACAGTCCAACACTAAATTACAATTTGAAGCGTGTGCGCGTGCTGCCTTCCAACGGCCTTCTTTTCTCAATTATTTTGACCTCAGACGTGTGAACAGTGAGAGTTCGGAGTTCGGGGTAGGAAATTCTAGGGAAACAAAACAGGATGCAGTGCAAAACCAAGGTTTGTAAGCTGGTATCTAAGTAACGCGGCATCGCGGTAGTATGATTCAAGTTTTGATTTCTTCGTCTAACATAGACGAAAAATAAAAAAAGAAATAGCATTTAGTAATGCAAAATTTAGGGTTCAGTTTTTACAGGAACACCTTATTTCTAAGGATTAGAGTGGTCGACGCGGGGTCTTCCCGCTTATGTCAATGTTTACTCAAGCAACAGATTAAGAATTATAGGACCTCTATACATCTAACTTTGGTTGTCAAGTAGTATACAAGGAATACATTTTCTTTCTCTCTCAATAATAGACAAATAACGTGGACGTACGGTCCCAAATTCTGCAAACCCATGTTCAGAAAAGGCAATATCATGCAAGTTAACATAATATATGCGGGAAAGTCAGAAGAAAAGTCATATAATCCAATATAAACGTCCACTGATTCGCTATTAAATCCAAAATGTTGAAAATATGCATTATGCGTGAATTTTCTCGCAAAAAGGCCAAAACATGCAAACATGCAGGGAAAAAGTACGGTTGTTTGGAATTGATTAGTCATAGCACGAATATCTGAAAAGTTTCAAAAGTGTAACCAGCTTATTTAGGAACATGCGGGCCCTAGCGTTGAGAATTGTATGCACTAAAAAATCTAAAATATGCACATAAATACGCACTGTAGAATGCCCAATAATATTCACTAGAATGCGTCCGAATATGCATTTATATGTGCACTAAAAGCCGGCTTTCCCATCTGCAGGATACGTGAATAAACAAGGCATAACAACATAACATATTACATACATTAAGATAAACGTATTATTTATTCCTCCCTACCCTTTCTTACTACTATTCAACCAAAACTGATTCTGTCATTTTTTGTAGTTCCACTTCTTGCTCCTGTCCGTAAAAATATATCCTTTCAACATCACAAGAATCGAGGAAACAAAAACTTAAAATCGAGCCACAAGCTTAGTTTAATGTCCGCAACATCAGAAACATGAAGAACTTTTCTAATTTCCTTTACCTTCATAAGTCCATTATTGTTTGCAAGTACGTTTCCCATTTTCTGCTTGACATCATTGGTACGTTTTCCACTAGATGCGTCCACAGTTTTGATGGCAGCATCAAGCACCTACAAATTTTTAGAAAGCTCCATGCCTCTTGTTTCTAAAATTCCTTGATGCTATTGCACACTCTGCACAGAGCTGACAAGATTACCGAGGTATTGTCTCCGTACAATTAAAGATTGTCTGTTCCATTTTACATGTTTTACCAAAGTCCATAAAAGTCGAAACATTATAAACATGTAGTCTATGTAGTTTACTAAATAAGCAATAACGTCCAGAATATGAACATATATGAACGAACACATATACATCAATTGTCTTAACTTCAATAGAAGCCTGTAGTTACTACCGTTTTAGGTACGCGGCTGCTTTAAAAATACCCCTATTCATATATGTCTCAGCTCCAGTAATAAGGAGTGAATGCGAAGAAAGTGGAGAATATCGCATTCAGGATGGCTGCTCCGGAACTGGAACTCAAATATCACATTTCCGAACAGTACATGTCTCCGTAAACAGCCTAAGAAATAAACACCGTAAGTAATAAAAACCACCTGTTGCCATTTCTTGATGGATGCAGTATTTTTGTATCCATCTCTTGGCACAGGCCAGAGCAAAGTGTAGCTTCCACCGAAGTCCCAGTCTCATCCATGACTGTGACAATATGGAAGCTGTTGGGGTATGGGTGGTGCTGAGTAATGGTATTTGGAGCACAACTAGTGTCTGAGTGTTATTAAAGGTGTTGCTCATAGGATCAGTCGTGCTGCAGTAGCACCTTCTGGTCCAGTGAGGAAAGCAATGGCAAACTACCTCACTCCTCATCTTGCCTAGTACGCCTCATTTTGGTGCTGCCACTGGCTTTTGCGGTTTCCCTATAACTGCATAGCCTTTGGGGGTGCTATTTGAGGATCCAACCAGCCTCTGGGATGATGACCTAACAGACACAGACAAGTAATAAGAAGTTTCGGGTGTAAAAGACGATTATAGCCCTTGTCAGTGAATTTGTAGAGAATCTTTAAAATGTGGGGTGGGGGTGGGGGTGGTAGGATAACATCCACGGTATCCCCTGCCTGCCTGTCGTAAGAGGTGACTAAAAGGGGCCCAGGGGCTCTTAAATTGGGAGAGTGGGTTGGCGACCACAGGGCCCTTAGCTGAGTCCTGGCATTGCTTCCCCTTACTTGCGCCAGGCTCCTCACTTTCATCTATCATATCCGACCTCCGTTGGTCGACTCTAGTTCCTTTCTGACTCCGACGGTATTAGGTTGCGAGGCTTAGGGAGTCTTTCATTTACACGCCCTTCGTGGCCCTTGTCTTTCTTTGGCCGATACCTACATTTTTCGAAGTGTCGGAGCCCTTCAATGCTTTCCTCTCTGATTAGTGTTAATAAAGGATGGTTGCCTAGTTGTACTTCCTCTTAAAGCAATAATCACCACCACCACCACTCTTTAAAAAGGAAAGGAATGTATTATGGTTTTAAATTAATATTAAAGAAAATTGTAGCGCTCCTTCTCGCTTTTAAGTTGAAATAATACAAACAAGAAACAAACTGATAAAATGACAAGAATTTAACTGAACTTGCCTTCAAAGTTTGTAAACTTATTTTGAGATAAAAACGTACTATGGTATGAGGCAAAACATTTGGGGTGTATGGACAAAGTTGGCTTCGCGGTTTCGATCACGTAGCTGTCAGCTTGCATTCAGGAGGTGGTGGATTTTAATTCCACTGTCGGTAACCCTGAAGATAGTTTTCAGTGGTTTCCCATTCTCACACTGGGCAAATTAAACACTTAAATAATATATCATCATTGCCATTATTAGCTTATGGTACCACATATATGCAGATGAACATTTACAAATATCTACATAAATAGATATATCATAAGTTAACAGACTGTGAAGATCTAAGTTGTCCAGCCATTGTCTAGTCTGTTCAAAAGCTCTCACGAAGTCCTCTGTAGATCCTGAGAATGACCTCGTCGGTAATCTGTGACTATGTTGTATTACCTGATTCGCGTCACCACCATCACACAATCAGTCAATCAATCAATCAATACTGATCTGCATTTAGGGCAGTCGCCCAGGTGGCAGATTCCCTATCTGTTGTTTTCCTAGCCTTTTCTTAAATGATTTCAAATAAATTGGAAATTTATTGAACATCTCCCTTGGTAAGTTATTCCAATCCCTAACTCCCCTTCCTATAAATGAATATTTGCCCCAGTTTGTCCTCTTGAACTCCAACTTTATCTTCATATTGTGATCTTTCCTACTTTTATAAACGCCTCTCAAACTTATTCGTCTATTAATGTCATTCCACGCCATCTCTCCGCTAATAGCTCGGAACATACCACTTAGTCGAGCAGCTCTTCTTCTTTCTCTCAATTCTACCCAGCCCAAACTTTGCAACATTTTTGTAACGCTACTCTTTTGTTGGAAATCACCCAGAACAAATCAAGCTGCTTTTCTTTGGATTTTTTCCAGTTCTTGAATCAGGTAATCCTGGTGAGGGAACCATACTCTAGGGGATGGTCGCATTCCCCATTTATGTAGTGAAGAGTCGCATTGTCCGTGACTTGTTTGGACTCTGTTGAGGACAACCCAGGTTCCCCGTGGTAGATTAAATCATTTTGTAGGGTGCTGGCCATTAAACAGAGATTGCCATACATGTGACCTCTTACTGAGCTATTCCAAACGCCACACAGTTGCCTCACTGAAATCTCTGAAGATCAGTTGTGATGCTATTCGTACTACTGGAGATCTTGATTTCAGTCGCTGAAATCCTACAGCAATATCACCTTGAATTGGGAGAGCCCAATTCAATGATATGCCAAAGAACAGCACCAGACTGGATATCTTCTCAGTCTGAAGCGTGCTACGTGACACAGCACAGGCGGTCAGTGGAGAGGGGTATAAGACCTGACTATATCAATGCGACGTAAAAAGCAAATAATTTTATTTACATAGACTGCACTGTCTCCTTGGCTGAATGGTCAGCGCTGAGGTCTTCGGTTCAGAGGGCCTGGGTTCGATTCTCGGCCGGATTGGCGATTTTAACTGCGTCTAGTTAATTCCTCTGACTCGAAAACTGGGCGATTATGGTTGTTCCAATACATTCCTCTTCATCCACACGCAACACACCACACTACTAACCACCACAGGAACACGTGAATGGGCTACAACCTTCCGCTCCGAGTAAAAAATGCGTTAGAAGGGCATCTGGTCTTAAAACAGGGCCAAATCCACTTGTGCGACACAGTTCGCATCCGTGACCCCCACCATTTGTGAGAAAAAGAAATACCATCTCACTGTCAGTTGTAGAACACGTCATAAACTGGCAGCCACGAAGTAACGCAAGGCTCAAAGTACCGTAGATCTGTGATGCAATACTCTTGTGCGTTTCCGGACTCTGCTTCGTTAGTGGCTCACTTCCAGTATCACGCATACCTCCTCCTGATCTTACTACACCAGAGCGCTATCACAACTTTCTCGACAATTACAGTACATCAGTACTGGTCGAATAGGTGTCATTATCACAGTCGGACGGGTTTCGTAAAGTTGAAGAAAGTCTCAGATATTTGCCACTATTTCGCTAATCGGTTCTTTCATAAGAAAATGACGTAATTTTTTTCTTTAAAAATCAAGCCCCTCGAAAGTAACCCTGACATTATTACCTAATGAGACAACGGAATTGTCAAAGTGACTGTTGTGCATTGTTGCAACTACTGTCAGAACCATAGAGCAATGATCCGTCCTCAGGGCTGCCCACAGTGGGGTTGCAGGCCCGGCGTTGCTTCTTATTTCTTCCAGGCTTCTTACGTTCATCTCTCCTGCCCGACGTTCCTAGGTCAACCTTTCTTCTCTTTCGGCTCCGTAGGTATTAGATTTGTAAGATATACGCCGCACTTACGTTCTCTTTTGGTGCATTTGTGTTCATATCGGCTTAATAAATTAGTTTTATCTTTTACTTCATTTCCGAATTCATTCGTTGAATACATAATTTAGATTAATTTTCAATTTTGTCTCCATTTCATTCTCCTAAAACTAAAGTTACCACCACCATGACTCTACAATTTCTATTGCCGATACCTTCATTCTTCGAAAGGTCTTCCTCTTTCTCCCCCTGCCCCCTGTGGGTGGGGGCGGTAGAATAACACCCATGGTATCCCCTGCCTGTCGTAAGAAGCGACTGAAAGGGGCCCCGTCATTGCTTCCAATTACTTGTGCCAGGCTTCTCACTTTCATCTATCCTATCCGACCTTCCTTGGTCAACTCTTGTTTTTTTTTCCGATCCCGACGCTATTAGGTTTGCGAGGGTAGGGAGTCTTTCATTTTCACGCCCTTCATGGCCCTTGCCTTTCCTTGGCCGACACCTTCATTTTTCGAAGTGTCGGATCCCTTCCCATTTTTCTCTCTCTAATTAGTGTTATATAGAGGATGGTTGCCTAGTTGTACTTCCTCTTAAAAGAATAATCACCACCACCTTTCTCCCCGTGTGGGTGGGGCGGTATGATAACCACTCACGGTATCCCCTGCATGTCGTAAGAGGTGATTAAAAGGGGCTCGAGGGACTCTCAACTTGGGAGTGTGGGATGGTGACCACGACGCCCTTAGCTGAGTCCTCGCATTGCTTCCACTTACTTGTGCCAGGCTCCTCACTTTAATCTATCCTATCCGACCTCCCTTGGTCAACTCTTGTTCTTTTCAGATCACGGCGGTATTAGGTATCGAGGCCTAGGGAGTCTTTCATTTTCATGCCCTTCGTGGCCCTTGTCTTGCTTTGGCAGATATCTTCATTTTTCGAAGTGTCAGATCCTTTCCATTTTTTCTCTCTGATTAGTGTTTTACTTTCCTCTTAAAACTATAATAACCACCACCACCACTCTTTCTCCCATAAACCCGAAGTCCATGGCACTACAGCCCTGATGGGCCTTGGCCAACCAGGTGCCCGCTGCTCAGTCCGAAGACCTTGCAGATTAAGAGGTGACCTATGGTCAGCGCCTTTGGTTTTCTAGAGCGGGGCCGCTATGTCACCCTCAAATAGCTTCTCAATTGTTCTCAGGTAGGCTTAATGGACAATGAACCAGTCCTCAGGCCAAGGGTTTTTTTTTTTTTTGCCAGTGGTTTTACGTCGCACCGACACAGATAGGTCTTATGGCGACGATGGGATAGGAAAGTCCTAGGGGTTGGAAGGAAACGGCCGTGGCCCTAATTATGGTACAGCACCAGCATTTGCCTGCTGTGAAAATGGGAAACCACGGAAAATCATCTCCAGGGCTGGCGACAGTGGGATTCGAACCCACTATTTCCCAGCTGCAAGCTCACAGCCGCGAGTCTCTAACCTCACGGCCAACTCGCCCGGTCAGGCCAAGGTAAAAGTCCATGATCTGGCCGGGAATCGAACCCGAGGCCTGCCGGCACGAGGCAGGCACATTACCCTAGTTCGCGGGACCAGAACACTCTCTCATAAATCAACGTTAGAAAAAGAGATGATTATCGCACCGTATTTCCAATAACCACCACCAAAACCAGGTGCTCTTTACAAACGTATCTTTATTTATAAACGAAAACACAAATACGCGGAAAACTATAAATCCAATGAGAAACTTTTATCTCCTAGTGTTCCCTGTCATCCAAATTATTGAAACCCTATTTTAATCAGTAGCACGAAGAATTTTTTATGTATGATCCATTAGCATTTATCCATGCCCTTATGCAACTTTGTATGCTAATGCAGGACCAGACGCGTACGGATCTACCGCATATTTGGGCTTATTCTTGCTCAACAGATAAAACTTTTTCGATTCCCCTTGTCTCTGGCATGTTGGGGGCATTTTTGTCTTCTCGGCGAATTCAGGGTTATGTGAACGAATCCGATCCACGAAGTGTCACTGTAATATTTGTCCCAAATGGAAGATAATAATTGCTTTTACTCACAGCGTAAAATCTGCGGTAAATTAAGAAATACCGTCGTTACTAGAGAAATATATATACGCACTTACGAGCTGTAGACATGACTCCCTTGGGTTGTATTCCGCTGCTCGTGCCGTCTTTTGTTTCTTTCTTGAGGTCCAGGACTAGCGCGGGCAGTTCAAACAGCAAAATAGCATGATCCCTGGACCAATAAATATATTACTCTTTTGTTGAAAGGAAAATAGCAGTATCCCTGGACCAATAATAATGAATATCATTAGTCCAGCCCGGGGGCCACTCACGCGTAGCGACTGTCGTTTGTTTCCTCGCTCGCGGCTACTTCTCTAGCAGTGCTTGTGCTGCCAACCTCTGTACTTAGGAACTATGCTTGCTTCGCTAGCTGGTGGTGGTGATTATTTGATTCTTGCCTCTGGACGGAAGACGATTGGTCTGGACGGTTAGGATTCTTGCCGTGGACAAGACCATTGGTCTGGATAGTTAGGATTCTTGCCGTGGATAAGACCATTGGTCTGGACGGTTAGGATTCTTGCCGTGGACAAGACCATTGGTCTGGACGGTTAGGATTCTTGCCGTGGATAAGACCATTGGTCTGGATAGTTAGGATTCTTGCCGTGGATAAGACCATTGGTCTGGACGGTTAGGATTCTTGCCGTGGATAAGACCATTGGTCTGGATAGTTAGGATTCTTGCCGTGGATAAGACCATTGGTCTGGACGGTTAGGATTCTTGCCGTGGATAAGACCATTGGTCTGGACGGTTAGGATTCTTGCCGTGGATAAGACCATTGGTCTGGATAGTTAGGATTCTTGCCGTGGATAAGACCATTGGTCTGGACGGTTAGGATTCTTGCCGTGGACAAGACCATTGGTCTGGACGGTTAGGATTCTTGCCGTGGACAAGACCATTGGTCTGGATAGTTAGGATTCTTGCCGTGGATAAGACCATTGGTCTAGGGCACAAAACGAATGAGCAACATGAAGAAAACAACACCTAATTAATTCAAACAACTTCAGTGAGCAAAGACATCACACACGAAAGTGTTAGACAAACAAAACACGTACGGAAGCGCTGCGACGTAGCAGAAAAAATAGTTGTAAGGTAGTAAAGTCTGTTTCCATATTATTCTCTACAAGTAGAATATTTCGTACTTTTTCTTTCTTAATTTACCGCAGATTTTACACTTCATTTGAATAAAAGCAATTATTATCTTCCATTTGGGATAAATTAATATTACAGTGACATTTCGTGGATCGGATTCGTTCACATAACCCGAATTCAGTCTTTTTATTACCACGGAGGAAGTTACTTTTTTTCTTTTTCTTTTCAGAACAGCATGCTGCCACATCAAGCCTTCCTGAGACCTTTGTTCAGATCTACACACCGTTTAGAGAAACGCCTTGTTTGGATATTACGCACATCACCGTGTTATCGTTCCCCACGCTTTTTTCTTTTCTTTTACTAGTAATCATTCTCGCTATTTTCATGTTTCTTGCCTCCAGTTAATTCAACAACTAGGTTCTCACACAGCTTTCACTTTCGTTCCGTTCAATAAGGTCGACCTGAAAACAAAGGGTCCAAGGGATAACTTTGTCTGCGAAGTGCGATCTTTTTGGAAAACTCGCTAAGTTCTTGGAATGACTAGGAATATTCAAAAAATAACTAAAGTCAAGGCAATTTCTTCTATCCTTGTGAAAATGAACATTTCCTGTGTGGGATGGTGGTGGTGATTATTGTTTTAAGAGGAAGTACAACTAGGCAACCATCCTCTATATAACACTAATCAGAGAGAAGAATGGAAGGGATCCGACACTTCGAAAAATGAAGGTATCGGCCAAAGGAAGACAAAGGCCACGAAGAGCGTGAAAATGAAAGACTCCCTAGCCCTCGCAAACCTAATAGCGTCGGGGTCTGAAAAGAACCAGAGTTGACCAAGGGAGGTCGGATAGGATAGATGAAAGTGAGGAGCCTGGCACAAGTAACTGGAAGCAATGCCAGGACTCAGCTAAGTGCCCCGTGGTCTCCAACCCACGCTCCAAAGTTCAGAGCCCCTGGGGCCCCTTTTAGTCGCCTCTTACGACAGGCAGGGGATACCGTGGATGTTATTCTACCGCCCCCACCCACAGGGGGTATTCCTGTGTGGGAGTGAAATCTAGTTCGACTCTGGATATTCTTATTCATACCTTGGAAGAAAGGTAAGGTAAAGGCAAATAATATTGATGTCCCTTATTTATCCTTAAGGGCTGCCTAGCCGAGGCAGTAAGGGCGTGCTGGATTCATCTGCAAGTACCGGGGTTCAGTTTTCCGCCAAGAAGTTGAAAATTTTAAGAAACGAAATTTCTATTTCTGGAGCGGTACATGGACCTGAGGTTCACTTAAGCCAGGATGTATAAAGACATCTGACCGGAGATCAATTTAGAACTTAGTTCTGAAAATGAACTGAGATTACGACTTCGTCGCGTTGTGTAAAAGTGAACTCGGTTTACACACGTGTAGTTCAAATGTAATAGGAGTTCATAAAACAGGACGTTCCAACACCGCAAAACAAATGAAATACGAAATAGGTTTGCCCATTGGATAATACTTAAATGGTGGGATTGACCTGGCCAGCCCACCTGGTGGCCATGATCGTTAAGGCGCTGAAGTCTAAATGAGGTTAGCCGGTTTGAGTTCCGTTGGTCGAAAAACATTTTCACCATCAGAATGTTGGCCGGCAGGATAGGGGAGGTGGTGGTATACAATTTCTAATCACTAGATTGCTAGCCAAAAGCCTGGATTAAATTCCAAACCTCTCTGCAGTGCTCATATGGAGTGAGGGCATATGGCGCTGTTGATGGTGATTCGTCCGTCGGATGGAAACGTTAAGCCTTGAGCAGACCCCTTGGTGCTATTCGACAGGAGTAGGCTATGTGCCGGCATCTGGTTTCACCCTCTCCCTACTATCATATATCACGTCATTCATTTCATCTCATTAACTCCTCTGATGAGGTTGACGTCAGTAAGGGCATCCGGTCATAAAAAGCCCGCTACGACAGGTTCATCTCACCTCATACCCGACCCCGTAGAGAAACGGGACAAGGGTTGGACAAACAAACAAATGGTGGGGTTGACCTGGCCGTGACTGTCAGCAAATGAACATCGTTTGCAGCATGTACTGCAATTTCTCCATGTGCTTTTCTTGAAGCGGACGCAGGTGAAGGAAAAACGGATCTCCGACTTCGCTCAGTCAACCTCTTTTTTTATCCCGACGGCATTAGATTTGCGAAACCTAGTGAATCTTTCATTTCACGACCTTTGTGACCATCCTCCTTCTTTTATTCATTCTTTGAAGAATCGATTAGTGTTAAGAAGCGGTGATTGCCCAGTTGCACTAGGCTCGTTCGGTCTTGTGTGGTTTAATATCACGTCAGGATAAAAATGGCATATAGAGCCCGTCGCATGTCCGTTTTTCCTTTACGGTACCTGGTACCAACGGCGATATTAAAGGTGTTAAATCATGCATTTGGTCATAGTGCCTTTATGAGCACAGCAGAGCGAATACGCACTGTAGCTGTCAGGAAAAGGTGAAGTAACTCTGCATGTCAGTGGCTAGCTCGTTTCACACGTAGCGCGAATCGAACAGGACAGTCCCCAGCTGGCAAATGAAGCACGTTTGAATACGTTACATTGTCTCGAGAAGTACTTGGATCGGTTTTCGGATCAATCACAGTACTGAACTTGTAATGTTCGTAGATTTAAGGCTAGGTGTAGAAAACAGTGTTGTTCCATTTTAAAAACAAAGTTAATAACATTATCTCAGAGGATATTGATGCCATTCTATCTTGAACGGTCCATAGAATATGCTGAATATATGAGAAATCTAAAAACATGAACGAGATAATCTAATATCGTGAGCAATTCATAGAGGTTATGCTGTAGAATTATGTTTCACTGCATTATAAGAAGCGTAATATAGCTTATATACGGACAACAACTATAGGTAACAATGCATTAGGTTAGACTTTTGTGTATTATGATTTATCGTAACAACACAGGTATGCTGACAATCAGTTGTTCTTGTATCTCGAATAGGAAACAACTCCTTGAAGTGAGATCAAACAATTGGATCGGAGAAATTTCTCCAGTCAAAGTTAATCCTAGTTCAGTGGGAATTAATCTCAGATTAACGTTTATACAACAAAAAATCCGAGTTTAGCGTGAACTGAGATCAGTTTCGTCTCTGATCTAAGATCAAACGGTTTATACAACCGGCCCTTAGTCTACACCAAACATGAGTCCCAGGTTAATTCGAGGGAGCAAAGACGGCCGAGCGTAGAGCTAAACATTCTACCCCACCAAGTGCCGAGGTTACGGATAGTGGAATCCAAGGTCCTTCATGTTCTGTACGGAGATGAATTTGCTGCTTAAGTCGTAATTTGTTCCTTATTGGCATTCTGAAGTCTGTTCTGGTCCATAAAGCAAAAAGAAATCTGAGATATATCATGAATGCAGATAGCAGAAATATTCCTATCATTACGCAGCACAGGGCAGAAGTAAAATTAGAGGATAACACCAAGTGCGGAATACATTATTCAACATGACATAAAGCAATTTTAATACTTAATCTTTATTCGGACTGAATATTTACGGAAGCTCATTATGAATAACATTGTGGAGTGAAAGTGAATAGAGAAACCATCAATGCAGTGGTGGCAGTGGTGGTGATTATTGTTTTAACAGGAAGTACAACTAGGCCACCATCCCCTCTATAACATTAATCAGAGAGAAAAACTGGAAGGGATCCAACACTTCGAAAAATGAAGGTATCGGCTAAAGAAAGACAAGGACCACCCAGGGTGTGACAATGAAAGACTCCGTACCCTTCGCAAACCTAATAGCGTGGGGGTCGGAAAAGAACAAGAGTCGACCAAGGAAGGTCGGATAGGATAGATGAAAGAGAGGAGCCTGACATAAGTAAGTGGAAGCAATGCCAGGACTTAGCTAAGGGCCCCGTGGTCGCCAAACCACGTTCCAAAGTTGAGAGCCCCTGGGGCCCCTTTTAGTAGCCTCTTACGACAGGCAGGGGATACCGTGGGTGTTATTCTACCGCCCCCACCCACAGGAGGAAATCATCAATACAATTAGATACGCTCATAGAACTGTCATATTAAGTGATAAACGGAGGACCTCCAGCACTTACTGAACCGAGTGAATCAAGTAGAATCGAAGATAGGTTTAAACATTAATTCATCAAAAACAAAATTTATGGCGTTTAGTCGTGAGCAATCCCCAGATACCAGTCTGTATGCCAACAGCAATCAAGTAGAAAGAGTTAGTTCCTTCAAATATTGGGGCTGCTTCATCACCAACCAACTGGATTCTGACGAATAAATTAAAGAAAGAATAGAGATAACAATAACACAGTGTCTTAAGATGAAATCAGTGTCTTATAACAAAAATCGAAATTTGAAGCTGACACAAAGAATGCTTCAGTTCCATATTTGGTATTGTTACACGAATGTAAAAGCCTCCGTGGCTCAGACGGCAGCGCGTCGGCTCCTCACCGCTGGATACCGTGGTTCAAATCCCAGTCACTCCATGTGAGATTTATGCTGGACAAAGCGGAGGTGGGACAGGTTTTTCTCCGGGTACTCCGGTTTTCCCAGTCATCTTTCATTCCAGCAACACTCTCCATTCTCATTTCATAGCATCTATCATTCATTAATAAATCACTTTGGGAGTGGCAACCCCATCGTACTAACAGCCTGTATCTGCTTCATTCATTACATCCCTGACCCGGTCAATGACTGAGAAACAGGTTGTAGGTTTTCATTTTTCATTTTCACACGAATGTACTCATTGGCTGAATGGTCAGCGTTGAGGCCTTCGATTCAGAGGGTCCCGGGTTCGATTCCCGGCCGGGTCGGGGATTTTAATCGCCTCTGATTAATTCTTCTGGCCCGGGGACTGGGTGTTTCTGTTTGTCCCAACATTTTCCTCTTCATATTCACACAACACACTACACTACAACCACCACAGAAACACGCAATGGTGATTACATCCCTCCATATATGATTGGCGTCATGAAGGGCATCCGGCTGTAAAACAGGGCCAAAACCACATGTGCGACACAGTTCGCACCCGCGACCCCACAGATGTGGGAAAAGAGGTAGACAAAGAATAAGAATATTGTTACACGGATGTGAAGTCTGAACACTAAAAGCAGCGACCATCAGCCGAATATAAGTATCTGAAAAGTGGTTTCGTAGGAGAATGCTGCATATTCTAAGGGCAGCTCAAAAATCCAGTGAAGAAGGGTTAATGAAAGACAGTGCTGGCCGATAACTTCTAACAACAGCAAAATGTGGAAAAATGGCACACCTAGGTCGTATAGACTACGAAGGGAGAAATCAGTACTATCTTCTGAACTTAACTGAAAGTCGTAGAGAAGTTGGAAAAAGACGAGCATCCTGGCTGAGAAACATTCAAATAGGACGGGTATATACAACCCTCAGAAGCTATTTCACCTTACTGAGATTATAGACGAACGTGCCAGATAGACAGCGAATGTCAGAAGGACCCGATACGATACCTTCAAGAGGAAGTAAACCCCTTTGGGACTAAGTGCACTTAGACCCTAACAATTATCCTATCGAACACCTGACCGCTAAGTAATCTTCGCTGCTTCTATGTTGCAAACACGAGTTCGTTACTGCCAATTGTCTTTTCTTCTCTCGCTCTCTCTCTCTCATCCTTGGAGTTATCCTCGATTCATCACTTATCCTTACTCAAAGTAACGTAATCAACTCAAACTTTTATTGCAGACTCGTGCCATTCGCACGCTGCAGTGCTACTATTATATAAATTAATTAAAGTCCTTAGCAAACAGCAGAAAGATCTGAAATGTCAAGGATCCCTATAATAATTAATGTAATGGTTCCATGGATATACTCATAATAATAATTAAATAAAGATTATAGGGAAGGTGCCGAAATAGACAATCTCGTTGTCATAGCAATTAATATATAATTTTTCTGATTTATGCTAGGGCGTGTATGACTAGCCATGTATTATAGTGAAGAAGAAAGTAGCGTAACAGAACCGTTGATTATGAAATCAGGAAATAACCACACAAAAATGTGCTAGACATTTTACATAAGAGAGACATGGAAGCCAAGGTCTAGATGACATGAACCGGCACAGCTGAGAGAAATTGGGCTACCAGGAACTTGTCAATTTCACAGATGGATGGAGTGATTCAAAGCCATGTTTCTCTATGTTGCTTACTTGGAGGTTGAAATAAAAGGAGTTATTCTTGTTGACAAAATATTAAAACCTGGTACTTTAAATGACTTTAATGGATGAAACTAATAATATAAATAACAAAAAATATCAAAATTATGATTCGATATCCCCACCCAATTGCTTCCCGCAGGGTTTCACATCTTGTGAGGCAATCATGAACAATGACCTGATGTTACATATATGTCATTAACATATTAACGATTGAAGAGATTCTGACCAAAGACCTGTCTTTACTGAAAAACTACTTCAAAATCTGGAGACTTCAGCCCAGTTTGAGTAAAATAGAAGTGTCTTGCTGCCATTTAAATAAACGTTTCGCGAACGTGAAACTAAATGTTAATTTCAGAGACCGTACACTATCCTTCAAACAACACCTCATGAACTTAGCACAAAAGTTGAAGTCTCGAAACAATCCTTCATAAACTGTGTGGAACCACCTGGGGATCTTCAGCAACTACCTTGCGATCTTCATCCTTGTGTTTGGTGTATTCAAGTGCTGAGTATTGTTCATCTGTTTGGTTGAACTTGTTAGCGTCCAGCTTAATACCACAATGCGCATCATATCTGGCGCAATCACATCTACTCCAATTCATTGGGTTCCACTGCAAACTGATATAATGCCACCTGATCTACGCCGATCTAATGCCCTTATGAAAGAATTCCACATCATCTCCAGAAATCCTAGTCTATCCGTGGATAGTGACCTGCCACTTTTGAATCTTAATGGACTAAAATAACGCCATCCAACTCTGCCTGATGCTGCTGACATGTATGCTAAGGATTTTAAATATGTTGATGTAAGGAAAGGTCGATGGAAAGCAGCAACAGATGTGCGCCTGCATACCTTCTTCTCAGGTCCCACACTTCCAAGCGGATCCCACCTACCACGCAAGACCTGGACTGCCCTGAATATTATAATAATAATAATAATAATAATAATAATAATAATAATAATAATAATAATAATAATAATAATAATAATAATAATAATAATAATAATAATCTTCTATATAAATAAAATCGTAACGAACGTGTGTCCGTACTTTGACTATTTTGGTGAAATTTCTGTACAGTTATGCGTTTCAGATGTAATAATGATCATCTGCATAATTTTTAGCTTTGGTGTCTGATTGTCTGTTTGCCTGTTTGTCGGATTGTCTGTTTGTCTGTCCTTCTGTAACTTGAACACTAACGGATATAATTCCACCAAACTTCATATTTAGAATCCACCTGTCCTTGGGTAGGTTTTAGCGCAAATATTGTTTAAAAATCCCTGAACTGACTGGGGATTTATACGAAACCGAAACTGTGATTTTGCACTCTCTCAAAATAAACACAACCAAACTTAATGGAAATCTACCTGCCTTAATGAAAATTAATTTCTAAACCTTTTCACTCATGTGCATCATTTCGATAATAGGATTAATAAGGGTAAGGGAGATATCATTAACGGACCGTTTTTCGGTATAAGTCCCACCGGACTTAACGCAAAAGTGGGTACGTGTAAAGCGTATTTCTTACAACTTGAAAACTACTGAAGATATTTGAACCAAACTTTATATTTAGAATCCGCCTGTCCAAGGGTAGGTTTCTTTGGTGTCTGTTTGTCTGTTTGTTTGTCTGTTCGTTTGTTTGTTTGTCTGTTTGTCTGTCTTTCCATAACTTGAAAACTACTGGATATATTTCCACCAAACTTCACATTTAGAATCAACCTGTCCTTGGGTAGGTTTTAGGGCAAATATTGTTTCTAAATCCCTGAACTGATTGGGTTTTTTACGAAACCGAAACCGTGATTTTGCACTCCCTCAAAATATACACAACCAAACTTAATGGAAATTAATTTCTAAACTTTTTTCTCATGTGCATCATTTCGATACCAGGATTAATTAGGGAGATATCATTAACTTACCGTTTTTCGGTACAAGTCCCACCGGACTTAACGCGGGTGCGTGTAAAGCGCATTTCTTACAACTTGAAAACTACTGAAGATATTTGAACCAAACTTTATATTTAGCATCCACCTGTCCAAGCGTAGGTTTTAAGGTCAATATCATTTCAAATTCCCGGAATGGACTGGGGTTTTATAAGGAAACGAAATGGTGATTTTACTCTCCCACAATATATATAGTACAAGACCAACCTGACTGGAAATCGACCAAGCTTAATGGAAATCCAATTCCATTTTTTTCCCCTTATGTGCATTTTTCAACAGGAGGATTAACAAGGGAGATATCATGAAAGGTCGGTTTCTCAGGCTGAGTCCAGTGGACATAGCCCAAAAGGTGCTATATTGTACATGGAGCAGATTTCTTATCTATCTACATAAATCATATCGTAACGACCGTGCGTCTGTGCATTGACTATTTTGGCGAAATTTTCGTACAGATTTCCGTTTAAGGAGTAATAATGACCATCTGCATATTTTGAGCTATATTTTCCTGAAAGTCCTAAATTTTATCCCCCTCGCCCAAAATCAAGATTGCCTCACAATCTGGTACACGAGCTGGAAAATTGAAAATAAGCAAAATTGTACATTTTAGCCTGTAACGGGTGGAAAACTTCCAAGATCGTTGAATTTTTTACTTTTTATCCCCGAAGAATATCGAAATATGGAGTCAATTTTAATGATGGTGCAGACCTTCGTGTCGAGGTATTTCGTGGGATAAACGGTAAGTCCTATCACATAACGGATGGCACAATCTCCTTTGAATTTGGGGTGATCTTCAACCTTGGTCTTATGACTTTTTGCCGTATCTGTATCCCTTATACGTTAGATTCGTCTCTATTTCTCGATTTTAAGTAAATTTGGACTTACCTGCATAATTCATACTTTCAATCACTTACAGCAAAGATAGAATCATCAAACTCTACACGAACATTGACCCACCCAGTACCCATATGTGAGCCAAATGCTATGTCACATAATTAACCGAAAAGTAATGCAATGTAAGATAATCTTACTCAATTTCAACCTACTCAACGTTTCTAACGCAATCTGACCCATGAATAGATGAGAAAATATCATAGGACCAGCCATTTAGCCCGCCAAATACTGCGTCTTATGGTACAATCCTTTGTCGATATGACGTACTGTTTAGCAGCAGTTAATCTGTAAATGAAGGTCTGCAATATTGTAAACATGCATTTACCTTCGTATGTCGATCTATATATATTCATTGATGTCGATATGTAGCGATCGAGAAAGGGTGTGTTTGCTATTGTAATCAGTACTCCCCACACCGACTTTGACTGGCAGTAGGAATGGGGTCCTTCTCCAACTCCTGTGTGACTGGCATTAGTAAGGAGGGCCAACCGTTGTAATGAACAATTCACTTCTCGATTTGACTTGCAGAAGACAAGGGAGCATGCATTTTTTTTTCAAAACTCCCCTACCCGATTGTGATTGGCTGTAGGTAAGGGTGCCCGCCATTATAAACAAATGTACCCATCTAAAATGTGACTAGCGTTAGGCATAGTGGCCTGTTATTTTAATGGAAACTCACCAACTCTGTGTGACTGACAGTAAGCTGGCTGGCGGAAGGAAAAAAAGGGCCTGTCATTATAATGATAACTGTACAACTCAATTTTGACTGGTAGTAGGGAAGTTGCCTGCCATTATAATAAAAACTTCTCAACTGTTATCTGTCTGGAAGTATGAAAGGGGGCCTGCCGTTGTAACTAAAACTCCCCAAATCGATTGTGACCGCGCAGTAGGCAATGGGGCCTGCAATTATAATGTAAACTGCCCAACTCGATTGTGAATGGCAGTAGGCAAGTGAGCCTGCCGTTATCATCACAACTCTACAACCCACACTTTACATTGGAAACAACGTATGGGGACCTACCCATGCTGTTTCTCGGATAACGCTAAGAGACATGCTATTTTAAAACAATCTTATTTACTGCACGCACAGTATTTACTTCAATATCCGTATACAATGTAGAATACCGTAGCGAAGCACGGGTACATTTGCTAGTAATAATAATGGGCCGATGACCTAGCTGTTAGGCCCCGTTAAACCACAAACATCATCAATAATAATAATAATAATAATAATAATAATAATAATAATAATAATAATAATAATACACAATTCAGTTTTCTAATTCGAAGGAATAAAAATACAAGTGTATGGTATGAATACACACACACACATAAGAAATGCATATTCCAATATTATAGTAACAAAAACACGCTGACCGTCACAATATTAAGAAATAATCTTGTTCCTAGGACCAAATAATTTACTCTTATTTACAACTGAACCGTCCATCTTAAGTCTACTTAGCTACACTGACTGCCGAGAGTTATGAACAGGCTCGAAACTTCAGTATTTAGAGTTTAGATAAGGAGGATGTCTTTGTTATCACATCTCCGCTAACTACTGGGTTCTCAGAACTGGCTAATTACTTCGAAAGCTTTGTTGATTGTTGTGAGTGGCAGCGAGGGATGGTTATTATTGGCACAGGTTGGGAAACCCACATTCTTTCAGAAATAACCACCGTACTCTTATTGACGAAAGTCTGCAATACGACGGCCTAAGTTTGGAATAACCCTCTGTAATACAAATAATACCGTATTGTGTGCTCTACCTTAACCAATATGTAAAATCACTTTTCATCTATTGAAGTAAGAAAGAGTCATGGGCCCCTCAAAAGCCATGGGCCCCCTGCCCCGTACTGGCGCCACTGAGCAGGGAGGTCCTTGTTCAAGTCCCTGCCCTGAAGAAGTTTATTTCTTCTATTGGCGCTCTCAAGCCGGCTATAAGCCACGTGCAGATTTAGCAACACCGTCTCGCAAAGCCCATCTAATTGGCTAACTTCAGTAGCTGATAAAATAACAACGGCCCGAAATATCTAATTATTATTTTCCAGTTGTTTATCAGTATGACCAACACTCTAACGCTCATATACCCGGTTCACGATGTTTCCGATCATCCTGTATAAGGCAAGGGTTAGCACTCTTAGGGCTCTGTCGAACAGAAAGCGAGCTGTCCGCGCGGACAAAAATGATCGCAGATCGTCGCGGACTGGGATTGTCCAACAAAATGCGGACAGGCCAGGGCGAACCAATGTGCAAGGAAACCCATAGGTACGAAGGAAAGGCTAGCAATCTACTTGAAGTAAGGAAAAAAAAAAAACTTTTAAAATATTCCTTCTTCTTCTTCTTTCCGATGAGGCCTGCTAAGGACCACGTGCCAATTTCGATTCAGTTCTTCATACTTTGTTGTTTTCTCTTCCGCTCCTTCTCATATTCTTTCATCCATTCACTATGCGGTTTCCTTCTATCCTCTGACCACTTCGCACCAGGCTTCTTGTTCAATCTTCCTTGGAATCCTTCCATACTTACTACCCTCTTTCTAAAAATTTCTCTGTCCATACTTTCTTCTTCTTTATAAATCTTTCTTTACTTCTTGAATCCAGCTAGTTGTTGCCTTTTTGTCCCAAAGGTACTTGAAAATCCTTTTTGTTAATCTAGAATCATCCATTCTGTAAGTATGTCCAAAAAATTGCAATATCCTTTTTTCTTACGGTTTCTGTTATGTTTTCTATGTTCCTGTATATTTCATCATTAGATCTCAATTTCCATACTTCTGTTGTTTTCACAGGGCCTAAGATTTTTCACATGATTCTCCTTTCTAGTACCTCAAGTTTATCTAATCTATAGTTTAGTACCAGCCATTCACTTGCATATAAGCATTCCGGTTTCACCAATGTAGTGTAGTGCCTTATTTTAAGATTTTTAGATACACTTTTTGTTATAAATTCTTTTTTGTGATACCATATTATCTGTAATTTATAAATTCTTTTTAAAATCATACCTTAAAAAAACGATACATTTATTAAGTAAGCAAAAATACACACAGTCCAATCAAGAGAGTGCATATAAGTCTCTGGTAAGACCCCAACTAGAGTATGGTTCCCGTGTATGGGACCCTCACCAGGATTACTTCATTCAAGAACTGGAAAAAAATCCAAAGAAAAGCAGCTTGATTTGTTCTGGGTGATTTCTGACAAAATAGCGTTACAAAAACTTTGCAAAGTTTGGGCTGGGATGACTTGGGAGAAAAGAGACGAGCTCCTCGATTAAGTGGTATGTTCCGAGCTGTCCGTGGAGAGATGGCGTGGGAGGACATCAGTATACGAATAAGTTTGAGGGGTGTCTTTAAAAGTAGGAAAGATCTCAATATGAAGATAAAGTTGGAATTCAAGAGGACAAATTGGGGCAAATATTCGTTTATAGGAAGGGGAGTTAAGGATTGGAATAACTTACCAAGGGAAATGTTCAATAATTTTCCAATTTCTTTGCGATCATTTAAGAAAAGGCTAGGAAAACAACAGATAGGGAATCTGCCACCTGGGCGACTGCCCTAAATGCAGATCAGTATTGATTGATTGATTGATTGATTGATTGATTGATTGATTGATTGATTGATTGATTGATTGATTGATTGATTGATTGATTGAAGTATCGCTGGTGAAATTATCGTAAAACCCTCTTGCTGGATCCGTAGAGGGTGCAGAAGCTGCGGGGAATCCAAGTGATGGTCCGTTTGTATAATTTGTATAAAGTTCTCTATACCGGGCGAGTTGGCCGTGCGCGTAGAGGCGCGCGGCTGTGAGCTTGCATCCGGGAGATAGTAGGTTCGAATCCCGCTATCGGCAGCCCTGAAAATGGTTTTCCGTGGTTTCCCATTTTCACACCAGGCAAATGCTGGGGCTGTACCTTAATTAAGGCCACGGCCGCTTCCTTCCAACTCCTAGACCTTTCCTATCCCATCGTCGCCATAAGACCTATCTGTGTCGGTGCGACGTAAAGCCCCTAGCAAAAAAAAAAAAAGTTCTCTATACCTCACTTCCTCGGAGTTTGGATTGGTGTACCAGGATGAACTGCATGAGTTAAACGGAGAAGATGGAGGTGGATTTTCACCATCCATGTCGTGTAGTTCAGCTCGGCCAAACATTTCGGCCATCTCCATTTTTATTAGTGCTCGAGTTCGAGACGAAGATTTTTTAAACGTCTCTGCATAGCTCAAGAAAAGGTCAAGAAAGGGTACGGTCGAGATCTTTGTTCTGTTTCGTCTCGCTTTTGCTGTCCAAATGTTTTAAAATAGCAGCGACATCGGGGCTGACTTCCTTTTGTTTGATTTTTTTTCGGAGGCGGTGGCATTTCAGGATCATCTGCCGCATCCCCGTCACTGCCAGCGGGAACAGCTTCTGCTTCATTGACTTTCGTACATTTGACTCAGCTGGCCGCAAAAAATAAATAAATAAATAAATAAATAAATAAATAAATAAATAAATAAATAAATAAATAAATAAATAAATAACATCCCGGAGGAGCTCCAAATTTGCAGTCCATGGCCAATTTTTAAATTTCTTCGCTGAACCAGTGGCTCCTCTCAAAAATTTGAGATACTCAACATAGGAATCAGTCAAGTTTTCCACATGAGCTTCACAGCTTCACCTGAAACAAGCAGAATGAAACAGAATTGTTAAAGAAAGGAAACAGTGATAGACAAGTTTAAAAATAAAATAGCCTAAAAGTAATACTTTTTATGTTTAATGTTTTAGTTTTACGCTGTTCGTGTTTGTTGTTTATGCTTTATGTGTTTCAGATATTTGGCTACAGGTGATTCTCATCACACTATTCCACTGTCGGCAGCCTTGAAGATGGTTTTCCGTGGTTTCCCATTTTCACACCAGGCAAATGCTAGGGCTGTATCTTAATTAAGGCCACGGCCACTTCCTTCCCAATCCCATCGTCGCCATAAGACCTATCTGTGTCGGTGCGACGTAAAGCCACTAGCAAAAAAAAAAAAAAAAAAACTCCAAAGGAGGAGGTTTGAGGTTTGGAGGAAATCTAAAGTTGGATTTAGAGAGCGGTGGAACTTTCCAATGTGCATAGGGAGCATGCATGGTAAACACGTGGAATTCAAATGCCCTAATAAAAGTGGTTCGAGTTTTTTGTTGTTGTTATAAACCTTTTTTTTTCGATTGTTCTCTCGGATCTAGTTGATCCTTACTATAATTTCATTGTTGTTGATATAGGTTGTTATACACGGTGCAGTGAGAGCGCCACCTTCCAGAATTCCTCCTTCTATCGCGATTTCGTTGATAACAAAACATTTTTTTTTCTAGTTGCTTTACGTCGCACCGACACAGATAGGTCTTATGGCGACGATATGACAGGGAAGGGTTAGGAGTGGGAAGGAAGCGTCCGTGGCTTTAAATTAAGGTACAGCCCCAGCATTTGCCTGATGTGAAAATGGGAAACCACGGAAAACCATTTTCAGGGCTGCCGACAGTGGGGTTCGAACCTACTATCTCCCGAATACTGGATAATGGCCGCACTTAAGCGACTGCAGCTATCAAGCTCGGTAATAACAAAACAAAATATGCCCCTAAGCCATTACCTGGGAGAGATACTCCAGTCCCTCATGTTTGTAGGCGATGAAGGATTGAAATTACAAACTTATTTAATGCGTCCTTTCCCAAGACAGGCAGTCATTGATAATTTAGAAAGAACATACAATAAGCGACATTGCAGAGCTCCACGTGATGTTGACAATTCCTTTGGCATTTTAGCTCAGAAGTGGCGTGTATTCCCTAGACCTACCCAATGTGATGTTGATACTGCTGTTCACGTTGGCAAAGCAACATGTTGCCTTCACAATTTTATCACAACTAACACAAACAATTTCACTACTGTTGAGAGAGAGTTATCAGAAGACACCATGAATCAGCCCGCCAATGCTTTCTGCACTTCAAGGCGATTAAGAGAAAGCTCAGGTGATGCCACCCGTGCTTTATGGAACCATTTCGTTAATTATTTCAAATAACTGAGTGAATACATAATTAATAAAGACACCTAAGTTCGTGAATCAAAATTTCAAACATTTTACGAACATTATACTTTTCCTATGTTGCAGTGTTGGTTTTTTCCCAACAAAATTTATAATACGAATTAAATGAAACATTGACTCGTTCGAAAAAGCAAAATAAGGTCGTGGTTGATTATTTACCTCCAAATATTAAAGGTATTTTATGACGTAGTTCCAGAATCATGTATACCTAAATAAAAACCTGTTTTCAACGATCGGATGTTTCCTTGAATTCAGTTAATAGGAAAAAATTATAAACAAGGAACCAACCGTAATAATAATAATAATAATAATAATAATAATAATAATAATAATAATAATAATAATAATAATAATCGTATGGCCTCAGCTACCGTGTGCAGACATTTCGATTTGACGCCATCTGGCTGTCTGCTCGTCAATTTCGACGTTCCGTTTTACTCTAGGCCCACTAGATGGCAGAGTAAACCGGATCTCTCTTGGGTGTCTATGGCTGAGATTTAATGAATTTTGTCGGGTAAATACCAAATCCATCACCAGAGATCTTTTACATGCCGACATCGTACGACATGGAGTATCGAATGGACTTTTTTCCGCCCTTCAAAAATCCGACTACCTCTGCCGGGTTTGAACCCGCTATCTTGGGATCCGGAGGCCGACACTCTACCACAGATCCACAGAGGCAGCTTGGAACCAACCGTGAATCACTTTGACCAACTAGTGAATTACAATAATTATATTTTATAATGTTTATTGATATTTTTTCATGTATTATTTGTATATTGTAATTTTGTATACTAGGGTCTAACAGCATTAATATAAATTATGTAACCTTTACCGAGTTTTTCCCCAATCTCACTCTATTCTTCTCCTTTCCTCACTACATCTTTGTAGTTTCTATGGCTTGTATCGTATTAAAAACACGCATTCCCGAAATAGGTCAATCAAGTTCTCTCTTTCACCAGGCATGTATTTCCCTCAGTCCGTCGCGAACTCTCTGAAAGTTCACAACTGTCTACCTGTCTATTGCGGCCTAGACTGGTCCACTGCGGTAGTTCGCCTTCTGTTTAACCAGGATGATGTAATATCACTGACTACAGAGAGCGGATGAAAACGGACAGTCCGCTTCCTGTTTGGCAGGGCATTTAGTTGAAATAAAAAATAAACTCCGTAATGAACCGGACTGAAACAAAGTTAGACACAGAATGATGAGTTATCATTTCTTTCGGGGGGACGGGGTTTGGCGAAGCCCGCTCTCTCCTTGTGGTGATCAGCACAATCTACATCGCCTCCGACATGCTGTTAATTCTAAGAAGAGAAAGAGACAGCAGGGAGGATTTGGGGTAACTGATACTGAAGGAAGTATCTGTCTGTCCCCTCTTCATGGTAGGGATTCAAAAAGGAATTTTCCAGCAGGGTAATGCTCGGCCACACAGAACAACGGTATCACAGGAATGTCTCCGCAACATTCCCCACAATTCCTTCGCCTGACAGATCACCAGAATTATCACTTATCGAATATGTTTGGGACGACCCCCGTGGTACTAATTCCAGTACCCTACGAGTTTGCACGATCTAGAGGACTAGTTCCTGTAAATATGGAAAAATATGCGGCAGGATACCGTACGAAGCCTGCATGACTCTATGCCCGCTCGCATCACTTCCTATATTCAAGGCAGAGGCAAAACCACAAGGTACTAGAGCCTCCTCTCAAGTGTTTAGTTCTTCGTAATAAACTATCCTTTTGCTCTAACATTGTAATCCCTTACTTTAATCAATGTTACAATCACCCCTAGTCCGCGGACCCAACAGTTTAATTCTCCACTTCAGAAATGTAAGTGCAATACATTGAATTCCCTCCAGTCGTGTGTCTGCCTCTTATCCGTAGGCCCCGGGTTCGGTATCCGGCCAGGCCAGGGATTATTATTATTATTATTATTATTATTATTATTATTATTATTATTATTATTATTATTATTATTATTGTACCGGGCGGTACACCTCCGCTCCGCTAATTCAAACATTGCGCCGGTTGAAACTCCTCTACTGGAGGAAGCCTGAACTTTAAGTTTTCTGAACGGTGTCGTTTTCGATGTATTTTTGTTTTGCCTGTAGTAAGAAGTGTGGACATTCTCTTCTAGATGGCACTACTGAAGGACTACAATTATGCACCCTAGTGCGAAGTGAACGAACTGTGTTTTTGGAGAAATTTTGGGTTCATAAGTTTGTTCTTTGTTAAATTTCTTTCAGTCATTGTTTAAGTTGGCAATATTAACCCTTTCTTTCCGCCAGTTTTGAATTTGACCAATAAGGAATTTCTGTAATTAATTTTCCACCAATAAGGGGTTTCTTCTTCGTCTAGTGTAGTAGTTTTTGCCATTATCCAATAAAAGGCTTGTGGGCGGGTGTTCTCATTCATGAAAGGTCTCGAATGTTCCGCGAGGGTATATAAACTGCTGATTTTCGGGTCTCTGCGCCACTTCAGTAACATCTATCAGTGTGTAAAGTACGTAGCAGGGGGCGGAAAGCGCCTCTTTCTTCGGGCAGCAGTTCAACCAACAGGTAATGGCCGTTTTATAACTTATTTTCTTGCCAGCTCAGCAGTTTAACCCTCGGGGCGGGTTCGAAACCTTTTACCATGTAACTTTCCTCTAAAATGTAATAGACTTTTGGTATAAATTCTATCTCCTTAAACTAGAAATTGGGATAGAGAGTGCCTAACCTTCTCGAGCTCCCTTTCATATTGTTTTTGAGGTGACTACGTTTTCTCAACCATTTTTCTTCGTTTCGTAATGTAATAAGTTTTCCTATCGTGTCACCTCTTTAGTATGGGATTAGCCCTTGCATAAGCGGCCTAGTGCCAAATAGGTTTTTAAAGAAATATATTAGGAGTGCAGTTTCGCCTCCTCTCAAGTTGGTATTTTGGAGGCCATGTAATTGACCTGTTTCTTTACTTAATAGACCTCAGTAGGTTGGGTATTTTTACCCCTGTTTTCATGTACTTGGAGGACAGCTTGAAAGTAGAGTTTGGTGTGGCCTTTGATAGGCTTGAACTTTAAGAGCGGGTTGCTCTTTCTTAAAATTTTGATTTCTGCGTGCCTCGAGGAGGCTTTACTGTGTAATTGGGAGCAAGAGCTCCTGGGCATGATTGGGGTCTTCTGCCCCTTTGTTGAATCTCGTATATGTGTCAAGTTGGGCTTATAGCTCAAGAAGTGTGTGTCTGGCTCTCGGAGCCCAAATCCTGTAATCATCTCGATTTGTTGCTAGGCTACTAAGTACCTGTTATATTTGTTATTTCTTGATCTTAAAAAGAAAATATAATGTGCCATTTCACCGTTCTATAGTTGCAGTATTAGGAACAAAAATGGCGTTACAGCCATTAAAGGATCAATATAAAAGCAATTAATAGCGGTACGAGTCGAAAAGATAATAATTTCAATCGGCAATCACGGAAAGAACCATTCGTAGAAGGCGGTGAGAAAGAATGACAGGAGCGGATTATTTAAACTGATTATTGAAAAAAAAGACTTCCATTAGAACAAAAACTTAATCCAGCATTGCAGCGAAGAAAGGACGGAATCGTGTAAAGAAACGAGTTACATATCAGACTGTATAATTAATTATTGAAGAAGAGATTAAATCCGCGACAGCCCGCTCAACGTCAGCTGTAGGTTGACAGCTATACGTGAAATTATAGACCAGCTATAAGGAAACGTCAAGTTGGTTCAGTTACTACGTCACGGTTGGGCTCGGAAGCATTATATTTTGCCCGATACTACACAACGTAGAGAGAGCGGAATTCAACAAGCTATAAAGTGCAATTTTAAAAGCACAGAAAATTTACATCCGTTTAGCAAGCAAGGGAGTTGACAAATAAGAGCACATTTAGAGCTGTTATAGTCGAATTAGACGGCCCAGAACACATATTTTCTTTTATCATTAGCACTACGAAACAGATTACAGCATGTATAAATCAACTAATGCCTTGTGTTATTCTGTCCCTGACGTAATGAAGACCACTATGATGTTCTAAGAGGCTGAGGCAGAGACTACTCCGACTATGGTGGCGCTTCACGAGATTGATGACCCAGGAGGGTGGTAATCAGCTGAGAGGACGAGATGGACCCGATTACCTAAGCCGAACCATGGAGCGAGGCCTACCATTCCCGAGGAACAACAGCGAGATGGGAGTCACTACCCAATAAGCAAAGTTAAGTCCCCTATGAGTCGTTTCGTAAGTAGAAACCTTTATTCTTTTGGCTATATGTGAAATGATTTATGACATTGTGTGTGCGTAGTTAATATTCAAGTGTAGTTACAAGGAAGTAGGTATTCATCTGAAGTTACCGTTAATTCCATACATAGGCGTAAAATACCAGTGAATGCCGTTCGCAAGTTTATCAACATGGTGTTACAGAAGTGATTAATATTTTAAATCGTTGTCAGTGAAGTGTTAGAGTATTAAGTGGAGGTTAATATACATGCGTGATGGCTTTAACAGAATACCAAGCGTGGAGATCGTATTTAGGGAATGTTTACGACAAAGTATAGTAGCACAGTTTAATGTTGTGATGTGCTTTTCTTTGATACTATGACGGTAATGATAATGTCTTTATATGTGTAGGTTATGGCACAGATGCCGAGTATTTGATGAAATGAGTGCCTGAGACGCATTAATATGAATGCTACGTGATAATTGAAGTGTTAAATGGTGAATGAAATAATAATAATATGAGTTGATAGTAGATTATGATGGTGATAGTTATTGTTATTTGGAAAGTTGGTCATAGTATTCTTCGAGAGATGATAGTATGTGTAAATTGCGCATGCTAAGCTATATATATTGAAACGTACTGTTTTCAATTGCTGTTTTTATTCCCTGATATACAAAATAGGTTAGGATACGATCTCAAATGCCATCAATATAGAGTTAATTGAGTATGTAGGTTCATCAGAGGAGCCGAGAGGCCAATGACGTTAATATTTAGGCCTTCACTGACCTATCTACGATCATTTTCATGTATTCTCACATACGGCAACTTAATTTATGTTTTATGGGAGCAGTTTGACACATCACTGGTAACTTAGTCACACATATATGGATTTTAGATGAAGGTAGAGTCTTCTAATATGTCAATTTTTCCACTTATGGTATTATTTGTTGGAAAGTTAGTTAAATACACTTGGCAATGCTACATTCAGCCAGATACGCACTTTAATTGAATTTCAACCATGAATTAAAATGATAATTGAGTGATTTAGCCACATAAGCCTTATGATAGAATTAATTTGAGATTACTTTCGACTTAAAGTGGACTTGAATTTGCTTATATGGAGGTCAAACAACATGAAATATGAAAGATGATGGAAATTTTCAAACTGAAACTAGTAGAAATACCTAAAGAACAAACATTAATTTCTCACACGATTTTCCTACTGTGCATGGACATGGATGTGAAGTTTTCAGCAAAGTGATATTCATTTCTCTAGTTACATGTGAATTTAAGTTCAAATGATAGAATTTTTGGTAATTTTGAGGAGCAATCCAGCTCAATAAGGAAAGATTCCAGACCTTAATTAGTTAATTAATTAATTATTGGCTATTTTCACTGCGTTTTCACATTCTTAATTGAAACCACAATTTGAAATATTGTATATAGTAAGGAGTATAGTTTTGTTTTCACTTAAACCAATTGGATGCATCTAATTATTTCAACTATATTGAGTAATTTTTCACTTGATTGTATATAATTTAAATTTTCCTTTTCATTTGGTTTTTACGGATATTACTTAATTACAACATAAGATTTTGACAGGCCAGGAATAGCGTATCGATGAATGAGGCCTGATTTCCATTTATTTGTCAAAGGCTTTTTTTCAAACCTGTTTTCTTTCAATACAACATAATTACGGCACATGGAGATGTGATCGCGTTATGAAACCATCTACATTATATGAGAGAATTTCTAACGATACTCTACGTAATTGTTTAATCATACTTAGACTGATTTGCTAATAAAAGCTGAGTAGTGAAAATATAAAAATTCTTTTAATGCCTACTTAGAATAAGAGCTAGATATTAGGCTATAATGACTTTATTTCTGGTTGCGATTTCGATAACTACATGCACGAATTTCTTGAAATGCCGTAATAACCTGGATTTTGGCGATAAATTTCATCGACATGCGAGTATGGTATCCAACTGGTAGCGTGTTGGAGACGTCCTTCTGCGTTGGTTGAGATTTACCATAGGCCATCGGTGTACTTTCTCATGCGGAACTCACAACCCAGCAATATTAGATAGATGGAATCGTTATTAAGAGCTAGTCTGGAACTCATGTATCCCCACCTGGACGCGGGAGCGGTGCAATAACCTTGTTAAATTTTAAATTAACTGTAATTTCGTAGATTGAGACCTGTTCATCCCAGCACCTTCTTTCACCTCTGCTAATCCACCAAACCACGGTAACAATTATTATTATTATTATTATTATTATTATTATTATTATTATTATTATTATTATTATTATTTCACGAGAAATTGTCCGGGTTGTGTAGAGAGAGCAGTGACTCGTTCGATTGGTTGTACTTGAAGCTCGGTCGCTAAGCACTCGTCCATTGGGGCCGGAAGTGTCATATGTGAGACAAGAAGGAAAGTTTGTTTCGTTCGAGGATCAGAATTTTGATTCCTAATGCGGACAGTGTCTATTCTGATACTGGATTTTCCCCACTCATTCGCTCAAGTATTGGCATGACACCTTACTTCTTTATTTCCGGTACTCTCATACCCAAACCCAGTTACAAATTAATGTATTGGTTCAATCACTATAATAATACAGATTATCGCACAGCATCCACATTCACTAAGTTAACGATACTTATTATCAGTGTATATATATAAGGCAGGGTTTAATGTAATCAGCCCTGCAGGGTTTCTTTTTTTTTCAGTGCTCTGCCAATGACAAAACCAACAATGAACTTTCTTTCACTGATTATCATCTCTTCTTAAGTCCGGCTCCATGATTAAATGGTTAACATGCTGGCCTTTGGTCACAGGGGCCCGGGTTCGATTCTAGGCAGGGTTGGGAATTTTAACCATCACGGGTTAATTTCGCTGGCACAGGGGCTGGGTGTATGTGCCGTCTTCATCATCATTTCATCCTCATCACGACGCGCAGGTCGCCTACGGAGTCAAATCAAAAGACTTGCATCTAGCGAGCCGAACTTGTCCTCGGACACTCCCGGCACTAAAACTGATACGCCATTTCATTTCATCTCTTCCAAAAAATATATGTTTTTGTTGTTGTACCTGATGATGATCTAAATTATCCCTCTGACTCGAAAAACTGTTCAAAAGTCCCCTCATCATTCGATGAAAAACAAACAGGAAACAAAGGATTGCGCTGGATTCTCTGATAGAGAGTATGTAAAAAAAACATACTGAAAGCAAACCTGAATTTTCTAGGGAGGCTGTTAGGGGAATACACTAAGAAAAATTCTGAAGTCAATCAAAAAGCTGTTAGGAGATACAATGAAAATAAACTGTTGATCCTGTGAAAAAAATCTTTATCAGGATTCAAGTACAACCACAATACAGATTACAGTAATGGCATGGTTGTTGCTATCACTAGCGGCGATTGTTAATAAGAAGTGAAGGGGGATATATATATATATATACAAAAAAAATACCCGGGTCTGGGTATACCGGTATAGCAGGGGATGGCAGTGGCGGGGGGAGGGGGGGTAGACACCAAAATTGAGAAAATAACCATAAAATGGTAAGCTGATTAAGCTCCCTGAGCGAATGTCGATAGAGACGTAAAGGTTAACAGTCTACCAACTTATGAGCTCGATAGCTGCAGTCGCTTAAGTGCGGCCAGTATCCAGTATTCGGGAGATAGTAGGTTCGAACCCCACTGTCGGTAGCCCTGAAAATGGTTTTCCATGGTTTCCCATTTTCACACCAGGCAAATGCTGGGGCTGTACCTTAATTAAGGCCACGGCCGCTTCCTTCCCACTCCTAGCCCTTTCCTGTCCCATCGTCGCCGTAAGACCTATCTGTGTAGGAGCGACGTAAAACAACTAGCAAAATATATATAATAGGACTATACAGTAATAATTTCACCAAAGGAGCAATAATTACACATGTAATACAACTAAGTAGAAGGACGGCGTGATTATACAATTAAAAATCCATTTAGTATTCGAGGAGAGGGCATATAATTCTCTGGTAAGACCCCAACTAGAGTATGGTTCCATTAAATGGGACTCATAGCAGGATCGCTTGATTCGAGAACTGGAAAAAATTAATAATAATAATAATAATAATAATAATAATAATAATAATAATAATAATAATGCAATGAAATGGCGTGTGGCTTATAGTGCCGGGAGATTCCAGGACGGGTTCGGCTCGCTAGGTGCAGGTCTTCTGATTTGACGCCCGTAGGCGACCTGCACGTCGTGATGAGGATGAAATGATGATGAAGACAACACATACACCCAGCCCCCGTGCCAGGGAAATTAACCAATGACGGTTAAAATTCCCAACTCTGCCGGGAATCGAACCAGGGACCCCTGTGACTAAAGGCCAGCACGCTAACTATTTAAACATGGAGCCGGACAATAATAATAATTTCGCCTGCAGTACCTACTGGTTGGATTGAGTAGCTCAGTAGTTACTGTTGCCGGTCCCAAGCCCGGAGAAAGGTTGGCTTAAAGCCGTGAAATTACAGCCAGAAAACATCTTGAGGCAATAAAAGGCATGACGGTTGATAGGTGAGGATAGTCAACGGTTATGAAAGCGGATGAGGACATCATTGTCCCAAGGGTGGATTAAGCGGCGGAACCATCTTCAGAGAGGAGCGTCTGTTCTTCAGTGAAGCGGCTGCAAGAGGCGTCTGTACTCCAGAGGAGCAGCTCCGGGGCTTACAACCCCGATTCTATTACCCTCCCTCCACGGGTCATAAATATGGAGGGCCCAGGCTCAGGATAAGAGTGAAGACCTCAGTGGCTACAGCAGAACACCAGCTACCCGTACGGATTAACAAGCCTTACGATGAGAGTGAATCAGACATCAGTGATTCACTCGCCCTGGGCTCATGCCCCCCAGCTAAAATCAACCATGATGGAAACAATAGCAACAAAGAAACTGTCTCAGGCCCGAACTGACAACAGCAAAGGTAAACTTGGTCATTCAGATTCTGGGGGACCAGGACATCATGCTGGGAAGAGTCGGAGCTTCCAAAAACTCCTCAAACCTAAGGAAACCAAATTCATTGGTACACTTAACGCACAGACGCTACCAAAATAGGGAAACTCAAGACAGTCACGGATACTTGTGACAGATTTCGGATCCTGATACTTGCAATACAAGAAACACGATTTCGCCACTCCGATCATTTTGACTCCCGTGGTTACCGCTTCTACAAGGGGAAGCCAGCAACAAAAGTGCCAAATAGCAACCTATATGTGTTGAGAACTGGATTCCTAGTACACAACAGTATCCAGAACTTTGTGATAGACTTCACGTCACTTTCAGAACGCCTCTCCTTGCTCACAGTTAAATGCGCCAATAAGGCCTATACACTAATTAATGCACACGCTTCAGTCAACAGTGAACCTGACAAAAACAAGGTTGAAAATTTTGGTCACAACTCGAACGGGCACTTACCAAGATCCCTCAGCATCATGTAAAAATCCTCCTTGGAGATTTTAATGCCCAAGTCGGCAGAGAAAGGGAACAGAGGCATATCACTGGATGTTTCTCAGCACACAAGAATACTAACGCAAATGGACACCGTTTAATCAACGTATATGAAATGGCAAACCTCCAGCTGATGTCCACACACTTTCAAAAACCTCCACGAAAAATGACCACATGGAAATCGCCAATCAGTCACCTAGGCGAATACCATATCGACCATGTACACACTACCAGAAAGTTTTCCCCAGAAATTATGAATATCAGCGTACGCAAAGGTTATGTACAGTCAGATCACCACCTATCACAAATCAAAATCCGTTTCAGACCCAATCGAAGGAAATATTAAAAACCTACAATACCACGCATCGACCCAGGTTATCTGCAAGAACATGCACATGAGTTTGCACAGCCATCGCAGGCAAATGCAGAAACATGGGATGCACTTCTTGAGACTTTCCAAGAATCATCTAGGAAACTTGGCCAACCACCCCGTAAACGGAAACATAGATGGTGGACTTCGGACTGTGACAGAGCACTGGAAACAGGTATGCGAGCCTGGAAGAATTGGCACAGTCGTCAAACACCAGAGAATTGGCAGATCTTTTCAGAAACTCAGAAGCAAACGTCCAAAAGACTCAGGCGAATTAAACGTGCATGCCATAACAAAAGATTAGAGGAGATCGATAAAGACTTCAAACGGAATAACGCAAGAAATTTCTACAAAACCTTTCGCGAAGAGCTGGCCAGCTACAAGCCACCCACTCATTGTTTTCGGCGCCCTGCCAGAACTCTTGAGATCAACACAAAGACTAACTGTGACATCCTGAAACAACACTTCAAAAAGTTACACAGCTACGAACCACCTACCGAGAAACTCCAATTCCACATGCCCACTCCAAGCCCAGATTCACTTCCACCGACTCATGAGGAGATAATGAGCATCATATTACATCTCATAAACAATAAATCATCAGGAGAAGATGGTGTAATCGCCGAGATGCTGAAGATTGGAGGGGATCAAATGATCGACCAATTACAGGTCATCATTGCGAACATATGGGAAAGTGGAGTCATACCTGTAGATTGGTAAACTGCCCTGATCCATCCACTGCATAAGAAAGGTGACAAGATGGATCCAAACAACTACCGAGGTATTTCTCTTCTGCCAATAGCATACAAAATTCTTTCACGTGCTCTGATTACCAGATTGGAACAACAGACAGAAGATAAGATTGGCGAATACCAGGCGGGCTTCCGTCCACATCGATCGTGCGTGGAACAGATCTCGAACCTGAAGATGATACTCCAACACCGCCAGTCAAACCGCACAGTGGTCACTTTCGTAGATTTTAGAAAGCATACGACTCAATAGCCGTGGTACCCTGTTCAATGTACTTCGAGAATACGGTGTTGATAACAAAACAGTCACGTTAATCCACCAAACCTTAACAGATACAACCTCTAAGGTGAAGTTCATGGGTGAAATCTCTGCACCCTTTGAAATAAAAACAGGCGTTAGACAAGGTGATGGATTGTCCCCACTTCTGTTCTACCTAGTACTGGATAAGGTCATTAAAACAAGGGAGAAAGAAGTACCCGGAATAAACATAGGAACGAAAAGTAAACGGATTAACATTAAATGTATTGCCTTTGCTGACGATCTAGCAATAATTACCCGGACTCCTGAAGAAGCCAGGCACGCCATCGAGAAGCTTCACGAGATTGCAATCAAAACTGGTCTCCACATCTCGTATGAAAAAAACGCAGTACATAGACTCCAAGTGCACACACCTATCACCACTAGCGACCAAATATGGCAACATTTTACAAGTCAAACGATTCAAGTACTTGGGTGAAATTATTGGTGATTCAGGCAATGGAAAAGCAGCCAACAAAATGCGAGCAGAAAAACTCCGTAAAGCATACCTAATCACCTGGAACTTCTACAATAAGAAATCAATATCCACAAAAGCCAAACTCCGACACTACCACCCTGTTGTCCTCTCTGAGGCACTCTATACGCAACCGAGACGTCATCACTCACCATTAACATCAAGGACATTGAGAAAATTGAAAGACAGATACTGAGGAAGATATTCGGGCCCAAGTTTCAAGAGGGTATATGGATGCGAAAAGGCTCGGAAGAACTCTATGCATTAACTGAGCGATTCAACTCAGTCGCACGCAAACGGCGTATAAAATTTTATGGACATTTAGCACGAATGGATGACTCACGACTGACTAAGAAAATATTTCTTATTATCAATGGAAACCGACAAACCAAAGTTCGCTGGCTAGTGGATGCACAAAAGGACCTCACAGAAGTCGACGTTGATCCAATGGCAACCACAAGGAATACATACAGACAAAAGATCAACACCCATAAATTTTCACCCAAGAATCCATCTGAGAAAAGTTTGAAACTCAAAAACTCATGGACACAAGAAAGACGGCAGGCCCATAGTGAAGGATGAGGACGTTTTGGGAAGATAAGAAGAACAAGAAGGTGAAGAATACCAGTGCTATTTAATGGTTCCACGTGCTCCTTAAGGGGCTAAACGAATATATATATATATGTATATAAAATCATAATAATAAAGTCGAAAGACCTGCATTTGACGAGCGGTATTTGTCCTCGGACACTCCCGGCACTAAAAGCCATACGACATTTTTTATTATAATAATAATGAAATGGGAAGAACTTCCAAAGTCTGTGTTGTAGGAACAGAAAGATACATCTTCCTATTGAAGAGCCTCCTCGTAATCTACACAGCGAACGAAAAAAAGTAGTTTACAAGGAAGTTTTATATAGCAACCTAACTTCAACAACCACCATGGCCAACATAATAAGTACAGCAGTGGAATTCAATTGTGACTGGCTGCAGGCAAGGGGGCCTGCCATTATAATGACAATTCCCCAGCTTGATTTTAATTTCAACAAACACCTAATATAAAATATAATTTAAACGACAGTAGGGTTTGCCTTTATAATGCCAACTACGCAATTCAATTGTGACTGGCTGTAGACAAGGGATCCTGCCATTACAGTGGAATATCGTTAGCACATTCTCAGTTAAGATGTTTTCCAGTTTAACACGATTTTCTTAAGTCCTGGTAATAGAGACGGCGGTGGTTCTGGTCCCAATCCACCTAAGTGTTAATATATCCCCTTTATAAGATTTCTATTCCCGCTTACGGCGATCAAATTTTCGTTATACTATTTGTTAAGGAATTTCATACTTCATGATATTTGTATATTTGGAAAACATGCGATGTTGCTTCCTATTGTCGGATAGTTTTTGACAGTGCAGATGATTATTAGGGCTCGGAAGTTCATGTAAGTGCATATTTTTTCATAGGAGTTACACATGTTACGTGTACGAATTATTATATTTTCAGTTATTTGAACTTGATTTTATGGTGCATATAAGTGTATAGTTTTGTGACTTATAAATGCATCATATTTTAAATATTGTAATGCTTATATGGCATATTTTAAAAAGCTTTACGGTTTTCTTTAATCTCTTTTCCATTTGGATCATACGATCGGCAGTAACATCGCGCATGATTCAATTCGTCTCGTGCTACGAGTGGTGTTTATATCATACGGTGAATCCCCTGTTGCGTCATCTTTGCATGCTTTTTCCGAGGCCGGGAAACCCACAGCTTGCAGTAAGTTATTATTGCGTTGGCGATGTGCTAGACAATTAAGTTGTGTTAAAAGTGAAACCAGTCCTTCATAAAAATTATGTTAATCATAGTGAATTATGCCGAATCAGATCAACTTCGAATGGCAGATTTAAGGCCGATTGTATAAACGGTTTGATCTTAGATCAGAGACGAAATTGAACTCAGTTCACGCAAAACTCGTACATTTGTATTGTATAAACGTTAATCTGAGATCAGTTCGCACTGAACTACGATCAACTTTGACTGGAGAAATTTCTCCGATCAAACTCTTTGATCTTAGTTCATGGAGTTGTTTCCTGCTTGAGATACAAGAACAGCTGATTGTTAATAAAATATTACCTGTGTTTTTTGCGATAAATGGTAAAAAAAATACACTGAAGTCTAACCTCATATATTGCTAGCTATAGTTGTCCGTATATAGGCAATATTACGCTTCTTTTATTCCTGCAGTGTAATGTAATAATTTTGTAACATAACCTCGATAAATTGCTTACGTTATTATCTTATCTCGTTCGTATTTTACAGATGTCTGATTACTCTGATTTCTCGGATATATCTTCCGATGATGAAAATGATGAATTTCGTCGGGCTCCCCGTGTCTTCTGTGAAAGAGGAAATCCAATGGAAGAATTAAGTGATAAGAAATTTAAACTGAGGTATCGCTTGGGAAAAGATACAGTGGAACAGCTAGAACTCAGTTGCGTGATAATCTAGTTAAACCTACGAAGAGAAACAAACCTTTGTCTCCAATGCACATGTTGTTACTTTGAGATTCTTTGCCACGGGAAGTTTTCAGTTAGTCGTTGGTGAATTACTGCATGTAGATGCAGCGACAGTCTGCAGAGCCATTCATCGCGTATCTAATCTTATAGCTGCATTGAAACACGAGTTCATCAAAATGCCTTCCGAACAAATTGACGTGAGGAAAATCATGCGGATTTTTTAATGCAAAACACTTCCCTGGTGTTATAGGCGCTATAGATTGTACCCACATACCTATAATATCTCCTGGGGGCGATAACGCAGAAGTTTATAGTAATCGTCATGGGTGGTTTTCGTTAAATGTTCAAGTTATTTGTGATGCTAGACTCAGGTCCCTAAATATCGTAGCAAAATGGCCAGGATCTGCTCACGATAGCAATATTTTCATTAATTCACGAGTGCATGCTCAGTTCGAAACAGGCGACTTTCCAGAAGGCATACTCCTGGGAGACAACGGCTATCAGTGTTGCTGTTACCTGCTGACTCCAGTACTTCATGCCCAAACAGCTGCAGAGCGAGCTTATAATCGAGCCCATAAAGCAACCAGGTCAGCAATAGAAAGAACATTTGGGGTTGTGAAAAGACGGTTCCCTTGTCTCGGTATGGGGCTAAGAGTGAAGTTAGCTCGTGTTCCAGTAATCATAGTTGCAGCATTCGTCTTGCACAATATCGCTGTAAATGCAGTAGATGAGGTCCCTCAAAGAGATGAGGCAGTGTTCGCTGCAAGAAGAGCATTCGAGGAAATTCCAGTACCTGCTGCAAATGACGTTCATGGAAGAGAAAACACTGCTATAAAGGCAGCAATTATTAATAATGTATTTAGGTAACAATATTTACAAAAAAATTACAGTTGGCTATTACGAAAAGTGGTTCAAACTAAATTATACGAACAGTTTACCTGCAACAAAAATAGCCAAAAACATAATGTACTTTACAACTATATGCGTCTAATAACGCCACTGTACTATGCAATTAAACCCTGTTTTCCTCATTGTCCAGGCCTAACTTTCTCCTATTCAATTAAATATCCATTTTTTTAATTTCTAGCCGCATACCTATAATACCTCCTGGGAGTGACAACGCAGAAGTTTATAGGAATCGTCATGAGTGGTTTTCGTTAAATGTTCAAGTGGGCTTCAGATGGGCTTTGCGAGCCAGTGATGCTAAATCTGGACGTGGCTTATGAGCGGCTTGCGAGCACCAATAGAAGAAATTAAATTTTTCCAGGGCAGAGACTTGAACAAAGATCTCCCTGCTGATAGGCTCGGCTCTCCCCTGTGAGTGGGGAAGCTAGAATAACACCCGCGGTATCCTCTGCCTGTCGCAAGAGGTGACTAAAAAGGGGCCCCAGGGGCTCTAAACTTAGGGAACGTGGGTGGGCGACCACGGGACCCTTAGCTGATTCCTGGTATTGCTTCCACTTTTGTCAGACTCCTCACTTTTATCTATTCTATGCGACCTCCCTTGGTCAAGCCTTGTTCTTTTCCAACCCCAACGCGTATTAGGGTTGCGAATCCTAGGGAGTCTTTCATTTCACGCCCTTCGTGGCCCTTTTTTTCTTCGGCTGACATCTTCATTTTTTTGAAGTGCCGCATCCCTCCCATTTTTTTTTCTCTCTGGTTAGTGTTATATAGAGGATGGTTGCCTAGTTGTACCTCCTCTTAAAACAATAATCGCCACCACTCTGGCCATAGTTAGCACGCTACGGTACTACGGTGGCATTGGCTAAAACCCACGGTGTGTTACGGTTTGATGCTCATTTTTCAGCATGGCTCTCAAGCCCGACCAAGCCACGTCCAGATTTAGCAACACCGCCTCGTATAGCCCATTGGAATTCGTCCGCGTAGCGATCTGATTGGCTAACTTGAGCAGCAGATAAAATGACAATGGCACGAGATATCGACATAAGAGTGAAGTTAGCTTTTCACGTTGTTTCTGACCTCCTGTACATATTTTGATTTGTTGCTTGTTCATTCTAGCAGTTCATTACAAAATGTAATTTGATTCACCAGGCAGGTACAAGGTCAAAAGAAGTATGAAATAACTGCTGCAGATATATTTATACTTAATATGTGGGTACATTACACTTTGTTACATAACAACTCAAGATCAAAATGTAAACTTATCATTACATTCACGTAAACCAATCATCTAGAGCGCACAACATGCACAGTTAGACTATTGCACACAGAACACACATTACATCCATGTTTTTTATGTCAGCAAGAAACAAACAGAGCTTTTATTTGATGAAGCAAGCACTGTTTTTTTCACTGATGTAATATTTACAATCTGAGTCGTGGAGGAAGGATTGTTTGAATTAGCACATTCATAAGGAAATAACTTCTGGGACAGAGATTTTGAATGAAGGACTACAAGATAAATTGATTTTTTATAGATCAGTCTTTTGACTATTCCCCACCCCAATAGAGTATAGCATGTCAGCAATGTTTTCCTCCCTAAATAATTTAACTTCAAATACTTACAGATTACTGCCTGCTGTCATTTCTTGATGGTTACAGTACTTTTACATCCATCTCTTGGCACAGGCCAGAGCAAAGTGTAGCTTCCACTGAAGTCCCAGTCTCATCCATGGCTGTGACAATATGGAAGCTGCTGGGGTATGGGTGGTGCTGAGTAATGACAATCAGAGCACAACCAGTGTGTCTGAGTGTCATGAAAGGTGTTGCTCATAGGGTTAGTTGTGCTACAATAGCACTATCTGGCCCAGTGAGGAAAGCAATGGCAAACTACCTCACTCCTCATCTTGCCTAGTACGCCTCATTTTGGTACTGCCATTGGTTTTTGTGGTTTCCCTATAACTGCATAGCCTTTGGTGATGCTATTTGAGGATCCAACCAGTCTCTGGGCTGATGACCTAACAGACAGACTTACAGATTATGTGTTTGCTTCAGTATCGGGTAAAAAAATACTACACTCCCTACATCTTATGGAAGCTTGCTAGACTTTTAATTGTTATAGTTTATCTTATAGTACCTAAATCTTCTTTTCAATTTTTCTTCTTTTTACAGTTCAAAAAATATTCTTCATCGGTGAACATTCTCATCATAACATACAGCATATATATGATACATAGAAAATTACTATACACTACTCATCTAGCTATGACAGCACCAGCACAAAGGGGTTTTGCACACAAGTCGTGTTAGAAATGTATTGTCATTCCTTAGTATAACAAGGGTTGGGTACTGACAGTAAGACAGGCCCTTTGAGCAATACAGGGCTGAGAATGACACCTTCTAATTTCTCTCCTCACATCCAGTGAGAAGTGGCAGTACGGAATGAAAGGACTAAGGTAGTGAATTATTTTCAAATAATAATAATAATAATAATAGTAATAATAATAATAATAATAATAATAATAATAATAATAATAATAATAATAATAATAATAATAATAATAATAATGAATGCTATGAAAAGACAAACTTGTTGGTATGTTCGCATTGCACTCTTGTATAATATTTTCACATTGAAATAATTTGTAATACTGTAGATTAGTGCATTAAAACAAATTTTATAAGCATATTACATTTCAAAACATGATAGCTGCAGTCGCTTAAGTGCGGCCAGTATCCAGTATTCGGAAGATAGTGGGTTCGAACCCCACTGTCGGCAGCCCTGAAGATGGTTTTCCGTGGTTTCCCATTTTCACACCAGGAAAATGCTGGGGCTGTACCTTAATTAAGGCCATGGACGCTTCCTTCCCACTCCTAGCTCTTTCCTATCCCATCGTCGCCATAAGCTTATCTGTGTCGGTCCGACGTATTTTGAACTTCATGTTCTACTGCTCGTTCATAACCATTTAACTCCGGAGCGTACCACTCACTTGCTGTGGAATACCATACTGGTTTGTGATGCCATGTGGAATAGAGTGTTCGCATGTGATTCCACACTAATCCAAACGCAATTATGCTGACAATAATGATGATTTATCATTTAAATAAACAGGTTTACAGTATTTACGTTTTAATTTGGAGTGCAAATGACTCAAAAATGTATTAATGTTATGTAACTAGCACATATCTACGTTATGTTAGTATTTCTTAATACATAAAACAACAGGTTGTCCAGCAGATCATAGACGTAGTAGATACTTTGTACTTATCGAGAGTGCAAGATTTAAGGTGTGTCAACCACATTCTCATGCTATGAGGGCAATACTAATTTTTACTTTTAGTTAGAAACATAGAAGATAAAGGATTGAGGGTTATTTACATATTCTCTCTAATATATTCTGTGCAACTGTTCAGGTTTTATACATTGATGACAGCACCCGTTAACGCTAGTGACATAAAACTCTGTTTCTACGTACGCACATGTTTAACAAACCATTCCTAATTGTTCCAGTACAGTTTGATACTGAGCTGAGAAGGACTTCAACTGTGCCACAAAAAGTAATGTTTATAGGACAATCAGTGGTTCTCATGTATAAAATATGCACTTACATGCGATGAGGTCAATAATTATTAAAATATAGTACTCATGTGTATACTACTACGTAGTCAGTCATTTACACAGTGGTTAAAAATAAAATCAAGTTAGTTATTTACGGAGTGTAACTTACTTTCTCAGACAGGCTTGTTTTGTCTCATATACTGCTAACCGCTCTTTCTTTCATTATCCTTCCACTGATGTGTATTACAAGGACATTTATTTTTGTTTGCTCCAACCTAATGAAATTACTGTCTCTCTTAAGCCCAACCCCTCATCCACGTTGTGGGAGGTGGACGATGGCATGAAGTAGGGGACTGCCTGTAGGGGTGATGTACAGCGGGATCTGTGTGTGCCCCATGACCACTATGGTGGCTGTGAAGGCCCTACAGGAGCTCTGAAAAGTGAAGTCCTCAATGGCAGATGTGGCCCCCAGAAATTATTATGGCCTTCTGGTATTAAATACGATCGGCTTTTATATATTAGAGATGCACATAGTTATATGGTAAAATCAGCATGAACATTAAATGGTGTTTTTCCTCTAACTTCATATTATGTGTACAGTGGAACTTTGTTAGTACGTTTTTTAAAAACTTGGACACCAAATCAGGGAAAACGTACTTCTCCTTCTTATTTTCCTACTGCTTTTCCCACACCTGCGGGGTCGCGGGTGCGAACTGCGTCGCACATGTGGATTTGGCCCTTCCTGACGCCAACCCTACATGGAGGGATGTAATCACTATTGCGTATTTTTGTGGTGGTTGGTAGTGTAGTGTGTTGTTTGAATATGAAGATAAAAGTGTTGGGACAAACACAAACACTGAGTCCCCGGCCAGAAGAATTAATCAAAGGCGATTACAATCCCCGACTCGGCCTGGAATCGAACCCAGGACCCTCTGAACCGAAGGCCTCAACGCTGACCATTCAGCCAATGAGTCGGACAATCCTGGGAGAACATACATCCTAAATACTTGAAATTATCTACCTGTTCCAGCTTTGTATCACCAATCTGACATTTAATTCTCTTGGATTCCTTACCAACTAACATCAATTTGGTCTTCGAAAAACGAATTTCCATACCATACTCATTGCACCTATTTTCAAGTTCCAAGATATTAGACTGCAGGCTTTCGGCACAATCTGCCGTTAAGGCCAAGTGGTCAGCATGGGCCAGACTGCTTACTACAGTACATTTCCACCTAACTGAATTCCTCCCTGCCACTTTATACTACGAACAACAAAGGTGAAAGATTACAGCCTTGTCTAACCCCTGTAAGTATCCTGAACTAAGAACTTATTCTACCATCAATTCTCACTGCAGACCAATTGACTTTCATAATCTACCCTTAATCCCATAGTCCTCCAGTATGGCGAACACCTTTTCCCTCGGTACCCTGTTATATGCTTTCTTTAGTTCTACGAAGCGTGAACATAACTGTATATTCCTCTCGTAGCATTTTTTCAATTACCTGCCGCATAGTGAAAATCTGATCCTGACAGCCTCTCTGTGGCCTGAAACCACACTGGTTTTCATCGGACTTCCTCTCAACCACTGATCGCATTCTCGCTTCCAAAATGCCAGTGAATACTTTGCCTGGTATACTAAAAAATTAGACACCTCGATAGTTGTTGCAATCCTTCCCGTTCCCTTGCTTATAGATAGGTGCAATTACTGCTTTTGACCAATCGGAAGATACCTTACCAACACTCTATGAAGCCATTTCATGCCTGTCTTCCCACTATACGTCACCATTTCAGGTCTAATTTTATACTGTATATTCCTGCTGCTTTAAGAGAATGGGGTTTATTTACCATCCTTTCCACATCCTCAAGCGTAATTTCACCAACATCATTTTCCTCCTCTGTGTTCCCATTCCGTCCACTATTCGGAACTTCTCACTAATCATATCCATGTACTTCTGTCTAATTTCCTCGTCCTGGAGATTTTCTACCCTTATTCGTTTACAGACCGATTTCATGTTCTGTATCCTAGGCCTAAGCCTTTGCTGGCGAGATGTAGTGTTTACAGTGCACTATGTCTTCTGCCATGGGCTAAAATAAATTTGTTACTTTCACTGACCTATCTCAGTCTCATCCTTGGATTTGACAATATGAAAGTGACTGAGGTTATGAGTGATGCTATTACTGTAATACCATTCCTTATCAGCCAGTCCTGTTATGAATGATGTGAAAATGAAAATATCGCTCATAGGGTAGGTTGGTGCATGCATTTCAGTGGGCTTGGCAGACTGATATGTATTAGCAACTTCTGCCTCAGTGAGGAAAGCAACGGGAAACTACCTCACTCCTCATTTCCCTAGTACGCCTCTTCAGTGACGCCTAGACTATTTATGACAAGTGTTGGCGGAGCTGTGAAGGATCAAGCCAGCTGAATACCCAACATACGTACATCCTAGGCCTAGAGATCAGATAGCAGTCCGTATCATCGGAAAACCAGTACGTTCCTAACAGATTTCCTGATTTCGAAGTCGGTTAAGATATAGTCTATTATGGATCTGGTACCCCTACCCTCCCATGTGTAGTGGTGAATAGCGGGATGCTAGACAGATTGATATAGCTCTGAATGAGACTGGACGCATCGTGACAGGATGTCTGAGGCCAACTCCTATCCGTAAAATACATCATATAAAGGGAATAGCACCACCAGATATTCGGAGAAAAACAGCTGCGGAAGTGGAGAAGAAGAAGAAGCAGGAATCTGATCCGAGATATCTCCTATACAGACACAAAAAACAGCTTCCAAGGCTGAGATAAAGAAAGAGCTTCTGCAGTCAACGGTGGCAATTACATCATCACTTGTAAACGTCGACTCCAACTGTGGCGAGATTCGTTACCTGAAGTGCATTAGGAGAATGTTACAGAGAAACTTGCGGCGGGCTGTCATTTGCCGTATGCTACATGGGAGACGTTAAATAGGCTGAGAACTGGGGTGTCCCGATGCAAGGTGAATCTGAAGAAATGTGGTTACATCACTGTAGACGAGCGTTGCGAGTGTGGTGATTTATAGGATCCACAACATCAGTTGATCTGCAGAAACCTGTCTGAAAGTTGCAGCATGAACGACCTACTTTCTGCCAATGATAAGGCCATCAAGACTGCTGAATTTTGATCCTCACATTCCATTTAGTAGTGTAGTCTGCTTCAGCCCTTGTTAGGAGCCATTTCCGATACGCCTTCCTTTTACGTTTACAAGCTGCTCTCACTTCGTCATTCCACCAAGACGTTCGCTTTTTCCCATCTTTACACACAGTTGTTTCTAGGCATTCCTTTGCTGTTTCTACTCTAGCATCCCTGTAGGCCACCCATTTTCTTTCTATATCCTGAACCTGCTTACTGTCCACTGTTCGGAACTTCTCACTAATCATATCCATGTACTTCTGTCTAATTTCCTCGTCCTGGAGATATTCTACCCTTATTCGTTTGCAGACAGATTTCACGTTCTATATCCTAAGCCTGGAGATACTTAGTTCACTACAAACCAGATAGTGGACCATATCATCGGAAAGCCGTACATTCCTAACAAATTTCCTGATTTCGAAGTCAGTTATGGTCTATTATGGATCTGGTACCCCTAGCCTCCCATGTGTAGCGATGAATAGCTTTATGCTTGAAGAATGTATCTGTAAATGCTCAACCCATACTAGAACAGAAGTCCAGCAAACGCTTCCCATTCCATTTAGCTTCCATATCTTCCCCACATTTACCAATCATCCTTCTGTATCCTTAGTTCTATTTCCAGCTCTCGCATTGAAATCGCCCATTAGCACTATTATATCCTTCCTGCTGACCCTGACTACGATGTCACTCAACACTTCATAAAACTTATCAACTTCATCCTCATTTTCACCCTCACATGGTTAATACACTGAGACAAACCTCGTCCTTATTCCACCAACTGCCAAATCTACCCACATCATTCGCTCATTTGTGTGCCTAACAGAAACTACTATATGTTGCGTACAATAGTATTTCTGATGAACATCCCTACTCTGCCCTTCCTTTAAAACACCTGTCAAGTACACTTTAAAATCTCCTATCTCTTCCTCATTATCTCAGTTTAACCGAATATCATTTACTCCTAGCACATACAGATGCATCCTCTTTGCTGACTCAGTCAATTCTACTTTCTTTTCTCCACAAGCCCCATTAATATTGATAGCTCCCCATCGAATTCCATTTAGTTCGCCAAGTTGGTTCCAAGGAGTCCCTCACCTGTCAAAGGGAGTGGGTGTCCGTTACTCCCATAGGTCCGAGGCTTGCTTAAAATGTTCTGAGCTTGGTAAATTCTGTGAAACGGGATGCTACTCTTACTTACACATAGTCCACATGAGGATCTCTCCAGTAACGGGTTAGGGACCACCTGTGGATTTATAGTCCTAACCGCCTGAGTACAAGGAGGACCACATGTCCGAGATGACCACTCCCATTCCGTAGCAATTGGTATCCCGACTCTCAGGACCACTTACTAGGCTACTCAACCGTTGCCCATGGGTCAAGAAATAGGACGTGACTACAGCAACCCACACCATGAGAATAAATAACAACGTTAAAATGAAAATGAATTACTGTACGTCTATACTATAATGTATTCCGGTTACGTAGCGCAAACATATCTACGAAATGTTACTGTAATATTTGTCCCAAATGGAACATAATAATTGCTTTCAAACAAATGAAGTGAAAAATCTGCGGCAAATTAAGAAATACCGTCGTTACTAGATAAATATGTACACGTACTTACGGGCTGTAGACAGGACTCCCTTATATTGCATTCCGCTACTCATGTCGTCATTTGTTTCTTTCTTGAGGTCCAGGGCTAGCACCGACGAATGGGAGTGTTATGTCCGTGAATTCTCATTATCTTTGTCCATATGACTAGCGCGGCCATTTCAAACAGCAAAATAGCATGATCCCTGGACCAATAAATATATTACTTTTTGTTCAAAGGAAAATAGCATGATCCTTGGACCAACAAATATATCATTTAATGAATGATTAGGGAACAAAACGAATGAGCAACATGAAGAAAACCTGTTTGCTAAAGTACCTGTGTACACCTTTCTCAGGGAGTCCAGCAAGGTTATGCCTCTATAGTTACTGGAATTTGTCCTCTCTCCTTTTTTTTTAAATAAATAGGACATATGACCCCCTTCTGCCAGTCTTTCGCGAATTTCGCCCCCTCGAACATACTGTTTAGAAATGTAACAAAACTCTCTGTCATCTGTCTATTTTTTTGCTACTTCCTTCCAACTTTCCCCTCCCGCAGTCCTGTTCTTTAATTTACTTATCACTCCTATCACCTCCTCACCTGTTATTCTTTTATCCAACTCCTGTCAGCCCCTCTTTAATCCTTTTTCAACTTTATAGCCTCCTTCTACCCTTGCCCACCCGTCCTCTTCAGCTTATAGTTCCTGGAAGTACTCCACCCATCTTCCATACTCAATTTTAGGTTTTGTCACTCTACTCGTCCCCCATTAATTTTATTAACCCTCGCCCACACCTTATCTCCTTCCCTGTCTTTACACTCCCTGTTTAATGCTTCCGTTTGAGCCTCCTGCCATGCCTTCTTTCTCTCTCCTAGCATTTTCTTAAATCCAACCTGGAAAACTGTTCCCTTAACCCCCTTCCACCATGTTTCCTCTACTCAACCAGCGCTCTCATCACTACCTTCCTCTTCACTTTACACTCCTTATCGAACCATCCCTCTCCCTCATCTCTGGACTCCTTCCTGTATGATTTTGCCACCACCACTCTCCTACCGGGATGTTCCAGTAGCTCTAAAGCCCTATCAATAGTATTGCCCTCCACTGCTACCTCGATCCCTACACTAATGATCTGAAATTCTGCATCTTCAAGGTAGTTGTTTAACTTCGCTTTACCCTTCTCAGTCCAAATATACTTGGGGGCTCTGTGATGTTTCTCCGTCCCCCCTCATCCTAATCCCCTCTCTACCACTCCTATTCACGATTACATATACCGGGGAATGGTGTGATTCCACCCAGTCAACCACCTCCATCCTGTTGATTCTATCTAACATATCTTCCGAACTAATTACCAAATCAATAACACTTCCTCCCTCATTTGTAATATATGCCATTTTTCCTTCCCTATCGCCCTTCCACCTCCCGTTCAGAATGTACAAGTTGCTCACCCCACATAATTCTAACAACTTCTGCCCGTCACCGTTCCTCCATTTATCTTCACTTCTACATCCCACAGCCTATGGCACGGCCATCCAGGGTTCCTTCCTTCACTCCCCGCGACTATATTGAGCGCTTAAATAAAATTATGCCACAGTATTATAATAAATAAATTGAAGCATATTATGATATTGTTCAGTACTTTTCAAAAATTGAGGAAATGTACTTTTTCACGCTTCTATTCATGCTAGTAGCATCACCTCGCAAGCATCTGTTCACCAGCTGGTGCCGATTCTTGAACCTGTCGATCGCTTGAACCACTTCAATAGTGCTTTCCGTTTCAGGAAACTGTCCCTCTAGCACACGTTTCCTTTTGCCACTTACCCGTTCTTCAAATGCACGTTCTCTCCTTCCTTTTGTCAAGAATCGTGTTTAGTGTAGATGGAGAAATGATCCACTTTCGCGCTATATCCACACGCTTCATGCGGGGATTACACTCAGAGCCTTGAATGTAATCCTATTTCAACTTGTCTCGTTTGTTAACTTTCGTACTTTCTTCTTATTACAGTCTTGGAATATATTTCAACTTGTGTCATCAGCAAACTGAATTGCAGTTTCTACTTCAATATTGTGAGGAAATTCATTCACATAGATTAATAAAATAATAGCTCCCAAAATACTACCCTTGTCATGTCCTTTACTTTTACAATGTGAAATTTCAACAAACTGAGATAGTTTATCCAGGTATGATCTAAACCAGCCAATAACAATTCCTCTAACCCCAATCCGATATAATGTTTGCAATATATTTCGTGATCAACAGTATGGAATGCCTTTCCTAAGTCTAGAAATTGATCTATCACAGTTTTATCAGTATGAAGAGCATTTACACCTTACTAAGTAAAATGTGATGAAGCAGACAAAGTACTACTGCCAGCTCTGAACCCATACAGTGCATTATTTAGCAAATTATATTTGGTTAAAAATTTCGTAAGCTATCTTTCATGGCACATTCAAATATTTTTGAAATAACAGTAAATATTGATATAGGTCTGTAATTAGGTATATCATATACGTTTCCAGAAGCCTCCGTAGCTCAGGCGGTAGCGCGCTGGTCTCCCACCGGTGAGTTTTCTAAATGCACTCCATGTGAGGTTTGTGCTCGACAAAGCGGAGGCGGAACAGATTTTCTCCAGGTACTCCGGTTTCCCCTGTCATCTCTCATTCCAGCAACACTCTCCAATATCATTTCATTTGTCAATCATTAATCATTGCCCCAGAGGAGTGCGACAGGCTTCGGCAGCCGACACAATTCCTATCCTCGCCGCTAGATGGGGCTTCATTCATTCCATTCCTGACCCGGTTAAAAGACTGGAAACAGGCTGTAGATTTTCATGTAAAATTCCACTTTTAAAGACTGATCCTTCGGCTATTTTTAAGAGATTAGGGGACTGACGATTAGAAAATGATTCACTGATAAGTTAATGGCTGCATCAGATAATGAACACATTTTTAGTGAGTTTTGTAGGAATTTCTTCTACACCCATGGATGTTTAATTTTCAAAGACTGTATGATTTTTAAGAACTTCTAATTCTGTTACTGGAGTTAATAGTATTGAATTTTGCACAAGGGTAGGGAGTTCTGGTAATACGAAGCATGTTTTTTTTTTTTTTTTTAAGTAAGTACCATTTTAATATATTGCCATTGCAGCGCTTCGGTCGTCGTTCAGAGCATGCACGCTCAGTCCATACAACTGTAGGCTAGCCACAAACGCCGTTATGGAAGCATTTGCTCGTATTTAGGTTTGTTTGTGCGTATTGAAACTGTCTCTGACAATTAACTGTCCCGCCGAGTACGCGCTGGGATTCGCTTCCTAAATGCAAAAGACATAAAACCTGTTGAAATTCATCGGAAGATTAGTGAAGTGTATGAAGAACACACTGTGAGCGAAGGAATGGTAAGAAAGTGGGTTAGAGCATTTAAAGAAGGCTCTACTATTGTCCACGACAAGAAGCGAAGTGGGTGACCTTCTGTAATTATTGGAGACTTGGTGAAAAATGCTGATGCAAAGGTTCGAGAAAACGGACGCTTTACGATTTCGTCATTAAGTTATGAGTTGACTGGAATGCCAAGGAGTGTTCTTTATGAAATAGTATCAGGACGCTTAGATTATATCGGACGTTGCTCTCACACTGAGTACCTAAGATGCTGACAGAGTACTTTGACATTCCTTCAGCGGTACAACAATGAAGGTGATGCGTTCCTAAGCCGAAATTTCACCGGCGACGAAACATGGGTGGATTATGTTAAGCCGGAATCAAAATAGCAATCCATGGAATGGAGAAATTCAGTATCACCCAAGAAAGTGCAAGCAAACTTTCAGCTCGCAAACTCGTGTAAACTGTGTTTTGAGATAGGCATGGTGTGTTGCTTGTGGACTTTTGCACCAGGATGATGCAATAAATGCCGATACTTATTGTGAGACCTTGCGTAAACTCTATCGTGCAATCCAAAACTAACGGCCTGGCATGCTCACAAGAGGGATTTTGCTTCATGACAATGCGTGACCTCACATGGCTAATCGAACACGAAACCTCATCGCTTCATTTGGTTGGGAACAATTTGATCATCCTCCGTACAGACCTGACCTAGCGCCTAGTGACTACTTCTTGTTTATGCACTTGAAAAAGTATTTAGGAGGTCAGCGTCACGACAACGATGATGACCTAAAGACGACCGTGCTGCAGTGGCTGACACATCAGGCGGCAGATTTTTATGAAGATGGAATTCAGAAGCTGGTTTCACGATATCATAAGTGCTTTAATATGCTTGGGACTTAAGTTGAGAAGTAGTTTAAGGTAGTGATGGGCAGTCTGAGACGAGGTCTTGAGATTTCTCGAGACTAGCGCAGACACTATTTCTTGCGAGAAATTTCGTGAGATCTCGAGAGCGTTATCCCCGCATTGTGTGGCGAGCAGCATGTCGTAGGCCTGCAGGTAGTCCGAGCTGAATGTCGTTTGTGCCGAGTATGCGAATAGCCAACCACGGACCTTCTCCATTTCGTAAATACGTGTCAACAAGCCACTACGGCGTTCATTTCTACCGAGGTATATTTTGACGCAGTATAACATAATTTTGGCATTGTATACACTGGTAGGTACACGAATGAGTGGTTTAAGTACAGAACCTGACGGCTACTGTAAGTACACGTACCTGGATACTAGAGGCGTGCATTATTCGAGCTCGAGACGAGGCAAGATGCGCCTTGCTTCATATGCAACTAGCATTACGCATGAGTGGAATGTGTAATCTAAAATGCTTCCGTTTGCTCCAGTTCTTTCGACAGGTACGTGCACATCGTTATCAGACCCCATATTCAATATCATATTATGACCACTGCTTATGTTTACCGATATTTTTGTAACGAAGGAAATCATTCCTTACAATGTTATAGAGTATTCGCCTTTATGTAAAGTTAGCATAATTACCCAACAAAAAACAACAACAAGCAATTCCATGGAAAGGAAATATTACAAAAAGTACTACTAATTTAACATTCTAAATAAAGCATCATTACACACAAATTCAGAATTTTCAGTGCTTAACACTACCGCTTACAATAATATAGGTTGAGATTTCTACTAGCTTAATATTACAAGTGATAATAAAGTGAAGTTAAACCATCATTACCCTACAACTATAACGAAAAAAACAACGAAAGAAAATATAACAGGAAATACTACTAGTTTAACTTTCTAAATCCAGCATCATTATACACAAATTCACACACAACTGAATAATTTCCATTACTTAACACTATGGCTTACAATACTATAGGTTGAACTTACTACTAACTCAACACTACAAGTGATATTAAAGTTAAAACATAACTACCCAATAACAAGAGTACAACAAGCAATTCCATGCAGAGAAAATATTAGAAGAAATACTACTAGTTTAACATTCTAAATCCAGCAGAAAATCACAAATTCAGTGTCCGTCGTTTACAGCTTTTACTTTACACTAGCACTAATCATCTTCTTAAACGATGTGATACCGGAAGAGAATATATCAAAGACTGCTGCAGGTAATTTAATCCAATCCCTTATGGTCCTGTTTACGAAGGAAAACTTGCCCACATCAGTATGCTGGTTATTATTACACTACTGTAAGTAACCATTGCCACCGGGATATTTCCCATTTCAGATGTATTTGTTAATAATAATAATTAGGCACTTCGGTATGTCAGTGCAATGTGTAATCGTGTCTAGTTATTCGCGACAACTTGAAGACGATGTCCGAAATGCAACGCAAGTCGTGGGTGTCGGTTATTTTGAAGAGATGCCACAGAGCACAGTCCGCTGTGTTGTTTATTCAAAAGAAGTAAAATACGTCGGCAGAAATACTTCTGGGATGATCCGACACTTAAAAACTTATAAATGAAGAGGTATAGTCACAGAACACCTCCGGCCCGGTCTGAATCACAAAAAGCTACCCTGCCGACAACGATTGTGAGGCATCCAGGTAAGTTTACATCCTAATGACAGTTATTAACAAATTATACGGGTTATTCATCTAAGAAGTCCACCTGAAATAATTCCTGAACAGTTTAAGATACTGGCATTCTGTCTTCACTTTCGTTAATGGTATTAAGGAGCTCATAGTTCAACATGCAGTGCTTTCCTAGGCTTTTGACAAAATTTATCATCACACACCGTTTCCATTTGAGAACTGCTGATGATAACTATCAAGCTTACACTCGTAGTTACTGGGACGTCACACAGCTCACAGCACATGAGAATCGGTCTCGAGAGCGTTGCCCATCACCCCTGCTGAAAGAATTGGAGCGAAGTCGGGCATTTTAGATTACACGTTCCACTCATGTGTAATGGGGGTTGCATATGTAGCAAAGCACATCTTCCCCGTCTCAGATTCGAATAATGCACGCCTCTAGTATCCAAGTAGGTGTACATCCTATCTACAGTTATTCACAAATTATGCAGGGTTATTCAGCTAAGATGTCCACCACAAATAAGTCGTGAACAGTTTAAGATACTGACATTCTGTTTTCACTTTCGTTAACGGTATTAAGGGGTTCATAGTTGAACATGTAGTACTTTTCCAGGCTTTTGACAAAATGTACTCGTTCACACGTTTTCATATGAGAACGTTATTTCACGCAATAACTGCCAATGATATACTATTAAGTTTACAGTCGTAGTTACTGGTACGTCGCACAGCTTGCACTACAGGAGGATTGGTCTCGAGCGAGAGCGTTGCCTTTCACACTACTTTAGGCCTGTACCGGTATCAACTACTTGCAACCAACCTTACGTGATCGCCCAACTAGGCAGGTTCGATACTGGCTGTCCGGTGATATTTGAAGGTGTCGAAATACGTCAGCAGATTTACTGGCACGTTAAGGAACTCCGGCGGGACTAAATTCCGGCACATCGAAGTCTCCGAAAACCGTAAACGTAGCTAGTGGGATGTAAAATCAAAAACCTTATGTGTTCAGCACACCTTTTGTAATGACTATAAAATGTAGTTGTTTGTACTATGATTAGTTAAATGTAAATATTCCAGTAAAGAAGGGAACATTTTAATCTTTATGTTTTAATGATGATAATAAATCAATTGGCTTTTACGTCCCACTAACTACTTTTACGGTTTCCGGAGACATCAAGGTGCCGGAATTCAGTCCCGCAGGAGTTCTTTTACATGTCAATAAATCTATCGACACGAAGCTGATGTATTTTTACACTTTCAAATACCACCAGACTGGGCAAGGATTTAACCTGCCAAGGTTGGGGTCAGAAGGCCAGCGCTTCAAACGCGCGAGTCACTCAGTCCGGCAATCTTAATATGCAGTGGCGTATCCTGGAATCTCCACTGAGGCATGCAACTAGTAACCATGCAGTTAACACAATGTATTAAGTAAATTTCAATTCTACTCACCCTAATTACATGTAGGTGAACTCGAGCCAAACAGTTTTACTGTAAGTTTCTGGATTGAACGTGCGTACACAATTCTTGTTTTCTCTTTTTAAATTTACGAGGGTCCGCCTCTGTGGTGTAGTAATTAATGTAATTAGCTGCCACCCCCGGAGCCCCAGGTTCGCTTCCCGGCTCTGCCACGAAATTTGAAAAGTGGTACGAGGGCTGGATCGGGGTCCACTCAGCCTCGGGAGGTCAACTGAGTAGAGGTGGGTTCGATTCCCACCTCAGCCATCCTCGAAGTGGTTTTCCGTGGTTTCCCACTTCTCCTCCAGGCAAATGCCGGGATGGTACCTAACATAAGGCCACGGCCGCTTCCTTCCCTCTTCCTTGTCTATCCCTTCCAATCTTCCCATTCCCCGCAAGGCCCCTGTTCAGCATAGCAGGTGAGGCAGCCTGGGCGAGGTACTGGTCATCCTCCCCAGTTGTATCCCCCGACCCAGAGTCTGAAGCTCCAGGACACTGCCCTTGAGGCGGTAGAGGAGGGATCCCTCGCTGAGTCCGAGGGAAAAGCCAACCCTGGAGGGTAAGCAGATTAAGAAGAAGAAAGAGAAGAAGAAGAAATTTACGAGGGAAGGTAGAGGTCTCGCGGCTTTAACTATTTGCATCTTTTCATCAAACGAACGGCCAGTAAATGGCTTTTCAAACTGATTTACAATTATATCCGTTTTAGACTCATCCATCGTTAATACCACATTGCGCAAAATATAATAAAACTCCGAAAACGATGAATAGCACAGGAACAGCACACACAGAATGAACTCACTAATCAGCAAAACACACAATGAATTAACTCACTAGTTAGCCACAACTCAAGCACTGGAGATAAGTCACCCCAGTGGCATTGGTCAGTTTCGTCACATTGGGTTCTCGCTAGGGGGTAATCTGTGTGTCCCGTTCGCTGTAAACATGTCGACTTTCTCCAAGTTGCTAACAGATGGCAGAGGGTAGCACGGGTATGGGGCAAGGTCTGTTTAGGGAGGTCAAGTCACGAATGCTACTTATGGAGCCGCCATATTGGGTCTTTAAGCGAGCGTAACCAAAGGCAAGTGTATTAGAATTTAGAGGATTTCGGTACCGTACATTGAAATAAAAACAAAATACCAGCTATTTTTCATAAAGAATTTAATTGGGCATCTACTGGTCATGTATATATAACTGTATAACACTTAAATGATATGAATACATTCACAGCTATTTGAATAGGAAGATAATTAACAGAGCCTGAAATTCTTTTTTCTCTTTGGAGAAACAAGAATCAACAGAAAAGCTCATGTTATTCTCTTTTACTTCCTTGCAACTTGGTCTTACTGTGTTTCTTAATAATATCGTCTGTCAAATACGTAATCTTATTGACAGAAGCATAGAAATCTGTACAGTACCTGTGTCAAATTATGATTACCAGTACATGAAATGCTGAACTTGAAGTACTGTATTTAAAGTACTAAACGACGATTGTAATAACTTACCTTCAGCGTTTTCTTTATTAAGAAAGTAATTTCCGAGAGTGCGTTTCTAAAAGGTTACCCCAGTATGTTGACAAACACTGAATGCCTCTTGAGTTGAGTGCATTAAATTTTGTATGGTAACTGTTGTTATCCATTCATGTGGTATTTCTTTGGGTTCTAAGGCAAAAATATTCTGCACATATGCAACAAGAGTGATGTTCTTAGCTACTCTTAACTAGTTTATTGATAACCCATGCAGCTATATAGTACAAAGTGCTGGTGGTGATTATTGTTTTAAGAGGAAGTACAACTGGGCAACCATCCTCTACAAACACTAATGAGAAGAAAACAAAGGGAAGGGGACCAACACTTCGAAAAATGAAAGTATCGGCAAAAGAAAGATGAAGGCCACAAAGTGCGTGGAAATGAAAAACTTCCTAGGCCTAGAATGCACTAATGCCGTCGCGTCGGAAAAGAACAAGTGTTGATCATGGGAGGTCGGATGGGCTAGAATAGTGAAAGCAGTGTCAAAACTCAGCTAAGGGCCTCGCAGTCACAACCCAAAATAGATTTCCCCCGTGGGTGGGGGCATTAGAACAATACCCACGGTATGCCCTGCCTGTCATAAGATGCGATTGAAAGGGGCGTCAGGCGCTCCTAACTAGGGAGCGTGGGTTGGTGACCACGGGGCTCTTAGCTGAGTCCTAATATTCATGCATATAATAATACTAATAATAATAAAATTAAAGCCATTGGTAGACATGATTCCATAAGAAATAGAAATTCAGTCACTATGTCACTATTAAGTTGAATTAAACTAGGTTAGGCTATTTTAGGGATTACATTAGGATATTATGTTAGGCTACAGTACATTAAATTACAGTCGTTGGTTAGTGCGGGTGTTGTGATCTTTAAGTAATTGTCCAGCCATATAATGTACTCTATAGAGCATTTAAGATGAATGAAATTTAGATGTAAATAATAACTACAGTACAGTATAAGACTGCTATTATCAATAAAATTGTTGTAATGATGGCCAGTTGGATATAAATTGTTAGTTTGAAGTGATAGGCCTATTGTTTGCGATTATAATTGGTAAATGAACAGGAACAAGCATTTCAAATATCTGTGAAACATTTCTACGTTGCATATAGGGTTAGAATGATACTGTCTGTAGTATAGACTACATGCAAAGGAATGGAATGAAATGGCATGTGGCTTTTAGTGCCAGGAGCGTCTGAGGACAAGTTCGGCTCGCCAGGTGCAGGTCTTTTGATCTGACTTCCGTAAGCGACCTGCGCGTCGTGATGAGGATGAAATGACGATGAAGACGACACATATACCCAGCCCCCGTGCCAGCGAAATTGACCAATTATGGTTAAAATTCCTGAACCTGTCGGGAATCGAACCTGGGACCCCTGTGACCAAAAGCCAGCACACTAACCATTTAGCCATGGAGCCGGACACATGAAAAGAAAATTTTCATAAACATCAATACTACTATTACACACTTCTTGTTACTTTTCTTGCTTGTTTTGAAAGACAATTCACTTTCTTTGGGAGTTTTCCTATTATATGTCAAAGACTTAGGTGGATTAGGGACGTTGAAAATGGTTGGGATGGAATTCCACTTGAGTAGTTTCCGTCCTTCCGCACTCTTTAGTTCAAATTGCGATTCTTCAAAATGGTGCTAGAAGAAAATACATAAGACCTATAAATATAAAACATCGTTCATATAAACATGCTATTATTCAGGAATAACACGAATGTATAATTTTACTAGCCTCGCACAAGAAGCAATTATCTGTAGGTTGCCATTTATCACGCCTACAATTTTGTACCCACTGAGCTCTCCTTTGCTTATCTCTCGGGAAACGAAACACTCTAATTCAGTTAGTTGTCTTATTTTGACAATTTGGTGCGGCGCAGTATCCCGTTTTCCTTCAAAATACAAGTAATAACTCACATCATTACATCGGGCACGCCCACGTAACAACGATATTTGAGACCCAATATGGCCGCCACCGCAAAGGATTGTGGTAGCGTGACCAGACCTCCCTAGACAGACCTTGGTATGGGGTGACAAATTCTGACCAAGTTTCAATTGCAGCGACATCGTTCGGACGGTTTCAGAACTACGTCTGCCACTGAATGCAATTTTAAGATTGAATGCCTTACGTCGTTAACTCCTCCATTTGCTGTCTCTTTCTTCCGAGAGTGGAGTAGACGGCGAGACTACACCAGCACCACACGTAATCAAGCAATGGAACTAGTACAGTTGCGCGGACCTTTTGAACTTCTGAGAGATGAAATCGTTAATATTTGACCTGAAACAACCTAAAATCGTAAATCAGACAGTTCTTTGTGTTATCATAACGCATGCAGTGAATGCCTTGCATTCAAGGAGAATACGCCCCTGTTAATATGTAATGTTGCTTCACATTGCATTACACTCCCAATGTTCGTGGCCCTTAATATTTCACAAATACTACCTCCCTACGGTTAAATGCCCTTGTCCAATATAAGCACGTCATATCTGAAAGAAATATATGAGAAAAGTATTTTCTATAGGCCTACGGTATGGGTCAGGGATTGCAAAACATAGATAGACGTACCTGCATAGTTGGGGATATGTAGGATCTGGCTATGACAGCAGAGGAGAAGGTATAGGTTTTGATTCCCTGAAATATATGTCCTCAATGAGTAAATTCATAATTCCAATGTAAATGGTTCGTTATTGGAAATGATAAGTTTTCCATTCTTGGTTGCCAGCATTTCACCCCAGTTTGGGCTCATCAATTGGTAATTAGCACACCTACCAAGATGCATGGCTAATGCATGTAGTAGAGGCTATCTATTCAAGCTTTCATTCCTCCCCTACAGGGGGAGACAGGCCACCTAAGTACGGAACACCTACTCTCTGGCCAAGAGAGTTGTGGGGGTTTTAAGGTGATGTGTTAGATGTGGAAGAGGGTAAATAGAGATAATAGGAGTGGGAGAATGGTGTTGGAGTCTTAGCTAGGGAGTCTTGAAGTATACACATTGTTCGGTACGGTAGTCTTTCTATTATTTTTCTCTCTTCTGGTTTGTTCATTTCTATTTTTATTGAAATAGTTTTATTGTCTTCTACCATTTAGATGTGAAGAGAAGATTTTCTTTGATTACACATATCAAAATACAATAATACGATAATACAGGCTTATTTCTTTAACAGAAAAAACTTCACTATTTTATGCAGTATTATTAATGAGAGTATTTAAATAAATAGGCCTAGTAAGCTTTCTGCCACACAATTGTACAAATACAAAATTAGTGTTATCAGTTATGAAAGGAATGAATGAAGTCCGCAACCTGCTAAGAAAATAGTGAATGTGAAAAAGGTACTTATACAAAACATTGATCTATACCAACTACATACAATACAATTTGGAACTATATACACATGTACAGGTTGCCACATTTTAGCAATAGGCTACATCAGTTCTATAGCTGGAACACATTGTGGGTTCTAATTTTGAGTTCTTGACAACATAACCAATAGCAGCTTACCTATTTTCGCCGACTAAATGAAGGTAATGCTACGTAATGTTCAATATTCGTGAAGATTGTTGAAACGTATAATAGCAAATTAAATCAATTATATGCTATGAACGTAATATCTGAGTAAAGGAATTGGTGAGAAAACATTGATCTATATGAGAACACATTGCAGGTTCGAATGGTTGCTAAGTGTAACTAAAGGGGAGTGCTATTTTATGGTCAATGGTGAGGTGGTCGATGTAGTGTCTTAGAAACTGGAATATCGAAAAGTAATGGTGACCTATGAGATGGACTAGGCAGCTAATGATGTGTGGAGAGTGTGTGTAGGGTACACAAACACAGTCGTCTCTAAAGGGGTGGCCGGCCTGTGGGTTGGATGAGGATGTGGTAAAAGTGGAGCGGGGATAAGGTATGTCGAGGGGTCTTAAAGGGTAGTGACCAGAGTGGGGATGTGCCCAGGTTGTTGGGGATCAGGGCTTTATCGAGGAATCTTTGAGGAATAGGAGGGGGACGTGGGTGTTCAGTTTGGGAATATGTTATAGTGGTCTTTGGTGCGATAGAGAGGTGGGAGACGGAGAACAATGCAAACCAGGCGACGTTCCATGGATGGAAGAGGCTGGTAGAGGGTGGGATGGGTAGTGGAGGCCACTGCGTAAACTACTTGGAACCACGGGCAGTGCCAATGCACTATGAGAGAATTGGTCTCTTTTACGAAAACTGATGCCTGCTAGGCCATTAGACGATTCTTTTTTTGCTAGTGGCTTTACGTCACACCGACACAGATAGGTCGTATGGCGACGATGGGATAGGACAGGCCTAGAGTTGGAAGGAAGCGGCCGTGGCTTTAATTAACGAACAGCCCCAGCATTTGCCTGGTGTGAAAATGGGGAAACCACGGAAAACCATCTTCAGGGCTGCCGACAGTGGGCTTCGAACCCACTATCTCCCGGATGCAAGCTCACAGCCGCGCGCCTCTAACCGCACGGCCAACTCGCTCGGTGGCCATTAGATGATACAATCTTTGCTTCCCATAGGGAACTTGAAATATTTGTCCCAGATGAGTAGCCTAAATTCATAATTTCTACATAAATGGTCCATTATTGGAAATAATGAATTTCCCAGTTAACTCATTCTTGGTTGCCAGTGTTTCGTCCCAGTGTGTTCATTTGGGTTCATCAGTTGGTAACTAGTGCACTACCAAGACACATGGCTAGTGCATTTAGTGGAGGCCACTGCGTGGGCCACTTTGAGCCAACGGCAGTGCCAATACACATGAGAAATTTTGTCTCTATTACAAAAACTGATGCCTGCTAGGCCATCATATGATATAGATTTTGATTTCCGTAGGGAACCTGAAATATTTGTCCTGAACGATTAAATTCATAATTCCAATATAAATAGTCCATTATTGGAAATTTTTAATTTTCCAGCTAACTCATTCTTGGTTGCCAGCATTTTGCCCCATTGTGCTAATTTGGGCTCATTAGTTGGTAACTAGCACACCTACCAAGACACATGGCTAGTATATGTAGTGGAGACCACTGCGAACACCACTTTGAGCCACTGGTAGTGCCAATGCACTAACAGAGAATTTGTCTATTTTACAAAAATTGCTACCTGCTAGGCCATCATTTGATATAGATTTAAATTCTCATAGGAAACCAGAAATATTTGTCCTGAATGATAAATTCATAATTCAAATATAAGTGGTCAGTTATTGCAAATGTTACATTTTTCAGCTAACTCATACTTGGTTGCCAGCATTTCGCCTCAGTGTGCGAATTTGGGTTCATCAATTGGTAACTACCACACCTACCAAGATGCATGGCTAGTGCATGTAATGGAGGGCATTGCTTAGGCTACTTGGAGCTACAGGAAGTGCCAATACACTATGAGAGTCTTGGCCTCTCTTACAAAAATTGATGCCTGCTAGGCCATCAGATGATACAGATTTCGATTACCATGTATGTATGTTGAGTATTCAGCCCAAAGCGTGCTCTGATGCCGAACAGCTCCGCCATCAGCTGTTATCGATGTCGTAGGAGTCACTGAAGAGGTATACTACGGAAATGAGGATTGAGCCTGCCAAGACAACTGAAATGCATGAACCAACCAACTATATGAGTAACATTTTCACACCATTCATAGCAGGGACTGGCTGCATAAGGAATGGCATTACCAACATCACACATACCTCAGTCACTTTCATACTGTCAAAGCCAAGGATAAAATTGAGAGAGATCAATGAAAGGAAAATTTGTTCTAGACCATAACAGCCGACATAGAGCCCTCTAAACACTAGCTCTCACCAGTAAGAACATTGGTTCTTGTCGGGAAACTGGAATTGTCTTGAATGAGTAAATTCATAATTCCAATAAAAATGGTCCAATGTAGGAAAATATTCTAGCTGATTCATTCTTAATTGACATCATCTGATGGCCTACCAGGCATCATTTCTCTCATAATCCATTGGCACTGCCAGTGGCTCAAAAAAGCCCACCCAGTGGCCTCCACTACATGCACTAGCCATGTGTCTTGGTAGGTGTGCTAGTTACCAACTAATAAGCCCAAACTGGCATACTGGGCACAAATGTTGGCAACCAAGAATGAGTTAGCTGGAGAATTTATAATTTCTAATAATGGACCACTTATATTGAAAGCACAGGAGAAGTTAAATAAAAATGAAAACTGCATAATACAAGAGCAAAACAGTGGTGATGACAAGAGGAGAAAGAGAAGGAAAGGAATCAGTATCAGAGGACAAAATCTTGAGTTTGTTGAATGCTTCAAATATTTGAAAGGTGACAAGAATGCAAGATGCAAGGTTGGATAAGAAGATCAGCAGAAGGGTACAAGTGGGAAATATGTTCTACCAGAATGTAAGGAGCTTGGTGGGGAACATTCCTATAAAATGTAAAGAGATAATGTACAAGATGTATTAACCCCTATATTAATGTATAGATCAGAGACTTGGGCATTGACTGTAAGAGATGAATTCAGGCTGGTGAGATGAAGTTCCTGAGGAGTACGTTAGGGAAGACAAAGGAGAGACGGAGTAAGAAATGTTGAGGCCAGAAAGGAATTAGGTAGAAAAACAGAGGATGGAGAAGAATAAATTGAAACATGTTATGAGGATGGAGGAGGGAAGAAATAATAATGTTATTGGCTTTACATCCCACTAACTAATTTTACAGTTTACAGAGATGCAAAGATGCTGGAATTTCATCCCACAGGAGTTCTTTATGTACCAGTAAATCTACCAACATGAGGCTGACTTATCTGAGCACTTTAAATACCACCGAATTGAGCCAGGATCGAACCAGCCAAGTTGGGGCCAGAAGGCCAGCGCCTCAACCGTCTGAGCCACTCAGCGCGGCTGGAGGAAGAGAGAAGGTTACCGAAACAAGTGTTGGCAGCTAAGATAGGGGCAAGAGAGAGATGGATATACTCTGTCAAGAACAATATATGAAAAAGTAGACTGGAATGGAATACAATTACTGAAGAGAAGTAGTGGAAGGAGAAGCAACGGCGGAGAAGTACCATCAACATCCCGACCTGGCAGGAGCTGGACAAGGGAAAATGAATACAAGTTCACATTTCACCTACTGAACATTACTATAGCAAAACTGAAATATTTGACAAATATTTAGAATTTCAGGAAGAAAAACTTCATATTACAGGAGCTGCATAAATTATTCAGCTGTAAACTACACACTGACCTTTCTCAGTTTTTGTCGTACAGTAGCATTTGTAGCACTGTTTGTTACTGCTCTTAATCTAACTGAAATATATGGAGGGACAATGTCTTTCAATACCTTGGTCTCATGTAAATCTTCAACATCAATAGCAGAATTGATTGTGTGGTTAATTTGAACAATATTTGGGTGATGAAGAGTAAAATAGTGACACACAGAATAAACAAAGTGAGCATGCATATGTGACTTGCTCCAACCTGAAAACCTCATAAGAGAGAACAACTTCTCTGAATACTGTACCATTTTAAACACTGCTTCTGAAGCACATTTAAGACCACCTATGGAAACTTGCTGTGTGAAAGCAGTTGGATCTGATGTAGGAGTTTTGAAATAAGTATGAACTGTGGTCTCGTTAAGACACTGTCAACATTGCAGCACATTCACAGCACTGTATGGTCTTCAACAATTTTTTAACAACAAAGCCAGCTATATAATAAACAATGTTGTTTACATAATCACTCAGTTCAGCTGCATCCAGTGCATTACAATAAACTTAACATTCTGAATCCAAATAGTTATTATTTGATTCTGATTGCACCTTACGAGACATGAACTGCGCAACAGAGAATTCACAGTTTGATTCTAAATTAATCACATTGGCATTTGAAACAGCTCAACAGTGATTTGAGAGTTGACAAACTCAGTGGCGTATACTGAGGGCTACCAAGGCTATCGGTGAAGCCCACACCTCGAATGAGAACGATGGAAATCTAAAGCACCTTATAATCTAAACATCCGACACATTGTTCCATTGTCAAAACTTCAAAGCAATTGAAAAAAAAAAATAAAAAAAAAAATAGTTGCACGTATTTCTGAGAGCAAGGCATCAGAGGCAGATATTGCAATCCAGGCTCTGTGTCCCTCTCCCCTCGACCCACCTCGCGCGCCTTGCTGATTATATGCCAGACAGGTGCAGGGACCAAGGGGGGATAGCTGTGCTAAGCTTCGGTCCATCAGATTGTCACTGCTTACTAACAGCCATGCTTTCCTAAAAAGAAATGCAATCTTTTAGGTTTAGTGTTCTCTTTTGTTGGTTAGAATTGAACCTGTGTTCATGGGTTGGACACCACCACTGATCTCCCGAGGAAGCTAATAAACCAGTGAATGATGTGTACAATCTCTGGTAATGCTGTAAGATTCAACATTTGTATTTAATAATAATAATAATAATAATAATAATAATAATAATAATAATAATAATGGTGCATGGCATCTGTATAGGATTGGAGGAGACCTAATGAGGATGATATTAATGGCGAAGACGTTATAAATACCCAGTCCCCAAGCCAGGAGAATTAACGGTACGAGGGGTTTGATCCTGAGAACTGATCCGGGGCCAATGGACCAAAGGCAAACGTTCTATCCATTTAGCCACAAAGCCGGACTTTCATTTGCTAAACCTTAGGCTACCATCTCCACTGATCAGGTGTTGAGTATTGACAGTAGCAGAGGCCAGGGCAGTAGCTTGTGAAGCAGCCTAGACAACACAGTAGGCTACTCAGTTGGCTATTGGCTGCAGCTCAAAACTCTTAAAAGGCATGAAATTCACTAAACCAATTATCAAAATGGGGTTACCTATGTCTAGTAGTAGCCCACAACTTGGACTCTGCAGATGCTACTGCTGAAACTGTAGTGTGTTTGGATTATTATTCCAACCACCTCTAGCTCATATACAGAAGAAAAAAAAAAAAAATTCAGTATGATCTTGTGATACCTTGTATGTCAAAAAATAGTTGAATGGGTCACTCTCTCTGAAAAGAAGTTCTGGTACCAGCATGCCTATACTTTTCATACACAACAGGAAACCCAATGCAACTGTTTTACGGGGGTGTAACAAAATACAAACATCATCAATAGTCACATACTTCAAGAAACTTTCCATTTCATCAAAATAATTTTGATAGAAGTCACCATCCTACGTTGTTTGAATCCTTGGCCGAAGACATATCGAGAATTAAGGCTGTCAAACAACCTATTTTCCTTATGAAAGAAACTGTTGCAGCTGAACCTTGAAAATTAGGATGTTTATGCCCCTCAAGGAATTCAAGTGCATCTGTAACACTTGAACTCAAGGTCTGGGCTGCTTGATAACGAATTGGCAAACTTAAAGCAGTCACTCCCCTGTAGTGAATGAAGTTCAATATAGTCCCATTTCGTATCTCCATCCACAGTTTTAATTATTTTCTTATCTGCTAGAGTATTTCTTGCTAATTTCAGTGTATGACAAGGGTCCAGTATTGTATAAACATTACAATCAGTTGATGGGTGTTTAAAATGAGATACAACACACACACTTTCATAACAGCATCCCAAGTTTCTCAGAGCTTGAACATTAACAAAAGGCCCATCACATGTAACAATACGTACCACAACACCAACTTCATACAATTTAATATGACAAGTTATTAATTGTGTCAGTAGATCAGCAGGAACGTTATTTACAAAAAAAAAAAAAAATTAAAAAAAATAGGCCACTGGTCACTTAAAACTTTTTCCAGTGTGACACAATTTGAAAAACTACAGCTTCCCAGCCAATTCATCTACCTCTGTTGAAACCATTTGACCAAAATTAACATAACCTCTGTCAACTTTATGACTATCACATCTTTTAAAATGTGATAACTTATCACAGTTTTCTTTCAAAAATTCAAACACATCACAAACAAATCCTGGTTCACAATTCACTGATGAAATCCATGACCTAATGCAGTTAGGGTGCAGCAATGGAAACAGTGTTCTCGCATATTTGTATGCTTTTGGGGAATGAAAGTGCAATGTTAAACCAAATTTTTTCATGATATCACTCTACATTCTTGCTGGTTTACCTACTTCAGAATTCTGAAACTGGTTCATTATGAAGTGCAACGGAAAGCCACTGATGAAATTTCAAAATGCTTTCTAAGTCAGTAGGGTACTTAGATGTCCCTTCTTCGTATCTGAAATTAATTCCGCCATGTTACTTCTTATCTCTGCGATAAACAAACATCTGAAGCCTTTTGATCTTTTACAATTCAGTTTTCACAGGAATTGTGGGAGACTACCGTATCTGTTTAAGTCTGCATATTATCAGAAAACTCTTGATCTTGTACAGAAAGACCTGCCACTTTCTCTTATTTCTGCAATTAAAAACATCAAACATTTAGATGCATAAGAATACTACGTTTGCAAAATATATTTTTCTATACAAAATATATAGGTCTCGTACTAACCACATTAAGGACTTGTTCATTGCGAAACAGCTGTCGTCTTGTAACAATCTTTCTTAGAAGATGGCCTGGAAAATTGTTGATGGTACAGCATCTTCTTTCAGTAATTTTACACGTGCGCCAGATCTTGATTGATAACTATCAGGTGTAAAATGTGTGCTGCACAATGTATTTTTTAAAATACTTTATGCTATGGGTAACCAATACTCTCTGCGTATTGCTTGAACCCACTTCTTCAGAATATCAGACCGAGAAACTGGAAACCTTTATAAGCAAGTAAATCATAAAATTAAATACCCTCGTCTTGGCCATGTACCGCTTGAGATTATGTCCGACATCAACCAGTTTCCTCCTTTGTTACGTACTAAAATGACTTACCAGTGAAACTGAACATCACATCCGTTCTTCTGGAGCTCTTTACAACCATACGCCGCGCAATATTTCACCATTTTATCATTCAAAAAGGACAAAAACTCATCTAGAAATATATTTTTCAAATAGGCATCATGAATAACAAATTCACATTCAGTACGTATAGTTGCCAACGTAACAAAAACAAACGTCACGATTTTGGCCATTCCAAAGCAGAGCTGTTGTGTATCCTGTTTTTATATTGAGATCACTGCGTGTATACTTCCTCACATCATATTTCTGACTTAATGATATAGATAAGAGAGTGTGAGAATTCCTCACTCCCGTTTACTTCTACATCCTTGTAGGAAGAGACTGAAGGGCTGCTGTTAGAAGAGCAATATAGTTTTTACTTTTATTGGTAGATCTGCTAAAGTGAAATGTCATCTTTCAGGTTTAGTGTTTTCTTTTGTTGGTTGGAATCGAACCCGTGATCATGAGTCGGACACCACCGCTGATCTCCTGAGGAAGCTAATTAACCAGTGAAAGATGGGTACGACCGCTGTAAAATAATAATAATAATAGTGGGGCATGGCCTCTATATAGGCTTGGTGTTGACCTAATGGGGTAAAATGAATGGTGAAGAAGTCAAACACCCAGTCCCCAAGCGAGGGGAATTAACAGTATGAGGGGGTTGATTCTGAAAACTGAACCGGGGCCATCGAACCAAAGGCAAACGTTCTATCCATTTAGCCACAAAGCCGGACTTTCATTTGCTAAACCTTAGGCAGTAACGCAGTAGCAGAGCCCAGGGCAGTAGCCTGTAAAGCAACCTTCACAACGCAACAGGCTTCTCCATTGACTACTGGCTGCAGCTCAAAATGCTGAAGGCTTGACATTCACTAAAGCAACCATCGAAAAGAGGTAACCTAAGCCTAGTGGTACCCCACGTCTTAATCCCAGCATACGCCACTGAACATATTATTTCACCCTTTGCTTGGGTTTTTCCTTAATATGTCTTTCCACATTATGTCCATTCTTCTCACCTTATTTATGTGCACACTTTAATGTTGTGGCAAGATATGGTATATTCCAACAGGGTTAGTGTGACTGACATCACAGTTTCTTACGTGCCTTGTATTATGGATCTATTGCCAGAGATTTCATCGATTTCTTATGCTTGGCCCATCTTCAGGTCACCAAGTCTGCTTTGTAAATGCCTGCATGGTATTTAACATCGAAGCTGTTTTGCTTGAGACATTTTGGCAGATATGTAGGTCATGGTTTTGTGCATATCTAGTCTGGAAATTTGAGTTAATCTACAGTATTATTATATTGAGCAACTTGCATTTTGGTGCATTTCTACATGACATTTTGAATCTGTAAAATACCTAACTTTTATATGTCACGCGGTTGTGTGGAATAGATCGTATTTTGGTACACAATGAAGGAGAAAGATTTATTTCACCTTCAGTTTCTTTCTTACTCTGGATTAATGTTTTATTTACTGATGATGCTTGTTGTTTAAAGAGGCCTAACATCTAGGTCATCGGCCCCTAATGGTATAAAATGAGATGAAATGACAAATTAAAAGCCCAAAAACATCCAATGACCACAATTCAAAACGTGACGACGAAGAATGAATGGATGGATATGAATTTAAAACGATCAGTGGAACCAACCCACAGTGCACACAAGCTGGCATAGAACAATAGTATTACTGACCAAGGGACTGGTTCTATAGCACAATACCGAATCGATGATACTTGCAGTCGAAAGGTGTCCAAAATCCAAGTCAGCAGCCCCTCACAATGGTACTTATTGCTAGGAAAGTAGAACCATGGTATTTGTCATGTTGCAGTACTAATCAAGAGTAGCGTAGACTCGCAGTATTCCACACATTATGGTACTACTCACAGGTAATGAAATTCACACATGTATAACAGACCTACGCTGTTCCACTCATTGCGGCGCCATTTACAGGCAACGCAAACCTAGGCAAGCCAGAACCAAGGGTTCCCTCATCCCATGGTGTCGCTCATATAGTGCTACTAATCACAAACCTATATGGTACCCAACACAGTGGTAATATGCGCAAGTAAAAGCGACCATGGTGTTCCCCGCGTGGTGGTGCTGATCACAAGTTTCATGGTTCTAATTTGATCATCCCTTGGTCGCCCCTTACGACGGGCAGAGGATAGTAGTTGAATTCTTCACCTGCATCCCCCACCCACAGGAGGTTGTGTGTTTGGTCTGCGAGAGGTACTGTATTTTATTTCGCTAAAGTCCGCTGACAAGCCGGTTAGGACACCCCTATCCGCCACCTGGGAGTATCACCTCTCTTCCTGCTATGCCAGCATGGTAGGTTTGTGGGTTTTATTTATAGATCCACCCTTACGTCCCATTTGTGTCTTCCCTAAGTGCAGCCTAGCAGTAACCTTATCCTTTTACTTTTAGGGTCTTTTGGAGGTAGCCATTTGATATTTCTGAGCAAATCCTTACCTTTTTTCCCTTTCATTTAAGCCCATCCACATGTGATGCAATTTTGCCCTGCTTTTCCTTCTTTGCCTGTGAGTTGTTAATGGGGGTCCTCTGATCTTTCTCCGGGATCTGTACCTTCTCTGTGGTGTGTTTTATATTATTTTCGAATAATATCGGAATTTGTCATTTCCGAGGTAGACGGAATGTCCTGCCAATAATTTTCTCCTGACAAAGTAACAAGTGCAGACTAACCCATCACTGATACTGAAGTACGTAAATTGTATGATCCCAAGAAGGTCGCTGGAAAGGCGATACGATAACCTTCACATACAATCATTTGTGAGTATGCTCGAAGAGAATTTATGGCCAATGAATTTTTCTCCTTATGAAATTTATTTATCTTCCATTAGAACCTTTGGTTTTTTATGAACACATGTTTAAGTCTTATCTCATTCTTTCCTATGCCAGTAGTGAGGTTGGCTTAGTTGGGTGTATATTATACAGAACAGAAGGAGCCCAACTTCGAACAGTTTCTTGTTTGCTCCAATTGACGATTTATTAGATCTGAATACTTTTCCACTACACTGCCCCTCTACGTACTAGACTTTGCTGTCTTATAATTTATCGCTTTGTACTATTGCAATCTCTCCAACTGCATTTCTCTAATGTTGTGTCTGAAGTAACAAAGGGAATGGTGTGATTCTACGCAATTCAACTGTGACTAGCAGTAGACAAGGAGGCCTGACATTAAAATCTGAACTCCTATACTAGACTGACATGGCGGTACCAAATGGGGCCTGCCATTATAATGAAAACTTCCCAGCCCGTAATTTACACAAGAAACGACATAATGACCTCCCAGAGTTATTTCTCTCTTAATGCTATGAGCAATGCCATCTAATAAAATCTTACTCTAATAGTATTTTACCTAGAATTCTACAGTGAAGCATGGGTATACAACCTAGCATATTTTTAAAGTAGCATATTAATTTGTAGATCCCAACGTTTAAACAGTGTATTATACATCCTACTAAAATTCTTAACTGATTTTAATGTAAATCTTGTTTGTAAAACTTAAGGATTCCATGAGGTCAAGAGAACCACTGTTAAATCATAAACTTTACGATGGATGAATGGAAGGAAAACATAACTTTTATATTGTAAAATGTTTGCATTAAATAAAACAAAATTAAAATATATGTTTCAAACATACCATTTTAAACACGTTCAAATCCAAGAACATTGTTTTGAAGAGTTTTCAACACTTCGTATAAAACAAAAGTTAAATTGAAATAACAAATAACGTAGTTCAACATATTCAATACAAGTAAATAAGAAATGTGGTGTCATTATATTCCTACTTAATTATAAGCGGAAGCGGTACCGGTTTCGACCCCAATCTGGGTCATCAGCCGAATAAAATGCAAAAATAAATAAGAAATTAAATAATGAGCCTTTAATAAAAGCAATTTCCAAGGTACTCGCGTCATGTTCGTGAGAAAAATTCCAGTATGTTTCGCTCTTTCACGAGTACAGAAGTGCCTTATTCATTACGGCCAACTGTATACACAGCAACCATAAACCCCCTGGTCACTTTGGATGTTGCACCAAAATTATATATTCACTTCATTTAACATTTCTTCGTGGCTGGGCAGAATATCGTCCTCCCCATTGTCTTCCTCAGATGCACCTGCTTGTACATCAACGTCTACTGGACCACATACAGCAATGTCATCTGCACTAATGAATTCCTCAAAACTTACACCAGTGTCTTGGAAAAGTCCACATTCGTTAGGTGAAGTGGTATCCATGTCGCCCTCTAATTCTTGTACGAGTAGTATCACTACATCTTCAGGCCCTGTTAAAGCAGTTCTGTGCATGTGATTTCCAGGCAGCAGCTACAACTTTTATTGCATCCAGCACATTCAAACTTGGTGCTACCACATTATTTGCTCGCACATGAATTGCAGCTCTTACAATTCAGTTGCAATAACCTCTCTTCATGAAAGCGATAATGCATTGGTCCAAGGACTTAAGTCCTTGTGGGTGGGGGCGGTACAATAAAACCCACGGTATCCCCTGCCTGCCTTAAGACTAAAAGGGGCCCTAGGGACTCTCAACTTTGGAGTGTGTTGGCAACCACAGGGCCCTTAGCAGAGTCTTGGCATTACTTCTCCTTGTGCTACACTCCTGACTTTCATCTATCCTATCCAACCTTCCCTGGTCAACTCTTATTCTTTTCCAACCCCAACCATATTAGCTTGCAAGGCCTAGGGAGCCTTTCATTTTCACACATTTCATGGCCCTCATCTCTCTTTAGCCGATATCTTTTTTCTTTGAAGTATTGCATCCTTTCCAATTTTTCTCTGATTAGTGTTGAATGTTTGCCCAGTTATACTTCCTCTTAATAACCACCACCACTACCACCAAGGGCTGAAGGAGACTTGTTGCATTTGGCAGGAAAAAAATGTTGGTTTAAGTTCCGGTCACATATATCCGTACAATGTCAGTAGGACATTTCTATTCTGAGCTATCATAAAACTATTGAAAACAAAGAAGCCACTTGCAAAATGAGCTGTTGATCCAAACTGTTATAAGAGTAGATACAATGTAGCATATCCTTGTTTATGTTCTTAAAACAATGTGGTTTCTTAGATTTACCAATCACCCATGGACAGAGTTTTTCACTGCAGTTAGCATTACACACGAGTACAACCGTTAAACATTTACTGCAAGCTCCACCCGACACTTGTTCTTTTACAAAGGGTGCAACTGGGAAAGATAGTGTAGAAAAGTCCCGTTTCATTTATATTGAACCTAACTTGAGAAGTCTACTTTTCTCACATACGGTCAAATTCATCTAACCGGCTGTTTGCCTCTTCAACTTTATTTGCTTCACCACAAATCACCAACGCCAGGAACAATTGAAGTCTTCTACCCCTAAATCCCCAGCAATGTTATTTGCTTTTGACTGAATTTGAGGCCCACTTAAAGGTGCATTGGAAAAACATGAATTTAAACCATTCTAATGTAGCATTTCTATATCTTCATACATTGCACTATGAAGTCGCTTAAATTTGTTTCTGGAATTTGATGCAGCCGCGTTAATGATTTCTTCACCATGCTTTATCACGGTAGACTTACCTTTTCCAAACTGTTCAGCAACTGTAGTTTTCTTCATTGTACCCATCTTTCTCTAGAATCCTGTTTCGTCTGCAGATCTATAGCTGTCAGTTTCCTTCCAGGTATGGCCCAAAATGTTACTCCTGACAAGTTTTATGACCTGATGTGGTTACATGGATCACTTACTAATTGAAACAATAAACAGCTGTTTAATTTGAATACTCCACTGTTTCCTTCTGTACCACGTACACATTATTGAAGTCAGTTGGTAGGCTAGGTATACAAGCTGATTGTAGACTCTGTAATGGTCACGACTGTTGGCGAACTCTGCAACAAGGAATGTCAATGCTAAACCAATTACTGGTAGCTTAACTCCAAAATAATCGATAGTTTGACAATAGTTTTCTTTCAACTATATACTGTATAAGCATATTTTGCATTCATGAAAAGATGAACAACTTTAAAAAAACACAATGAATAGTGTTGGTTTGCATTTAAGTTACAATGAGGCATGGGACTAAGAAAGAGTTCTTAGTTCATGGTAACCAAAATTTGTGTTATTGGAGGATACCTCTCCTAAGAAATAGCACATTCTCTGCTAGGACCCAAATTCTGTTCATGTTAACAGAGGGCTTGTGTTAATGAGGTTTTACTGTAATATCTGTTTTATATCTTATGAAATTTTACATTTGATAATTCGTCTGTTGACAATACATGCAAAATGTGCTCCGTGTAGCTGTATCTTGTACTTTAGGAATAAATATGTATAAAAAAGCGAAATTTGGTACGGGGAGATGAAAAAAAAAAAACAGAGCAATGATACAAGAAGTCATGTCCTTATAAACTCTTACTTTATTTGCGAATCAAAGCATTTTTAATTACATCACTTTTTGCCAGCTTTTGGATCTGCAGGCTTCTTCGGTGGTGTTGCTGCAGCTTTACCAGGTTTGGCATCCTTGCCTGTAGGCTTCTTCTTCTCAGGTGCTTTTGGTATAAAGGAGGCGGCTTTCTTAGCAGCGGTTTTATCTGCTCTCTTTGCCCTAGGCTTCTTGGTTTTAGCAGCCTTAACTTTCTTAATAGCAGCAGTACGTTGCTGGATCATCTTAGCATATTTCTTCTCCTTATCAGTCAACTCCAGTGTGATCTGCAACACAGTACAGCAACAATTAACTGACGAAAAGCTAATCAATACCAATTTTCCAATAAAAAGAACATGCATACAGTAAAACTCTGTTAAGGAATTCCTGCATAAAAGTTTTTCCACCTAAGATGCGAGATATTCTGGCCCCTTGATCGCTCCGATTCTTCGGTACTCCGCTATAAGTCGATTTACCGTATTTACGAGAATAATCCCCGCATTTTTTTTAACAAATTGAGGCACGAAAGTGGGGTGCGGGTTTTATTTGCGTCTAGATTGGCAACACGCTCCTGGCTCACCTAGTTTTTATGTTGGGTGTACAGTTATGCTTTCTGTAAGCGCATATGGAATAAAACTGTCCCCATATGTCATATTTAAACAGAAAACTACAGTATTCATACTTTTAATTATGAACTGCCTTTACGTTTAAAAAATAGTATTTTACAGAGTAATTTAAATTCAAAATTCCTTTGCGTCATGATAGAACGAGTCATCCGGAACGCACGGAGGAAGTTTTCCGCACTTTCATTTCGGTGTGTCTATAGTAGGTTTGATAGTTGCTAAGTTTGAGTGAAATCGTATATTCTTTTGTAGTCAGTGTTTTAAGGAAAAATACAATATCATGTAGCAGGCAGTGTGCGGAGAAGCAGAATTCGCGAAAACTGGCTCGTAATTATAATCATAATCAATTCGTACGTACCGAACCTTACTGTCAATGCCGATGAAACAGCATTAATTTTTTTATTTGTCTTTCTTACTGCCGAGCCCAGACAGGCTTATGGTGTTAAAGGATATGAGGTCCCTGTGCCGTATTACATTGCAGACGGAAGCGAAAGACTTCCTCCCTTCATCATAGGAAAGTTCGATAAGCCACGATGTTTTAAGAGCGTCTGGCACTTTCCATGCAAGTACAAGGCATCTAAAATGCAAACAGTACAGTAAGCCGAAAAATACAAAACTTACACACGGGAGCCAGTATAATTTGTCCTCTTCTTCGAATCATGCCTTTTTTTCATTGCGTGAGGTGTTTGGCAGTGAGTTATCCAAGTGCATTATTTGAATAATGTAAATGCGCCTTGTTCGGTACCTTTCGGAAATAGAATTTTTTCCATGGCATTTGAAAGGTTTAAACTGTGAATCAATGTTAATTGCATGCAGTAATGGGTATCATAATATTTTGCGACACGGCATGAGTTGGCATTTCTGAATTATGAGTTGGCGGTTATTCGAAATCACGTAAAAACGTGGTTTTAATAGAAAAACTATCTGACTTCAACGATGTGTCTGTTTCAAGTATTTTTTTGCACGAAAAGAATTATCCATCGCCAGTTGTGTTACTATCCGAGTAAAAACAGACCGCGTGTGAGAAATGTTCTAGACGTGGAACATGACGAATTTGTAATTTAGGAGAGGATTCTAGTGATGCAAGAGACAACGAATCTTCCAATCTTCAGGGAATCGAGCCTATTGCAAATTCAGATTAATGAAATACCTGTCACGTAAGTAGGCTTACTTGCTAATTTTCATGGCATTTTATAGCAGTGATAATGTATTTTTATCACCTCAGGCAAAGCAACTATATCCATAAATTATCATGTTCATATTTGCGTAAAGAACACGTGGACTTGGCGGAGTGATACGAAATGTTTGATTTTACCTATATTACCCTTTCGATGGAAGGAATTTTAGTTCTTCATTTTTTTCAAAACGAGGCTTCCTAAAATTAGGGTGCGGGGATCATTCGCGTAAATACGGTATACTCCCTGTACGAGCTAACCATTGTGTTCTCGCGTAGCTCATGATGATTAAATTGCATTATTAGGATGCAGCACAAGGATGACAAGTCATGAAATAAAATTCTCGCACAGAAAGAAACTCGTAAGTTTACATGTGCACTGAGAACAGTTTTGTTACTGCCACTGCGCTTATCACGCGCATAATATCTCCAAACCTTTTCCCATGCACTCATTTCTGCAATTAACTTCAAACCTGCTAATCTTCTCTTCATTACACATACCATGAAAATGTTTCCAATTGGAAAATAAATTTAAAGAAGCGTAATGGTTTGACTATGCAGTATAGTATTTCTGATAAACAACCACGAACTACCCCCGCTGCCATGACAACCAGCAGGATTGTAGGGGCATTATTGGTTCTAAATATAAGTTGCTACATTTATTTGGTTTTAAATGAAAAGGAGTGGAACTCAGAAAAGCAATCAAGCAGAAAGCAGTAACAAGACAATGTGGAGAACATAAATAGTGCTTTGGTGAAGCAGCTGGGGACTCGCTGTTTACTTTGAATAGAATCAAAGCAAAGAAAGAAGAGATCTTGGCTTCTACAGGAAGTACTTCAGCAAACTGCAAGAAAGTTAATCGGGAAGGTCGATGAAATAGGAAAAAACTCTACTAGTGTGGATTAAACAGCCGCTGGTCTCCTTAGAGTCTTAGCTCATACTGCAGGGGGACCAGCAGGAGGGGATGGGATGTTCTATTCATTTTCACAGAATAGACTCATTTGATTCTGTTCACATTACTGAATTCATGGCACATTTAGAGTCACCGTTCCTATTTCACCCGCATTCGATGCTCACTGCTGCCATTTGGTCTTCATTCTATGAACTGCTTACCCGTAGTGTCATCCAGCTTTCAGATTCAGGTCCCACCTGTACCCATCTCTTCGCATCAAGTTTTGAGGTTACAAAACTTTTCCGTCAGAGACAACTACATTAAATGAGGACGTTCTTGCGGAAGCAAAGAAAAAAATGTCGGAGGGAAATGTGCTAAAATTTTAAAAAATCATGTTATTATATTTAAAGTTAGGTTTGAACGTAAAAATAATTGAGATAAAGACAAAGAAACAAGTGTTTGAAATTATAATTCATGAAATGAATAAAGAAATAATACATTTAAAGAATCACAGTAAAACATCAAGGGAAAACGTCCTTAGAAATGCAAACTATGTATTTGCATAAAAATTTAAAATGTACAAAAATTGTCAAGAATTTGATTCAGAATAAAGTAACATGTTTAAAAACGCATGTTAAACTTTGATTTTAAGTGAAGTTGTTTCCAAGAAAGCCAATCTGATTTACTAATCTGCCCTTCCGTAAACAGTAACCCCAAACTACCAGACTAAGAAATCTATGCTGTATGTTATTCTTCAGGGAAATGAACTTCATGTATGAGAGAAGGGGAAATAGAGCAATGCAATACAAAGGGAAGACAGTCTGTTGATGTCATAAGTACCTCTGTCAAAAAGTACAGAGAAGAAGGCCAGAACATTGTTTATACAGACGAAAGTTGGGCTGACAGTGGAATAACTGTTACTGAAAAGTAGAAAGATTAAACATAAGCTTTTCTTGCAGGGCTTTCAATCAGGTCGAAAACTCCCACTGCTCGTGGGCCACGATTTGCTACCATAACGGAAACGGGTTCGTGCTAATGCTGAATATATCTTTTTGTGTAAGGAAAAATACTGCTGACGCACACAATGAGAAGGGTAGAGTGTGTTACGAAACATACTTTTTAGAAAAACCTTTGCCAAACTTGCTTCTAATTTCCGTTATTGTTATTGACGATGCTTCTTATCACAGTGGAAAGAATTAATAATGTTAATGGCTTTACGTCCCACCAACTACTTTTTCGGTTTTCAGAGACGTCGAGGTGCCGGAACTTTGTCCCACAGTTCTTTTACGTGCCCGTAAATTTACCGACACGAGGCTGACATATTTGAGCACCTTCAAATACCACCAGACTGAGCCAGGATCGAACCTGCCATGTTGGGTCAGAAGCCAGCCCCCCAACCGTGTGAGCCACTCAGCCCGACACACAGTGGAAAGAAGGCGCCCATACAGATAAGAGCTGGAACAAATGCGCTACGCAAGAATGGATGAGGGAACATCATATTCAATACAAAGATGAAACGTTGAAAAAAAACTTAATGGACATTACTGATTTGGAAAAGGGAAAATACGGTAAGTATCAGATAGATGAATTTGCTTTAGGAAGAGGAGACAGCACTTCGGCTGCCCCCTACCAATGCGAATTAAACTGCACTGAACTCTTATGGGCTCAGGTGAAACATTATGTGAGCTTACATAATACGGACTTCAAAGAAATGCAAAACATAGAGGAAGGTTTAACGTGTCACCTGATAACCAGAGGAATCATGTTAATCATGTTCAGAAAACTGAAGACAATATATGAAAGACTGATGAAATTCAGGACGAAATCAATCCCATCATCGTCCAACTCTGTGACTCTTCAGACGAAGAAAGTTTGCTGCTTGTTTTTGAAGTTAGGAGCTTCTCACAGTATGGTTGAATATACTGGAGTGACATGAACAATTAAGAAATTTACCCTGTAAAAATGTGAAAAATACAGCACAAATTGTATGTTAAATCGGGTCCACTACCAACTCTTATCTTTCATACGTAGATGTGAGTGAATGGTTATTGTTCTGTGGTATTTGTAGCAAAATATAATGTAATTCACAAGAGCTTGATATCTAATCGCAATGTGTACTTTGTAAGCCTTGATAGAGTTCATTTCATTGTTACAACTTACTGATTAATTCGCACAATTTTTACGACGAAGATGGATCGAAGAGAACTGTTGGCAGTACTTGCTGTAAGATATCAGTATTCATAATGGCTGGCAACTGTGCGGAACATGTGGGTTTTGCTGCTGCAACGCTCGAGTCATCTTTAAAACACCTTAAAGCCAATAAAAGTGGGGATAAAATAAGTACGAAATCGACGTAAATGGTTTTGAACGTATACAGTAGCTTGCGGAATGAGACTGCTGAGTGGACTGAGGAAGAAATGGTGAAATTGACTGCGCACTTGGTTCAACTCATTTGCGGTTATCGTCATTTGGGGTAAAATTACGGCGTGAGTTTTTTCTATAAAGTCGAATAGGGTACATCAGGTAAGTTAGACACGTGGGTTTGAAGTACCGACACTGGAAAATATTCTCCCATTACCAGCTAACAATATGACCTGAACTGAAATAAACATGAACTAATAAAAATACAATTCATGTAATGTCAACAATGACATAACGGCAAAAATTTAAAACTGTCCACACGAGAAGTGCCGGATATCAAAGGAGGGACCTTGCTACATTATCATATCCAATCTTGTACAAGTGACGTGACCATCCACACTTTTTCTTGAATAACATGGACCACTCGCGGAAATTTTGCTTTTGGCACTGTTTTTCCTTTTAGAGCAACGTAAGATGCAAGCTTTCTGCCATCAGCTATTACAGCAAGAATTGCAGTACATCGTTTTTTGCTTCCGGTAGTGTGTACGATAACACTGTATGTTCCTTTCTTATAGATTGTTCAACTTTGTGGCATATGGAAACTGATTGGCGCCTGACCTGCGGTTCCTATAAGGGAGATAAAAATATTCCTTCAATTTACGCTTCTCAATCACAAAACGATGAAAATGGTGGAAATCATTCGCCATTTTTGGATAATGTTCTTCATCGAAGAGTAAGCCCACTTCTCTTCATAAAACCAATCAAGCCTCGGCTAACTTTCAAATCCGAGACGATGATTCCATGTGCAGCAGCGATTTCTCATTCTTTAAAATACAGCATTTCATGAGAAACAGCATATACAGCGTTGCGTAACAAAATCACGTATTTACGCAGATCCTCCTCTACTTGCCGCTTTTTGGTCCGTGAAATGCTTTGCAAGACTTGTTGGCCGCTTGAAGTGGACTTCTCTTACCGCGGTAGCGCACGTTTCATTTGGACATTGAACATTTGCCCGCTGTCCTATTCTCCTATGTTTCGGCGTAACTGATCACTGCAAGTTTCTATGATGCAGTATTACTCGAATACAGTGGACTGACAATTTTGAGATCACTGAATGTCCCGTACCCGTAACACTTGTAAAACTAGTGCAGTGGGATTTCCTGCCGGCTAATTATAGCACCAATTTAAAATATTACCAAAATTTATTGGGTTCAACCTATTTTTGGTAATATCTTAAATTGATTTACATTTCAATACGGACCAAATATGAAATCTGTAACATGTAATAACAGCACGTTGCCCTGTACTCGGAACGCCCGCTTTCACAATGCGAAGCCTGCTACATGAGTAGTAGATATCTTTATTTCGAAACGCATATGGAGCTCCCTGATGGATGTTTGAAGTCGTGGGTTCATCAAATACGTCATTTCTTTTTCTCCACTTTGGACCCAAAAATATTGGGATGCATAAATTACGCAAGAAAATACGGTAGTTTCCTTTACAAGACTATAAAATTAACGGAAATTTATAGGTATCTCTGAACACTTGGAGATACCGTTTGTTATATCCCTTACACCCCTTAAAAACAATCAATTCATTAAAATAATGCACTTAAATATGCAAAACTACCACACACAAAACAATTTAATATGTCCCATTCATTATTAACATACGACTTTGACTGAAGGGGAAGGCATAGAAATGCAAGAAAAAACACACGGCCTACAATTCTGACGAAACTACGCACAGAAACGATGTTAACAGCGCAAACAATACAATAACAAACTCATTTTTTCGTCCCAATTAATTGAGTCAGCAGCGCGCGCTAGCCTGCCTTGCTTGCAGGACGATTGGCCCGATACACGAAAGCGACAGACGAAACATTCATGAAATAAAGCATCAAATAAATACACTTGAAAATGAGGTTTCGTAAATTACACAAGCACATGAGAATTCAGCCTTCATCCTAGGGGAAGAGTATTGGCCGTACTGGAGGTTATATTGGTAAAAATAGGAAGAAGTAAAAATAAATCGGAAGGGCTGGCAGGTATGCATTATGCAGTTGCAAACACTCCGCACTGCATTACTTCTAAATTGATGTTCTGGCTGATTTTGGCTCCGCCTGGTGGTTATGCACTGACATTCAAACTAATCCCAAGCTGCCATTCATATCAACTTATATCAGCAAAGTCGAAACCTAGTTGCCAACTTTAACATTTACATTCACCACACGGTTAACCTATGTGTATGGTATTTGGTACGGTTCGCAATCTTCTGCATTTTTCTTTAGTAATTAGTGTTTTTCATATTAGTCTTAATCGCTTTACTATATTGCAGTACTGTATAGCATAGTTTACAGTTTAGCCTAGCATACATTAGTAAAATACAGGTTTAATAGTTCACTGTATTAAAAAACTATAGTTTTATTTATTTGCGTGTAATGGTGTACTTAGTTCATGTGTGTTTAGCATATCTCAGTGCAGCTCGGGAAAGACAAAAGGCAAAAATGTGACCGACATAAGTGGAGTTCCCTTTATAAGCCATAACCTCCATCCTGTGCCAGCCATCAGTGGCGAGGTCTTATTTCCTCATTCACTTTTATTCTTAATCAAGTATCCTCATTTTAGTGTTGGATGTTGTTACTAAGTGTAGTTTTTGTGAATTTGTTTCCAATCCAGATCCATTAACTTTTCTGAGTACGGTACTACATTTTACGTCAGCTTACTGCGGCCGTACTGCATCAACTGTTCTCTTGGCAGTAGCGTGCTGGCAACAGAGGTAAGGTGATGCTCATTTGTTTTGTGAAACGTCAATTTAGAAATGAAGCCGTGCGGAATATAAGGAAAAATTTGTAGAAAGCGTGACAAAAGTAACCCGATAAGGCCAATAAATTACTCACTCCTCTCTTCTTAGCAAGCAACAGATCCCTATCTCGTTTGCTCTTCAGGGCAGTGAGGATTGCTTTCCTCTTCAGCACAGCAGCATATGGATTCAATTTCAAAAGAGCACGCGTATTGCGCAGAGGATTCTGCTTCTTCACTCGACGAACAATTGTCTTACTGGAAAGAGAAAAATTCAACTATAAGGTATGCATTTAAAACATCAGAAAATTATTATAAATATACACTACTACGATCAGATACTCAATGGTAATCATGATTAAATCATAACCCAGTGCTAAAGTAATTGGTCATCATGGAATTTTATTAACTTATGGTTCAGGAAGGACTCTTAATACACAGAAATTTCTACATACTTTGACTATATTATTGTGAAAAAAAGTTTTATTACTCAGCTGTGAACTTTTAAATGGCCAGTTCACTTGACTATCACGTGTCCCTAAATTCTGACTTATCAAGTTACAATAGTTGTGATGCAAACATTTATTCAGAAAAATCAAGTATAAAAATGTACACAACATTCACAAGGAAGTCAACATGACCTTGGTTGTTTGGATATGAGAATGTAACACTGTTAGCAATGACAATGATGATGGACCTGATCACGGAAGTTAAGATAACCCAAAGGGAGACCAGGAGAATAATCATTACACAACAAGATTCTTTTGATCAAAGATACCACAGTGCAACTTTCAAATAGATTCATTCACAGAGGCTTGCAGACTCAATGCTGGAAGACATATGAGCCTACAATGAAGTTGTTAATAACATATTACTGGTCAACATGATAAATGTCCAAATAACAAAGAAACCACTTTACATCCAGTTTTAGATAACTGACAAAAAATAAATTACAGCGAAACCTCGATTCTCCGTTTTTCGAGGGACCATGAAAATAAAACTTATAACACGGGAAAACGGAAAATCCGGGAATGAATGAAAACCATCAACAATTTGGCTAAACATCACAAAAATTAAATATGTATAATTATAATCTTACAAAAACTCCTAAACCAAACCAAACTACAGCCCCAGTGGGACTTTGCCTTCCAAGCGACCGCTGCTCAGCCCGAAGGCCTGCAGATTACGAGGTGCGCATGGTCAGTGCGACGAATCCTCTCGGCAAATATTCCTGGCTCTGTAGATCGGGGTCGCCATCTCACCATTAGATAGCTCCACAATTAAAGGTATTCACGTAGGCTGAGTGGACCTGGAACCAGACTTATATCCAGGTAAAATTGCCTGACCTGGTCGCAATCGAACCCGGGCCCTCTGGATGAGAGGCGGGTATGTTAGACCGCGAAACCGCATTAATTACCGGTACGCGAGTTCAAAATCTCGGTACCCGGTACTTTATATTCAATTTTACAGGGGAATCTTCGTCAGTTTCCCGTGAAAACTTCTTTCAGTTCAGCAACTTTGATTAGGCTAGCCAAACTTCGAAAAATCTATTAACGCCAAGCCAAACGACAATCGACCACAGGTAGTTTTTAATTCTCTCATCTAATAAAATAAAGCACATTAGATACAAAAGCACCCAAAATGATGGCAAAATCCGTTCATTTCTTAATCTTTCATTGTAATTTGGTCTCCGGTATATTGTTCGTAGTCAGTTTCTGGAAATCTCGCACCGCGCAAATTAGGCCTACATCGACTTTTAAAGATGTTGAACTCGAAAACATGATTTCGAATGTAAGCATCGATTCTTAAAAGTTCTCGAATGCATTATATTCAATTCTGCGCGTCACAAATCCAATCAAATTGGAAAGATAAAAGAAATGTAAACACTTCAGAAATTACGGTTATTCGTGACCTTGAGGTCATCTGGAAAGCGCGCTCGCTGCACATGTCAGTACGAGTTTGAAATGATACCAACCATTTAACATGTAACGTGCGCAAATAAAACGACTGCAGTTTTTGGTATTTTAACACGAAAACGTAACATTCCCAGTCTTACATCAGGACCTAAACAGTAATAGGCAATCCCAAGACCTCCCATGGCTTTCTTTTATTTTTTTAAATGTAGGGTTCAACATCTGTTTTGGTCTCGCTAACATATCATGTACGATAATATCAAAAGGTACTGAATTTGTGTTAAGAAGGAGCAGTTTCGATTCCTGCCTGAAAGCCCAGTTACTCTGCAGTGCCCTGAGCAAAGTGCCGAAAACCTCTTCGGCAGTATGATCGAAAAAAAATGTAAAAATATAAACATCTAACCCTGGACATAATATGGACGCTTTATAAGTGCGAACATATGACGAAACTCGTTCCATCTTCAAGCAGAGCTGTCGAAATGCGCCATGTCTCCTCGCAATTGTTGTGGGCACCCTCTGCTTTATGATTTTCCGAGATTCTCCAAACAATACCACCCGAATGCGATGCTAAGATGGTCTCTTATGCAAGTTCACCGCCGATCGCTTTTCTAGTACCGGTACAGTACTTGCTTTAATTATCGCAGTAACGGGGCGTTAACGCCAAGATCCATAAATATGCCATAGCAGTCCTTTCGTGAGATACAGTTTATTAAAAAACGATTGATCGAGGATTTAGCATTGATGGGACTGGAATTTCTGGACGGTTGATCCGGGAAAGCGTTTCTTTGAGGAACGGATAATGCGGGACTTTTACAACGTGATTTAATTACGATGCTCGCGGGACCACGTAATTTGAACGCATATTCCAGGAAAACGTATTTTCCGGGAACGGATAATCGAGGTTCCACTGTAATGATATACAAGAATAATGCATATTACTTAACTTTTCCTAACAGGAAGAAGATTGTTTAAAGGAGAAGAACTGAACAGCCATTCCTGTCATTCATGACTATCTAATGAATGATTTATCAAATTGGTTTAAATTATATACCCTCCAATAATATCTTGGAAGTTAGACTTCAGAGTAAAGTACAGCAGAAGCTCTACTAAAAGTTTTTACAGGGACCTGATTTTTTTAACTTTAAATGGGGGTTTACCTTAAATCGGGGTTTCAGTAGAAAACAACAATTCTAGAGACCTTTGCCTGTATTAACCAAAATCGCCCCGTGGTGTAGGGGGGCAACGCATCCGCCTGTCACCGGGCGGCCCCGGGTTCGATTCCCGGCTGGGTCAAGGGTTTTTAATTGTAAATGATTAATATCCCTGGCCTGGGGACTGGGTGTTTGTGTCGTCCTTAATATTTCTTGCCTCACATTCAACACTCTACACTTCTGCAATTCCCCTTACACGCAGGTTCCTCTCATATGTTGAAAGTCGTGGCAAAAGATCTTCACAGGCCGACGCCACGAACAAATAACATTTTTTTTAAATTGTAAGATTATACATTATTTACAGTGAAAACAATAAAACCAGGAGATATCTATCCTACACACTGTACTGTAATTACGGTTTGTGCTTCATTTTGACAAATTTTTGTCCGTGAATACAAAACTGCTTTGGTTTAAGGTTGTTATAACGTTATACATCATTTTCCATAAAAGTCGGGAAAGATACCAAACTCGCACAAAATCACATCAAAATTGGTATGAAACAGCATTCAGCTTGTTTTAAAATTTTCACGGATATCTTCCAAGCAGCGGCTTACTTATTAGTACTATTTTATAATTACAGTAGTTTGAACATGCATATTCAGTTTCATTCTTGAAAATTGTAATAGCATCACACAAGAGGCTCCATTTTCTTACTTTAAACGGCGTCACCGAACCTAGGTTTACTGCGCATTTATTACAAAAACTTATTTCAAGCTCTCGGTAGAATAATGGCAACATTTTCAATATAAATTTACATGGGAACAGCCTTTCTGAAATTTAACAAGACGCGAAAGTACAAACCTAACCTCTGAAATAATTTATGTACACCGCTGTATCTTGAGAAGGAGAAGTTTCCACATTTTAATTTTATTTCAGTACACATTATTAAAATTATGCAATTGTTCACTTCATCCTTCACTTCAAAGGAGTTAACAACTGCTTTCATTGCACTTATCGCAAAAACATGTTCTCCCGATGTTTGTTAACACCAGTCGGAGTTGTGAGAATGTGTGGAGACCTCAAGCTTGCTCATGATAAACTCGCTCGCGCATAGCGAGGAATCTATATGGGAGATGATCGATCGCATTCAATATAAACGCCGCAGTAGAAAGTATGAATACTGATACCAGATAAAAACTAACACGCCCGAAATTGCCCGTACTAACGGATGAATCAGTAAAAGGGTTCTCATTCCAACCAACGGATATTACATTAATAGAGGAATGTTCGAAGGTTGTAATAATATTGTCATTAAAACGGGGGTTCTCTCCTACTACAGCAGCTGCGGTCGGATGTGCATGCCAATAACATGTTTGTGTCCAATAACGGACCAACTATATTGTGTATGCAAGTCCGAATACTCACTTTAGCCCTAAGTGCCCACGCTCTAAATTTCTCTTCTGCCTTGAATCATCCTTAGGAAGCTTGGGACATCTTTTTCATAGGTTCTTAATGTCCCATTACCAAAATAAATAGAAATAAATATTTGAGAATTTTAACAGTTCCTTAATTCTAAATGCGGTTTTTGCCACATTGTGAATTACATTAAATCGAATATAAAATTCGATTGCTCTTATGGGATAATTTTCAGGACTGGAAATTTCTTCCGTTAAATGCGGGTTTACGCTAAATTGAGAAAACGCAAAATCAGGGTATTAATGTCTAAATTTGTCCTAACCCAATTTCTATCAGGACATGGAAGATTTAAATCTTACCCCGAGCGATTAAAATCCAAATTAGAGATGGACGTTTATGCTTTTGTGGTTCTGCTCAGACAGTGGTTCATCTACTTTTCTCCCGACCCGTGTTTGGAATGAAAAGACGTATTTGAGTACCAACTGAACAGTAGTGATCTTATATTTTCTAAACCACTGCATGATATTTTCAAGAAGCCTAATAGTTATAAGCAATTCATAATATTCATTCTGCATATCTTTAACAAACTGAACTCTTAATCGTCCATTTTGAAATATTCAAAGTTTATAAACTACAGCCCTAATTGCATTCTTGTGAACTAGAGCTCCATGCTGTACTGGATATTCAATAATATCTTGGAAATTTAACTGAAGCCGGCTGACCATAAAAAGAGCAACTGCATTAACTCAGAATAGACAACGATGAATGTAATGACTTCAAAACAAACCATCAGTACTTTACTAATATGAAAGTTCATTCTCCAACTTTAGTGAAGCAATTCACATTGTGGGATGTCCACATAGACAATAACTAAAAAATCATTTTGTGAATACTAGTAACTGGAAAATACTTACTTAGGTGGCCGTAGAACCTTCTTAATTTCCTCAGACTTCAGAAGACGAGACAAATCAGTGTTGCCCATCTTGGGCATAGGAAGATTATAACCATTTTTTAGAGTTGCCTTCTTTCTCCAAGTTCCATACAAATTATCCAACTCATTAAAAGCAGAACGGGTCCAAATCACAAATCGTCCAACATGACCACCAGGAGCAAGTTTCAGTAAGTTCAGTTTGCTTACGTTGATCACATCTACTCCAGGAATGTTACGGAAGGCTTTTGATAATCCCTGGCAGACAGAACAAACGAAAGGAAAAAACATAATTCTTCCATACATTTACTGAGTTTTTCTAAAAATTCTTTAAATTCTATCAGGTTGTCAACAGTAATCATGGTTAAATGTCATAACCCAGTGCTTATTGATGTCATCACAAGGTAAAACTGAAAACAAGGAATTATTTCATGTCCTAATATTTGCAACTAAAAACCAAACTGGTGACATACAGCCTGAATTACTTGAATATTGTAACAAACCATCCTATCATTCCTACCAGATAAGCTTTCAGAACCATCGGTATTAGCTTAAGAGCAAAGTAAACCGCAAATTGTTACAAAATTAACATAGCTCATAGAATCGCAAGGCAGTTGTATAAAAATTAGGTAACAATAGAACAAAGAAGGGCAAATATCTGGCTTTATAAAGAACAAAATACAGGGCCTTCACTGATGACCCTGTTATAGCCGAAGCAACAATCTAATTTCAAAACGTCAGCAAAATATATTCAACAGTTGGTGAGGAAGAATTTTTCACACTAAAATGAAAGTTTTATCCCGCAATAATGCAGTTACAACTACACAACAGTTTGTGGAATAAGATGACAGGTAATGAGTTCCAAATAGAGAAAGTAACTTCATGAAATACTGATCAAATACCAAGTCATATCGGTAAGCATTTTCTGCATAAAGGTCAAAAAATCCTAACGTAGTTCCCTTGAAACTAGTAACTTTAGATGAAAGGTTAACTGCAACATAACAGCTTGCAAGAAATGTTGCTCCTTCCTTACATTTGAAGCTGGGAGAATGTCTTTCTGGGCAACAATGGTGTTGGGTGAATGGTAGGATTTTCTTAAATCTAGCATTTTCTACCATATGAAAACGTCTGAAAAAAAACTCCTCACCTGGTCACGATGGTAAATGATCAAAGGTCCACGCCTCTGAATCCGCCTCCTGTTTCGCATTTTTCCTTTACCAGCACGGAAGCGACGAGACTTGTATACCTATGGTACAAAAAAAAAAAGTATGCAAGTTCCACTTCATGAGACTAATGTCAATACTGCTCATATTCTGTAATGTCAGAGTGTCAACGATAATCATGGTTATTCATAACCCAGTGCTCAAAGAATTTTCATCACTTGAAAAAATTATATATGCAGATCAAGGTAACAAATAACTACCATATTTCACCGCATAGTTGTTGCATCCTTTATTTTCAATAAAAATCTGATTTTAAAATTTCATTACATAATCATTGCATATTCAAACTTTGTTCATCATGCAGCTTAAAAGGTTAGCTGAACTGCAAGGTAAATTGCATATACAGTAGAACCTCGACTATCCGGTCCCGGAAAGGACGTTTTCCTGGGTTATACGTTCAAGTTACGTGGTCCCGCAAGCATCCTAATTAAATTACGTTGTCAAAATCCTGCATGATCCGTTCCTCGAAGAAACGATTTCCCGGAACAAAAGCCCAGAAATTTCAGTCCCATCAATACTAAATCCTCGATCAGCAATTTTCAAGAAACTGTATCTCACGAAAGGACTTCTACGCCTCACTTATAGATCTTGTGTTAACGCCCCGTCATTGTGATAATTAGAGTAAGTACTGTACTGGAAAAACGATCGGCGGTGAACGTCCATAAGGAACCATCTTAGCATCGCATTCGGGTGGTATTGTTTTGAGAATCCTTGGAAATCATAAAGCAGAGAGTGGCCACAACAATTGGAAGGAGACAAAGCGCACTTCGACAGCTGTACTTGAAGACGGAATAGGTTTCGTCAAATGTTCAATGTTCGTACTTGTAAAATGTCCACATTATGTCCAGAGTTGGATGTTTATATTTTTACTTTTTTCAATTGCATCGCCGAACAGGTTTTCGGCACTTCCCTCCGGGCACTGGGCTTTCAGGGAGGAATTGAAACCGCTCCTTAACCAAAGAGGATAGAATAGAGTTCTTAACACAAATCTAGTTTATCGTATACGATCATGTTATCGAGACCAGAACAAATGTTGCACTTTACATACGCAAAGCCATGGGAGGTCTTTTACATTTTTGTGTAAACATGTCATAAACACCGCAGCCGTTTTATTTGCGCATGTTTCATTGAAAAAGTTTGTATTATTTCCCACTTGTACTGACTTGTGCAGAGAGCGCGTTTTCCAGCTTAGCTCAAGGTCAAGAATAACTGCAATTTCTGAAGTTCTGATAATATTTTTTTCTTTCCAATTTGATTGTGATTAGTGACGGGCAGAATTGAATATAATGCATTCGCGAACTTTTGAGAATCGATACTTTCATTTGAAACCATATTCTCGTGTTCAACATAAACTGTAAGTGTCGATGTAGGCCTAATTTACGGGATACAAGATTTCCAGAAACTGACTACAAACAGTATACCGGTGATCAAATTACAATGGAAGATTAAGATAAGGGATTTCACTATCATTTTGGGCGCTTTTGTATCTAATGTGTTTTATTTTATTATATTAGAGAACTAATTAAAAATTACTTGTGGTCGATTGTTGTTTGGCTTGGCATTGTTACAATTTACAAAGAGTTTGGCCATTCGTTTGGCTGATCAAAGTTGCTGTACTGAAAGAAGTTTTCAAGGAAAATTGACAAAGTTTCCCCGGTAAAACTGAATGTAATGTTTCGAGATTTTTTGTAGCTTGTGTTTTCTCTCTGCGAGGCCTCTCAGGTATCGTATATAGTACTTGCATTTCCTCCAACGGACAAAGTTCAGAATAGCTGGTTTTGTACTGCAATATACCGGGTTTATTACAATCTATCCTGAGAATGGCAATCTTCCGGAGTGGCATTTTAACACCTGACCTACTTTTCTTGTGTCTAACAAAGCACGATGTGGCATTGTGGAAGTTTTTGAAGTCTTTACTTTTAATTTCTATCATATGAAAAGGATTCTCTACTCTTGAACGTTCCACAAGACGAAACCAATCTTCTGGTGTGAATACATAACCCGTTTATCGGTTCATCTTTTCGTTGACACCGAAATCACGAGATAGTAATGTTCTATGCAGTCAAACTTTCCTGTCATCAAAAGAGGAATCACATGCAGGATATTTTTGTTCTGTGCATAACAGGAGTCAGAAAAGAATCTTAACTTCCACTCTCCCAATTTTTTTTCAGGTACACTTAAAACTTTCAATAGACAAGATGCAATCTCTGAAGCACGTCGCGAAGCAACATTTTCGGGCCACATACACACAAAGGCTGGTTGCATATATGAATACCGAAATTGTACACCCAGAATTGCCTTAGATAAACTACCACTCCTGTTAGTATTTATGGGGTTGGTAAAACTTTCTGAAGATCATACGGTATCAAGCAGTAGTCACAGTTTCCTTCGAGGCATTCAGATTGAAATGCAGAGAGAAGATTGTAATCTGCAGTTGCACTTGATGTAGCCTTATCTCTAGAGGTATGATTTCTTATTTAGCTTTCCATTCATCACACACTTTGCATGTATCTGTGTGAGGTATTTTGAAGCCCATATTAAATTTCGTATTAAATGTAGTCCTGTATGTGCCATAACTAATACTCTTCATGCCAGCATCCTCTCTTCTTTTTAGAGCCTATACACCTCTGCAACTGATTTCACAAATTGAATGAATTATTTTGAACCTTCTTTCTGCAATAGTGACTTACATACAATATGGTCCATGACTGATTTCCCATCTTCATCACTTAACTTAGCTTGTAATTACCGTGCTCACCTATGAGATCCACATGAGGTGATACTATCGAGCTGTTACATTATGATGATTCGCCTCCTTCCAGCACATTAGCTATTCTATCGCTTCTGGCTGCAGAAAGACGTCTCCTGGATATTCCGAACACATCGCAATATGCATTTCTGCATACCCTACCTAGATAACCACAGGAATTTTTCACAGAATATGTGAAAGATACGTGCCTTCTAATTAAATGTTCGTTAATTCCCCTCTTTGGGTAAATTCCACTGCATTCTTGCTGACTTATCAGTCCAAAATGCATTTTGTGCATTTTAATCACCTGTTTTATGGAACGCACAGAACATGTCATCTTTTTCAGCTTGCGTAAGTTCATGGTATTTACACCACCTAACATTGGCTGCCACAGAATGCACACTACACTACACTCACATGCAGCACCTTGCTGCTTTGCAGGAACAATCTTATTTGTTTTATAGCTAATGTAATCTAATCCTAAGTTTCTACTCATCATTTCTAACTCGTTTTTTAGGTTTTTCACAGCTACTCACTATTACTTCTTCACCATCCGACATTTTGTTCACAACTAACACGTGTTTGAAAATAAGCGCAGCGATTGGCCAGCTCGCATAGCCGACAGACAGCCCACACATTGAACACTTCTAGCTGCTTGGCATAACTCACTCTCTCGCAGCATAAACATGAGATGAGTAATTCACAGAAAATATGTTCTTTAAAAAAGAAAGGAATAAGCCTGCAGAACAGTCTTTGATATTTTGCACACTGAAAGATAAATGTAAGCCCTACAGAAGGGTACCAATAACTCAGCTTGAACAAAATATCGGCATAGCCCACTCTCTCACTCACTGCCTGAATTAGAAACTGAAAAGGCTATGGATACTGAACAAAATGAAAGTGTATTCTAGAAAAAAGTTACGGAACAAGTAGAAAGTCGTGCCTTCCATGGCTTAGGGTACATTTATGCTGTAGCTGCGCTGCTGGCAGATGGATGCTCGCCCTAGCACCTCGCTGCAGACTACAGCAAGGCTACTCGCCATGGAACTTTTACCCTGCAGCATCCCTGCGCTCACGCTGCTGGCAGCCCTTTGTTGTAGTCAAAAATTCAAAACAGCGGAACTGATAGTTGGGGCGGTTTTTATTGTGCATAATGTGATTATAAATATAGAGGGGCTGAACATCTAGACTACAAAGACGTACTTCCAAGAGCTATTCTGTCAAGGAGGAACAACACAGCTTTTGAAGTGCGGAATAAATTCAGAAATATTTTTAACAAGTCACAGTTTTGTTGGCGAGTGTATCTTAAAATAAATTGGTGTGTTGAATGTGTAATAAGAAGTGTAAAATACCTCGTCTGGATTTTTCAGTAATCTTTTTACTACAGCAGTTGATTGAAAAATGAAGTAACAAATGCTTCATTTTGAAATTTAATACTGTACTTTTAAATAATATAAAACCAGGGGTTATGGAATACCTCATTTTGACTTTAGATGACCTAACAAAATGTACTTGAAGTTAAAAAAAAAAAAAAATACTGGAACTTTCCATGAAAAATTAGGTACCTCATATAAATCACCTGCTTGTAAAGATAAGAGATCCCCTAAATAGCAAGAATTTAAAAAATACAAAGTTGACAATCGTTCCGCATTCTTATGCCGATTCATTCCATAGTTTGATGATGAAGATGTTTGTTGTTTAAAGCGGGCTAACATATAGGTCATCGGCCCCTGACGGTACTAGAGACGAAGTGGATTAAAAGTTATAAATAACCCACTAAGATTGGAAAAATGATAACTATGAGGAAAATGATTATGAATTTAAGATAATCAATGGAACTAATTTGCAATGCCTTATTTTCCTCTATAATCAAAAAGAGTAATGTAATAAAATTGAATAAGACATTGACATAGAATTAAAATTACTTAATTAAAATTAGAAAAACGTAATCAATAGAATAAAAGAGTAGTTAACAATAAAAGAAAAATTAAAAGCAAATAGAAACTTCACTTTTAAACACTACAAAACAGGCCCCTATCCCTCATAAGACGGAGAACGAGGTCTACTAGCCGCTCATCTCGTCACTCCATTTATCTCTTTTGAACCTGTTATGGTGATCCACATGCCGCTCGTTCTAAACCGTATTTCGTTCGAAGAAAGATTCAGATAGCAAGTGATCACAGAACATCTGTATAGAGTACGAAGAGAAGAAGAGTGGGATAGCGGGTGACCTTGAAGGAACCAATCACAGTCCAAGTTACAGGATAGCCGGCACAATGTGCCACACTCGAAAAACAAACATGTTTGAGACCATCGATGTAACGAGGGTAGCAGCGAGCAGCGTAGGGATAAGCTCCAGCGTAAAAGCAACGATCGAGATGCATTGGTTTGCTTCATCATCGCCTAACATCAAGCATGCAGCATAAACGTATCCTTACGCTGCCTGAACCGTCATCAACAAACCCAACAAAGTCTGCGAGGGCATAAACTTATCTCCAGGCATTTGCTCTTTAGAGCGATTTTAGTTCATGGTCTGTGGTAATAAAATAACTTCAAATAAATAAATAAATAAATAGGATTTTTCCCAAATTTTACATCCAAATGAAGTGTTTAACATCCTCTAGGACTCGTTAAAATGAACTTTTAAGTACAGAACTTGCTTAAACAGTTCGGGAGATAGGACCTGGGTCACTAGTTAACCTTAAAATATCCATAATAATAGATCATTTTATATCGTACATCAAACCTGCAAAATTTCCACCAAATGCTGTTATGAAAAATCATTTACGTAATGATCGCACCCTTTTTTTTTTTTTTTTTTGAAAATTCATGTATGGAAAGTACAACGATTATGCAGTGAAATACAGTATACAGGGTTGAATATGAGAATACCAAAGAGGAGGAAACTTTCTTGGAGTGACCAGCACAAAACCAGGAGAAATATTATACCGATAAATTACCTTCTCAATGTCAGCCCAAGCCTTGATGCGGCGCAAGAAGACAACAGCCTGTTTGGTTTTATTATATTCTTGAATTTTATCATCTACCACAAGTGGAAGTTCAGGGACATCCTGGATCATATGCCCTGCACAACAAATTAAATAACCCATATTATGGAATTTAAACTGAAGAAGTCACCTAATGTCAGGGACATCTTTTGATAAGGATTTCCTTAAAGTGCAGTTGTACCACTACCTGTCCAGCTTCATCAATGTACTCTGTTACATGATTATAACAATTACAAAAAATTATACCAAGTTCACTACTGTGGTTGCAAATTACAATTACTTTCAAATGGTTGTTAACAAGCATCAGCAACCAGAAAGACAACACTGTGGATATTTTTTATCCATCACCTATACTGCAGTTAGAAAGAATTTTTAGTAAGTTCAAAAAGAACATTAAGGCCCGGTTTCATCAACACATGTTAGTACTTAACAAGGTGTTAAATCATTTTAACATACGATTTAAGAAAATTTGCGTTTCATCAACAAATGTTAACATTAACAAATGTTAAACTGCGTATTAAAGTTAACATCAGCCATTTCCAATGTTAAATGGCTAACATTACCATTTAGCAACCTGTTCCAAAATGGCTGCTGTGAATCTCGCTTTCGAGGCGGAATTGCTCTGTTTAGATCTTTTACAAAACAGTCCTGATCGAAGAAGAGTTCAGCGACGTAATGACTTTGAAAATTTGACGGATCCGAAATTTCTTCATAGATACAGGTTATCGAAAACAGTCGTTGCTAAGGTTGTTGACGAAATTCAAGTGAGGTTAGAATATCCTACGAAGAGAAACTTACCTCTTTCTCCAATGTTGCAGGTACTGATAATATTACGAGTTTTTGCTACTGGTTATTTTCACATAATGGCCGGAGACAATGCTGGAATTTCTAAAGCCACTGTTAATAGAGTTGTTTGTCGTGTGTCTGCAGCCATAGCATCCATGAGAAGGAGGTATATAACATTCCCTTCAGTAGAAGAGCGTCAGTAAATTATCCGCGACTTCTATGAAATAAGCCGTTTTCCTGGTGTTTGTTCTACGTGCAATAGATTGCACACATGTAAGAATCCAATCACCTGGAGGCAATTGGGCGAAATATATCGTAATCGAAAGGGATATTTCTCTGTTAATGTTAATGTTCAGGTGATTAGTGAGCCTAACCTCCAAATCAGGGATATACTTGCTAGGTAGTCTGGTTCTGCACACGACAATACAATATTTAATAACTCCCATATCGGAGCACAGTTTGAAGTGGGATAATTAACGAATTGATTTTGTTAGGTGACAGCGGGTACCCGCTAAAAAAAAGTATCTGTTTACCCCATTGAAAACCTCGCGGACTTTTCCCGCGCTCGTCCTTTTCTTTTATCGTCAAGCCATCTGTGCGCTTGCACTCAATAACTTATATATATATTTACTAACTAATTCAATTAACAACTCTTCTTCGAAGGAGGAAAAATTAGAACTACGATTCCGTTTCACTTCACGCGCCATATTTTACAGCTGTGCTCGAACAAAAGCGCATCGGAGCGCGCTGTAGAACAGCATGTTCGTATCACTGCCTCCTTGATTCGCAACCGTTCGCAATATTGGGAGAGTTAACAGTCGATTAGTTAACATTTCACAAGAAAAGTTTGATGAAACGCAAGAAACCTAACAAGATGTTAAATTTCTAACTCCGTATTAACTAACTACTTGTTAGTATATATTTAACATGTGTTGATGAAACCGGGCCTAAAGCTTCGTGACGATGTGTGTGGGTATGTGTCGAATGTCCTAGTGTGTTGAGTTCATTGGGGATTCCATGGAGAATTCTCATTCTTGGGATGAACGGTATATTCATGTTACGTATCCATAAGGGCTGGAAAAAACAATCCAGGTTATAGTAGAAAGTTCTGTTCTGTGAAATTTTACCCAATTTGACCAAAGCAGAAGCAGTAATATAACTAGCACATTAAAAAAACTGCAGTGCTGCTAAACATCATTTAACACACACAGATTAACTAGGAATAATGAAATAAGGCATTCAAAATGCAAGATAACTTCTACCGATCATGTCCGTGTGCAAAAGAATGTACACATGGCTCAATACAACCAGTCACTGATCGATCAGGCCTGCAACTGGCTATTTTATTAGGAATCTATACATGCATTCAGAGCCGAGACAGCCAGTCTTGCTCTACCATAGAGAAAGAAAATTAAGTATATAGATTTACTTTACCTTTCGACATAACTAAAGCAGGAACTCCAGTTGCAGCAATAGCAGATACAATAGCATATCTCTTCTGATTAACATTTATCTTTCTATGCCAGCGACGCCAAGGCTTTGTAGGTGCAAACATGCGACCTCCTCGGCACATGTTGCCGAAAGCACCCTGGCCAGAACGATGAGTTCCACCTCCACGAACTCTAGGAATACGAGCCACAGCTCGACCCGTACCCCAAGATTCCGCACTGGTCTGATGACCTGAAAGGAAAAAGAATTAACCTCAGAGAAAAAAAGAAACCAGTCACAGAAATAAAAAATATACTGAATTCTATAATAGACTACGATTAACATGCTGCAATATTACCAACGATTACAGTATTTTTTACTCAGATATATCTTGCACTATTTCTGAATATCCAGGTCTAAGATATATGCAGAAAGTTAGTTAACACATTGCGGAGTGGTCCCGAGAAATCTCGTGTTTGCCTGGCCGAACGTTGCGGACCGGTCCCAGGTTATCTCGTGTTAGCAGCAGACTGAAGTTTAGTGCTATCTTTTGAGATATACCCGAACTATTTGGTGGTAAAGGGCGATAGAACTCTGTTATATATGGTTCCACACAATCGATAGTCTCATATCTTTTCGATTTTTCTTCATATCATAGAGGTATTCTTTGCATTTCCTGACATGTTTACGAAGTTGAAAGACCCATGCAGTATGCAAGACAGCGGTGCCCATCGATCGCACGTATTTTAGATAGGGGTGAAATTATTCGTGAATTGTGTGCTGATACAGGCTCCGAATGTCCAAGTGATGCTGAATATTTAGAGTTCGATGATGAAATATCTTCTAACGGAAATGTTTCAAGTTATGACGAGGATATAGCCTTATCTTCAAGGTGTGGAAATCACGTGTTGCAAAATGAGGTTGATAATTGTGTTATATGTGTAAATATTCAAAATATTGTAAAAAATGTAGTGTTTCCTGGCATCTGGGTTATGGATAACAGTGAACCTAAGCTAGAAGATTTTGAAGGTGATCCAGGTATAATGAATCTGCAAACTTAAGACAAGTAGCAGGACTTATGTTTGGTGAGGATTTCTTTCAGTATGTAGCTGAGCAGACAAACAAACTATGAGCAGAATTCACATTCTCATAACGTATCCCCTAAAACACTAAAGTGGACAAATGTCACTACCAGGGAAATTAAACAATGTTTTGCTTTGTGTATATTGATGGGGCAGGAGAAGAAATCCTGCCTGAAGGATTACTGGTCAACAGATCCCCTAATAGAAACACCCATATTTCCGAAAACTATGAGCTGAAATAGATTTCAACAAATACTTACCTACCTGCTTTTCAATGATATTAGTCAGACAACGGATGTGAGCAATAGAATACAGAAAGTTCAGCCTCAGATTACTTTTTACCCAAGTTCCAGTCTGTTTACAAACCGAAGCAGCAGCTGTCATTAGATGAAAGGATGATCCCATGGCGTGAGCGGTTGAAGTTCAGGACATATAATCCAGGGAAATTAGTAAAATATGGTGAGTGAAACAGGATACATCTGTAACTTAGAGATTTATACAGGGGAAGGAAAAAAATTGAACAGACAATATTATCTGTCATGAAGATTTTTCTTGGTATGTGTCCGACTCTTTGGCCGAATGGTCAGCGTATTGGCCTTCGGTTCAGAGAGTCCCGGGTTCGATTCCCGGCTGGGTCGGGGATTTTAACCTTCATTGGTTAATTCCAATGACCCGGGGGCTGGGTGTTTGTGCTGTCCCCAACATCCCTGCAACTCACACACCACACAACACTATCCTCCACCACAATAACACGCAGTTACCTACACATGGCAGATGCCGCCCACCCTCATCGCAGGGTCTGCCTTACAAGGGCTGCACTCGGCTAGAAATAGCCACACGAAATTATTATCATCTTGGTATGTGGCACCACATTTATCAAGATAACTACTATAATAGTGCGACTATTGCCGAAAATCTCCTCCAGCATAAAACGCGGGTTTGTGGAACCATTAGAGAGAATCGTGGTTTGCCATGTGAGCTGAAAGACAATTCTAGGCTTCTACAAAAGGGGGAAATGACTTATGCGCAAAGGTGAAGTTTTGCTTGTAGTTTGGAAGGAGTTGTTAGAATGATTACTACGATACATGATGCATCTATGCGGTCAACATTCAAGCTTGACAGGAAGACAAGGACCATTATATTCAAGCCCATTTGAAACCATTTTTATAACCGATTTATGAAGGGAGTAGATCGGGCAGACCAATACCTGGCATATTTCACACTTCTTCGTAAGACAGTAAAACGGAATAAGAGGGTAGCATTCTATTTAGTGAATTGTGCTTTATTCAATGCTTTTAGGCTGTTCTATTTCCTAAATCCTCCAAGAAAATTGAGGTACAAGCAGTTTCTGATGGGAGTTGCTAGGGAATGGTTGGGTGAAAATGTAGCTCCCATGGATCTCCAAACTTCCCCGCCTTCTGGCTCTATGAAGAGAACCCCCAATCAGACCATCCGGACAAAAAATTCCAGCAACTATGGCAAAGAAAAACCCAACTAGAGTGTGTTGCGTGTGTTCGAGCAAGGGTAAGCACAGTGAAACAAGATATATGTGCAAACAATGTTCTGTGCCCCTCCACAAAGGTACTTGCTATTCGGATTACCACACCAGAAAAGAGTACTAGGACTATTCGGGAAGGCCTCCAGAAAAATTTGTAGCAGTCCTTCAAAGGTTAGTAAAGTTCTGACAGTTTATTGGAATGCATGCACTCCAGTTTGGAGGTAGTTAGAAAGTGGCCGGGAACAAGGCTGTGCATGGGGTGAAGGGCACCCAGTATGCAATGAACATAATTAAAATACCTTTTAAAAATAATAAAGCCTCATGATATAGAATAACATTGTACTTTATTATGTGCTATAATATGTTGCTGAACATGGAAGTATTAACATTTGTAGGATTTCGTTCTTAGGCGAATATGCTCCCCTTTCATTTTCACTTGATTTTCATGCATCAGGCTATCAAGCCACTGCTCACACGCACTTCCATACAGCTAAAGGTGTGTCCACATCAAGATGTTTTCGTTAACTTTGTTAATAAACATTGTTAATGAACAATGTTCATGAACATTTCTGTTTGTTAATAAACAAAATAGCATGTTCATTAACTTTTTGAGCATGTTGATAAACAAAATTTCTTTAACTTTTGTGAAAAACTTTTCATTAACATTTCGTGTTTTCGTTAACATTCGGATCGCACATGCGCAAAGACGCAATTAGAACACGCAAATTCGTAGCACGGAATACAATACAGTACTTTTTTTATTTTTTGAACTCGACTGTCGAATCGCAAGCAACTCGTATACACCATACAAATACATAAGTGAAGTGTAGGAGTCAACAATCGCTAGGAATCTTCAAGTTATACTTAGCCTAACTTTAATGGAGATGACATTCCGAAAATTTTTATCATTACTAGCAATTTTAGGCCCAATTACTGTCAACAAGAACTAAAAATCTTGTAGGGACATTCTCAGAAAGTTTTGAAAGCCAGCTGCATCATGAATTAAAAGTTCTGACATAGGCCTACACCTAAGCGTCCTCACCAAATTTATTCTAAACGCTTTCCCAATGTTTTTTTCTTTGCCACGTTCTGCGTCTGCACTTTTCTCTAATTGCACTCATTAAAATAATGAAAGCTGCAGCGGTATTTTCTTCTTCTTGACCCTATCCATTGTAACTTTACAAACAGATATTTTGGTGTGGACACAATGGTTTGTCAACGAAACTTAACATCTTGAGAAATGTTTTCATTAACATTGTTTATTAACTTTATTTCATTAACACTGTTTGTTAACTTTGGTGTGGGCTAACCATAATACTCTTGCTTTGTCAACCATTTCACACGTTTTAAATTGTTGCAATTTGTGTGAAACACTATATCACACAAACATGTGCACAAAAGCAATTAATTTTCAACTTCAGGAAACATTCCACTTTTTGACCCTTGGGCATGCTTTTCTTTGTTTTTGCCAGTAGCACAAGTTCAACTCACAGCAAGCACAATGATTACAGTGTTCCCCAGCAAACTGAATCACTTCAATTTTAAAACCTGCAGCAAAACTTGAATGCACCTGTAAGCGAAGTCATGCTGGAAAGCAAATTTGACAGCCAACAGTGTCACATTACATTTAATTCATTAACCCACAGGGAAAAACCATAGGATCTGGAATTACCTAACTGACTTTCACCTAACATTTATTCACTGATATGATGAATTATGATATAGTTCTTCAAATTTTGGGCTGACCAAAAGAAATTGTTATACTGCTTTTGTCCTTTGGTATCTGTAAATACATTACATGTGCCGGGCACTTTGTCTACAGAAACTTTTATACCTTTTTCGTCGGATGTTTACATGGCCTGCAGCAATACATTTGTCCCCTTATTACACCTTAATAACCTAAATAAGTACTTCACGACAAAGAGAGAGAGCATAAGAATTAACATTTACCATAATTATTTTGATACTTTTTCAACATAATGAACAGCAATTCCTAAAACTATTGAGAAATATCAAATGAATTTAGACTGTATACAATTAAAAATGGAAAGAACTAAATAAATGAATACGTACCATAAAACTAATAAAATTTAATGTTTTTATCTTTCATAAAAAGAAATTGTTGACTTTTATTTTAAACTTTACCTTTTTCCTACTTGGGTGGATTATTCTCTAAAATGCCTACTGCATTGACGGGGTGAAAGTACCTAGGTGTTAATATAAGGAAGAATCTTCTTTTGGGTAATCTCACAAATGGGACTGAAAATAAAGGGCATAGATCTCTGCACATGGTGATATTTCAGTAATGACATCCCAAAGTGAAGAATAGTCATATTTGGGAAGCAGTAAGGATTCCAGTGGCTTTACGTCGCACCGACACAGATAGGTCTGATGGCGACGTGGGATAGGAAAAGCCTCGAGTTGGAAGGAAGTAGCCGTGGCATTAAGGTAAAGGGCCAGCAGTTGCCTGGTGTGAAAACGGGAAACCACAGAAAACCATCTTCAGGGATGCCGACAGTGGGATTCGAACCCACTACCTCCCGAATGCAAGCTCACAATCGCGCGCCCCTAACCGCAAGGCCAACCCGCTCGGTCAGTAAGGATTCAGTCTGGAGACTCCTGGTTCTATGCTGAGGGGACTAGACACTTTTTTTTGCTAGTCAGGAAATTCTCTTCATTGGAAACATCACTCTGTATCACGCTAGTGGCCGAAAACCACAGCAAACCTGCCAACTTTACAAAACCAAAAATCAGGAGATTTTGATATGAAAATCAGGAAAAACAATTGGTCAAAACTGCTTATGCTACATGTCTTAGGCAATACAGTACTCTGATATATTCATAACACTTATTGTCTCAAAGCCCGACTATACGAGGCTACAAGGCTAAAAATTACACATCTCTATTCCCTCATAGGAAGTATGTGAATGAGATGATCAGTCTCTGATAAGCCTTCCTTAAATAGTACGAATTCATGCTCCACATGTGTGAATCATCGTCATGCCATTACTTATCAAATGCGTAGATTAATATAGTGCATCAAGCAGCCGTGAGATTATGCGAAACGCAAAGCTATTTGTATCAAATAACTAGTCTCAGAAAGACTGTCCTTATAGTTTTCCCAACTGAAGTCAACAATCAACATAGGTCATTACAATGACGTCAGTATGAATGTCGCAATTAAAAGCAATGCTGTCATATGAAATATTCGATAAAATGAAAAACAACATATTTTCTCACTTAAACAGTACTACAGTGTCTAACAGTTCAAAGTTCCAGACCTAGAATGACCAGGCCGCAAACAACCGCAAACACTCTTCTGTAATTATTCCATCTAAGTGTGCACACCGCTCATTCCAATCAGTGCCTCAGAGTAGGGATCGAATAGCTGGAATACTATGATAATCCAGTGTGTTAAGTACCAGTAGTATCAGAAAATTTATGAACCAGAGGAATGGCATACTAAAGAAGAGAGGTCTAACTTCCCAGCTACTTCCTGCCAATATTCAGGCAGGCTGCTATACTCTATATGCACCTACGCAGCAGTAATCGCATCTATCGGAGATAAATGGCAGCAGAATACACAATGTACATCACAACAAACAATAGTCAATGTAATGTATTGTTGATCAATTTTATGAGCTTCCTTTATTGCACGCCTTCACATTTAGTTTTCTTCCGAGTTTGTGATATCAGAGCATCTAATGTAAAGTGAGTTGTCCTTTCTTTTATGACTCCCTCTTGTGTTATTATTCATGACTTCTTTCTCACTCTTACAATCATATTCACAATATTAGTATAGTCAGTACGGTAAAACTGAGTAAGACATAAATAATCAGAAATTGTACACTCTATGTTGTATAGTACTTTTGATATGACCAATTAGATAGGTAATTAAAAATTAAATTTTAGCACCTTCCCCTAAACTATCATTTTGAACAGGGTAAATAAAATTATTTATAGCGTAGACTGTAGTTCCTTATTCCCCGACTTTACATACCAATTTTCATCAAATTCTGTTCACCCATTTTCTCGTACCTTGACGCTGATATGGACTTACTAACAAAAATCCAAATTCATGAATATCTCTTAGCATAGCCAGTACGGTAAAAATGTATAAGACATAAATGTTAGGAAATTTAATAATATATAACTAATTATGTAGTATTTATCGACAGGGCCAATAACAAATATGTAAGAATTAAATGTTAGGCCTTCCCCTAAACTACCATTTCACTCAGCGTAAACACAATTATTTATGGCCTAGATTGTAGTGAATTATTCCCCGACTTTATATACCGATTTTTGATAAATTCTCTTCAGCCGTTTTCTCGTGATGCGCGCACATACAGACGGACATTACGGAAAACTAAAACAATGCATTTTTCCTTGTTATTGTGGTCACGACGGGTACAGAAATATAATTCATTATAAATTCTGAGCAATGTACAGACACTTATTTTATTTACATTGAGATAAAATTAGTCAGAATTGTCTCCAAATCTCTAGAAAAGTCACTAGTCATTATCATTGAAATTCTATCACTAAATTACTAAAAAAAGACTCCATGGATGATATGAATAAACCGGAGACGTATCTCTTGTCTCATAAATATTAAGACATGTCTCAAATGTATATGAATAAAAAAGCGATGTCTCAGCAGTGACATTTGCTCCTTGAGACACAGTTCGTTCGCGGATTCTCTCGGAGACACATCTCCAAATGTATATGAATAAACTGGAGCTTAGTCTCTCTGAATGGAGACTGATCTCACAATTTCTTGAGACTGCCCAGAAGGTGAATCAAGGCGATAGAATCAGGCTGAAAACGTGATGGCAGAGTTTATGATGGTTTTACAACGGAGAAGAAAAATTTATAAAGCACGAACAGATTCTCTCGAACATGATTATAAAGATCTCTACAGTATCCGGAAAGAAAATGTCGAATGGTTAGCACATTTTCTGGAGCCAATACATGAGACATTCATATAACAATAATAATAAAGAAGATGACTATGATAGCCATTAGCGATAGGATTTACATGCATCATAAAGTCTAAAATGTTCAAAATCAAACCAGAAATATGCAAAACCGTGCAACATACAACTCTGAAAATGTTCTTAGTAATTAAATTAATTTAATTATTCTTAAACTATTACACATTTGTGATTTTTTCTGTACACTGACATTTTTTTCTATTCACAAAATACAACTAAAATTTTATAAATAAAATTAATTCACAATCACGAAAAAGGCCGAAACAAAACATAGCTATGTTTAAGATATGACATAATTATTCAAGGCTTTCATTATTCACTCTGTCCTGCTCCTTAGCTAAATGGTCAGCGTAATACTCTTCGGTTCAGGGGGCCCCCGGGTTCGATTCACGGTCGGGTCAGAGATTTTAACCTTAAATCCTCAACATTCCTGCAACTCACACACAACACTATCCTCCACTACAATAACACAGCAGATGACACCCATCCTCGTCAGAGGGTCTGCCTTACAAGGGCTGTACCAGGCTAGAAATAGCCACACAAAATTATTACCTATTATTATTATTATTCACATTTTGATATCTGGAAGGATATTTTTTCAAGTCTGAAAATTATCGCTCTCTATCACATATTGGCCAAACGGTATTGAAGAAATGTGTGAGTATCTTTGGTTCTGGTGTAAGCTATCCCATTTATGTTTACTTTAAGTGCCGCAAAATTCCTTGCCCATGCCTTTTTCGATTGCACTGTTTCTAAGTTTACTTAAAAGTTTCAACTGGCAGCTCGTGCCCTTGAGAAAAATATACTGTAACTGGTTTCACAACATTTAACAGATTCGCATAATAATATTATTCGGCCAATGAGCTGCTGCCTCTATGAGTGCTGCTCTTTCTCAACCATCGCACCAAAATCTCACTTGCGCCAAATACTACAAGGGAAGCATTTGGTTTGGATCAGGCAGTTTTCGATGAAACTTCGATGAATTGTCAATCCACCTGTCTTAAATTTATTGCTGATATTCACTTTGTCATAAAATCAACGACATTGTTATAATTAATTGCTAAAGAACAGCTGGGTGGTTTGCAGATGTATTGACCTCATGTATGCAATGTAGAAATGCACTGATAGTTCTAAGTTACATTAAACAGTGCGCTTTAGAGTGAATATTAGATTTTGACAACATGAACAGAATGTCTTGCTCGTCAAACCCATTTTACTAACATGCACAGTATATGAATATTTCAAAATATTACGCTTTTAATACTTCTTTGTCGTTTACAATTGAAGCTAAAATATATAATATGAAATCCTAGTCATTTGTATATAAACTTGCATGCTATAAATAGCCTTAAACTTTCGGATTCTTGTTGAGTCATTCATTTTGTCACACTGCGGGTAACGTATATAACACCGTCAATCATGTAGCGATGTTCTGATGTCTTAATTGATCATCCTACCATATTTAATTGAAATCGCTGCCATCTACACACCACGTTCCATTTAAAACTGGAGCGAAACTTTACTGTCAATAAACACCGGTATGAAAATATAATTTCACGGCAGAACGGTTATCACCATTGAGTTCCAGATGTCTCAGCTCATCATGTTACTAAGTTTCACTGCAATTTGTTCGGTTCAAATCAAACAACTCCCTTGTTAGTTATATTCGTTTATGAATATGGATAGCATTTTGTATTATCTCTATGTTTTTAAAGTTTGAAATTTACACAGTTTATGCGACAGTATATAGGTACTGGTTGTATATTATATACCGGGTGAGTTGGCCGTGCGGTTAGGGGCGCGCGGCTGTGAGCTTACATCCGGGAGGTATTGGGTTCAAGCCCCACTGTCGGCAACCCTAAATATCGTTTTCCGTGGTTTCTCATTTTCACACCAGGCAAATGCTGGAACCGTACCTTAATTAAGGCCACGGTCGCTTCCATCCCACTCCTAAACCTATCCCATTGTCGCCATAAGACCTACTGTATGTGTCGGTGCGACGTAAAACAAATTGTAGAAAAAGTACGTTATATGCAGAAACACCCCTAGCTATGCACAGGTATGATCAATGAAGTACGAAACGTGTTTAAAAAGTGTTTGAGAGACTTTCAATGACCGCAGAAAATTATGCATTTGAATGTGGATCCTAAATGTGATGATAAATACAATGTAACTTCTTACACAATATATTGAAGGAAACTTAAAAGAAAAGAAACCTTAAATTAGTCGTTCCCAAGCTAGGGTGCAAGTATACCTAGTGTACGAGCCACTATGTTTATGTAAGCCTAGAAAATTGAAATAATAACTGTAGTGATTCTTGAATATTGATTAATACGAAAGGTATAGTTTGCAGAATAGGCTCCCAAGTGAAACAACTGAAGAAGAAAAGGCTGTCAGAACTATTCTAAATGAAAAAAATATCGGTGGGTGTTCCATTTCGGTTGTACTTCTTTGTCCTGCTCTTTTCTACCTTTCATGTGAAAGATTTTCCATTTACAGTTGCAAAACCTGCTTTTGCACTGAAATGAGTTGTTCTGTTTTTTCGAGAACACACTGTCGCTTTCAATCTTTTTCACTTGTAAATCTAACACTTTCATCTGTTCCAACAAAACCACTCTTTGTAGCTCTCCGATCGTTAATTCACTCGTCAGCTGACAGATAACAGAGCCAGTGTGCGAGACTCATCTCGAGCGGAATGAGACAAGTCTCGTTAGCGAGAAACAAACTTTATTCATATACATTACGAGTTCTGTCTTGCAAGTGACTTCCCTCTCAATCCTCCTTCGAGACTTGTCTCCGAGTTACATCTCATTTTTATTCATATCACCCCATGTATAGCAACTAGTCTCTAGAATCAACTAGACTGATGTGAACGAACACGAACATAGCACGCGAGAAGAGAGATTGACGATCAATATACGCGTCGCGATATACAGGTTTTAATAAACATTGCACATTCGCGCACCTTTCTCGCATTGATAAACGTAGATATTTCGTTTGAAAGCGCCCAATGAGCGAAGGACTTCCGGCCACTCGCGTAAACAAGCTGAAATGGTGGGATTTGAAAACAAATGTTTGAGGTTCACCAAAAAAAAATAAGCTAAAATTGGGAGAAATAGAATAATAGGGAGGCGGGAAAAACTGTCGAAAATCAGGAGTCTCCCGCCTAAATCGGGAAAGTTGGCAGGAATGCCACAGTATTCTGGTTAGTGCACGCAACTGCTGTTATGTAAGATTGCCTACTAAACCCCCGTTCATTCTCTCCTGCATAGTCCTTATCAGAATGTACAGCCACGTACAGTGCTTCAATGTATATATTCCTTATGTCTGTCTGTCTTCCTGTTCCCATAGATGTAATACTTCCTCTTAGACAAAGTCACTCAAGAGAGAAACAAATTACTTGTAATGCTTGAATTTCTGAACACACTATACCTTAGGACTTAAAAAATGTAATAAAAACCTATACTGGTCTTACTTGAATATTTATGAAGCCTAACTATTGTAATAATTTAGTTATTTGTATAAAAAATAATAAAGAAAGAACATGAAACGCTACTGTAAAAGATGTGCAGTACTAGCATGTTTCTTCTCATCCCAGATCAAATTAATGGGGAAAACCAGGGAACTAGTATCAGACTTGACCCACTGTCACCATAACTGGAAACAGTGATCGACATTGATATGAATATGAATTCATGAACAAGGAGAAAGCAATATTCGGGTTAAATAAGTCCTGAAGGGTATACAAAAACACGTGGAACAGGTATAAAGTGTGTAAATTACAGGATTACACGAAGTGAGAGACAAGAAGGAGAAACATCCCAAAAAAAACTGGAAATGAAGGCACAAAATAGTTCCTGGTGGAGCAGAAATGTCAACAAGTAAGGAATGATCTAGACGTCAAGTCCCTTAAAACAACAAAGTAGAAAGGGTGACATTAGTACCCCTTGATGAGGCAGCAAGAATAGATTATGATTATAGGGAAAAGAAGCTGATTAAATGGAACACGCGGTGTACGAAAAATAAATCATTACCTCAACATATGGATGGATAGAATAACCAAAACTTAATAGTTATTCTTTATACAGCGAACAGCTGTTAGTGCCAGGCGTGTCTGAGAACATGTTTGGCTAGTCTGGTGTAGTTTCATTTAACGCCCATGGGCAACGTGCACATTCTGGATATTAGATTACGATAGTGAAGTAGGGAGAGGGTGAAACCTGGTGCAGGCACTTGGCCCACTCCGGTCGAATAACACCAAGCGGTCTGATCAGGGCTTAACGTCTCAATAAGATGGACGGAACCCCATCAACAGAGTTTCATATGCCCCCACTGCATATGAACATCAAATCTGATTTCCATTTTTATTTTGCCAGCTTTCATCAAGATGGACCTTTTTATATAAACACAATTTTTGACAATTTTAAAATTATTTTCACTTTTATATCAATGGGTTTTTTTTTCAGTTTATTCCATTAACTGTTTCAATGTGTGGCTGAAAAAGGCCTAAATATTGACCAAAACATATAGAGCTTTTAATCATGACCTTGTGTTTTAAATATATGTAATTGTATCGAATACAGCAAATTTTTAAAATTTTCCCTTCTTAAGGGAATTTTATGTCGATACAACTTGTGCCGAATGCATCGCCATCGAGGACTTTGAACTGGTGGAGATAGTGGAAGAGGCAGCCCAGTACTCAAGGAATAGTATGAGTACACTATTCATCATCAGCGTTTGTTTCCCATGTTAGGGGCGGCTGCAAGGACGCCTGTTCCTCATATAAGAGGTGCCCTGAATAATTGCTGCCAGCAGCTCTAAAATGCCTTTGGGACCAACGACCCCATCATAACAAAGCCTAAAAGTCGGTGATGGTATACCATCAACACCCCAACCTGGCAGGAGCTGGACAAGGGGAAATGAAAATTATGAAAATGGCATCGCCATTGACAATGCAGGAACGGGATAATACTGTGCAGGAGACAACTATTCCGTCAAAAAATTATGTACTGCCGCTCCAGCTGGGTTGGACTCTCTGGTAAGTGCAATTTATACTGACGAAGAGACTGTATCTTCTTACTAACAAAGAGACCATTTTTTTAAATTGCTTCACGTCACATCGACACAGGTCTTATGGTGACGATGGGATAGGAAAGAACTAGGAGAGGGAAGAAAGTGGCAGTGGCCTTAACCCATTCCACTACAATAACTCGTACAACCGTCGAGTTCCCCATTCATTAACATGCAATGGCGGGTACAACCGTCACCATGTACTCAAGTCGGAAATACGTCTATCGATTTCTTTCATCTGTGATGTTGTATTGTAGAATTACGTTCCTAGATAGTGCTAGCGTGTTTACATGCCAATGTTATCACCCGAAGGCCATTATATCAATGTATCTTTTGCTTCTAAAGTTGGTCATCTTGTTCATGAAATGAATGTAATGGAGCAAGATGTCGTGTAAACATCACGAGGAGGAAGAGGAAAGAATTCTGCAATTTATTCTTGATAGTAATGATGAAGATAACTCAGAATTATATGATAGTAGTTTTAGCAGTGACAGTGCGTCTGAGAACTGCAACTCCGCTCATGAAAGTGACAGTGAGGATGATACCTCCGTACATAACCTCACCACATCGAACAATTAGAACTGGAATTTGGCAAGTAATGTTCTGAAAGGTAATGCGTGTGCAGTTGATGGGGAGCTGGATATAGTCAGGAGGCATCTGGGTGATAATGCTGAGTCAGTTCCTTACAGACACTTTTTGGGAAGGAATTTGCAAGGAAACCAACGCCTATGCAAATAAAATCATAGATTCTGTTGAAAACGACCCAATGAAAAAGAAGTCTTATGACGAAGCTCACTGGTTCCCAGTCACTGCAGATGAGCTAAAAGCACACTTTGCTCTTCTTATTTAGTATTTATTGTTAATGAACATAACAGGCGTTCAGCCCAAATTCATGTTCACAATGCAATAATAATAATAATAATTTTAAAAAAGAATCTATATACTAATTTGATACAAAAAGACTAATCTAGCCCCACCCTGTCCTTGTATTCACCACATGACCGTCACAACAGATAGCTGCTGCCAGAACCGCTGACTTCGCGTCACAACAGATTCAGCTCATGTCCTTGTTTACACAGTTGCTTACTTCGCATTCCTTGTTCCCTGACCCACTTTCTCCAGATTCAAGTACACCAAATGACAACAATTGCATACTATCCTGCAATATCACAATCAGTAAGGCCTCTACATTTCCAACATACCATATCATTTACCTACTCAACTAACTCGCTAACTCAATGCATTTTGTTATCACTTGGTCTTACTTAACCTCAGGCTCGAATTCTACCTTCTTCACTCTATATACATTACCAGCACTTCACTTACGCTAAATTTACCAAACAAACTCCATCCGCTGAATATCATCATACTATTAACCAAGCCTCCCTTACATCCTGACTCATCTCTCATTCAGACTACTCGTGCGGATGTGAGATAAATGCGTTCTTTTGCTACAAAGTTTGGCTATGAATTATAGTGATCTGGAGTGGACATTAACTGGTGTTACGGACCTAAAACACTTGAATGAATAAAAAACAAATCTAGTGAAAAGCATATAAACAATAGAATACCTGCCAACTTTACAAAACCAAAAATCAGGAGATTTTGATATGAAAACCAGGAAAAATCAGGAGATGCAATTGGTCAAAACTGCTTATTTTACATGTCTTGTGCAATACAGGCATACTATGGTATATACTTATAATACTTATTGTCTCAAAGCCAGACTGTTGCTATACGGAGGAAACTTCTGGCCGACAAAACGCAATGGTAGGAAAGAGTGTATAAATAGCAGAAGTGTCAACCCTCAGTGGCTAACCAAGACACCATGGCCTACTTTGTGGAAGAGTCTGTGGTTCTAGAATTGGATTATACAGTCATCAAAGAGCTCATGTGATCAGAACTTACCTCTGGAAGACAATCATACTCCTTAATGAGCGATAGCCTAATAATAATAAATAAAATAATACAAGGCTAAAAATTACACATCTCTATTCCCTCACAGGAAGAAAGTGAGCGAGATGATCGGTCTCTGATAAGCCATCTGGAAATAGTATGAACTCACGTGTGAATCAGTCATGCACTAATATACCATTACTCAGTAAATGCATAGATTAATATATTGCATCACACACCCGCACGATATTATGCTAAGCGCAATGCTATTTTTATCAAGTAATAAATTAAAATTTGCCAGAATTGTCTCCAAATGGCTCCTAAAATCTCTAAAAAAAAGGTCACTAGTTGCTATCTTTGAAATTATGTCACTAAATTACTAAAAAAGACTCCAAATCTAGCGACTAGTCTACAATTCACTAGACTGACGTAAACAAACATAGCATGTGAGAACAAGAGATTGACAATCGATACAAGCTTCGTGACATACAGGTTTCAATAAACATCCTACATTCGTGCGCATTTCTCTTATTAATAAACGTCGATATTTCATTTGAAAGCAGCGAATGAGTGACAGACTTCCGGCCACTAGTGTACAAAGCTGAAATGGCGAGATCCGAAAACAAATGTTTGAAGTTCACAAAAAAATACGCTAAAACCGGGAGAAATAGAATAATCGAGAGGCGGGACAAACTGTCGAAATTCGGGAGTCTCCCGTCTAAATCGGGAAAGTTGGCAGGTATGCAATAGTATTGAGTTAGCGTTGCTTGGTAAGGTAAACATCAGATACCAGTTAGTGCGTATAGGTTGAAAATTAAACAGTTCAATGATGACGCATTGAAAAAACCACTACATAATCAGCTAACTGATTAACTGCAATTAACCCATTCCACTACAGCAGGTACAACCGTCAAGAGTTCCGCACTCAACATGCAATGACGGGTACAACCGTCACCGTGTACTGAAGTCGGAAATACATCTGCCTGACCACTGATTTCTTTCGATTGTGATGTACTTTAAAATTACCTTCCTAGATAATGCTAACATGTTTAAATGCCAATGTTATATTATCCAAAGGCCATTTCGTCATTGTATAGTTTTTCTTCTACCGGGCGAGTTGGCCGTGCGCGTAGAGGCGCGCGGCTGTGAGCTTGCATCCGGAAGATAGTAGGTTCGAATCCCACTATCAGCAGCCCTGAAAATGGTTTTCCGTGGTTTCCCATTTTCACACCAGGCAAATGCTGGGGCTGTACCTTAATTAAGGCCACGGCCACTTCCTTCCAACTCCTAGGCTTTTCCTATCCCATCGTCGCCATAAGACCTATCTGTGTCGGTGCGTCGTAAAGCCCGTAGCAAAAAAAAAAGTTTTCTTCTAAAGTTGATCCTCTTGTTCATGAAATGAATGCTACTGAGCAAGACGAGTAAACATCGTGAGGAGGAACAGGAAATAATTCTGCAATTTCTTCTTGATAGTGGTGATGAAGATAATTCAGAATTATCTGGAAGTAGTTTTAGCAGTAATAGTGCGTCTGAGAATTGTGACTCTGCTCATGAAAACGATAGCGAGGATGAAAATAACTACATACATAACCTCGCCAAAATGAACAAATAGAACTGGAATTTGCCCCAGTAATATTCTGAAAAACAATACAGGTATGTAAAAGAAATTGTACTTCCACTTGCTGGATGTACTGTAGATTTCTAGCTACATACATGAGATGCTGGGCGCGAGGAAAAAGAGAATGAGCTTATCATTCCGAGTCAACATTGCAGAGTAAATTCTAGAAGATGTCACCATTCCTGATTATGCCACCAGAGGATGTTCATCTCAGATAGCACACCAGCGAAACTGCAGGGAAAGCACCGAGGTCATTTTCCTGAGAAGATTGCTCCTACAGCAAGTAAATCAGCCCCATCAAAGACATATAAAGTCTGTTTTGATCGTGGAATCCAGAAGAAATCTTGCTTCGAGTGTAACAAATGCAAAGTTGCCCTCCACATGAATGGATGTTTCAAGATGTACCATACCTTAAAAGATTTCAATTAATTGTAGGAAGTTAAACTGTAACCCAAAATGTTGTCAGACGCAGTATGCTTTTGTAACTGATTTAGCATCCATAACTTCAAATGTAAAAAATAATTGCATTCCAAGGTACATTTTTCAAGGAAAGTAATTGCATGGCAATGGGTTAAGTTTTGTGGAAAATTTGAGTCTGCACTGCGAGAACACAATGAAACCGTTTCATCTGATAACCCCAGAATTTTTTTTTGGTTGGGTAATTTAATGGTCAAGCTAAGCTGCTTTTTAGAGGCACATTGACAAAACTAATAGTAGCGTTTTTCTGGGTCTATATAAAACTATACAGAACAAGCTTTTAGACCCAAACTATTTCGGCACGCCTCCAGTTGATATGTGACAAGATTTCTCCGAGACAATCAGAACAACCATTAAAGTCATCCAAAATCTTTACTCAATTCATTTTTGTAGACAAAAAACAGTTATGCATCCCGCTCTAAAATTCCATCTAGTAGCGGAATTTTTCGGGACACATTTAACCTAGTACAGCTGTCCGTTTGGAAGATTTGGAGGAAAAAACAGGAATTACTATATTAAAAAATGCTTTCATTGCTTGTTTTGGGTTGCACAACGCTCTATAATCAAGTTCAATTGATGCGTGTACCAATGAACAAAGTGTGCATTTTTGCACAGCCTTCATTCTTGCCTGTTCACCTGTGTGTCGCCTGCTTATCACATTCGAACCATCATAGTTCTGAGCTATTACTTTTCCACTAATTCCATATATATATATACACATAATTTTCACATCAGATCCTCAATGATGGTATCCTTTAAATGCAATTGTCATTGTACATCCGAATGGCAAAAGCAGCTGATAAGGGCAGCCTTAAGATCTCAATAGGCTCATCTCTTTTCTGTCACAGTTGTCATGACCCTTCGATCAGGTGAAACCTTTTTCATTTGTTAACTTGAGGAAAAAACTTCACGAGTTAAATTCACTTATAATTTCATGGTTTCTTTAATAAAGGTAGGACTATTTGTGAACAGAACTTATTTTCATTATCAAATTATTTACAGCATTATTATTCGTGTTTGAACATAAACATGACAGTGAGTTCGAACGAAACTAATTTCACAAGCAAAACAAACAAATTGAAGTAATTGCCATCCAGTGTTAAATAATGGACAGCAGGCAATGGTATGTTGTTAAACGGGGTTAAAAGTCAGGTTGTGAGTTTCACAAATACGAAAAGTCCTCTCAGTTTTAATTACTGCGTTGATGGGGTGAAAGTTCCTTTTGGGGATCATTGTAGGTATCTGAGTGTTAATATACGGAAAGATCTTCATTGGGGTAATCACAAATGGGATTGTAAATAAAGGGTACAGATCTCTGCACATGGTTATGAGGGTGTTTAGGGGTTGTAGTAAGGATGTAAAGGAGAGGGCAATTAAGTCTCTGGTAAGACCCCAACTAGAGTATGGTTCCAGTCTATGGAACCCTCACCAGGATTACCTGATTCAAGAACTGGAAAAAATCCATAGAAAAGCAGCTCGATTTGTTCTGGGTGATTTCCAACAAAAGAGTAGCGTTACAAAAATGTTGCAACGTTTGGGTTGGGAAGAATTGAGAGAAAGAAGAAGAGCTGCTCGACTAAGTGGTATGTTCCGAGCTGTCAGCGGAGAGATGGCGTGGAATGACATTAGTAGACGAATAAGTTTGAATGGCGTTTATAAAAGTAGGAAAGATCACAATATGAAGATAAAGTTGGAATTCAAGAGGACAAACTGGGGCAAATATTCATTTATAGGAAGGGAAGTTAGGGATTGGAATAACTTACTAAGGGAGACGTTCAATAAATTTCCAATGTCTTTGAAATTATTTAGGAAAAGGCTAGTAAAGCAACAGATAGGGAATCTGCCACCTGGGCGACTGCCCTAAATGCAGATCAGTATTCATTCATTCAACTTTGTAAATACTTACAAAATAATCACCAAGCCGTAGAACTCTATAAATAATTGTGCTATAATCTTTGAAAGCTAAAGTGATCTAACTTTGTGTGCCAAGTGTCAGGTACGTTAAATATTTGCAGGTTCAATTCCATTGACATTTGGCCGCATGAAAGTTCTCTGCTCAATTTTTTCAACTGACCAGTTTATTTGAGTGTTCGCTTCCATTGACATCGGCCGCATGAAAGTTTACTGCTTTATTTTTTTCAACTGACCAGCTCATTTGCGGGTTTGATTCCATTAACATTCGACCGCATGAAAGTTAATTTCTCTATTTTCCCAAGTGACAACAGTTTATTGGTCTTAAAGAAACATTTGTTTTCGATTTCATCATTGCATTTACTTTCCTCAGTTCAGAAATTACACCTCAGACTAACGCGTCCGATATGTCCAAGGGCTTAAATACGCATGTTCACACTATTCTTCCGAGTGAGTGATCTCTGTGAAGCAAGCTCCTAGACCTCCAAGATCTTCAAGAACTTCCAGAATATCCAGAGCTTCCCTCGCTGGAGGATACGTGGTTCCATGGTGATGACAAGAGGAGTAGCGGAACAACACCAGCCACAGGACGGAGAGAGGCCACACCCAATTCATCTTCTACTGTACTGAAGTGATATGAACTTGAATTATCACAATCAAACAGTTTTTAAAAAATTTCTGAAGTTCATTTAAAGCAAATCCTCTCGCTCTGTACCACTCCAATTTAATGTGCCGTACACGCCCTGCGTAACGTCTTGTGCACTTCAAGCCTAAAGTACGGACGTTTCCTGTTACAATATATTTTTAAAATCTGCCAAATTAATTTGAAAGCAATGAGAGATTCCATATTAGTCCAACCTCAACAATATTCTATGAGTTTCAGTTCAAAAGGAGGAAAAAAATTATGCTCATATTTAAAGAGTGATTATGTTTCTTGTTACATCATGTGGTGATTAATTGGAATTCAAGGACAAATTTGGGTAAATATTCGTTTTTATTTCTGTGAAATAATTCAAGAAAAAGCTAGGAAAACAACAGATAGGGAATCTGCCACCTGGGCAACTGCCCTAAATGCAGATCAGTAGCGATTGATCATTTGATCAAAATTTATTAATTAATAGTGCAGCTACTTTATATTAAATCTTGATTTGAACTATATCAAACAATAGGTTAGGATATTATATATCACCATATTCATTTTCAATGTTCTACTTGATATAATGTAGGAAACAGTCATTTTTCTGAAGTGGTAACTAAACATGGCAAGACTAGTGTATGACTCCCCTTAAACTATTCTATTCATATACGACAGAAACATGCATAAGAATTGTCTATATTAAACTATTTTTACCTGCATCCTTGTTCACACAATATGGTTGCCTGTGGTTCTTGGCCATGTTATCATGAACAAAGTTGACCACATCAGGGCGAATTGGAGCCTTGAACACTGCTGGCAAAGACAGTGATTCTCCAGCTTCATTTTTATCACTATGAACAGTCACAAGTGGACGAGCCGCAGACAAAGACTGAAACAAAATTAAGGATATGAAACTGTGTAAAGTACGAATGAGTGTGATGTCAATATCAATATCTTTAAAAATTCACAGCTATAGTTCACACCATGCTACCAAAGGAGTTATGGAAATCTTACTCGGAATTCCTTTCAAACGGGAGACGTGTTCATTGCAATGTCCAGGAACCCACCAACCCACCCCAAGAAGTACATTTACTTTTATAATCTAATAAAGAGCAGCACCCACCATTCCCCATTGCTGAAGTAGCTACTCGCTTTACTATTGGCCAACGTAAAATGGGATGTAACGTTCCTAACAAAGACGTTAATTGGATTCCTTTTGGGGCCCAACTCCCTTGGAGAGGCTTTTATCCATGGCCGCGACACATACTGTCCGCATGGCAAGAAAAATGTAATTCACCTCTCGAATTAGTGATTATCTTGTGAGGTTATGTTATTTTAATATTTCCATTATTGTACGTTTTAGATGTTACTGTGTACAGTTAATCACAGTCTGAAGTGAGATTATACGTTATAAATAAAGTTTAGGCTTAGCCATACTTCAAGAGATGGGCTTTCTATTGTTTTTCAATATTTCATAATTATGAATAAGTTTATACGAAGTTTGCAAAGTCTTACTTGATTTTAAAATAACACAAAATTTTGAAATAGTGATTTTAAACCTTGTGCAGGCTGTAGATAAATGTCTTTTTTCAGTGAACCGAACCACTACGTTAGCATGGTCTCGTCGTATTGTTCAACTCGCATTACACACATTTGAAGGAGCCTTTAAATGTCAGCATTAGAGTACATCTCGAAAATCAAAAAATCAGCCATTGGTAAATAGTGAAATTGTTGATCCTGTATTGTATAGGCCTACACCGCCTGACAAAAATATTGAATTAGCCGAAAGGAAACCAAAAGGAACTTAACGTGTTGAGATGGTAAGCGATTTTTTTTTTTTACAAAATAGTCAAAATTACAAAGAGCCCACTTATCGGAATGAATCTTCTGTTATGGATATGTATCTGCAGGAAGTAGATGAACGAAGCATCAAGCACTTGCCCCTATACTGTGATTCATGCCCTGGACAGAACAAGAACCAATCTATTTCATTCCAGACAATTAAAATAACATACCTAATGCCAGGGCATTCCTTCATTCCTGCCAATTCAATGCATTCCACAACTGAATCAAACTACTGAAGGAGAACTACAGTATATGGTCTCCCAGTGAGTGGTCCACGATTATTTGTAATGCCCGAACAAAGCCTGCTCCATATGAGGTAAAAGTGCTGACATACAAAGATTTATATGGCTGGAAAGAATTTGTTAGTGATATTTCCATGATAAGACCAGATGGGACTAAGATAATGTTGAGGGATGTAAGACAGGTTCTATTTTGGTATAAGTCCAGGATCTACCGGCACGGGTCCCGCGGCCGCAGCTTGTGCGTCTATATGACGTGTTTGGCGAGTTGATGTTTGCAAACATGGCAGATAATTCGAAGGGATGTGTAGCGGCCACTAAATGTATGAATTAATGGTCTGTCATATTTAGCTGTTTGAGACTGCGTAACACAATTTACAGGCACTAGATTGGGTTACAACTTGACTAGTTGGTTCGTGAAATAGGTATTAACGGTACGATATGATGGGGCTCACTTGATGTCGCGAAAACTTTACGAGTATTAAGTACGTCCGGCAAGTACAAAAAGCAATAGGTCTGGTTTAGTTAGGTCCGGCTAGTGGCAAAACCATCGGTCTGGGGACAAGCAAAGGGGGTCTGGGGGCATAAGCCCCCAGGTTACAACGGCAAAGCGGCCAACAGGCCTCTAGCACCCCTTACAAAAGCAATTGTTTCTCACCAAAAACCAATGATAGTGAAAGGTTAGGCTGTGATCCACCGAAAACCACTGATAGTGACAGGTTAGGCTGTGATCCACCGAAAACCACCGATAGTGACACGTTAGGTTAGGTGCGACAGCATTGCTAACTGAACGGGGTGATCCACCAAATACCACTGATAGTGACAGGTTAGGTTGTGATCCGGCATTAGTACAGCCCGTAGACCAGCGTAATTTGTAATGTTACAAGTGAGTGGAATTAGTGAAATCTTACTTGGAGAGTGTCTCAGAGGAGAGGTGTGTTCTTTGCGATGTCCAGGAACCCACCATCCCGCCCCAAGAAGTATATTTACTTTTATAACCTAATAAAGATTATTACACGCCATGCTCATTTCTGAAGTAGGTACTTGTATTCTTATTGGCCAATGTAAAGTGGCACGTGATCTCCTTCCATGTTGATGATAATCTGTTACCAACCGCAGCACAATAAAAGCGCAAGTCGTATACGAAACTAGGGGCCTAACGCCGCTTCGCGGTTTCTAACCGCCCAGACCAATGGTGTTGTCCACGGCAAGAATCCTAACCATCCAGACCAATGATCTTGCCTAGATCCTATCCTAACCGTATACGAAATTAGGGGCCTAAGGCCGCTTCGCGGCTTCTAACCGCCCAGACCAATGGTTTTGTCCACGGCAAGAATCCTAACCGTCCAGACCAATGATCTTGTCCACGGCAAAAATCCTAACCGTCCAGACCAATGGTCTTGACTAGATCCTGTCCCAACCGTATATAATTTGAAGCATAGTTCCTAAGTACAGAGGTTGGCAGCACTGATCACTGGTGCAGAACATCCTTTCCAAGGCGGCCGCGAGCGAGAAAACAAACGACAGTCGTTACGCGTCTGTGTGAATAGCAGTCCACGGGCTGGACTAATGATTGTGATCCACCGAAAACCACTGGTAGTGACACGTTAGGTTAGGTGCGACAGCATTGCTAACTGAACGAGGTGATCCACCAAAAACCACTGATAGTGACAGGTTAGGTTGTGATCCACCGACAACCACTGATAGTGACAGGTTAGGTTGTGATCCACCGAAAACCACTGGTAGTGACGTTAGGTTAGGTTCAGTTAGGTGCGACAGCATTGCTAATTCAGCGACCGTTGTTGGAAGTACAATTTTGGTGATCACATCACCAATGGGAAGGCAACACTATACATACGAGTATAATGCAATCACTGAGACAGGATATGAATATATGGGTACTCACCATAAGTTGACAGAGGAGTGGACAGAAGATGAACTTCTTGTGTTTACGTAGATGTACTCCCTCTTAAAGTAATAATTACTAGTATGGATACAGCACCGAACAGGAGTTTTGTTTTGGCTAGTTGTACTTCGTCTTCAAAAACAATAATCACGACTATTACACAGCTGGACACACGACTCTTGTTTCTCTCTAGTAATACTTCCTCTTAAAACAATAATCACGACTATGACACACAACTTGATTGCTTTCGTCTAGTTGTAGGCCTACTTCCTCTTAGGACAGTAATCACGACTATAACATAGCTGGAAACATGACACACGACTGGTTTGTATTCGTCTGTCAGTTGTACTCCCTCTTCAAACAATAATCACACTGCCGGTAATGAAACTCGTGATTTGAGTTTGATGTATTTTTGTTCCTCGTAGAAGTTAAGTTGGCAACAGTTGAGAGAGAGACGACAGAGTCATCCTTTGGGGTAAATATTAATTACTTCGCAATGCCATCGCTATTACTGGTAGTGTACTATATGTATCTATATATACATCGTATACACCTCAAATTATCAAGTAACATGTTAGCTGAGTGGATAAGCTGATGGACTACGGAGTCGAAGATCGCTGGTTCAAGACGACCTATCACCAGGAATTTATAACAGGTGAGTAAAATTAGTATAATATGCGAATATGTAAGTGGAATAAGTACGTATAAATTAGGTTAAGTGGATGCCGGTGAAGTACAGGCATGAGTTGAAAGAAGGTGAAGAGATAGAAAGTAGAGGCGAAATTTCTTGTAAGTTTTCATTTCTCCCCACCCGAAACCCCTCGTACCCAGGAGGTCCCATAAGTATGTCGTCATAGCTGTGCTGGCGATTTCTGGCCTTGTTCCTCTATTTTCTAAGGACTCATGTAACATACTAGTAAAACGCTCACTGCAGCTTAATGATAGTACAGAGACTGAAATCAAGCAAAAATCTGAGAGATCACCCTGAGCTGCCTTAGTAAATCCTCGAGTTCTTTATACTAAGGAACTTCCAATATCTTCAGCCAAGTACCAGGATTTGCATAACTTGTGCACATCAGGTGTTATTCCTCCTTGTTACCATGATGAATACCTCAGTCTGAAGCCCACGCCTAATGTACCAGACACACTGTTAGAAACAGATGAAGAGGTTGTCTGAGTGGAAATTCTACTTTATTTAACAAGTACTCAAGTATTTTGGCTTTATTTCAAGTAAAGTAGTTTAAATTTCTAGCTGGATCATCTCGAACTTTTTGTTTTTTTATTACCCAATAGTATTAGTACACTGCTAACATGTTTGATCATTTGTTATGTGTAATCTATATTTATGGCTGTATGGTAATTTTAAAACGATTAAATACATTGATGTGATTTGATTACCCGATTTCCAATTTAATTTGTGTGTAGTTTTACTTCTTTCAATAATAATTACTTCAGATTGAGATTCATCACAGCAAAACTGACATCCAAATACTTGCTGCCAAAAGGGCCAATGTCAGATAAGTTTCCTACAAAAAGGCCAAGGTATTAATTCCAATATGGAGGGTTACTGCAAAAAGGGCGAACGTCACAGTTTTAACATGTATTTCATATCTATTTCTGTTATAACCAATAATAACAGAAAAAAATAGTATCAACATAAACAGAAAAGATGCACGCTTTATATGAACTTTCATTATTTACCTGAAGATAAACCAACATTTCCTGAAACATTTTTTGCTTCTCCTGAAAAATTAACAAAATGCAACATTGGCCCTTTTGGCTATCAAAGGACGATATTATTCCCTACAAGTTCGTACTTTCTTAATTTACTGCAGATTTTACACTTTATTTGAATGAAAGCAGTTATCTTCCATTTGGCACAAAAATTACAGTGAAATTTTGTGGATACCATCTGTTCACGTAACCGAAAGGTTCTGTACCATCAGAGTTCCTATCCATCCTAGTTATAAGGTGACTAGTACCAAGAGTACCAGAAAAACAAATTACTAGAACCACAGCACCTTCACCCAAGAAATTCAAAAGAGCTGAAGCTGCTTATTATTTTCAAAATCCTGATGCAAGCTGTTCAACAGCTTTTCAAATGTCAGTTTCACTGAAGAACAAATAGCATAAAGTGAAGATATGCCTGAAGCAAAAATGACAGAAGCGCAAGGATGACAAACACAAGTTTGTATTATAGCTCCCTACAACCACCACTGAATTCGAACTTTCGTTTTAGTTTTCCCTTTCTACTTTCAGGTATTTAAACTAACTTTTCGTTCACTGAATAATCCTTTAAGCGGAGTCATAGCAACGCAACACATTTTTATCCAAGATAATCTGAAATTTAACAAATACAGAGAAGTACGAACCATTAGTGTTATGACAGTAAGGCCAACATATAAAGCTAAATGTTACCTGTGCAATGAACAGTTTACCAAGTACTTACTCAAAATATTTTTCTCATTAAATTTAGGATTAATCATTTTAATAATATAAGTCAATATAACATACTCCTTCATTCCTCCAAATTAAGATAAAACGGCAATCAAAGTCAATATCTTTTCCATTTCTACCACAAAATCCTAGGCTGCCAGCCCCATGTGCCGAGCTATGAAACTACTCCAATTACAGTGCGTGGACCCGGTTGTCTAGTCCGGTAAGGAGCTAGCTAGAGTACGAGCGTTGTTCTGGATTAGTTGGGTCCAGCTAGTGACAAGACCATTGGGCTGGATAAAAAAGTTCCTTTGCTGATCTCTTAAAATTGCAGGTAGTTTGCAGCAAGTGAAGAGCAGTTTAGTACTAGGAATTTTCACTTGTAACTTCTTAGCACATGATGCACATAGAATTGAAGACCACAAGCCATGGCTTATTAAAAAAATCCTTCAATTATTGTTGATCAATGCAAATAACACTTTGTTGAAGATAGTGGAATCTCAACCAGCACATGCCATGTCTATTTCAAAATGCTGCTCTTTCAACAAATGTCATAACCCAGTGGCTACAATTCATGCAACTATCGGAGAATATGAACAATGCTTTGATCAATGCTCATCACAGCTGATCGCAGCCAGCCAACAGAAACAAAGAAAATGGTGGCAACCACCAGTTTTAGGCTGCCCCCGTTATAATTCTATTATTTGAAATTTTGGGGCAGGCAGGATGATCACAAGCAAGCACTGAAAAAAGGATATCTCTTCCCTGCTACTTCGGGAAATCTCTAAAACAACTATTATATCTTTTCCAGCCCCAAACTGGGTAACGACCTTTTGTTTTTTAAAACCTATCTTGTGACAAGAAAGGCAACAGAAGTAATACAAACAATCCCAACAAGGTTTTGTAGATCTTCCAGGACTAGACACATCGTAGTCATGTAAGCCAACCAACCAATAAAATAAAATAATTTGACAGTGACTGCAAACTCTTACCACACCATATCTATACGCCAACTACCACCATCGACCCTGTAACCCTATCTGTCGGGATCAGTCATTACCATCGTCAGCCTACACCCCAGCTGTACGTTACATTCGAGTTGTAAAATTTATTAAACTCGCAGAAATGTCATCACAGTGAATAAAAATCCAACCAACCAGATCTTTCACGACAAAAAAATTACTAACATTTCTCTTCGCGATACCCACTTCAAGAACAGTCGAATTTAAAACGGAGTATTGTAGTGAAAAGAGTTGCACAGTGCCCCTTTACTAACACTTCATTAATAAGATTAACAGCAAACTAAACAATCAGCAGCAATACACATCTGTACATTGGGCCATCACTAATGTGAAAGGTTATCCAGGAAGTGGTCGACAAAACAGAGACCTTACTCATAAATATGTTTTAGGTGTAAGGACAAATTAATGTCTCAAAGCAACAACTCAACATTATAGTACAAGACTCAAAAGAGAATGTGTAGACTCGATATGCTACACCGCCTTGAATGGCAGAGTAAAACAGCACCACGTGTTGTAAAAACCATCCGGCGAGAGACAAATGCATACTACTAAAACAGTAGTAAGCTGACAGCTAAAAAATTACAAATAAACGGGATCTTGCCAATAACATACCATTTTTCCACCGTCCTAATTAACCATCTGAAAAAGCACGCCAACTAATATTTCACAGCCACGCAGCCACTTCTGCACGCACTGGAAAGAAAATGAAATGGCCGACAAGGAGATTGTATATTCCAAAGAAAATACCTACAAGGAGTGTACAAAAGGCGTCATTCAAGGAGATTACTCCCAAGCATTGTCGAAAGTGATAATTGATAGATTACCTAAAAGACAATGCCTTTAACGGGAAAATTGAGTGCACACGAAAGAACATAATTGGCGATAATAAAGCATTTAGGGTAGAAATCCTTTCCCAGGGAAGAATATTATTTTTATTCAGTGGTTAAGTATGTAACATATAATAGACATTCTAAAAAAAAATAATCATCATACACAGAAACCGGTACATACATAAAATAATAACAAACTGTAATTTCAATACACACCAAACTGATTAATTTCATGCGTATTTCAGCACTGAGTAAAAGAGATGCATGAGTAACAATTTCTTAAACTTATTTCTGAGTATATTAGATGGGAGTTCATTTTAGGTCGGGATGCAGTTTATTAAACATCTTCAACTGAGCGACGAAATGGCTTGAAGCAGTCTTTTGAAACCTATGACGAGGTACATCAATTTGGTTAGGTGAGCTTTGTTTTGTCTGTTACTGCTTATACTTTAAGAAGTGCGTTATAAATATATATGTACATGTACACAACAATCACAATGGCTAGTTTAATAAATATAGGCCAACAGTGAGACCATCAAAGGAGAGTTGGTTACAACACGCAATGTCCCCTTCTGGAGAGATAAAATTTCAGAAATACGTCTGGAGTTTACCCAAAGTAGAATTCCGTATTGAAGAATACCGTGAAAGAATGCAAAGCATGCATTTACAAGATATGTATTTGGAAATTAATCTCTGATGGCTCTCAAGAGATGCACCACTCTTGATAGTTAACTTGAAATAAAGTCTGTGTGAACATTCCAGTTCAGCTTTGAATCTAAATGTATTCTTAATAACTTCACATGTTGATTATCATGATTTACGTGATTTTTATTTAAATTAAATATCATTGACTGAGTCTTTTTTGTATCATTTATCGTGATTTTGTTCGCAGAGAACCGTTCAGCTGCCATGTTCAGTGTTTGTTTACATAGCAAATTGAGTTCTTAGACTGTTTAGCCTCATTTAAAAAAGTAGCATCGTTTGCATATAAAACCGAACTAGCAATATAAGGTAAGTCATTAATTTGAACAAGAAATAGGCAGGACCTAAAACCCAGTCTGGTGGCACTCCATGTGCAATGAAGTTCAGTTGATCGAACTCCTCCCAATGCTCATGTAAAAAACTATACTGTTCAACTGGTCATCCTTGACACCATAGTAATTCAATTTCCAAATTAAAAGTGAATGAGGAACACAAAAAAACACTATCCTGAGATTAACACAGCAACTTTCTTATTTTCTAAAGTTGAAACGACATGTTTGCCGGCCCCGTTGGTGTAGGGGTAGCGTGCCTACCTCTTACTCGGAGGCCCCGGGTTCGATTCCCGGCCAGGTCAGGGATTTTACCTGGACCTGAGGGCTGGTTCGAGGTCCAATCAGCCTACGTGATTAGAATTGAGGAGCTATCTGACGGTAAGATAGCGGCCCCGGTCTAGGAAGCCAAGAATAACGGCCGAGAGGATTCGTCGTGCTGACCACACGACACCTCGTAATCTGCAGGCCTTCGGGCTGAGCAGCGGTCGCTTGGTAGGCCAAGGCCCTTCAAGGGCTGTAGTGCCATGGGATTTGGTTTGGCTTGGTTTGGTTTGGAAACGACATGTTGCGAGAGGGATTCTATTGCTTCGACTGTCGAATTACCTTTGCGCTAGCCATCCTGGTACTCGCACAGAAGGCTATCAGATTCAAAATAATCTACTAGTTTTTGTTTCATTACATACCCTCTAGAATTGTACCAAAATAGGAATAACTGAAACTGTTCGTAAATTACTGGGGTCGTTTCGAACCGGACCCCACCCGCGCGAAACTCCCCGATAAACAATGTAAACAATAATATCGCTGGAATATAATACGTAGATACCAAACCATGGACCGTGACTGGGAAAGACCGACAAACTGAGGCCCCGAGCTGGAAATCGGGCTCTTATCTTAGTGCTATTAAGAGTCCAAATGCTACTTGAGAGAAATGCGAATGAACAAAATATCAAAGTTTATTCAATCAAGGTGAATCAAAATTTTATAAAAGGTGAATTAAGTTAAAAAAGAATACTGATTAAGCATATACATACGCAGCACAATCGCTGGCGTTTGAATAGTATCCTGGCCATTCACAAACTAATATTAAAACTAGTGATGAGCGATACCGTGATTTGTGAGTCACAGCGTGATTTGATACCGTGATTTTCTGATATCAGTGATTTTTAGTCGTGACGTGATCACAATCACCGTATCATCCGTGCTGCTTGTTATTTGTAGCTTGTGATCAAGAGAATGCCTTGTTATTGTGACTAGGCTATCTCTGTGTAAACATTTATAAGAAAATCAGCCACCTAAGGTTTTGCATTTAATAAACAGCCTACATTTTGGTTGCATTACAGACACGGTCGTTGCCAATTTACTTCTAGGCGTACAAACATAATCATTTTATTATACATTCGTTTTTTGTAGACATGCCGAAGTTCAACCAATATGTCAAGGAAAAAAATAGGATCAATATTGGCAACAGTCGTGTTTTATACTGTAACCGATTATTTGGTATGTGCTAGGAAATGAAATTCTACACATCTGGCACAAGTGAAAAATATAATGATGATGAATGACTATTCTCAGCCACCTAATGTAAGGTTAACGATACCAGTGCACCTTTCCCTAGATACCAGTACCGGCAGTAATTTAGAAAAATGTATGGTATGGAAAGGCGTTGACACAGCTGCGTGAGGGCAATTGGGAAGCTACAATGAGCAGCGCTCTCAGAGGCACGGCAATACACTTGAGGGATGTGACGTGCTGACCACACGGCTATCTAATATCTGTAAGCCTAGAGCTGCGCAGCAGCTGTAAATGAAAGCCAAGACATTTCGAGGCCTGGAGTGTTCTTGTTCTTAATTAACTTTAGAGTAATAGTGGTTTAAATGAAATAATTCAAAATTACAAATTTTATTCATTAGCTATTCCTTATCTTAGTCTGTAATTTTCATCACATTATTGTGTTTTAGATTTCACAAGAGCATGCTCATAGTGCGAGTCACAAAGCAAAATCAACCATGAAAAGTAACATTGGACAGACTCTGCTCACACAAAGTATACCTCCCACAATCCACAGTAGTTTCTATGCTCATATGTTTAGAGCCGTAATTGCTGAAAATATCCTCTGGAATTCTGTGCATAGTCATGTTTTCAGAGATTTGTTTACAGAAATACACCAACAACACATACTTTCAACATCTACATTAAAGAAAAACTACTTACATATAGGAGGTAATTTTGTCAGTCACAGAGGATATTTGGGAGTCCTTACATAGGGTTGTATGTGGACAAAATCAGCAACTCTGTGGGCAGGTACATTGCTAATCTTATAGTAGGAAAACTGGAACCCAATTGGCATTTACTGCTCTCCTTTGTTCTAAGCAGCTTCAGAAAATAGAGCAAAGCATTGTGTACATCATCAACAAGGGGTTCGAGTTGTTGTATCCTGGAAGTGTTGATGATTATAAAGACCTTATCCTTGTCTCCAATGCTGCTTCCTACATGATTGCTACTCTACCTCTCGTTAAAACTTTCTACCCTTCTTTAATGTTCATGTTACTTGCATGGTCCATGCCTTGCACAGACTCACAGAAATAGTTAGGGCCAAGTTGCCTGCAGTAAATAATCTGATTTCAACAACGAAGAGAGTGTTCTGTAAGCTTCCATCAAGAATAGCCATCTTCTGAGAGAAATTCCCCTCTATTCCTTTTCCACCACAGCCAATCATCAGCCGTTGGGGTTCCTCACTGGAAGCTGCCCTGTATTATATGGAACATCTGTGATAGACAATATGCCTCTAACAGACAACTCTGCATGTGTGTCGTATGGGCAAAGATCTGCTAAAGGATTATTCCAGTGTTCAGAGAGACATTGCATATATTCAGGCAAATTTTTCATTTCTTCCAGTCAATCATTACAAAAATAGAAAAAAAGTAGTGTCTCAAACAGATATATTTTGTAATTGAGGAAGCTGAGAATATTATACAAAGTACTAGGGGTAAAGTAAGGGATAAAGTAAAAGACAGGTGGGCTAGTGTATTGCAGAAGAATCTAGGTAATTCAGTGCAGGAGAGGGTACATCAGGTAATGGATGGGGAAAAGTAGACCTACCTAGTGAAATTGAACTGAAAAATGTAGGTAAATTTTGCTATGCCTCTCCCAACATCTGTGAGTGTAGAGCACATTTTTTCTGCTTTTAAAATTGTTTTAACAGACAGAAGACACAGCCTGACTGTGGAAAATTTGGAGAAGATTATTGTTATGTACTATAAAGCAAACTACGACTGAAAAGTGCAGTAGGAATGTTCCTCACAAATAAATACGCATACCAGTACTCCGCATTTAATTTAATTTTAGTAGAGTACTGATGAAAATTTTTTGTTTCCTAATCCATAGCTGTTTGTAATAAACGCCTGTTTAATTATGACTTCATTTTGCAACTATTCCTATTTAGAAAGGGTAGGTAGCCTATACCACATTACTGTACTTAATGTAAAAAAAATGTATCACATTACAGTGTAGGTCTATATTGTCATATTTTAAAGTCTATTTTCTGCCTATTTTTAAAGCATATTTGAAGTGCCTATATTCTCTTTCAAAAACCTATTTACTTGTTTAAAAGGCCATTTTAGGTGCCTAAAACATTTTTTAGAGGCTAAAATCCCAGGTCTGTATCATCAGATACATGCCGATTGTTGACTACTGCTTTCTGGCAAAGCAAGTGAGAGGTGCTTGCATTCCAAATGTTTATTCAGATTTGAAGTACTTCTTTTTAAGACAATTTCTGTTTGCACATATTACATAATGTGAAGTTTTCATCCACTTCTTTAAAGGACTACTACAGGTCACTGTTCTTCCTTTTTGTAGAAAACGCCATTTCAGTCAACTTGCCTCCTAATACTGAGCTCCAGTGACAATATGCTCCCGGGCATTCCAAAATACAGGAGAAATACATGTTTGTTACTATTCTAGGAGAGTCCCGTGTACCACGATTTTTTTGAACGCGCGCTTAAAAATAATACCACACTGCGAGTCAACTGACAATTTCCTGAAACTGATATTGCAAGCGATGCCGAGGATTATAAGTGTTTCAGTTGTTAATATATTCGGGAGGAACGTGCTCAATTCCTACAAATACATTATATACTGAACGATATGTTGACGTCCTTAAAAAATGAAATCAACAAATGTCCATACTGTTGGTAATCACGGCGATGCTGCTTCCTTGAACGCATCGCTTCGCGTGGATACCGTTGAGGCAGCACATGTCGTGATATCACGACTGATCACAACATCGATCACAGTCACAGTTTAGGTAGCAACATTATAGTTCGGTATATGGAGTTAAGAGGGCGTACGGTGATCACTTGAAGTGAAATCTTGAAATCACGGCTGATCACAGTGATAGCGTAGAAAGTAACAGTCGTTACTCGTGATTTATTGATATCAGTGAAAAAATCACAGTTCGTGAAATATCGCCCATCACTAATTAAAACATGTTTCCACATCGTGATTTTAAATTATTCAACGCAATCGCAATGAGGGGTAAAACCTTTTTTTTTCCTTTTAAAAGTTCAAAGACAGTGTCTAGCAATTGCAAAACAGAGCGACGAAGGTCACACTTTCCTGGGGATATGTTATTCCTCGAAAACATGTAATTCCATCCACCCGCATACATCTTATTTTTTCAACAATCCATTACCTCAGTTATCCGCTCCCTGCATCAAGGAATAAGCAAAGGTAATATAATGTTTCGAGAGCTCCAGGAAGTTAAAAAGAAGGGGTAAACGAGCAACGAGCACGTCAATCAAAGACCAAACAAAATAAATGACTGGGGTCAAAACAGTGCGAAAAACGATGGGAACAAATAAAGTAAACGAGTTGGAAATAAAAAGAAATAATATAGTGAGAAGCCAACAAGGGTAGAAAACTGCAAGCCTAGAATCGGCATAGAAACATAAAATGGAAATGAATAATCGAAATGGGTTATCGATATGGCACATGTACTCCAACACACTGCCGCACTCACCCACACCGCCATACATTTCGGCACTAATATACAAACACAACATCGGGCACACAGATCCAACAGTAATGTAACATCACAAATAGCCCAAGGTCATCCAAGGGTCACTCAGATGGGCACAGGTACGTGCGTATGGAGCGTGCACTAGGAATACGGCAGCAAGATCGTGTAATCCAACGCACCAAAGTATTCCCATCACGACCGCGATTCGTACAAGGCAAGATGGTTCTCGCGATGACACGAAAGGCAATCACAATCTGATGGTTCGTGGCAAATGACAAAGCTGACACAATTATATAGTATATGCTGGACGGACACATAACCAGAAAGCATATCAATCAAGTACCAAGATCACATGCACACAGTGCGTTCATACAACAACGGAGTACACATTGCATACCGAAAATAAGAAAAAGCCAAATTTATATATAAGATAACTTACTAATACAGGAGCATTCAGTGAGTCAACTTATACCTGGAGCTATCAACGACTCAAACAGAAAAATGAAAGGTAGTTGCAGATACACATAAGGCGTTCAAAAACATTCTGATAAATCAGAAACGCTGCTCCAATGTTCAGGGAAACCATTTTTCTTATTGTCCCTAAAAATAACAACCAACACAGTCAAGGAGATAAAAGATTCCCAGGTGGCAGGAAGATTTACCTTCGGCGACCAACACCGAGAGATCCGCCATCTCTCGTACACACATGGTATTATTTAACTCATACGAAGTGAAGTGTCAAGAGGCCATTACAGTAATACAATAAGGCTATAACTTTGTTTGGAATAAATTGAACTAACATGTCGACACGATAATAACCATTACAAATGGCTCAATTTATAGGGCACTTTTTTGAAAACAGGTGTTACCTTTGCATATTTCTGGCTATATGGGAAAACCCCGTGCCGTAAGCAAGCATTTATACTAACAGTGAGGGATTTTAGAATATATGGAACTCAGTGGCGAAGGGTGCTATTATCACTGGTAACAGTTTGAAAATATAAAAATCCAATATTCTTTTAATACTAGTGTTTAATATTCTTGTTTCCTCGCCAGGACGTGCCTCGAGAACTCTACTGCAGTAGACCATCATCGTCAAAGCTGAGCGAGAGGCTGTTACCAATCCATGCAGCGGTTACTCTTTGAATCACTTCCAACAGCTAGGCGAGTATTACTCAGCCTGGGCCGAGCAAGACACCTTTCCCCTCGACACAGATATGTATCCTGCTACGTTCTCCGGTTGTGTTACCACAATGGAAAGTGGAAACAAAAGCTTATAACGTCGGTGCTGAGCTGTACTGTTCGTTCCTTCCGCCGCACTCAACAGTGCATTACTATAAATTTTTTATTGCTTTCTATTATAATATAAAATGACTCTTTTTGTTAAAGTGTGAATTTATGTTAGGGGAAGGATAGTCTATAGAACTGTACAACGTATTAAACATTAAAATGAGTGCTGTCACTTTCACCTTGAAAATAAGTGAGTTGGCGGGCCCAGAATGTTCATGTATAATAGAAATCTTAACGAACACGCCATTTCCGTTAAGAAATTTTGAAAAAGAGGAAAAAATAATTTAAAAATGTAGACCCACGCCTTCTCTTAAAAATTTAGTCAAGGAATTGAAAAGAAAATTACGATATTTTTACGACTCATGGAACATCGATACGGACTGGTTATGTGCTTGTGCAAAAATGAATCAACAGTACTGTTGACCGTGTATTCCATTTTACTCAGGGAAGGATGCTTGGAATAATGACGGTGTGGACAATTTATATAGTTTGAATTTTAAAGAGATGCTATGAGGTGTCTCGAGCACAAATTTTTGCTGTTGCCGATATGATTCAGTTCGGCATAATGAGCTAGTAAAAAACAGATATATTAACGACACTTTAATGGATACTGTGGGTTTCTTTCAAAGCAAGGCTTACATTTCATTGGCCATCGAGAAACTGAAGAATCTGATAACAGAGGTAATTACAGGGAATTACTAACGTTAATTGCTAAGAAATATGACATTTCGGCACCACTTCAAAAGTCTACAGTTTTCTCAAGACATTCATCTGACATTCAAAATGATGTTATTGACACCATAGCTACTTTTATGACCAGCGAAATTAAAGACGAGTTTAAGAAAGCAAACTTCATTTCCGTTATTTTCTAACAGAGCACATCTCTCGACTGTATTTAGATTAGTCCCGAAGGCGAAATTCAAGTAGTTTTTGAGATTCGGTGACGTAAGCGGTGACGGTTGTGCTGTTTCTCTCTCTAAACATCTCTTTTAAAAGTTACAAGAATATCAGTGTGGTGAAAAGTTAGTAGCAGAGACATTTGATGGCGCACCAGTGACTTGTGGTACATAGATCTGGATTGGTTATATGGCTGTGCAAAAAATGAATAAACCCTACTGCTGGACATATATTCTATTTTCCTCAGAAAATATACTTGAAATAAATACGGTGTGGACGATTTAGATAGATATACTCTCAGAAGGTGTGTGGTAACACTTCTCAAAACGTCACGCGTCGCCACTGATGGAACAGCCTTGAGGAAGTTATTTGACATACAATATACATTCTTGCTATGAAATTTTTTTAAAAATTGATCACTATATACTTCATTTTCTGTCACTGTTTCCTATACCATGCCCTTCTCAGGAACAAATATTCTGCTGTTGATGAGGTAGCTCAATGCACCCCTATCAGTGGTAGATATTCTCATAATTATTACTTGCAGATTAAAAAACGTAGTTATTGAATTCAACCAGTGTGATCTCAACTTTGGACCTACTGTATTTAACACACCTACTGGTCTTTCTATTGATTACTTCCCAAGCTGCTTTACTTTTATTACCTGCACTTTCAATATAACATTCTTTAGCTTTTTGTTTATTTGCCATTATACTTGTTTCTGCCTACTCCTTGTATATGTGTATAAAGTTGAGGTTTCTAGGATTTTATTGCTCTTAAAAACTCTACAGCAAAGCAAAAGATGATTTCTCATTATTTCAAGCACTGGCGTAAACCACTTCAAGCCCAAAACCTAGGTTTTGAATGTTAAATATTATAGATTTCTTAATGATTGGAAAACTATTCTCGAACAGTAATAAAAATGTATGAAAGAAACGATCACATTTCTTACCAACCCAATATTTTGATACCCCTAATATATATTCCCAGTCAACCAGTTCAAGCATAGAAATAAAACCTAGAAATAAATATAAATAAAACATAAATTAGAGATATGACAGAACAACAGCAATTCTGGCCAAAAGGTATAGTTGTAATGGCTGTTGTACATCATACATTTTTTCATTCAGTACCGGTACTTAAAAGTAAAAATTGTCAAATATTGTCAAAATTGTTCAACATTGCTGAAGGTTTGAAAAGATTTGAAAGAATTTGGCAAGGTTTGATAGGATTTTGTTTTAATATTAAGGTATGCGATGAAAAAGTACAACAAGTAAGTCAATTTTGCTACTTGGGAAGCATTATCACTCAGGATAACAGGTGCACCACATAAATCAGGAGGAGGATTGCTCTAGCTAAACAAGCCTTCAGTAACAAGAAACAGCTTTTGACAAGCAGGAATATTAACATTTAAATTAAGAAAGAATTTGCCAAAATGTTTGTGTGGAGTGTTTTGTTGTATGGTTGTGAAACATGGGTCTTAGCAAAACAGGATATAAAACGCCTGCAAACAATGGAAATGTGGATATGGAGGAAGATGCTGAAAATGAGTTGGACAGAGAAAAAGTCAAACAATAGGGTCCTTAAGGAAATAAACGAAACAATGGAATTGATCAACACTGTAGAAAAGAGGAAAATCAATTCCTTGGCCACACACTTCGACATAACGCATTCCTCACGACTCTGATGGAAGGAAAAGTTCTGGGTAAGAAGGGAAGAGGAAGACCGAGGAAGAAGTATCTGGATTCCGTGATGGACAGGCTGAATTTGAAAAAATATGTTGATCTGAAACACTCAGCAGATGAGAGACGAATGTGGTTGCAGCGACAAGGCCTTGCCGTTAGGATATGAATGAATGAATTGAAGAAATGCAAAGAGCTATTGTGATTCTTGAACTAGCAGTGGGATACATTATTAAAAAGAACAGAAACGCGCAATATACCATAATTTAATGGGTAAAATATTATTGAGGTCATCATGACCGAAATTTTTGCAATGTATTTACTGCCATAACGTCATTTGCAGATGTTATGTTATATTGCACTTACATCAATTGAATAAAAATGATAGCAGTGCAACGGAAAAATCATATCTTATTATATGAAAACATAGATGAATTCCATATTAATAATAATAATAATAATAATAATAATCATAATAATAATAATAATAATAATAATAATATGCGAAGATCAACATAAATCGATCATTGCTGACAGTGTTTACTTGGAGGTTAACGTACGGTAATAAAACGTGTTCATTTCCTTGAGATTTTTTCTTGCAATATCTTCGTAAGCTGCCGCGTTATATACTTTATTTTGGCACTCTACGAAGTTCACTGAATAGAATTCAATTGATGTAAGTACAATATAACATAACCTCTGCAAATGATGTTATGGCAGTAAATACATTGAAAAAATTCTATTCAACTTACTACACATACAACATCCTTCGGTCATGAAGAAGCCATTGTAGTACTCCAGCCCGGCTGACAATATATTCCAAATCTTATAAGTAAGTGGAAATTAAAGAAATATTACTTGGAGTGCATCTCCGAGGAGAGATGTGTTCATTGTGATGTTAAGGAACTCACCATCCCGCCCCAAGGAGTTCATTTAATTTTATAACATAATGAAGAGTATTACACGCCATTTTCATTTCGGAAGTAGCTACGTGCATTCCTATTGGCCAATGTAAAGTGGCACGTAATCCCGTACCTATCGATAATGTTAATCATAATCCGTTACCTACCCCAACACAATAAAAGCGCAAGAAATTGTATCCAGACCAATGGTCTTGTCCAGGTCCTATCCTAACGTCCGCACGGCAAGAACCAGTCCAGACCAATCGTGCTTCCACACAAAACTAGAGGCGTAGGACCGCTTCGCGTCTTCTAACCTGGGGGCTTACGCCCACAGACCCCTTCGCTTGTCCCTATATCCCTGGAGTTGTCCAGGTCATATCCTAACGTCCACACGGCAAGAACCACTCCAGAGCAATGGTTTTGTTCAGGTCTTATCCTACCGTCCGCATGGCAAGAACCAGCCCACGAAACAAGAGACCTGTTTAAAGCTGGTAGAGGTAAATACTTCTCGTCTGTTGTTACTTGCATAACCTCTGAAAATAAGTTATTTTCGCCTATTTATGTGTAAAAATATAACTTGTTTTAAATATTTCATCCTGATTTTTGTGTTGGTAAGTTTAGGGAAGGAAAGGGATGATATTGGTGATTTATATTTTGCCAATTTACAGCGAGGAGGACTGTCAGTACCCAGTAATTTGGTTTTACGATTTGATATTCAAGTAGCATCTAAATTTCAGACCATTATGAACTCAGAACAGTTGCCGAGTACTTCTTGAAAACTAGATTATTAGTGGAACATTCTTGTTAGGATACCATTACTGTAGTGAACTGTATTTATTGAAATGAAGATTCTGATACTGCTGACACTTTAATAGAACATCACATATATCTACACATGATTATACTACCGTAACTGATACACTCCAGACATCGTACAATACCAAGATGTGTGTGTCCAAGGTAAAGCACTGTATTACACAACAATTCCCCTCTTAAGTTCACTAATTGTCACGAAATCTGGCTGGCATTTTATATGCTCTTCCATATCTAGAAAGGTATCTGGTGCTGAAATCAGGTTGAGTGAACAAAGCTGTCACAGGTTGTTCAACCTGGTTGACTACAGGTGATCTATGAAATTTAAAGCTATAGAAACAGCAGCATTCTCAATATCTTCTCAATCTAGCGGTCCCTTTCTTGATTATTGTTTCGTAATGTTGGCTGGTGTCTTGCCTTATTATAAAGGGTCGGAAGGGCCGCGATATAAAATTGAGAAGCTGTGTTAGGTAGAAGACAGATGCATAGTAAACTGTAAGTGATCTAGTGGAAACCGTCAATGAAGTTCTAATCTGTAATGGAAAAATTAGGTTGTGTGAGAAACGTGGGGTGAAAAGTAAAAAGTGTAGAATGGGTGTGAAGAAAGCTTAAACTTACGGTGTTTAGCAGGTGGTTGTCCTCTCAAATGGCCTAGCCTTCTCAAAGTAACGGTCTCGTTCGCGTGATCGAGTCTATTGTTGGTTCGACTGTGTTTGCTAGGATGGAAGGAGCGGCGGGGGAAGGGGTGGTACAGGGCTGGGGAGAAGAGGGGGGAGTGGTGGTGAGTTGGAGAGATGGAGGTGGTTTATTTGTGTTATGTAAATTCTGACAAATATATGGAATGAATGTTTCAAGTAGAATGTTCTTTTTCTCGCTGACTTCATTTAAATTGTAAGAGGGGTTGATAAACTGATCTAAGTCTATGTGGATGCTCTCGAGAACGTTGAGCAAGGTGCCTTTTTGCTCATAATGCAAGATTTTGAGGTCTTTATCTATTGAAGTGTATTCGTGGCTGGATGCTTTATGATGTTCACCCATAGCTGAGAAACGATTATATTTGACAGCGTTGCGATGTTCAGCGTATCTTATGATAAAATTGCGGCCTGTTTGTCCAATATAGCTGGAATTACAGGATTGGCATTTTAATTTGTAAACTCCAGAGTTCAAATATTTGTTGTTAATGTTGTTATAGTTATTGTTGACAGTGTGTGGATTGAAAATGAGTTTGGAGTTGGTGTGGGAGGTTCTATAAGCTATTTTGATGTTGAGTTTCTTAAAAATATTAGAAATTTGGTAAATGTTAGTATTAATGAAAGTTATGGAAAACTTTTCCTTAGGAGCGGAATCTTTTTCTAGGGTAGTCTTGGGTCTGCTTGAATATCTGTTGATGATTCTGCTGATGAAGGTTCTACTGAAACCATTGTGTTCTGCAATATTGTAAATGGTACTAATTTCTTGTTTGTAATTCTTGCAAGATAAAGGGACAGTTAATGCTCTGAGAACCATGCTATTGTAAGCTGCTTTTTTATGTATGTCTGGGTGCACAGAGGTCTGATGGATGGTATTGATGGTATGGGTGGGTTTCCTGTATATATCGAAGGATAAAGTGTTGTTGCTGTTGCGCATAATGGTTAAGTCCAGGTAATAAAGGCCTTTACTGTTTTCTGACTCTATGGTGAATTTTATATGTGGGTCAATGGAGTTGAGAAATCCAAGTACTGTGTTGCTGTTAGTAACGTGGGAGTCTAAAATAACAAACGTGTCATCTACAAAGCGTGTCCAGTGTTGAATGCCATTGATCTTGCCAATGATGTGAGAATGCTCTAAATGATCAATGTACATATCTGCAAGGATTCCTGAAGCTGGTGACCCCATGGGAAGACCTATCTGTTGGTAAATGACGTTATTGAAAGTGAAGAAATTGTTGTTCAAAGTAAATTCCAGAATCCGAATAAATTAATCTATTTCGCCTATACTTAAATTGCTGAAATTGGAGAGATTGTTCTTGATCAATTGTACGGTGCTGTTAACGGGAACATTAGCATACATGTTAGTAATATCAAAAGAATGAAGAGTGTGGTGTTTGGATAAATTAAAGTTTTTAATCTTGTTGCGGAATTCTAAGGAGTTCTTTACTGATGTGTTGGCTTGAAAACGATAGTATACTGTAACTTGAGGAATTTGTGAATGAACCGAGATACTTCATAGGTCGGACTGTTTCTGAAATTGATAATGGGTCTTATGGGGACGTCTGCTTTATGGATCTTGGGTAGCACTTTGGCTGTGGGAAGCTTCGGATTCATGATAATCATTTTGGATTTTTTAAGGTCATTAAACAGAAATGAAACATTCTTGATGATGGTGTTTAGGTCTCTTTGTATTTTATTAATTGGATATTTTTAGAGGTTATGAAGTCATTGTCTGCAAAAAACGTGCGTGTTTTTTCAACATAGTCACTTTTGTCCATGATTACGGTAGCATTCCCTTTGTCGGCTTTTGTTATAATTAAGTCTTTTTTTACTCTTTCTTTAGTTTGTTTACTTTAGCTATGTGCACTGTGTTGGGTTTAATGGTATGTTGTTGATTAAGGATGGAAGATAGCTTGCGTTTGACTTCATATTGGACTTCTTCTTGTATGTTTATTGGTAATTTATTAATGGCCAATCCAGATTCAGCTATGGTGGATATTAAATTATCACGGTTAGACGGATTACCCCAGTTATGTTTAGGTCCCTTGTTCAGCACATCGAGATCATCGGCATCAAGGCTGATTTTACTTACGTTTACTACAGGTTGGTGAAAATCATTAGGCCTTGTGTTATTCGGGGTGTTATGTTTGCTAAGCGTTGTTTTTGATTTTGAAAGAGCATTCCATTTCTTGTCAAGTGTGTTTAGTTTCTTTAAGTTTGTAAGAGACGTGTAGTTGAAAGTACGTCCATTCGTGGGGACAAAGAAGAGTGGAAACATCTAAATGAGTTTCATATAGTTTGTGGTTCAGGAGAGATTTCTTTTTATGTAGAAATTTGATTTCCTCTTTAATCCAGATTTTATCGGTTTTAAGCTGAGTCGCGCGAGTTTTTGCTGTGTTTCTATGAGTTTTCTTGGTAAATTTTAGAAAATTGGGGGTTACGTTATTAATCATGCATTTTTTTCAAAAAACGTAAGTCTTGCTCTTATTTGGCGACCTTTATTTTGAGATTGCAGTAAATTTGTAGCTTTTTGCTTGCCTAGATGGCATTTCCATTACAAGATATTAGAATCATTTCGTATTGACGGTTTTCACTTTACAAAGGTGAAATGTGAGAGTATCTTCCTAATTCAATACAATAAATATTCTGTCATTAGACGGAGTAAACAAATTCAAACATGTTTCTGCTCGTTTGAGCCATCTTCAGCGAAAAATGAGGGGTGTTTGAAATAATCTACATAATATAAGTTGAAAAAATGCTAAAAAGCATAATGAAGGAGCAAATGATAAAACAAACTAAAGAGGTCGTAGATTGAAACAAAATCAGCACAAATGTACAATATTTACATCAATATGCGGCGCAAAAAACAACTCACTGCGACAAAATTCAGTGACAAGGTGTTAATTTAAAATAATAATTGAAACTAAAAACTGTGTTAACCTAACAAAACAAAGGAATGCAAGAACAAATGATGCAGATGGAAATGAACAATAGTAGCACATAGTGAGGTTGTGGACCTCATAGTTTACAAAATATTGTTTAGTAACAATAACAAAACAGATTGAAATCACTGTCGAAAATCATCCTTGTAGAAACCCATCACATTAAATTGGTCAGGAGGGGAGCGGGAGCAAACATTTTTGAGAAACCAAGCCCGATATAACGTGCAGGCGAAAAGCCTGTGACAAGGAATAAACACCAATGAAATTTAAAGCTTTAGAAACAGCAGGATTCTCAATATCTTCTCAATCTAGCGGTCCCTTTCTTGATTATTGTTTCATAATGTTGGCTGGTGTCTTGCCTTATTATAAAGGGTCGGAGGGCCGCGATATAAAATTGAGAAGCTGTGTTATGTAGAAGACAGATGCATAGTAAACTGTAAGTGATCTAGTTGAAACCGTCAATGAATTTCTAATATGTAATGGAAAAATGAGGTATGTGAGAAACGTGGGGTGATAAGTAAAAAGTGTAGAATGGGTGTGAAGAAACTTAAACTTACGGTGTTTACCAAGTGGTTGTCCTCTCAAATGGCCTAATCTGAGAGTCAACTCAAGACCTAAGCGGTCTCTTTGATGTTAGTCAGACTTCTGGTCGGTGGGAAGGATTCCGCAGCGCTAAATAGTTCCCTAGGTTTGTTACTTGTTCCTGGAGACAGGAGATTTCTTCAGTTTGATTAGTTATTCCGGTGAACTGACTTGACGAATTTAAAAATTTTGCCCTGTATAAATATGGGAGATATATCACTGGTTGTATGTTATGCGGGTTCGTTACCAACTCTTATATTTCATACGTAGAGGGCATGAATAGTTATTGTTCTCAGTGGTGCATGTAACAACATCATAATTATTTAATATGAGAACGATATCTTAATGCACTGTGTACTTAGTAAGCTTTGTTCGAGCTCATTCCATTGCTGATAAGTTTGCATAATATTTGCGACGTTGAAGATGGATACAAGAAAACTGTTGGCAATACTGGTTGCAACAGCAGTTCAGTATTCATAATGGCTGCCAGATGTGAGCAAGACGTGTGTGATGCTGTGGTGCTTGAGTCCCTTGTGAAATACTTCAAAGCTAACAAAAGTGGAGAACAATTATGTAGGAAATCTAAACAAATTGTTTTAAACGTTTACAGTAGCCTACGAGATCTAAATCCGCTGTGGACTGTGGAAAACCGGAAAAAGACCGCGCAGCTGACCGGCGTTTCTGTGTACAGTGTTTACGCCGCTCGGTTGGAATTTAAACTCCACGGAAAATCCAAGTCTGCAGAGAAAGGTCGAAAGGGAATTCTTATGTTTTCTTGTGGTACTATATTGTATGCTCTCCTGTGGATGTTTATATATGCCGTGAGTCTTTCTGATGACACGTTTCTGTAAAGACGCTGAACATTTAGTTTTAAACAAGCAATCAAGGTGATAAGGAAAATGTCAATCAACTAAACTGCATGCCACATTTATGTGATAGAAAATGTTTGCTCGTTCGGCTGTTCGTCAGTATGCCTATGTGTCAGCTCAGTTCGAACTATGCACTCGCCGTAAATAAAATAGGAAGGGCCTTATCACGGCATGGTATTACGATCCTTGGCGTATGCGATGATAATAATAATAATAATAATAATAATAATAATAATAATAATAATAATAATAATAATAATAATAATATTTTGTACTTTACTTTATATTCGTAACCGGCCTCTACCTGCAGAAATGTTGTCATGAGTTCGTTTGTACCTTCCGAATGACGAGACTACAATATTAACAACATTCCTGGAATTTTGCAATCCCACTCACAGGTGGGTTTTTCAGCTTGTTGAACTGTGAGAAACTGCCACTGACAGTCGTTGCACGAGAGCGGAATGGTATACTTATGTCGAAGTCCCCGTGTGCCTAAAACAAATTGCTTTATGAAATAAAAATAAACCTTGCTTCTCTTGCTTTGGTATTCGTCAGAAATCTGTAGGATTTACATGGTCAGTAAAGGAATAAATAGGTATGGTACGTAATGAAATTACAGCTATGTGAAAGGAAGTGATTTCTTTTGATGATTCACTATTTGAGAATGAAGTACTTGTCAGATAGACGCACGACGTTAAT